>NC_142612.1:55347435-55972435 GCF_059453375.1 Lepisosteus platostomus | reverse complement strand
ATGCTGGTTCCAATGCTAACATTTGTGCTCTTAAAAACAAATAACTTAATTGTAATATTTTCACTTTCCTTGTTTCCTCCTTTGTGGTCTTTGGATAGCAGGTATTAATATCAGCAGGATCTGACCTTATTATTACAAGCTCCTGGCTGGTATACAGAAGTGCATATTTTATTCATGGGTTGCATGTCTAATAAAACATTGGAATTTACTGTTGGAGTCTATTGCCACGGACAGATTTATAAGGGAGCACAAAAAAACAACAACAAGAAAAGCAGTTAAAGAACAAGATTTTGTTTAACCAAGGGGGTGTTTTGGGAATTTACAAAACCCAGTTTATTTTTTCCAGAAAAAAAATGAATGTCTTTTTCAGCTTGCGAGGACCGAGACGTGTCTCACACTGTCAGATGCGTGATGGAAAAGGAACAACACTAGTGTTCTCATTGGGTAGAAAGTAGCCTTGCGGCCAGGAGATACCTCCAGGTCTACAGAAGCTTTCGTGACTGCAGCACGGAATCTGGCCTGACTGTAATTTAATAGGACAGTCACAGCTCATGAAAAAATCATCACTGATAATCAAATCAGAATAAAACTCAACCACTCCACCTCACAGGAGACTTCCCGGCTGCTGAATATTTCATGTAATGGAAGTGCTTGCCACTGAGGAAACTCTCAACAGTTCAGGATTGCGTGCAAATATTTACTTAAACATTACAGCGTGGCAAAAAGCAGTGTGCTAAGGCCAGCGAGCCTTGAGTGAGTTTTATAAATAATGGTAATTACTTGTGACACTGCTCTCAGCAGGCAGCCGTGGGGTAGTCATAGCCTCGTGCTGTATTGATGTTCCAGTTCTGTGTGGTTAAGTTGAAAAAAAAGGAAGGAAAGGCTGTGATGCATATGAAATGACAAATGTCTGTTTTGGCTGCCGAGAACTGAGCTCAATCGCAGGTCTGCAGGAACATCAAAACACAATCAAGGCCTGATATGAAGCTTGTGAGCAGGAAAAATTCCTCAGGCACTTGGAACTGAACACGGAGCTGAGGCTCCAGCAGTGTGGAGTGATCCTGCTGCATGCCGAGCTCAGCCTTTCCCTTTTAACTTCCCCTCCCTTCCCAGTACTGCATACCCATTGTGCACCTGTATTGTTCTCCTGCTACCTTTTCCCAAAATCACCCATGAGGACCCACAGTTAAATTTCACTATTCATAATCTGCCTTTGTGAGGCACATATTAATTAAAAATGCATTGAGACTGACTTTTATTCATTGAATTTCCAGCCTCTCGCTAAAACATGTGACAGGGCTTGGGTGCATTAACAGCACTCCCAGAGACTGGAAACAAATAATCCAGGGCTAGGTGGGCTGGGGGACCATGATAGCAAGGGTTTAGTGCACAGCATGAAAAACCTCCGGCCCTAGAGAAATCTTGTCAAGTGCTGTAGACAAGAAATGCATCAGAAATATTAAGAATTGGGAAATTCCAAGTCAGTGTGTCTGTATGCCCTTCTGTCGTCTGTAGAAAAGCTTGTTTTGTGGCTCTGATAATAATAATATTAATAATCATTATTAATTTAGCACCTTTAAAGGTGCTTCTTAAAGTGCTATAGAGAATGACAACAACAACAATATAAAATACACAAGATATGCACAATGAGAGGAGACAGTAGATGGGGGTACTGAATACAGTAGGAACAGAGGGGTAAATAACAGAACCAGTTAAGCAAAGGCTCTTCTAAAGAAGGTTTTTTTAGTGTAGATTTAAAGTAGTATAGGGAAGGTGATATCCTTAGGAAAAGAGTTCTCTAATATCCATAGGGATAGAGTTCACTAATATCCTTAGGGATAGAGTTCCAGAGCTTTGGGGCATAACAGGAGAAGGCCCTGTCACTCACAGAGTGTAAACGGGCTTGGGGGACAGATAGGACACCACAATAAGAAGAGCGAAGGTTGTGAGGTGGGGAGTAGAACGATAGTAGCTCAGAAAGGCACTGAGGTGCCAAGCCATGGAGGGCCTTATAGGTGAGCATGAGGATTTTGAAGTCGACACAAAACTTGACAGGAGGCCACTGCAAGGACTAAAGGACAGGAGTGATGCAATCACTTGGACTGGACCTGTTCAGGATTTTGGCTGCCGAATTGTGGACTTACATAGACAAAACAAATTTGTTCTGAAAGAGGAGAATTATCTTTGAGGTTGTATGACTGCTAGAGATACTAGAAAACATGAATTAAAACTAAAAAGACTGAAAAAATCATCCACCCAGTTTCTAACCACTTCATCCAATTTAGGGTAGTGGGGGAGCCAGAGCCTATCCTAGCAAGGAATTAGCTCAAGTGAGGGTGCACCTTGGATGGGATGCTGGTGCATTTCAGTAATTCAGGGTTTTAAATCTACAGTAGTTGTAGGAGCACAGTACATCAGGTTATTAAACACAGATGCACTGTAAATGCAGCTTGCTGGTTGCTGAAAAAGTAAACTTTTTCTAACTGAATTGAATTAAAAACATTTTTAAAATAATTTTCCTAAATGTATATTAATTACAAATAAGTGTCTTTTTTAGCAACATTTTTTTTACATGAAGGATTATGAGACAGGCTCAAAACAATCCATCTGTCAAACTGATAGAGTTTCTAAGTTTAATTAAACTATAAAGAAATTCAGGTTGTGATAGAATTCTGACCCACAAGACACAGCCTGTTGCTCTGAGTCAGAATATTATCCACTTTAGGAGTGCACATTTCAGTGATCTGTCACTGTTGGCTTACAAACCCCAACTGGTCTCCTAAGATATCCCAGTGGTCCCCTTTAGGAAAAGCCTGCTCAATTCCCAAAAACCAGTCCTTCACAGAGCAATTAGTGTTGAAAAGATCTAAAGATCATCTTTAGTTCCTGTTCTCACATGGAAGAACTCTTCAGTCCTCTTTTCCAGTGACAGTGACAGTCATTTCCTGGGACTTCTGGCACACTTAACTGTACTGTTCCATTCACAACCAGTCTTCCCTTTACCTGGAAGAAACTTGCACCATTCCTACTCTGGGACCCCTGACACACTCAATTGGGCTCACACAGTCTTCTCTACCCTGGAAGATACATGTCCACTGTCTCTTCCAAGACCTGCTGGCACACCTTACCTAGTGGCTCCAACAAACACTACCAATCTAGAGCATTATAAAAACTACAGAGAAGCACAATTAATCCCAGTATGCAGTATACACTAGAGAAACAAATGCTAAACCCTCTGTGGATCCATCTCTCTTTACTAAATCCACCCATTAAATATAATCCTTGTATATCTTCATTGTCTGTTTCTAACTTTTCAAGTCTAAAACTGGTAAGGACAACCGGCTACTGCTACTGCTGCTGCTGTTGAAAACACTCCCGCACCAAACTCTCTTCAATTCAGGAATCCACTAACTCCTTCCCTCCCAGAACTGCAGGGTCTTAGATTCAGCTCCCTAACCCATGCTCTTGCACCTGGCTGCTGTTATACTTATTGCTGCTACTGCTGAGGAATGTCCAGTTGAGCATAGGGCCAACCAGATGATTCCTTTTCTGTCTGTGGAATCTCATTCCCCAGGAGTCCAATCAGTCAATTAAGGCAGTGTGTCCAGTTTACTCCAGTGACAGGAGGGGCTTTAACTAAGCCTCAGCTTGCTCTGCCTTACAGATAAAATAAACCATTTACAGTAAATAGGCAAATGCATTTTGGGATTTTGATCAAATGAGATGAATGATGCAATAATACTGGGAAATGTTTATATTCCAAAAACAACTTGTATATCAATGAGATGAGAGGAATCAATGGTGTAATTCTTCCTCTATAATGCTTTGTAGAGTGCTTGTCTAGCTTGAATTGATTCATCTTGTTCTGGGTTGGAAGCTTATACAGTAGAGCTTTGAATATGACTAAAGAAACCTTCTTGAGATGATAAGGTTATATAATGAAGCTGCAAGCTAATGTCAAAAGGTACAAGTAATAGGTTTATACCATGCTGAAAAAAAGAAGAAAGAGAACACAACGTTTCGGCCGTGGAGCCTTCTTCAGGTGTGAGAGAGACAGGGCAGTAGGCAAAGGTAAAGTAGCGGGAGAACAAAGGTTGGGAGGGACGAGGAGTGAGAGGCGGGAGCAGGGGACAGAAAGAGAGGCCAATCAAGAGGTGTGAAGTCAGAATGGGTGCAGAGAGGTGTGAAATGAAACGTCCAACGAATGGAGAACATTTAAAAGAACATTAGTCTGTCGTTAAGAGAAGGGAGAATGTATGATCCTAGCTGCAGAATAATTTTGGTTTCGGTGGTCTTTCTGATGTATGAGTTCGGAAAACCGTCTTTGAGAACACAGACGGAGAGATTAGAGTGGTCGTGGCCGTCAGAGGTGAAATGAGAAACAATGGGCTTGGAGCGATCTTTAATCTTCACAGCCCTGACGTGTTCTCTGAAGCGGTCTCCGAGTCTCCTTCCTGTTTCTCCAATGTAGATGGCTGGGTATTTACTGCAAGAGATACAGTAAATAAGGTTGCTGGAGGTACAAGATGCTGTCTGGGTGATAATGTCAAAAGGGGATGACATTGGCATTTGAATGTGCTAGACTCTGACCATGCTGAATATGTGAAAGTGAGGTCTGATGGATTGTCTAAGTTGCATCAGATCAGGTCAGTCCCACTTCATTGTGTTCTCTGAGATGTAATTGAATTCCAACTTCATTTCACAATTCAAACATGAATGATCAGCTGTCTTATGCAGTTTACACAGTCTAGGTACCCCTGAAATAATCTGTGGATATATATATATATATGTTTTATGGTTTAGTTTAAACTGAGCTTGGATTGCTGTGGAAAATTGCATGCCCAAAGGAATGTTATCCCGGTGTGAATCAGATGCTTTGCATGTATAATACTCCCTAATCTTTCAAATTTCATTATCTTGAATCAAGCTGATGCTTTGGAAATTAAATTATATTAATCCAGAATTTCTGACTTTGGATGAAACGACCTTCTATTCTTTTTCAATGCTATTTTGTCCTGTGCCATCTGAAATACATACAGTACCAAAATGCAGACTGAAGCTTAGGCAGTGATGAAGCAATTTGAAACATAACCTAATTTGTGGAAAGTAGTTTAGCAGAGGTAGTATGTGGGCACACTTTGCTACAGTACATGCTTTTGTACTGTATACAAAATAATCACATAATTTTCTGTACTGTAGCAGTATAAAGTTAATCTCTGTTTTGGATCAAAGTGCATCAAAATGACCAATTCTGTCCTGTAATCTATGAGATGGGAGACTATGAATAAGCACTTATGATATTTTTTAATTAAAAGTATTCACTGTTTCACTTTTTAAATTCCATTGAAAGATTTTGCTTACTTGAATACCTGATGGACATCTTAGCATCAACAGTGACACTGCATTTTAGACCGAGACCAGGTAGCACTTCTTTGCACAAAGCATTGTAGGAGACTGGAACAAACCACCCAGCCATGATGTGAAGCTTAAAATAGGGTCCTATAAAAAATGGTTGGGCTAAAAAATATAGCATCTAAATTAGCAAGACGGGCCAAATAACTTTCTCTCATTTGTAACTTTTCTTACATCCTTATGTTAAATTTGCAATGTACAAAATTCAGTTGGTAATTCAGTCTGAAATTATTTAGATCTATTTACAAAAAGTATGCTGAAATGTCATTACATAATACAACATGAATATTTAATGAAGGGGCTTATAATAAAGTCTGTATGCATAACAAAGAAAGGCAGAGGAAATATAACACAATATTGTTTGTGGTATTGGATATCTATAGAGAAGCATTTCACTTATTCACTATAAACCGCCCGTCTGTCTTGGAAAAGCAGTGTACTATAGACTGTCAGTGCCTAATGGAGTTTGCTGGAGCCATTTGCATTTATTATATTGAGTGTCTGAGATGTAGTAATTCAAGCTTACTCATATCAGGACACTGAGCAAAGGATATAAATGTGCTTTTGTCCCCATAATGCTGCAATTCAATATTCTCTGGAGATTTACTGTGGGATTGTGGGTGTCTCTATGTATAAGCAAAAGTATTTCACTTGATTTATCAATTGACTGTTTATTTCCAAGCATAATAGAAAATGCAGTAGATTTACCTTATTTGATTAGGGATAACAAGGATTTATCTGAATAGAAGAAGCACAGCACTACAGTGGAAATATTGACTTAATACAACAGAAAAGTATCTCTGTTGTACCCTATGACTTTCATAGCTGATTTGGTTTTTGTAGAATATTTCATCAAATAACTTTTTTTTTCTGACCGATCAATGTCAAACCTGATTTAATCCCCCCCCTCCCCAATAGTTCTCATATGTAAATGAAAGTCCTGCAGCATAGTGCTGAATTATAAGAATGTTCCACGTTGATTGGAATGATATGCAACAAACAGGGAGAATATTATGCAGCTCCAACAATGTTTGTCAAACACAATGCTGATGCACACAGATGTCGACACATCTCTTCAATGGACCTCAACTCTGTATGTTACACAAACTGCATTGGTTTGCAGGGTAAGGCCCAGTTGATCAGACAAAAAATTCAGAGATAAAACTTAAGAAGCAGTGAAACAAAATAATACCTATTGTATACAAATGGCATATTCCCCAGTGTTGGAGAAAATTCAAGCAAGTCTGAACTGGTTTTGTATTGTTTTTGAATTGAAGTAATTGCTGTTTCTCTTTTCCTTAAAGCAAACCCATGTCTTGCCTAATAACAATCAATGTTAGACACTTTTATTTCTTACTGATGGACCAGCAGGTAATACATATATATCAGACACGAAACTGAAATCCTAAAATTGATTGTTTGTCTCCTGCTGGTCCTGGTGACAAGGGAGAGAGAAGAGAGCTGTAATAAGAGCTCAAGCTGTGGCCTGATGGTGCAGAAATCAAAGCACTTTGTCATTAAGACAGTGTTATTTCATCAAACAGATACTCTAAATACAACGGAGGTGAAAGAGAAGACACTCACTACAGGGCCTGCTGCCCATTGTTCAGTGAATTCAGTCAGGATTGAGCCCTGATTTAAAAAACTATTGTTACTCCAATGATGCTGGAGGGAAGACACACTATGATACATTTAATCCTTGTGTTTTAGTACACGATAGCAGCTGTTCTCAATGGGATCACTGGTATATCACTGTATAATGATAACTGTTCATTTGTTCTGTTCTGTTTTGCATCTGTTTAGCTATTTGTATTATCTTTTAATTGTATGACTTTAACCTTATGCTCAAGGCTAATGAAGAAAAAAATCTCAAATATTATTATTGTTTTCTCAGAATATAATACAACCACAAAAATACAAGGTTTGCACTTACTGTAAGACAAGCTGCTGTGATGAACTGCTGCCTCATCTTGTCCAGTGCTTTAAAGTTAGGTTGCTATGAACTATGTTTCAGACAGACGATTTAGACATTTTCAGACAACAGGTGGGTGGAAAACAAACTGGCTTAGTATGTGAGATGGGTATGTTGTCAAAGTGCTCAACTTTAAGACAGGAGCAATTCCAGTTTATTAGATTAGTTAAACTCTCAATCAGTCAGCAAGAGGTTAATAATGTTTAATGATCTTAAAAATTCTGAGTAGAAAAGGAATAGCCTAGGGAAGTCACATGATTACTTGCTGCATTGATTGGTGATTAGATACATGATAATGAAATAATCGTTGTTGTTCGGCCACATTTCCGAGCCATTCTACTGCAGCTGACATAAAGGTAAACTGTGGTTAGCACTTGGAAAGGACAGAACAATTTATTATGAAATGTACTCTTATTCATAAAAAAAACAATGTGGGAAATGCTGGTTTTCCAGACAAATCATGTTAATCCTAAAGTACCCATTCCATAGTAACCATTTTTATTTAATTTTACAATTCTAATTGTCTAGAAAAAGGACACAATTTTGATATAGAAATCACTGTGTACTGTGGTACAATGGCATTTCTACATGACACTGAATTTAACTGTACTGTAGATCTTCCTTGCTTTTATTGGAGAATCAATGAATGGAATTTCAATATGCTAGTTTTGAAAATAAATACAGTATTAGCACATAAATCCAGTAGAAGGTAAAACTGAGAATCAGTGAATTTGTTTGCTTGTGTTTCTGCAAAAGCCAAGCTTTACTCAGTTTTGAATTGGAACTAAAAATCACTAGAACGCCACAAGTCACATATTCTAAAGAAACAGCTGACACTGATTATCTCTTTGTATTTATGTCTTTTTCATTTCTAATAGTTTCATTGTTTTTTCAGTTCTACAAAACATTATAAATAATCAGGCACTCAATGCATGGGTTAGACGATACTGACAACCAAGAAAAACAAAGAAAACAGAAAGGGTAACATCCTGTTATTCAAATTCATTCTAATGGCCAAGTCCCTAGCACGCTGTGTGCCTGAGCAGCACGCAACAAGCAAGAGATCTCTGAAATACTTGACACACCCTGCTCTGAAAGGGAGAGGCAATCCATTCTCCAGCCGAGCATACAAAGCTCCCGTGCCACAAACTATCAAACATCTGCTATAACTGTCCTTTAACCATTATTATCAAACTAAAACAGAATTGGAGATCACTCTTGAAACTGTCTCCCACATCTCATTATCTCTATTGTAAAAATTTCCCAGGTTACAAACCAATTTTTCTATCATAAGCATATCAAAGTGTGACTTAGCTTCCATTACAGCTGCAATATTTAACTAATTTAGAGTGATCCAATTTTTTGCAAATATAAAAGCAGTTGTTATAATTTTTTTTTTTAGATTTGTCTCCTGAGAACTTAGCAAGGTAATTGAACAAGCGAACTGTATCTTGAGATCCAATGATGTTGCAAATTCCAGTTAAACATTTTTTAATACCATAGACCGATCTTGTATTAATTCGGAGTATTTCCAAATCATATGCAAAAATTGATCACTCCTCTCTTTATCAGACCATATCAGCCCTATACTAGCACAATGAATTGGTTATCTGTCCACCAGAGAGTGGATTTTGAACTTCGTTCCTGGTTTTAAGGCTCTAAAAGGCAAACATCCCATCTACCTCAATGACCTTTTTGTTTTTAAGACCTCACCCTGGTCTTTAAGATCAGGTTAGTTTAATTTATTGCAAGTCTGCGAAACCAAACTACTGTACATACTATGGATTACTGTGCCTTCTCCATCTGTGCTCCTTGCTTGTGGAATAGCCTCGCTGCTCGTCTCAGTCAAGCAGTTTTATCCGAGACCTTTAAAAGAGATCTCAAAACCCTTCTCTACCAGCAAGCCTATCAACTTCCTGTACTAGAGACTAATTTAATTTTTTCTTCTCAGTAATTCTTAAGATGAGATCACTTTATTGGCCATATAAAACTTCTTGTATGAGGAATTTGTCTTTTCACATACCCCAACTTGCTCTCTATGAGACAAACAGACAGGGAGAGAAGCTTGGGGGTCAGAACACAGGGTCAGCCATTTACTGTATACGGCACCCCTGGAGCAGTTGCGCTTAAGAGGATTCCTCTGCCGGTCATGGGATACGAACTGCCAACCTTCCATCCACAGGTGCAGATCCTTAGCCATAGAGACACCACACCGCCCTGGTTAAGTGCCTTTACTTCTTTTTTAGCCTTTTCTTCCATGTGAAGCACAAGGTATGGACTGTACTATATAAATCAAATGCATTATTATTATTATTCTTGACTGACAACATACAGTATGTGTTCATTTTAAAACCCCCCATTAAGTTTCTTCTCTATTACAGTACTATTAGGTGAATACATCTTTCTTCCTGATAGTTTTAACAGGTGTGCCCTGAGTTGCAAATAAAGAAAAGGGTCTTTGCTAGATTAAAAAAAAACTATTTTTGAAAGAAGTTATATTGTTTTGAGAATGCATATCAGAAATTGTGACTTGTGCTATTAAGTGCCCATTCCTTATTAACAAAAGTTTTTCCATTATAGAGAATACCACCTTTCATCCAAAGCAGTGCATGAAGGCACTGCAATCTAGAGAAACCTTTAATTTTATGAAGATCAGAGGCAATTTCACAGAAATACTGTATTAGGTTTCGTTATGCATTCCCAATATTTGGTGTTGTACCACAGGGCCTTCAGAAGAGATACATTTTATTCATGTCTAGCACCTTTTGCTTTATAATATCCCAGAAGGTGAGAGTAACATCTCTGCTATATACCAATTTAAGAGGATACCTTACAATAAATGCTGGATAATATTTTTGAATGTCAGGTAGGCCAGGGCCTCCTCTATCTCTGTCTAAAGTTATTTTAAGATGTTTAATTCTGGGGGATTTTTTTTATTTCCACAAGTCCCTTCACAAAACATTGAGCTTTTTGAATCACTTCTAAAAACACCGAGGAGCTACACTATAGGAAGATACAAAATACATGGTAGAATGTTCATTTTAATTGTATAAATCTTACCCCAAAGCAAAAGATGGAGGTCCTTCAATCTATCTAAAACTTCTGTTATCTTTTTCACCAATAAGGACATGTTAACAGTGGGAATATCTTGCATTTGACCTTTTAAAATCATCCTAAGACATTTAACCCCTCCACGTGACCATTTAAATAAGAAGGAGGCAATACTATGCCCTTGACAAGTAATTAATGGCATTGCCTCAGAATTCCCTCAGTTTATTTTGTAGCTATCAAAATCCATCTGTAAAATGTGTTCCAGAAATGTTTGTGGATTTAGAATGGTTAGAAGTATGTCATTGGAGTAAAGACTTAGTTTAACAGCCTGATTAACAATCTTAATACCTAAAATCTTAGTATTTAGTCTAGGAAGGTAAGCTAAGGGCTCCAACAACAGAACAAACATTAAAGAATATAAAACATAGCCCTTTCATGAACTGCAATGGTGGGGGAAGACCTATTTTAGCTGGTGATTTGTAAAGTAATAATACTATTGTTTTAAGAAAATGGGATCATAAACCACCACAACTGAAGGTCTTCTCTGCATCAGGAAAAACTGCAAGGATTGGGAGACCTGATTCACTAGCATTGACAATAAGATGGTGTGCATGAGTTTCCTCATTTTATCTGCCACTCTGTTCTTCACAAAGCCAGTCTGGATTAATGAATTAGTCTAGGTAGTAACTTTTCTAAACTCATTGTTAGTTTCTTTCCAGATATTTTGTTATCCACATTTAAAAGCTGAATAGGTCTATAATTACTGAGTTCCAAAGGGTCCTTTGACTTTGGTAAAAGAGTTACAATGGATGAGTTTAACATTGTTGGGAAGGAACCTCTTTTGTTTCCTGGTAGATTTGGAAAATGGTGGGGATTAAATGAGATGTCGCTTCCTTTTGTAATTTGTATCTGAATGTTTTAACCGCTTTATCACCTGTATCATAATGTTTTGTTCTAGTTTAGATAAAGAAGTTTCAAATTTTGTTAAGTAGTTCTGTTTAAGCTTAATCCAGGTTTAAATGGACCCATCTGTTTTTAGGATCAGCTTTTTGCTGTCTTTCCACATTAGATGATATGCCAGTTAATTCTACCTCTTGAGCCTTTGTTTTTCTGTTGAGTGGAATGATTTATTACTCAGCCATGACAAGTACTGTAGCTTTGCATGTTTCCCATTCTGTAGAAAATGATATAAAACTCTTTATATTTATTTCAGGAAACACATTTGTTTTGTCTTTAGGTTCATCAACAAATTGTGGGTTTAGCAACAATCAATTATCCAATCTCCACTTATTACTTCAAAGGAGGTTATTCAAAGGGGTGAAAGAAACCGTGATAGGAATATGGTCTGAATAGATCAGGTTATGCATTTCGGCCTCCAAGGTATTGAGATTACCACAATGTGTCGATTCTGGATTAAAAGTAGTGACAGTTGGAATAAAAAGTATTGTCGCTATCCCCTAAGTGCATAAATCTCCAAATATCAGCTAAATCTGCCCCTTTACACAAATCAGTTAAAGGATCAGATATTCTAATGTCTGTTGCTGAAGCTACACTTGATTTATCAATGGAAGGATTAAGGACAGCATTAAAGTCTCCTCCTAACAGCATTGGAAAGCCAGCAAATTTGGCCAAGTGACCTTTAACTTCAGCGACGAAGTGACAAAGGAAATTGCATGTAAATTAGGAGCATTGAAGTTAACAAAAATAATATTTTTGCATAGAAATAGTTACCCCTTTACTTTTACTATTATAACAAAGTGAAGACTTGACCAACTCCCTTATGTTTTACAGTGAGGTAGTGGTATACTGTACTGTAGCTACGATAGTTTCTGCAGTTAATTTTGTTCTGTTTAACGCTAACAGATTTCTATTGCTATTTTTTGAGTCAACCATTATGGTACAAATCCTAAACAATTCTTTAAAATTCTCACCAAGCTAGTATTGGATTCCTTCTGCAAAGCTGATAAAAAGTGAGATCCCTTTCTTTATATATGTTGCAGTGATTATTAGGTATTATGATTTTAGAAGGTTTGTCAAGCTTGCATTAGTGTGTGCCAGGTGTCCTATATACTGGCAAACCAAGTCCCAGAAATTAAGGAGAAAAATCTGCTGTGCAAGCATGAATGTGCTTTGAAATGTTCACAATAAGCTTCACAACTCTTCTTTGTCCCAATTTTTGTGCATAATTAACCATATTCACCAACTAAAGAGCTGCAGAGGAATTCTTTCTGCCCTGGCTAGCCTGTTTCAAATTATTTCTCTTTTGAACTGAAGACAGTAAAAAAAAGAGAGTTTTTTCAAGAAATGTAATGCTTTGTACAATAGTATACAAGTATTACACATGACATACAGTAAGTACAAAGAAAGAAACAAAGTGAAAAGAGGTGTAAAACTAAATTCTACTTTACAAACTAAAGTGAAAAAATAGTAGATCTTCAAGCAAGTTTTGAAATTGAGGATGTTCACACCGTCTAATGGGTTTGACCAATGAGTTCCATAGAGTTGTTGCTGCACAAGGTTATATTGTTCCATCTTGAGGAGTTTGATCTTGCACAGAGCAAGGAGACCTCCATCACCAGATCTCATATTAAGAGCTGGATTATACTGTTGAAATCATCTGGAACAGGAGAAATCATTGCCTTAATGCGAGGTGGAAAACCTTAAAGTTCACTTACAATTTTACAGAGAGCCAGCAATTTACAGAGGATTGGGGGTATGTGCTGATGTGTACAATAAAATTAGTGACTTCTTATCAAAGATGTGACAAATAAAAAGACTCACTCCCCTCTTTGTCTGGAGAAGCCCTAAGTGGGAAATGTTTTAAAATATTGAACTCAGAGAAACATTATCCCAAAGCTAAATTACAGTATGAAGGAAAAGCCAGAAGCTGCTATAGGTTTGCTTGCCATTATCTGGGTACTAATATTGAATTGTGAACTTTCTATTTCTTATTAGGATTATTATTTACCGCTTCCTACACTGATTACCAAATCCTCTTTACAGGGGATATTATGTTTCTGTCACTGTTGCTCAGTCCCTGATATTGCATAAGTTGGTGTGTAGATAAATATCACATTATTTCTGCACTTTCTATAAATATGCTACATATGCTGCGGCTTTGCTTCTTCTGAGCAGATTTCAACAACGGCAGAATGGACATTAGAACATCCAGGATTTCTCCTTTTTACCATGGAATGGTTCACTATGGCCGCATGTACACGTGTACTTTTTAAATGAATAGCAATTAATAAATGCAGAACTCTATAATTTACAAACATATGGAGTGATGGAATATTTTTTAGTAATTTTTACAATTATAGAGACTTTTAGTGCATTACATTCTTGGCATTATCATGCTGTAGTCATTACTGAAACATTATGAAGCAGTGGCAATCTACATGCCAACTTGACACGCACCCAATCCACAGTTACATTCATTGGCAGGTAGCCTTCCCCTTGGTGGCAAAAATCCAGCAGAAACTGCAGCATTCAGATGTCCCAAAAGGATTTTAACAGTGAAAGAATGTGGCATGAATAATTAACCATTTTTACCATGCAAGCCCATTGCAAAGCATTATGGAAGAAAATTGTGAATGTGGTGTATAATACTATTAGTAATAGTAACTATTAGAGTTTTTTTTAATTGAGAGCAACTTGTATGCCACTTGCTGCTCATTTTAAAGCTGAAATGCATCATGAATGTAGCTTGACATATTCCAAAAGAATGCATGTGATTGGAATTTCCTCTATTATTCGATTCACAAATGGAATGCGGCTCAGGATTAAACATGTATCATGAGTAAATAGAAAAAAGTAAATAGCCCACCTGCTCTTTCCAACATAACATAATGTACCCTTTACTAGTAATTAAAGACACAACAGTGTCCGGTGTCTGCGTATTCGCACTGTTGCATCGGAAAAAAAAATCCCGTTGAGGTTACATTACATATGTAATACAAGCAAAACAGTGAGGTCAATATGAAACAAAAAGCTCCTCAGGGGAGAGGTTAAAAATCAAAGCAAAGGAAATAACAGCTTGGTGCCATCAGTGACATCTGCTTTCCCAGGTTGTAACAAGTTACTGTATACTCTAGCTTTGTTGTTTCTTAACTGTGTTATTATATATTATTCTTACGTTTCTTTACAGTTACATTTCATTTTTAGATCACAAATGTAGAATATGTAATATGTGCTGTTTGATACTGTACATGCAATCGTGAGAAACGGGTCCTGGATTCTGTATCATTCTGAAATATGCAGGATTCAGTTTCTCTTACAAGGCTCTCCATTATTCCTATCTGGTAAAATGAGAAATCTCTAAGAACCGATAGAACTGACTACCGCAGTGGCAGAGGAGTGGATATAAAATACTCAAAATAAGGAATATGGAGTGAAAAGAGGATACAATTAAGAAACAGTTCTTAACATTATGGCACTCCGAATACTGATCTAATGAAGAATTTAATTACACCTGTACCTCATTGTCCTTCACATTCAGATATTTTGATATGGTCTAGTTAACCAGAAAAGTAAATACTTTGCACCTCTTCAAAACAAGGAATATTTTTAACTGTGCCCATGTTGTATGCGGAATGACAACATTATGTGACATATCCATACTTTTTCTAAACGCTTTATCCAATGCAGGGTCATGGGGGGGCTGGAGACTATCCCAGGAAGTAACGAGCAGGTGGAAACCAAAACACCCGGAAGAAACCCACACAAGCACAGAGAGAACATAGAGACTCCATGCAGTTAGAATGCCAGGTCCATAATTGAACGCAGGGCTCCAGCACTGCAAGACAGCAATGATAACCACTGTGCCAGTATGTTGCCCCATGTTATAAATCGTGACATGCAAACAGACAGCCAGAAAAGTCTGATCATTTTTTAAAGTGAAGGTAAAAAGTAAGTTTTAAGTGATTTAAAAATTGGCAAAACAACTGTGAAAGAATACGGATTAAAAGTGAGTATAAAGTCACATGATTCATTTATAAAACTGACACTCATTAAGGAAACACATTAAAAAAGCACCAATAATTACCTTAATATGGTAGCTCACTGAAAAAAGTTTAATTTTGTTTTTTTTGTTTTACTTCATATCTATTTTCTAGTATACAGGACTGTGCGTTTTGCACAATTTATTTTGGTACCCTGTATTTCAGTCCCCCAACCCCAAGATGCCGATGTATCTTCTTAATTAAGCCACCAATTATGGAATTACTAACAACCATCCTATCTCATTATTTCAATCATCTGAATTAGTCATGCTATTGCTACAAATTACATGCATTAGCACATTGATTAACAGAGTGGTGTACGTTGGTACTAACATTTATTTAATCATGCGCCCCTGTGTTAGTAATAATTCCGACAGCATTTCTAGAAATGTGTCAATACGTTATCGGACAACTTTCATACATGTACATGTACTATATAATGTTTAAACAGGAGAGTTTTTAAAAGATTATCATTCACAGCATTGATTCCCAAACAGTTTGTACACAGCCCTATAGATAATACTATTACTGTACTAATCAGTATAGCAAGGCTACTAATTAAAGTAAATATAAATAGAGAAGCATAGTAATTAAAGCTGCTTGCAAGGTGATTAAAAACGTTATTAAAATTTTATCTTTTTATGGAGTGTTATATTTCTTTATTAAATATGATCATCATCAGTCCACTAGTTTTCTCTGATAGACTGATATTGTTCTGCAAACACATGACTGCATGCATAAATGTTCCATAATTTACTACAGGATTGGAAGCAACCAATAAGTATGGTTCACTAGGGACAACAACATCCAAAAAATGAATGTTTGTGAATACTTGGAATATTTGATGAGAAACGTTTAGCTTAATCCATTTGGTTAATGGGTAGCTCCTAGCCATAAGATGAGGAGCCTCAAACCCTGTTCAGGACCAAGGAGGAGCCTCAAACCCTGTTCAGGACCAAGGAGTAGCTGCAAGGTGAAGATTGGGCAGAGCAGGGATGCTTGGGATGAATGTGAAGGGAGGCGTTTGAGTCCAGGTTATAATCTTCAATCTTCGTCTATGATAAGGAGTTTTGAAGTAACAATTAACCAACGATTAAAAAAGGTGTAATGAAAGGGAGAGCCTTGCAATCTTGTGAATCATTTTGTCTATGTGTGTTTTTTTCAAATCTTTGTTAAATTTCTTCATATTTCAGAAAAAGGAGTGCACAGTTCCTATTTTGATTAGCTTCTGCAAATTGTATAAGCTTGCACTATGTGCTGAATTCTTTTATATATACAACACAGTGTTTTAGAAAGGCACCACATGCAATTCATTTCAAAACTTTTGTTCAAAAAGACAAAATTCTGAAATATTTTTTGCTTGAATTTCTAATCTGCCATTACAATCAATTACACAAAACAAATAAGCATTAATGCAGTAGCCTTAAGCAAAGCTCCTCAGTCTTCAATTAATTCAGTATTCAATTAGTTCCACAGTAGACTGTGTGTGCCCAGAATTGTAAGACTTAAAGTTTCAGGTACAATGATAAAAACTCTCATTTTCCAAAACTTCTTTACCCCTTTGCTTGTTATTTCTGTAAGTTTTTTATGCTGCATGAAATGAATTAGCCATGATGGAATTTGTATTGTGTCTGACACAGCACAAAGTGGAAAAAAAAGGGGAGACGCAAAAACTGGAGCCTCTGAATAGTACAGCCAAAAGACTGATACTGTATTTTGTTAATCTTTAACAAATTCTAATTTAGGAAAACAGAGACTTTCCACTCTGCTTTAGGATACTGACTTTAACGTGGGTTGGCTGTATAAAGTAAATGGAAGGTACACTATTGATGTTATGCTTTTAACTAGTTCATTCTTAAATCTCATCTTTGCTTTGCATTTAGCACATGTTCAAATATGCAAGCCTTTACAACACTTGAAAAAGCCTGTACTGAAAAAAATGAAATTTTAAAATGACATAATTGACCACTACAAGTAGTCACCGCTTTTCCAATAATGATCCTGTAATTAATGTGGAATTCAGTGAAAAACATTATACTGATTGGATTCTAGATTTTGAGTAAGTAAGTGTAAATGTTCAGAACAACTGAACCACCATGGACACATTTTTGATGGGCTGTTTATTTCTTCAGGCTTCATTAGCCTCATTAAAACACAGACATGCCTTTTATGATGGTGAGAAAAAAAAAAGATTTTATAGGACATACATTCAACCTGAATCAAAATAAAATCAATTCAGCAGCGCCTTATCCATGTGATATTGATCCAAGGTATACAGTATATGGACTTTCTCTGACTGTGCCAGACACACAAGATTGCTTGCTGTACATGTACGGTAGCTGCTGTTAGCTCCTTATCTGGTGTTAGCTCCTCTGGAGATCAAGTGATCGTGTTTTGTCTTTATTGAAGTTTGCATTGACACCATTGATTCTAAGTATTAATAGAAATAATTTAATAAATCATTCTGTGAAGTTCTAGATTGCAAAACTAAGACATAAACAAAGACAGAGACAAAGACATAAACACCTGCACAAAACACATTATGCCATGATTGTACACTCTATAAGCTATTTTTGTAGTACCGTACCATCATTAATATTTGAAAAGAATATCTTTAATAATTTAGTGTATCATTATTTGTTCATGAATAATTTAGCATGGGGATAGAAACTTTCTGGCAACATTTGATGAGCATTTAATTAGAAAAATGAATTAACCAATATTTAAGTGAGAAGCTATATATTTTTATTGAGTACTTTGGCAATTAAAAACTACTTGGCTGTAACTCATTCCAGCAGACTTTCCCTTACTAGGGTTTATGAGGTTTTCCATATCTGAATATATAGAGACACTTATGGCAACCAACTGATGAGCCAACTGAATACAGAGGTACTACTCAAAGTTTTGATAACTACTGTGGAATTTCATCCAGCTCTTCTAGTCTAGTACTTGGGTTTCTGTCTGAGGTCACAGAGAGTCAGGACGTTGGTCTTATGTCTCATCTAAAGGACAATGCCTTTTTACAGTACCCGTATATTGTCCCCGCCACTAAACTGGGGCATTAGAACCCACACAGAATGCAGGGTGAGTGCCCCCTGCTGACTCCACAAGCAACCTTAGCTTTTCCCAGGAGATCTCCCATACAGGTACTGTCCAGGCTCACACCAATGCCAGTTGTGAGTTGCAGGGTAATATAACTGCTGGCATTATTAATCAGAAACTGCTTGTGTGCATTATAGAATATATCAAGAGAAGAGTAACTCAAGCTTTGAGACATGTACTTTTCCAAGTCTTCACAAGAGAAGACTATGAGTGGACCTGATCCAAGTATTCAAAATCCTCAAGGGAGCTGACAAAGTTTTTCCCAGGAACTTGGGGAACAGTTCAGAAGAAAACAGTGAAACACAAATCAGAGGGCAGAAGTGGAAACTACAAGGAGGTGCATTTAACTACCACAGGAGGCACTTCTTCACGAAAGAACTTTGAGCAAACTACCGAGCTACTTTATGTTGTTTAAGCCAATACCCTGGGCTTCCTTGAATAATTAAATAAATGGTTGATGAAATCCTTGGATCAAGCAGTTGGGCCTTGGTGTGCCTGTTCTATGTGCTTGATTATGAGGATAGAAATTAGTTTGTGCTAAACCTTAGTGTCCAGGTCCTCAGTACTTTCCACCCTACTAACAGGCATTTTCATGTCATTGACGTGGGCTACATCTTCTGCTTTCAGTTCTTGCTCTGCCTGCTGCAGACATTCATATATCATAACCTTTAAGTAGTCACTATTATTCCAAAGAACTTCTTTGAATAATATTGGCACAAGCTTTCCACAGGAGTAAGAAAATGAAAGAAATGTTGATTTTATTATTAAAGTTAAACATGGCTTACAATTACTTGAGGTGTATTTAAATACAGAATGCTGAAGGAAAAATATATAATTTTTTTTTTATACATTTAATATTTTAATTTTTAAAACTACAAATACAGGTAAACCTCTTGTCCCTTACCAGACAAAGTGTTAGATCATATTGACATTTTAAATGTTTAACAGCGGTCCATATTAGAGTTTTCAAGTATATAAAGGTAAAATTATATTGTTTTTTTTTATTTATTGAAACATTATGAGTCCCGATGGAATAGATTACCTTGGGCACACATGTCAGGAATTAAAGGAGAATAACTGGAAACTTAGTTCTCTGGGGGAATATTAAGAGGCAATTGTGGGCCACTCTGTTCACCTGGGATGTTGAGCCATTTCCCAGAATTCTAAAGAGAATGAGGAACCTTTGGGACCTCTCATTGATTGTTCACTAGAGCAGACAGTGCATGCCACTGATGTCTTCTAGTTAATAGCCTCTAACTAACTAGCAATGATTTTGAGGGATATGGGTTTTTTAAGAGTAAGAAAAAACATCTACAGTAGGAGTTGTTATGTTACTTTATTGTGTCTCTTTAATTATAGCTTCAGAGAAGCTGCTGACCACTTTGACAAACTATTCATATATACATGCTTGAACTTTACATATATTTAAGTGTTATTAACTCATCATTTCATCATGTAATTTGATGGTTGTTTGAAAAGACTTGATAGCTCATTTGCAGCATATGAAGTGCTTTATTTTATATACATTTTGTTTCATATGTATTACAATGGAAACAGATTCTGATTAACTAGAATTGTTACTGAAATGTTAATTTACTAAAATGTGTTTACTGTGAACTGTAGATCAATCGATTGATAAATACTTTTGATGATTGTTGTAACTTTCACAACATGTACTGTAAGTAACCTTCACTGCTTGTTTTTGAGCAATGTTGTTCGCAAACTATTGTGCCACAGATATCCTCTGTAGTATCTTTGTAGTCATATTAAAGCACCAGAATGATATTCTGTCTCTTTAGTCATCATTTCACTGTCTTTGTTTATTCTTTAATATTCTACTTTCTTTTCATTTTTACAGAATACTGTATAATTATACTGTACATAAAAAAGGTATAAAGGAACACTTTTAATAAAACAAACATTATAATAATAAAGCCAGGCGGTTTATCCCATACATTTTCTGTTAATTTTTAAACTTCATGTATATACTGTATATTTTTAATAATGATACTCACTTGTAAAACTGAAGAAAACAATAAAACAAATATCCTGCACCCAAACCCACATGAAAGCCACTTGTACTGTAAAAGAAAACTGAAAGCTGTCACCATTTATCTAGGGCAACAAATCACTGATAAGAGCAAAGTGACAGATTGAGGAACTAGAATATGTCTTGAATATGGCTAACCTCCCCACAATACCAAAGTTTCAGCAGTGCTTGAAAAATGACTTCAAATATAACTGTCAGATTTCAGAATTTGCTAGTGATAAACTCAATGCAACTCCAATGACTCTGACAAATCACAGCCTACCGCTGACAGACATGTCTTTCCGATGTCTGTTGTCATGCACTGCTAGATTTATAAGTGGACATTTTTTTTCTGCAAAGCAAAAGGTTAAGATATAAATCAATATGAGTTGTGCTTTTCTTTAGTTAATTGAAGACACAAATACACCCATGCACATATATACAAATATGACCCATGCACATATTCCTTTTACAGAGATTTCAGGAGCAGCAGTTTATTCTGATAGTTTTAGTTCGCACTATTTGTTGGTTCTTCTTTCATTCTCTATGACTGCATTATGTAGATAAAATATCCAACAGTCCAGCAAGAACAAAAATGAACTTGAAAGCAAGAACATTTTGATAGAAGAAAATCAGTCTTCCTGATGTGATCACTGTCATCTTCATGAAACAAGTCTGATAGAAAGATTAGCCATGTCCCAGATTTAGAAGTTTTTTTCCAGTGAAAATAACCACATCAAGGGTGACCATTCCCAAAGTGCTAATTTTACTGGAGTGAAGACTGGTACAACAGAATCTACCTCCTAATCGAATATATTGTATAACTGCCTGCCCAAGGTAAGCTCTCATAAACAGAATTGCTGATTTGACACAGTAATAACTGAACTACAGGTACATTGTTTCTAGAAACTTCATCTACACATAAGCTAAAGGTGCAATAATGCAAGGGGTTGGTCATCTATCAAAAATCCTCCACACATCGCTTCTGAATTTTTGGCAAATTCTAAACCCAAGATCATTTCAATAACAGGAAAGAAGATGTTATACAGAAATACACCAGGGCACTAGTTTCCAACATATCCAATTTTCTGCTTCTCTTGGCATAAACAAAATGTCAAAACCACTCTTTCCCCGAAATCCTGTGAAATGGTTCATTGTGTTCATTCTCCCAGGAAATGTAATATCACTGTTAGGTTTAACTTCATTCAGGATATTGCTACTGTAAGTAATTTGTATGGCCAGTGTCAGATCTAGGATATGTTTGTGATCAAAACCTTCTGCTGATAAAAAGTAAATGTTAAAGCAGCTACTTTTATATTTTGTGCTGTTGTTCTGTAAAAACTAGAAGGGGTTCATTTTCAAAACTAATTCTTGGTTCAGCTATCACAATAATTCCCAGGAATGTTTAATATACAGTACTATCGAAATATAGATAAAGGGAAAAGGGAATTATTTAGTTAGAAGGAAAAGGATGATTTATCTTAATGTACTGTATGTGTTTTTGTTATCACCACCATAACTTCTTATTCTCATGGTGCACACCTTTCTGAGCTAGAGGGCACCATTTATTCCATTAATAAATAAAGAGTGCCACTTAATATTAATAAATAAAGAGTGTTAATTTCTTTTAACATTGGTTTCTGTGAGGTTTTAGTTTTTGATGCTGGTTGATTTTTTGGCATATTTATTGAAGAATGTAATAAAAACAGTACAGATCAGCAAGATAATTTTCAAATAAATGATCTCACATTTAAAGATCAAGTTATTACTGGAGAGATACTGTACATACTGTAGAACAATTTTATTGATACATATTCAAAGAAATCAATAGTTGGAACATGCTGTGGTTTAGAGAAACAATTCTCACAATTTGGCATAGGTTTTAGAGAGCAGACTGTTCTTTCGGGGGGCTTTTGTTGTGTCGAAACCAGAATTACCTCTTATTATTCATTAAGGTTGGTCCATATTTGAGGGGACAAAAGAAGATAGCTCGGGAAATAACTTGGCAAATAATTGTTTGTGTTAAATAAATACTTGTCTTTTATATATGTACCTCTTCATTGCATTGTAATCACCCTATACCAGGGAAACTAACCTTTAACCATGTTTTCATTCCTAATTACAGAGGACATTTTATCTTGTATCTTATTACATTTATACAATACCCCCCTGTGAATTAAATATATATCATGACAAATTGAGGTTGCTGGTAACTGCAGCTTTTTAAGTTTTGTTTTCAGTCTGGTATAAAAACAAAGGAAAGAGATTCAGAGAAAGAATTTAATGTTTCTAAAGTAATGTGCTTTTATCTTTGAGGGCGTGACAGTAGACAATTTAAAGAATATAATAATTTTTTAATGGTATTTTATAAAAACATCCCCAGGAATAAAACAAAACAGCGGAAGCAGCATTTCAACTTTCAGTAAAGTCTCGAATCTACTGTTTTTACATAGAAGGTACTTCTTTGCTGTGCCTTGTATACTTGAACATAGAGTTTATAATTGAAAACACCTGTGTCTAATGAACCCAGTTATTTGTTCAGTTGGCACTCATTGTCTCCCACACCCCACTGGGAGTTCATACCACCTCGGCTGGACTCAAAGAGCTACGCAATTTCACTGGCAAGGTTACAGGGGATAGATGGATTGACTTCACCACCAATGTTGTAGCAGTGGTTGAGTACATTCTATGTTTCTGTTTTGTACATTACCTCTTGTACTAAAACAGATGGTGCACCCCATAACTTTACAGTATTGTCTTGACTCATGTCTGTGTCTTCAGCTCCTCTACTGTACTTAATGTACAAAATACATCAGGCAATGAAAGTCATTTAATATACATATCTATTGGAAAAGAGAATGTGTTTAAAGCTTCCTTAATAATAATTATGATACCAAATCCATTTAAAGAATTGCCGCAGTCACAGAAATGGAAAACCCACAAAACTTTCATTGGACAAAACTCTTTTTCAGGCATTTTTCAGTTATTGCAAGTATTTCCTTGGAGAAAAAAAAAAGCTGTGTTTATTGGCACTAGTCTGTGGTAAACAGGTTTTTATTTTTTCCTATTTGTTTTCTTTGAATCCATTCTTTAGTTGCAATTTTGACAGTTTTACAAAACAGCCCACAATGACTCCTTATGTAAGAGCCTTTTTGTGTTAACAGCTGTTGTTTTTAATAGGAGCCCATAGCTGTGGTGTTGTTGCTTCCAAGCAGGGAACAGAACTATCAGGCATAAATATATCACTTGCTTTCCATAACGACAGGAGTAGAAAGTATATTATCTATTGTAGGCTGTTTTGAAAAGGGGTAATCATTATCTTGTGAAAGAGAATTTGAAACCACAGATTCCCTTTGTGAATCAAGAGCAGATGAGTTGCTGATTGCTTACTTCATAAGGCATAATTACTCCCACTTAGCAATTATACCTTATTTATTTATCTGTTCCAAAACTAAGAGCTGAATGATGGGTAATATGGAAGAAATGTGCATTTCGCAGGGTGCAAAGATAGCGTGAGGTGTTTCATGTCAAAATAAGTTTGCTTGTTGAAGCATAATAAACAAGCTTAGTAAACTGAAGTGTTCAGGGCTCATTGAGATTCTGCACCAACAATGGGGGCAGATGTGCATGCACACTGAATGAAGGAGAGGGATTAAAAAGAAAAATAAATCAGCTTTCTGTACTTTAGAATGTTTGCCTCCTATTCCTCATAATTATCTCTTGTAATTCCTAAGGAAAACTATCAAATGCCTTCACATCCTGGAGGACAGGACAGGATTTGACAATATCAATGAAATGTGAATAATGTCAATGTGAATCTGTAAGCTTAACACCTTTGAGGATATGGATATTTGTGTTTAATGACTGTGTCTGCAGAATTTGGAATACTATTCGCTGTTCCTGCCATTGCTAAGACTGAGTGAACATCTGATCAATGTTGTTGTAACTGCCAATTAAGTTTTATTTACTTGTTAATACTAAGAAAAGAAAGACACTTTATCATGCTAGTGACTGCAAAACGTAGCAATTCATTCATATTTACAGTACAATACAAATATATTTTCTGAAAATGCTTATTATTATTATTACTTCCCTGCAGGATAATTAAGCAATAATATTCAATTTATCAAAGGAATAATGCAAAAGTAAGGTAATTAATGCAATTTTAAAATCTCATCCTGTCTGAAAAGTGTGCCAGTGAACATGGAGTTACAGTAAGCCTCCTTAAAGACAGAGGAAATTATTTTCACCCATATCAACGTTCCTGAATAACTACTATAGGATCTCATTAATAAAAAGACCAGTAAATTCCACAAGTATCCTAAAATAATCTGCTCACCTTTGTAGGTAATGGTCTTTCTAATTTCTTTTAGTTTTTAATTATTCATCACCACCACCATCAGTATCAGCCTTTTTGATCCACTGGATGAGGCCATACTAAATCTCACTTGGCCCCATGTGACTTTAACTTTTCTCTCTCCCACGAAATCCTGGAATTGTAATTACTCCTTCTCCCTTTGGTGATGTTCATCTAGGAAACCCCAATATCTGAAGACACATTTTAAAATAGTATACTGACAGAAGACATATACAATATAAGACACTGTGATAGAGTGGAGGTGAAACGTTTAAGAATTTGGCTCACATTCTGGTTCTTGTGTTCCTTAATGTAGATCTTGAAAGACAATTAGTATG
The DNA here is from genome assembly GCF_059453375.1 of Lepisosteus platostomus. Classification (NCBI taxonomy): domain Eukaryota; kingdom Metazoa; phylum Chordata; class Actinopteri; order Semionotiformes; family Lepisosteidae; genus Lepisosteus; species Lepisosteus platostomus. The sequence continues at coordinate 55,947,174 of NC_142612.1, read as the reverse complement.
CCGTAAAATATCACCTTCTGAAAGACTTATTGTTTTACATTCAACAGTCAATAGAAATTCTGAAAAGCATACAGTATGTATTACTGTTAATCTGTAAATCCTATTTTAAATTATCCTTACTTGTACCTACAGTCTTTAAGCCTAAGTTGAGTATGTCTAATTACTGGCAAAAGAAATACATTGCAATCTGGTCCTGTTTTGCCCTAAAGCAAATTGTATGATGGTGGAAAGTTTTTAGTTCTTTACCATTTACTTCTTTGTGAGCCTGATTTGCAGATTGGACGGTAACTCTTGAATGTACATTAGCTGTCTATAATTAAATGGCAGAAGCAGTTTCATCAGTGGCTAGTGGAAACAGACACACAGAATAATATATTTAATTAATAGTTAAAAGTTCTAAGATATATATACAGACATGCTTACAGGATACACTCATCATTATACTCTCATCAATGATTAATAATCTATGGAAAGATAGGAGATACTTTTTATTTGCACTGATCTAGATGTTTAAAGAACTTTGTTTTACAGCACTTACAGTATATTTCAGAATTTGTCATTTGTACTTAATTGATTAGAGTTCTTCTTGTAACTCAGGACAATCAGTGATTTACAGTATTCAGTATGTACAGTACAGGTAAGCCTCATTGTAATGGAAACAGGAAATAAGCACTTAAAATACAGTACTTTTTTAAAATCCAATTGTCAGGTTTAGTGTGGACAGTTAGTTATACTATATATTTTTTAAGTGAATTTAAATGTTTTTGTATAATGAAAAAGTACCATAACTCATCTAATTTTTAAGTATTTAGATAAGAAATAGACTTTTTAAAAATAGTTTTTTTTTATGAAAGGAAGCACTTTGACCTTCAGAATATTCCATTATGCAACCCAGTAAAGTACATTACTCAGTGTGCTGCCAATGTTTCTGACAGAAATGTGACATTTGAACAAATGAAGTGTGAAATTCCTTAAATAAAGGTAGATTTGCCCCTTTTGACATTTATTTTGTGAATAGTGAATAAATTACTGCTAAAAAGACACCTTTTAGAGCAAAGTGTTTGCGAGGGATTACTGATGATAACAACTAACAGGAAAGGTTTGAAATGTAACAGAGGGACAAGAATACTAATGTGGTTTTTAGCTATTTTTTTCTTACTGTCCTATTGACAATAAATAGATATATTGAGAACTAAATCTATTTTTACATCAGATTTGCTCTAAAATAGGACATTCTGGGTTGTTTTGTTTTAAATAACAATTTAAAAGCTGGACAGGAAATGACCATGATTCAGGTAGTTATAATGAGAGAAAACTGACAAAGACAAAATGCACTTCCTTATTTGTAAGATGTAATACATTTGGTACATTTTGTCAATATTTCATGGCATGTTATTGATGTTGACAGAGAAATTGTACATAAAAATTCAATCTTAAAATGTATTGGAGAAATTTTTTTTAAATCAGTAGTTCAATACAAAAATGAAATACTTGGATAAAAAATCTCCCTTGTTTTTGTTCTTTGAAGGTCTGCTGGGTTTCTTCAATCAATGGTAATAACTGGATCTCCAAATCTGTCCAGACTAAATCAAAAGAAATACATATTTAATGTCAACACAATCAACACCCCAGGCTTCCAAACAGCACCCACTTCTACAGAAATTAAAAATCAAAGAAAACAATCAAATCAACTAAAAACTGTGAACAAAATAAGAAGTCCAGCATGCGTGTGGGTGTCTGGATGTCTGTGTGGTTTTAAAACAAAGTGCAGTTATACTAAGACTCTGTGTCTGAATCACTTTTCCTCACCCTTCCCCCCCACACACAACAGAATCACAAAGAAATATTTTCCCCATAGTGTTTGTACTTTGCACATTGTTTCCAAAATGCTCTACAGCTGTTTAACTTCAACAAATGATCTTGACCAGTTGTATTTCCCAATGAAGTTAATAATCAGCAAAGCAGTGCAGGAACACCTGTCTTAGCAGAATCTGAAATCCTGCTTGTGATGAGAAGATTTATTTCTAGCAGAGGAAATAGAAAGTATGGATTTTTCCATTGAGTGCTCTTAATTTTGTGACCTTCAGGAACTTAAACTGGCAAAAATTGTAAGCACAGGTTAATTTATTGGAACACGAAATTACTGGGCCCAAAAGCTTTTGATGATCATTTCTGTTTAGGTGCTGATATACTTAACCTTTTATTTTGTGTATTAACCAGTACGTAAGTGTAAATTGCATAGTGATCTGGGGGTTTCTCCTTTTCGAATTTGTATGCATTAAGAATTCAGGTTTAGTCTTCTAAATGGTAGTCTTAAGTACTCTGTGCATACTGTGGACAAGGCTGTTGTCAGGGCCTTCTGGGTCATTGCTAGACCTTGCAAGGGCTATCAATCAATGGAATTGGTAGTTGTCTCATTCTGGCAAGGAGGCATTCTGATCTACTAGAGGGCTGAAACCATATATCTATTTTTTTCCATTTGTAATTCTTACGGTTTGAGCTTAGTCAGGTCAGATACGAAGAACCGTTAAAGAAAACTTTTTCTTTTGGTAAAGGCACAGAAAAAAAAGTTAATCAATTGCGTAATTGAAAATAAGCTGATGACAAATAAATGGACCTTTGGTGGATGATATTTATAAAAAACAAAAGTAAACATGGGGTTAAAACTTCCAGTGAAATATTTAAATCTGAATTTATTCTTCTTAATATTGTGTTATTATTATTATTATTATTATTATTATTATTGTTGTTGTTATTGTTATTATTATTATTATTATTATTATTATTATTATTTCTTTAAACTATTTATTTGAAACCATTTGTGGAATGCATTCCTTATATAAAATACTTTTTTTCTTAAATATTTTTCTTCAGAGATCACTATTTTGTCTTTAATCTGCTGTATATAATCTTGTAAATCAAGGATATTTCAGATACTTTAAGCGAGTAGGTGCAATATGTTACCCATAAAAGGGTAAATAGGTAAATTGAGGTTTCAAAGCTATGTAATTTTAGTTTATTAGAATGAATAGAACCATGATAAGTTATTAGTAAACGGTCTGTGAGTCATTATTATCATGGAGTGTTATGCTTCATAACCATAAATTATCCCATTGTGTTGCTACACAGTGTAGTACATGTTAATTGATCCTCTGATATCCATTATCAAAAATTCAAAGTGTGTTACTGTGCACCTACATATAGATAATAAAGTATAAACAATCTGTTTTTATTTTTATAGAAAGACTTGTTTTTAGACACAAGTCATTTTCATTTTTCAATGTAGGTGAAGTGCAGTAAATTAAATGTAGTAAATTATTTAAATGGAAAGTTTGTCAGTTCTTAAACCACAGCAGAAAACCTTGTCCATTGTTTTCACAGATCGCACCACTGAAAATCACCTTTTTAATTCACCTTAAGATGACTTCAATTATAGTATGTATTGGGGATTAAAAAAAGATACCTTCACTCCAGCTAACAGACAGTGCTATGATTTGTGCATCATAGCCTACAGTTCAGGCAAAATAATATCATTAAGAAAGATATTCATTCTACTCAGAAATAGATTTACACCCTGTCAGAAATGTGTTCAGTTTAGGTCTCACTTACTAATACAAATGACGGGCACTGATCCTGGAATTAAATTCCTTGATGCCTGAACAGCCTCTGTTATGATAACATAAAAATGGTCATGAAACTGTCTGTGGATTTGTAGTTTAATCTTAATTATCCTGATAGATGGTTACATGGTGGCAAAGTAATGGTCTCAAGTAAAATGGGAATATGTGGAAATCCTTCAACTCCCAAAGAAAATGCAAGGAAGGAAGAATACACCTTTTAACATTTTGGTGACATGATGATATTTGCATCACCATCAAATAATACATCTATATTTATACATAGGAGTTATTCACCATGTCTATGTGAAGACTTCTGTCAAACCACTGTACTGCACATTATTTTCCTATATTCGCAATGATCACATAATGCAAAGTACAATTTATTTAATGAATGTGAAATCTTCTTTCAGTCTGAAGGTGTACACAGTTTTGAGTAGAGCTCTTTCTTGGTTGTGATGAAGCTGGAACCACACATTTAAAATTATATAATTATTTAAAATAATTATAACTAATAATTTAGTTTTGCAATGCTGGGGCCCTGGGTTCAATTCCTAAGGTGCTATCTACAAAGAGTTTGTATGTTCTCCTCATGTGTTTCTGTTGGGTGCTCTGGTTTCCTCCCGCAGTCCAAAGACATACTGGTACTGTAGGTTAATTGGCTTCTCTAATAAAATGGCCCTGGTGTGAGTACATGTTTTGTGTCTGTGTGTGTCCTGTGATGGACTGGCTGTCCAGGGTGTATCCTGCCTTGAGCCTGTTGCTTTCCAGAGCTCAAGACTCTCTGAGACACAGCCCTGTTTTGGATAAAGTGATAAGAATATGGGTGGATGATAGATGTTAGAAACAACAGCAGAAAGCTGTTATTGGTAACGGAGTTAGAACAATATTTTGGATACCTGTTCGTTATTTTGGGGGTACACAAACAATCTATCTGGAGAGAAAAAAAAGATGGTGTATAAATTGAAAAGACTATTGGTCTCAGTGGAATGAAATTTCAAATTATCCCTCATGTAAGAGTGCCAGAAATCTCTGCAGATTATATCGCATTGTAACAGTGTTGTGGTTACTTTATAGTGAAGAAATGCCAGACTGACCCACTTTAAACTTACAGTACATTTTTTTATCCTTTTGTATCAAACCCTGTTTGATGTCAGATGCTTAAGCATTCTGCTAAAAATATCAATGCTCCTCTCGACTTTTGCCAGATTTCAAAGAGAACAAGGTCCCCAACAAAAAATACACTACATTTAAACTTCAGGAGGTCCTAGCAACTGCATATAAGAATGAATCATACATATTCCTGAATTAGAAATGCATGATACTATTCTGAAATGGGAATATTAAGGTTCACCTTAAAACTGCTATAGACCAATGGATACATAGTGAAAGAAGGCCATCTGTAGTTTTCCATGAACTCAAATTGCACTACATGACACTGAGACATTCATTCAAGAGATCAAGAATGTTTTAACTGAATTTTATGGAGAAAAGGTTGTTCTTTGTTGAACTATACAGGTGCTTACCTCAAAACTAAATTTCTCTGTGCAATTTTGTTTCTTGCTTCTATTAGAGTGCAGTAGAAAACAGGACTAGTAGAAATAGGAGAGTAGAAAATGCAAAACTCTAAAAACACATTAGGTTCTAAAATACTGTTGTGTTTTGGAGCTGTAAAACTTTACTGTGACAGTAACGATGAAGTGACACCTTTGAGAAAATTTCAAAAACAGCATTTTTTCAATAGAAATGAAATATCTGGCTTAGTAGCCTGACATACTGTACTGTACCAAACAGACTTCAATCGTCCCCTTACAATCTAACCTCTAGCCATGTGTAATTCTTCCTGTCACTAGGCTTAAAGTCTGGCCTTCCCACAAGAGCACTCACTAGCCTCCTCAGCACTGTAAGGATATGTACAAACATAAACCAGCTTCCAGAAGAGCTTGAGACCTTCCCTCAGATTCCTGCTCCCATGCATTTAAGTTTTTTTTCAATATCATCATTTACATTAAGAATTATGTTCTCTCAATCCACCATGGTTGGCTTCTTGAAAGCTCTTGAACAATAATCTAATATCCACTAAGTGCATTATAAGTCACATAAGCAAAACATTCTAATATTGGGAAAAGAGGAGCTACACATGCCAGTTCTCCACAAAAAAATATATAAGCAAAGAATATTATATAAGACCAATATTATATAAGTCACAAATACACCACAATATTATAAAAGTCATTTTGCTGCAAATGTAACTATAAACATGTTTTGAAATTTGAACAATTCTGAACTTAAAAGATATTTATTATATTTAAAAAAATGCCTTCTTCTGATTAAATACTGAAGGAACACCTGCCAATTTTAAACACTGCATTCTATTAAAACAGAAAATTAGAAACAACAACCTGTTGTGTCTGAAAATTAGTGTTCAAATAGAATCAGCCCTCAAATTCTGTTTTTTCATTCAGGAAAAACAATAAAACAATAATTATTCTATAAAATGAAACACATTATAGTGAAAACATTTTTAAGCAACTTTCTAGTTTCAAGAAAAAGTAAACAAATCATATTGCTTAATTGTATCAACTGCTTAATGTAGCCCAAATTACAATACAGCAATCATTTTAACATTTTCACATTTCAACAAAATACTGGCATACTCCTTCATAATGGCTTAAAAATCTAATCTGTTTCCATGACCCTTTTACAATAAGGAGTGACAGTGAGAAAATGATCTGGAAGGACAAGGGAGACTGATGAACAGTATTTCTAAAGAGTGCAGACGATCAGCTGCAGAGTGTTATCACAGTCAAACACTCCAAAATAAATCAATGAACAAAGTTATGGATGGGGTGTTGATCATTGCAGCTCCCAGGAAGTAGCTCAGATGCTAGTAGTATGACCGCACCTACTTGAAACGCATGACTTTGGCTTATGAGGATTGTAATTGCATCATCAATAATATGTACTAAATGCTTTGCGACTCCCATCTGATACTGTGACTATTAACCTTTTGCAACCTTATGAAGGTTAATGGTAAATCGGCTGATAACAAGCACTTGAAGAGAAATCCATCTTAAAGATAGAATAAATTTAGCAGTTGCAGAAAGAATGAAAATGTATGGAAGCAAGGGATTAAACTATGGTCTCTAGAAATAGGAAAATGCTGCACATGTCAGAAATAATGCCAGTGACCTCAGAACCTAGATCACAAATGAACCTTTGGACCTCAAACCAGAATTTATTTTAGCATTCTTAAATTCAGTTAAATTATTCTAATTTTTAAACAACTCACACTGAAATGCAGTCTGATTAAACCTACACTATGAAATATATTAAAGCTTTTGTCCTTGGTTTAATGTTATACACTCCATCAATACTGACAGGACATGAACATTTATATCTCTAAATGCCACTTCACTTGACCCTGTTTTTAACAGTCTTTCGGGATATCTGTCTAGTGTATTAGACTTCACTGTCTGTCAGATCAGTCATAGTATAGGAGCTATCTAAACAAAACTGTTGACTTTAAACTAGACTTGACATTTGCTAAATCTGGGGGGGGGAATTCATTCTTCATTTGAATGATCCTTAGGGTGCTGCTGCTGCTTATTATTATTAGTTCGTAGTAGTAGTCTGTAGAATAATACCACTTTTTACTAGCAATGGTATATTAAGATTATTTAAGTTACTTTTTTAGATGAACATAGTTACAATTAAACAGTTTTTATTTTTTTTAAAAATATGCTTGTTATAAAGTGACGGCTCTGTGATTTATGTAAGCTGCAGGACTTTATCTCATTTCTGTCTCCTGGATGGGGTATAGTACATTTCAGATAAGCGCACATCTGATTCCTGATCGACGGATTTCACACCAGGGAAAGCAGTGAGAATTACCAATGCCAGGGAAGGAACAAACTCACTGGGGTTGGATATTTTATTTAAAAAGTCACAGTGTTCAAATCTATAACCCTAGGACACAGCACTGCTAATTTACTGTTATTCCAAAGCTTTGAAAGATCAATAAAAAAGCACATCAACAGAACAGTTCCTTCAACACTCCCCGACCAGGTGACATCTTTGATTCAGTATCCAACCATGTGTCATCTAGGGAAAGAAACATTTAAAGAGTTGATGGGAAAGGTATTAATCCTGGCATCCTATGATCCACTGATCTGTGCATTTTATTTTCTATTAGATTTTTACCACCTGCCACTAGTTTTCTCCAGGGTGAATGTTTTGAGGCCCAAATGCCCTCTCATTAACGGTTATCCCAAATAACAAAACGAGAGAAAAGGCAGTGGAATTTTTATTAATCAATTCTATATTTATCAATACTGACAAACCGTTGGCATTACAATAGGGAGATGTTTTGTCTATATTTATTTAAGAAAACACATAAAAGTCAATACACAGGTTTTGAAATTTATTTTAAAAAAAGCTTTCCATTTAAATTTCCGACGCTATCGTCACAAAGCTGTGACAGCTAATTGCTATTTAAGGTCAAATTCTGATAACAATTAAACAAGCCGACAAATACAGTATGAAGGGATAGTGTACTTAACACTTTGTTGTTAATTTGCATGGCTGATGAAATGGTAATGCTGGCTGAGGAAATCAGCTCTATCACAGCCCCCAACACGTACAAGGAATGAACCAAGGAGGAAGCAGCAAGGAAGAAACTGAGGTGAAGGGAGGGGGGCCAGAAAACATGCGAGGAAGTGTGAGCAGCCAGTGAATTTTTTCACGCAGGGGAGAACAAGTGTGACATTAGAAGTTGCCTATTTTCTGAAAATCTGATAAGAAAACATCAATAATGAACATGGTAAAAAAGTTCAGTATGTCCTTTGATAATGCAATTGAATGTCTGTTTCACTCTTTCTGGGAAATCAGTCAGTCTTCCACTTAGGGCATAATCTCTGGATGGATAAGTATGAGTCCTGTTTTCAGTCCAGCCTACTATTTCAGTGTTTTATTTGGTTATGTTGAATAATTTGTGAGTTTTAAAATGGATTATTATAGGGCTTTTGTATTTCTAATGATCTTAAAACCTATTAAATTTACAAACATAAAAAGGTTGATAAATAATTGGACCCCATACTGTAAAGCCTAATTGATAGTAAATGCATGAATCTCCTCTCTTCTTTTTCTGGAAGACAGGGTATCAGTTTCAATAATATGCGGTGAATCTTAGTCCAGACTCCCAGAACAACTTAATTGAAATGGCCATCCAAAATCATTTCCATGATGGAGAACACTCATGACTAGTCTTTTTCACAACTGCATAAAGTAAAAAAATAACATACTTATTTCATACTTATCCTGCTTTTGCTTGTATAGCATGAACAGCTTTTAAGAAAAATTGCACTGAAGACAATAACAATATTCATTTCTAAGAGACAGGGATGAAAATTAAAAGAAAAAAAATACACTGACAGAGGAGAACTTTCATGTACAAAGTGTGGAAGATGTCAATTAAAAGATGAGTTTCTCTGAACTGGAGGCAATCAAAGTGGGACAGAATGGGCTGACATGCTCTACAGAATTTTTCATTACAGCCACAGAGGCTATATTTAATTTCTATTAATTTAAGGAATTGTGATTACGATGATAGATTCTTCTGTCACGTCAAGGAATGACTGTTCAGCAAAAGGTTTAGCGAATTAATTTTGGTTGGTGATGTCTCATGTGGGGAGTAAAACAAATTCTTGACCTGCAGACCCAGTGGCTAATGTTGCTTTAATTCTTTTGGAGGAAGAGGCCAAAGCACTGGAACTATGGTCCATTCCTCATCCTGTGTGGATTTTATTCTTTTGTCCTCAAACATAGATGCATAGACCATTCTATACCACAACACAATGCAAAACATCCATCCATTTTCTTAACCACTTTATCCAGTATGTTTTCTTACAGGGGAGCTGGAGCTTGTCCTGGCAAGTATTGAGATACCCCCTGGCCAGGACACTGGTCCAATGTAAGGCACACACAGATGTTAACTCACACTCTCACACCAGTTTTCCAAGAAGTCAATCAACCTACCAGCATGTCTTTGGGCTGTGGGAGGAAACAAGAGCACCTGGAGGAAGCCTACAGTATGTGAACAAAGGGGGAGAACAAACAGTGTAACCTCCACACACATACAGTAGCACCCCAGGAATTGAACCCAGGGCCTCAGAGCTACAAGGCAGCTGTTCCGGCTACTGCACCACTGGCATCAACAAAAATGCAACACATATCTATCTACTTATCAAATACATATCTAATCCATTAGGGATAGATGGACGGAACATTTCCCTTCCCATTGAGCAGAATTAAGTACTAAGTCAGGAGTGAGCAAGAAGGTAGATATGCTGTAAAAAGAAAAGAGTTGCAGGAAAATGGAATCTTTGAGACTTCTGATCAGATAATGGAAAGCAAATATCAATGTCTCTATACAATTAAATACCACAAAAAAGTCAAAAGGAAAACTTGTATTGCAGTGAAGGTGTAAAGTGGGGACATCGCTGAATAGGAGCACAGTTTAAATTCCTTTTAAATTGAGTCCAGGTCCTGAGGGAGGGACTCACAAGCACATGTGTGGTGCAGAACTAATAGATAAGGGGATAGGGGAATATGTTCAGTACAGGGGCTCCTGCCTTACAGCCCTGGGGTCCTTGGTTTGAATCCAGACAGGGTACACTCACTATGGTATTTGCATGTTCGCTTATGCCCATGAGAGTTTTATTTTGGTGCTCTGATCTCATCCAACTTCCGAAAGACATACTGGATACATTAGTGTTAATTGGACTCTTTAAAATGTCCCAGTGTACTTCTATGTGTCGACCTGTCTCTCACCCTGTGCTTCCAGAATTGGTTGCTGTGATCTGGAAAAAGCAGCTTTCCGATAACAAATGGATAGAAGACTACGTCATGGTTGCTAGAGAGGTAATGGCACTGGAAACGGACTGCATTCATAACCAAGATGAGGTATTTTGATGGGAATGATGATGAGCCAGTTACAAATGCTTGCTTCCCAATGATACAGTTTGGCAGTCCATGCTTTTTAAAAGGATGAAAGCAAACTACCAACTTATCAGCTCAAAAGTGAAGTTATTTAGGTTTCCAGTAAAAATTGTAAACCATTACTTATGTTTGCACAAATGTTTTATAGATTTTTAGTTCTTGTAGATTTACAGATTTTTTTATTCTCAGAGGTTTTATAATATCAGTTAATGTTACAGCTGCAAGGACTAAGTAGTAAAATTGGAAGATAAAAGTTTGAATAGGAAGATAAAACTGCTTAGACAAAATTAGTTGGTCTCTAAGATGAAAATTAGCTTTGAGAAATTTGAACAATACTTTCATTATACGAAAACAATTGGTTGATAGAGGCAGAAAGTACTAATGGCATAAAATGAACTTTAACAATTTTAGCATGTGTTTGTATCACAGCATATCAGTTAAGGCACATGCTCATGCTGAATTAACCAGGGAGGGAGTGAAGACATTGCATATTTCTGATTCCAAGAGGAAATGAGGACAAGAGAAACTCTTATTATTTCATAAATGAAAAGGTAAAACTTTAGGTCAATTGTAAGCAAATTGGAGTACCCTTATGTCCCAAATATTATTTTATATTTATATTTTATATATTGATCCCTGAGATCTGAAATTTCAACTCTTTCTCAGCATACACTGTACTGTACTCCTTGTTGTTTAAAAACAGACATTACACACATATACTTACAGGCATTCAGTCATAATCCCACACAATGCAGCTTCACAACTCAGCCAAGCACAGATACCAAATGTCTGAACCTGGTCATCTCATAGCAAGATGAAGTACTACAGTATTGTAACAGCACATCACCAGTAGAGTAAAACATTTTGAAAAATAAATATTTTAACTTCCTGTTACACAAGTGGACTGAAAATGGATAGATTAATTTTGATGCAATTCTTTATAAAATGTTACCAAGATTCTTTTCAGTCCTGACCCTTATAAAATAAAATATTTCTTGCTCTTCTAAAAGATTATGTAAAATTATACTTATTTCTAGTTCCCCTTTATTACAGGGGAGCCAGAACCTATCCCAGTAAGCAATGGGAACAAGGCATGTTAGGAGTGAGTTATTTAAACTCATTGATATGGCCAGCAGCCATATCACTCTGCAACTCACAACTGGCAACCCACTAAAGCAGGTGTGAGCCTGGTCAGTACCTGGATGAGAGACCTCCTTGGGAAAAACTAAGGTTGCTTCTGGAAGAGGTGTTAGTGGGGCCAGCAGGGGGCGCTCGCCCTGTGGTCCATGTGGGTCCTAATGCCCCAGTATAGTGACGGGGACACTATACTGTATACAGGTGCTGTCCTTCGGATGACAAAAAATACTGAGGTCCTGATTCTCTGTGGTCATTAAAAATCCCAGGTTGTTTCTAGAAAAGAGTAGGGGTGTAACCCCAGTGTCCTGGCCAAATTCCCCATTGGCCCTTACCAATCATGACTTCCTAATAATCCCCATCTATGAATTGGCTTCATTACTCTGCTCTCCTCCCCACTGATAGCTGATGTGTGGTGAGCGTTCTGGAGCACTATGGCTGCCGTCGCATCATCCAGGTGGATGCTGCACATTGGTGGTGGTAGAGGGGAGTCCCCATTACCTGTAAAGCTCTTTGAGTGGAGTGTCCAGAAAAGCGCTATATAAGTGTAAGCAATTATTCTTATTGTTATTATTATAAACACTAATAATGTGTTCAACTAACCATACTTTTTGCAAACAAGAATCTGCCTGTTTGAAGGTAATGTGCTGTGCATGGCATTATGCATTGTTAGAAAAGTGACTTGTATTTTATTTCCTTCATACTGTACATACTGTGCAAGATAGAATTTCTTAAAAATAAATGATAAATATTTTTAAAATAAATATATTTTTTTCTAATTCTAATACAGTTGATAGACACTGTAGATAGATGCTGTGCATTAGGTTTGGTGGTCTGAAAGATTTTCCATCTAAATGTGTGTATAGCTTCTTTGACAGCTGCTTCCTCCATTCCTTCCAGTAAGGATCGATGCAGAGGTTGGCTGGAGGAATGTCAATATGTCACTCCATGCTTCAGTCAGGGGTCAACAGACTCAGTGCTAAAAAGGAGATGTGAATGCACTTTCCCTTTACTGACAACAGCAAATCTGTACCTTACTAACATGCAAAAAGGCTAAAGTCATGTGTTTGCAATCCTAGCACTTTAAACACTTAAAACACTCAAGAACAGATCACATAAAATCTGAAAGCAGAGCTACCACTCTGCAAGTGACATAAGTCTGCATGAAAGTCTCTCTGAGCACGGAATTTCAAGATACAAGAAGGTTCTTACTTGCTCCAGGGAATACAGTCACGCAATGCAGTGGAGCAGCTTAGAAACAGCTGAAATGTAAAATCGCAAACACACGCTCATAAAAAAAGAGCTGAACCCCCACAGCAGTGCTTAAACGAAGAAAACTTTATGAATACAGCGAAGAAAGCTTTGTGATGCTTTGGAAAATCAGACTTATTTTCTTAATGTGCAGACTTAATTAAACAAGCAAAAAAAAGCAACATTTTCATAGCTAGGTAAACATGAGATTATGTTAATAAAATCCTTGCATTAGTAGCCAAAAGTTAAACTGTAATTTAAATGATCAAGAAGATAGTTTGTTATGTTTATTATTATAATAACACCACGAATCCTAATGTTTTTAATTTAATTATTAGCATGAGATTGCATACTACTAATAAAAGTTTCCTTTTTTTTAGCCACGTTGTACACACAACTGAAATGGTCAGGCTTGACAGTATGATAATAGTTTATTACATTTCTCCTCAAATTGTCCTTTATTTACCAAATCATTTTCTTATTTTCTCATTGTGAAAATGTTTCAGACCCATAACCTCTTCAACTGCACAATTTCCTGAGATCAAGAGACAGTGTAGATCAGCAAATTAAAAAACACGTTGTCGTGCACACATGCACTAGGTTTCTAGTCAATATTAATTAATGTAAGAAAAAATGTGAGGTTATGTACGTTATACTACAGTATCTGTAGCTGGCATAGTTATCATAGTAATACAGTCAGTCTGTCAGTTAAAGAATAAACATGTGGCAAGTGCAGGTCTCCTGCTCCAGGATTCCATACTGGTTACTTGCAGGCTTCAAGCACCCATAATGCCACTCCCCAAACAGTTGATAACTCAGATAACATCTGATACGACTGGATTGGGATGGGAGAAATTGACACAGATTTTACAGGGGGAGATATCACTTCTTCAATCTGTTCAGTGCACACTGAGCCCTGGTACTCATGCAGTATTTATCTGTATAACCATCATTCTGTACTTCTTCAAATAACACATTTGCAAATTGGGCAGTCATCACCATTCTGTTACCTTAATTTTTCTCCTAAAACAGACTATCATTAAGCATGGATGCAGGTAATACTGTGCATGTATTACAATGTAATGCTTATTACAATTACTGTCAAATAACCTAGATGTATCAAATGACCATTACTTCTTGAAACCTTCCTTGCGCTATTAATGAACAGAAACCAACAGATGAACAGTGGATGCGACTTGTGATGTAAATTTATTGAAAGATAAAACTAACATCTTTTAGTGGGAGGGATGTTTTTGTTGGGGGGGGGGGGTGCTTTTCTTTTGTATTTGATTCATTATGTTTGGAATTTTAGAAGTACATGTTCAGAAAAAACAAGCTTCTAATAAATGACAGATATTCCATTTGAAAAGTACCAACTGCCAGACAATCTTCATTGCATAAGTTGGTTACTGGTGGCACTTGTGATATTTCTCAGTTTTATTTGTATTTCTGCCTTCGCATATTACCCGAGGGGATAGCTACAGTATCTTTAAGGATTGTATACTTTTACAATGATGTCTTGTAAAAAGTGCATCCTTTCATTGAAAGTCAGAACATCCTCCAAGTCCCCAAATGACACAAACACAAGGACAAAAGCACAGAATTTTCTTTCATTTATTAGGGGCAATGTGAAATCACTGCAATGTTCTTAAGTACAAAAAATATTTTAAAAAAATCAAAACTATTGTTATCAGGATTGAAAATGGAAAAAAAAAATCCTTAGTCATGTATTCTCTCCTGTCCTTTTTTCAGTGCTGGGAGTGTAACACTTATCACATGAAAATAAGGTGGCACATTGGTATGCAAACACATACTTTTAAGTATTCTGATTTTTTTTCCTTTTTCTTTTCGTGATAGGTCATTATTCTTAAGCATAATGCATTGAATGCATCATGCATAATGCATAATTAAATTAAAGCTTTAAAATGTAAATATATCATAAAAAGTCTATCTGGCTCCAGCAGTTTTAATAGTAACTCCTCCTGAAGATTCACTTGACAATTAATCTCATTGACATCTTCTACAGCAGCCAGCCTGCTGAAATCAACTGGCTGAAGCCCTCCTTCAAAATTACCCTTTTAATCACTGTGGAAAATAGAAAATTAGAAAAAAAGGATAGCCTGTGTGCATGTATTATTGACATTTTATTTAATTTACTGTAAAATATCTAGTACATTTTATTAAGTGCTAGAGTCTTAAGTCTTGGCTGACATGAAAGTTTGATTTATTAGAGCACAAAGGTATCTATGTTCAGAATGCCAGAAATTAAACGAAAATGACTAAAATTGAGGTCTGTCATTGTATAGAATGTCCTTATGTACAAATGATGGACATGTAATGCAAAAGATTATTCATTATGTCAAATTCAGTCAGGGTAGTACACTTTACATGCTCTGTGCTACATTTATTTATCTGAACAGTGAAAAAAATATAATGTGTATACTCTCACACATTTAAAGAGGTGAATAATCCGACAAAGATAAAAATAATTGTATTTAAGCAACACAGTTAGTGAATAGATTAAATATTTGTTTCTTTTTCTTAAAAGTTATTGAACATGCTCCAATTTTTTATTTTATAACCATTTAATTTAATTACCATTAAGCAGTTTAATTCATTCATTTTTAGAGCTTAATTATCTAAGATGTCATATACTATCTCACAAAAGACTACCATAAGGTCGTGCAAGCATGAAGGACAATTAATGATTTTCACTGGTTCTTGATATCAGGCTATTTAAAGTATAAAAATATAAATATATATACTGAGCATCAGAAATCTTATTTAAAACTGATACAAATTACACTTACAGTATTATCAGGTTATTATAAATATACTTCTGTAGCAGGTACACTGACATTTCTTGTTAAAAAAAACATGACATAGGGAAATTTGATAAATATTCAGTAAGTTGCTCAAATTGTAATAATGATGTAAGGAGCTGGTACTGGCCAAAGGTGTGACCGTTGTGTTTATCAGGGGTATGAATGCATTTTGCATATGTAATAAAATATCATCTTGATTTTTTTCGTTATAATCAAAAGTTTTTTTTTAATTTGTAAATGCACTTTTCTCTCTGAACAAACCAATATCCTAACATGCCATAGGACATACTTTTGGAAGAGGTGTTGTCTCTAAAATGTGCTAAATAAAATATGAGACTCTGAAATAAAGGTGGGGGACAATATTGTATATTTACATCCTGCTGACCTGAAAACTTACTTTGATCTCTGGGAAGCTATTGTATTTGGTCCTTTGTTTTTCATTTACACCCCCTGTATAAATGAACTAACACAGATGAAACCCAAAGTGTACGAGGGTGGATTGGAACCAAAGCAGCAACCTGGACTCATAAACTGTTGGTGAAGTTATTGCCACTTGGCCTCGATGCCAGAACTTTTTCTGTGGATTCCAGTGCAGGCGAAACACTTAAATGTGCCAATTTCGACATGTGCAGGAAATGTTGACCACATTCCTCTGGGTTCAGTCCTTTCGTGACTACAGCTGCAAATCGAGGCTGACAATAATTTGAAAAGACAGTCACAACTCATGAAAAAATAATCCAAGACAACCAAATCAAAGTCAGAACCTGCCACTGCATATAAGCAGAGACACATTACCTGTTGAATATTTAATTAACTGGATACGGAAAGCAAATATAAAAATATATAAAAATAACCGACATTTGACATTTCTTACTTTGCAAATATTTACTTTTACATCACAGTGGTAAGCATGGTTATGGTGGGTACAGTGGACACCTTGCATGACCTGTACTGACATTACAGTAGATATCACATCAAAACGTACCTGGCAAAAGATATTACATGAGCTACTCTCTGTGGGTTCCAGTAGATACAAGAAGGTTGTTGGTACATTAATTGTAAAAGAAGAATTGCAAAAGAGTGTTTTGACTGACATGAGTTTATGATGTTATCTGTTTAGGGACTCAATATACAAGGACAATGAGGAATATGATCAAGACATTTCAACAGCGGTTTGTTTGAGGTTTCTGCTTTTCTTATTGATTCAAGCAATTCTAATTTTTTTGGCTGAGCCTGGCTAATACTGCTCGAAAACCACCTGATGTTGAACTGCACTGATATGACTGATATGTGCTCCTGGCAATATCAAACTGGAGCTAGTTAATATTATTGCAGACGGGCAGGCATACAGTACATAACTTTAGCAACATTAGTGAAAGTAATTAAAGGTCAGGAGGAGGTTAAATTCTAATCATGCACTTCTGCTCTCCTAAGTATAAATACTGACCTGCTGTACAATCCTGTGTCCTTTTCCAGCACCCCTCCCTCCACTCCATCTTCATACTTTTCAGCTGCCTCCCTGGTTCATTCTTTGAAAGCGAAAAGAACTTGATCTTCCGTCAACGTTATCATTTCCTCAGCTAGGCAACACCAAAGTATTAAACACTGTATACTACCCCTTTAGATTTATTGGCTCACTTAATCATTATTAAAATGTGACCAAACTAAAGCATGGAGTAACTAAAACAAATACTTAAATATGAAAAGACTATAATCACATTTAGAATACAGCATTGCAGGAGCAGCTTGCAGGAGCAGGTATTATTACAACTTGATTAATGCAAAGCACAATACATTACATTTAGTGCAGTACCTGATTTCTGGTAAATAAATGCTGTTTGTAAATATTGTGTGAAATACTTTAAATGTGTACTGTACCTGTTTGGACATATAATTAATGAAATATAATTAATACCTACAGTAATGTCAAGAAAATGTAAAAATGTGGAAAAAAATGTGTATTTTCATTGTTTGAATTAAACCCCATCACTCAATTGGAGCAGGATTCCAGAAAACGGCAAATTCCAAAGTATTTTCGCTGGATTAGCCACAACCACCAAAAAATGTTAGATTGTTGGTCACCCAATAATTGATGATCTACTGGAGAGTATATTAGAAAAGCATAGAACAAATTTAAAATGCCAGGAAGCAGTTCTCTGAGAACAGTCAAACATAGTATCAGTACCGTGGGTGTGAGCTAACATTTGAAAATGGTAGAAAATGGTCTTTATTTTCATTGATGGTTGATGAAATACTGCCAGTTACTGTACTTCACTATTCTTCAGAGCCAGTATAGGAAGTATTGGGTTAATAATCCCACAGAGATATATGTTTATATGTTACTTGTTATACAGTGTCCTGTGAGGATTCATCATTAATAGCATGAATAATATAAAATTATTTTTTTAACTTGTATTATGTAATATTTAGTATTATAGTATTTTATATTATTTGCACTTATAGGAACAAATACATTATTAATTATTTAGTTTAATAATTAATAAAACAATTTAATACATTATTCTATTTCCTCATGAAGTGCATCATTTATATGCCTGATCTGTACTAAATGGAGTACTAACTGTATATAACATTTTTTTATTGTCAAATGGTGTGCTTATATTTGCAGCACTCAAGAAATAATTTGTGCTGTGAAATTCCTTTGCTCTCAATGCACAAGTTTGGCTACAAGTTTAGTATTATCAATGTACACTTTAACTGGACATTATACAGTGTGTCAAGGTTAAACCGATCACAGTGCAGGCCAGAACATTACTACTGAACATGCACGATTTGGATTAATGCAGATGATGCTTCACTCTTGAAAGAATTGGTGTGAATATTGCAAGATACAGTAAGTCTTTACTTATCTTATCTTTACTTATATTAAGTAAGTAATAATCCCAGGGTGTTTCTTGAAAAGAGTAGGGGTGTAACCCCGGCATCCTGGCCAAATTTTCCCATGCCTCCTAATAATCCCTCTCTATGAATTGGCTACATTTCTTTGTTCTCCTCCCCCCCTTTCCCACTCCAATGGCAGGCGGAGCGACGCGCCGGTTGGAGTATTTCTCGGTCGCAGTTAATGGCAACGTCAGCTCAAAGATTTGGTTCAAACCACCAAATGGAGACTGATGTGCCGACAAGTGAACCCTGCTGATGCGGGATTAACGCTAGGAAAGAGAGAGACTAAGTGTAGCGGCAATGCTTATTAATAAGACAGAATTAAGTGTTTCTGTGCTTTCCCAAATGAGGCCTCATCTCTCTGTTCATCTCTGTGGTGCAGCCACAGAGAAACTATTCATGCAGGCTGATTTAAGGTTTCCTTTGATAAGGGACAGCTCCCAAAGGGGGATGCACTTAGCTAAGCCTGGCTATCATGATCAATGGTCATCCATTGGCGCCTATCTGTCTAGGGAGTGCCAGATGGACATCTGGACTGCATTCCTAGGTGTCAGGAGTAAGTGACTCATATATCACCTTGATCAACCAATCAGGGACTGGTAGGGCCGAGTAACCCACGCGGGACTCTGATGCCCATGGAACTTTCAGCCAATCAACGAGCTGAAGTTCCTCCAGGTAAAAACAGGCAACACAGAGAGGCTGAGAGAATTCTGTGGACTTTTCTAAAGGGAATTCAAAGGAGAATTCCAGGGCAGGACGGCCCAGGAGCAGAAGGCTCCCAAGGGCAGGACATTCTCGCAGCGCGCCTCCTGACCATCCTGAGAAATCACTTTTTCACACAGGGCCATGTAGGTTTGGATTTTTTTTTTCCCTTAATAATAAAAACCTTCATTTAAAAACTGCATTTTGTGTTTACTTGTGTTATCTTTGTCTAATATTTCAATTTGTTTGATGATCTGAAACATTTCAGTGTGACAAACATGCAAAAAAATAAGAAATCAGGAAGGGGGCAAACACTTTTTTACACCACTGTATATAGTATACTTATACTATATCTTTAATTATATAGTATAAGTCTTTACTTATACTTATCTGCACAGGGCAGAGTGGTGGCTCTGCGGCTAAGGATCTATGCCTGTGGCTGGAAGGTTGCTGGTTAAAATCCCGCAGCCGGCAGAGGAATCCTACTCCGTTGGGCTCCTGAGCAAGGTCCTAAACCCCAGCTGCTCCAGGGGTGCTATACAATGGCTGACCATGTACTCTGACCTCAAGCTTCTCTCCCTGTCTGTGTGTCTGTGTCTCATGGAGAGCAAGCTGGGATATGCGAAAAGACAAATTCCTAATGCAAGAAATTGTATAGGGCTAATTAAGTGATGTTACAATTCAAATTGTGTATTCGCTTGACCTTCAGGGTCTTCACTCTTTCATTAGTGCATGCAATGAGGATAGTGCTGTTTATCTATTTACATGAAGTAGAAAACAGATAAAAGGGAGCTTAAAGCATATCTATACAGCTATTGCATTTGCTTTACCAGATGTGTCCTTCACTCTGACCTCAGAAAACTGATATTCCATTCTAGACAATGTGATTTGAATCCCTTTGCTTTTTCAATTACTATTTAGAACCTCCATGGCTGTACTCCTCCCGCACAGTTTGTGGCTATTGTAAATCTTCCTGTCCTCATTAGTCGATGTAATTTATCGGCTTCCGTAATTACAATGCAAGTGTCGTGTGTCCGTTTTGAGATACTGAGGTTTTATTGAAGTTCTCCAACATGCAGCAAATACGTGGTTTTCAAACTGTAATGAAGTGGCTCAGTCACTGTATATTCAAACCTTGTGTGAGAGCTTAATTAAAAATTCATTTTTCACTGACAATGGAAAGGCTCTGTGATGTTTACAATTGCTCTTGCTTTTTCACACCACTGTACAGTAGATTTCAAACCAGGAATGCAGGCTGTTCTCTTTTCAATGGAAATTAATGTATTCTCCTCCCCATTTCAAATGCAGCAGAAATAGTTTCAGATGTCCACCTACAGAACTACAACTACAGAACACTGACTGGAGGCAGGAATTAATGGAAGAAAAATATCCAACAGAAATCCTGTATTAATTAAATTATTAATATAGTTTATATAAGAACAGAATAAAAAATAAATTTGTATGTCCTTCCGCAGGACTGCAATAAAATAAGCACATGATTCAATGAAGAGATCTTTTTAAAACAGTTTAAATGCCTCAAAGTGCCTTATCTCCATATGCCAAATAAGATGACATGCCTAAATTGCATATATTGTTCTCCAAGTTGATAGAACAGAATATATTCAAATTTGGCTCACATGCAGCAAAATACCTCAAATAAAAAAAAATGGTTATATTGAGTATATATTTCTAATACCTATACAATAGAACACATATACTGTAAATGTGTCCTATGGCCAGGAACAGTGCTTACAATTCATACATACTGTATGTGTACCTTCTCTTGTCTATTTAATCCAAATAAATTTCCAAATGTACCACCTTCTCTATCACTGTATGGAGATAACAGTACAATATACTGTATAGCTCTGTATACTCAAATTAAATGGTAAAACAAAAAATGCTTTAATTAAATAATCCACGATTTTCTGATATTTTAGAATCTTCTTCAGTCCTTTACATCGTTGTGGGCTGTCCGTGTTCCTAGTAACTTCATAGTCTTGTTACAGTATATGTATCAATCAACACTGAAAAAATCTCAACTTTTTTAATGGCATTTCCCCCTTTTCTTTCCTGATTTTAATAGAGCATCAGAATATTAATCTAATTTCTAATCTAATGTATTTTAATACAAATTCTGAGAAATGATAGAGCAATAAAATCACAAGAAAGGTTACAAATAAAGTACTGCCCTTGAGCTGACTTGATTGCAAGTAGCTTAATAAAGAAGAATTCCGTCA
This sequence comes from Lepisosteus platostomus, assembly GCF_059453375.1. NCBI lineage: Eukaryota > Metazoa > Chordata > Actinopteri > Semionotiformes > Lepisosteidae > Lepisosteus > Lepisosteus platostomus. Next base: position 55,925,505 of record NC_142612.1, on the reverse strand, counting down.
CAATTCCACAGAATCAGCTACAATAACACACCTTGGTTGTTGGTCCCAGTATTTTAATATCCTCTGTGATATGTATTGTCTCCTTTTTTGAGCCTGAACGCTTCTAAGCTTAATTTACACTTGTGCCCCAAGGTAATTGTATTGTATCTGATCTAGGAAATGTCTTGTGATTTGATTTGGTCAGTGACCTTTAGAATTCTGAATACTTGAATCAGGCCTCCATGTAATCCATAGTGTTCCAAGCTAAAAATATTCTATTGTCTGTTTTAGTCAGGCATTCTCTATAGGCAGTTAATTATGCTAATTATTCACCTGTAATTCTGTTGCTTTAAGTCTGCTGACCAAAACTAAAACAACATTCTGAGAGAGTTCTGATTAATGTATTGTGGATCTTTAACAATGCTCCCCATGATTTTAAAATCTTCCAAGTTTTCTTCTTTTCTTCTGAGCTGAAAAGAGGGGCTATCCCAGAAAAAAAAATCTTAAAAGAGGAACTATGTTTCACTTAGTTTTTCTTGATGCTGTTGTTTTTAAAATTCATATGTCGTACACCTATGGTTTGGTTAAATGCAACCAAATATAAGATTTGGTTTAAATGGATCCTGCAAAGACCACCCAAAGACATTCTCTCTCTTTGCTGGTCATCTATTTCTATTTGAAGAAAAACAAGCTACTAAGCAGTACAGTATATCCTTGTCAAATCACATCTAAATCCCTTTCTATCATACATTTTAACAATTCATTGTTTAAATCAAGGTGCTGATATCACAGACCCAATGATCTGGCATTTAATTAAGAAGAAGCAATAAATTAATTCATGGATCACTGAAACTTTATTTATTATATTTGGAGGCATTGTAGACAATCATTCTTTAGCCTGGTGGTTGTGCTGTACTGTAAAGGATACTTTAAGTTAATCAGGTATAATCATTAAAGACTGTGAAAGCCCTCAAGCTTTCTTGTTGGGTTTTCTTCCTCAGGCAGATGTACAGAAAATCGTACTGTGACTGTACGGGAATTATTAAATGGATATAGTGATATACACTTGATTAAAACATACTGTATATGTATTTGAAAAAAATCTGTAGCTTGGCAATAAACAACACAAACTGTATCTCAATGTTACAGTTTTAATCTTGGCTGAACCCTACACCCTTACAGTTGTAAGGGAGGTAAATTCCTAGATACTATAATTCAAGCAATCCAGACAAGTCAGCATCAACAACAGCTATTTAAAATACATAATGGCACTGCATTTTGTTGCAGTTAAAAAAATGGAAAATAAGAAGTCACCACTGTACCAATAATACTACAGAATTGAACAGAAAAATCAACATTTTAAAAAGGTAATAACATCCCAATGACCTTTATTATAAATAAAAGTAGAGAAGTATTATTATAAAAGTAGAGAAGTGAATTAGTTTTTTTTTCATCTTACATGGTTTTTTAATGAAAAAATATATAAAATAAGTTAATGCCACAGGGATATGTGGTACAATTTTTCATACCATTTGTTAATAATCAAAATATTTACTTGGACCTGTTATGATCTCACTGATTACAAACATTTGTGCGTTGATTACAAAATGTCTTTCATCTTCATGATATCATACATTATTAAAGGTCATACTGTGAAGGGTAAGCTATTGAACCTCTTAAATCATAAAAAAACTTTCAGATTTTTAAAAGACTTGCTTTGACTTTGTTATAAGTTCTGTCGTTATATCAGATATAAGGGGAAATGTATTTCTTGCGGTATAATCATTTATGTATTAATATAATTATTAAATGTTTTAGAGTAATAAGTACACCAGCATTTAGTTTATGATTATATCAAAAATGGCCTGTCTATCAAAAATCCAAATGTAAATATAGATAATGCAAAATCAAAATTGAAGATTTTATCTAAGAGTATTCAGCTTCAATGAGATAAATGTGGGTATACAAATAAAGTATCTAGAAAACAGTATTAAAACTCAATTAAAAATTTATTCACAATATTCATTGAAATAAATTATTTTAAACACATTCTCTCATAAATGCTACATGTTAACATTATGCATATTGCTTTTTAATTGCATGTGTTTTAAAACGATTTCTAGTTGTTCTGTTTAATTTTCATTGACCTAGATTTCTTTTTCCATTTTCAGACATACTGTATTCTCTTTAAAAGCCTTTCATTAGTAACTACTGGGCTCTCTTAGACATGACTTCAGGTGCATCTTTGTATCAGATGAAGAGCTTTCCTCTTTCAGTTGACTCAAAGAACTCTTTCTTGAGCTTTGAGTACCTAATAGATAAAACATTGCAACATATTTTTATTAGTGTAAAATGATTTGATGATGAGTATGGTGTAAATAACTTTCTTTAAAGGCCTTAGACATGGGTGGTGTTTTTGATTTAAAAAAACCTGAGCTTTCATCTAGATAGAGCATCTTAGGGTGTAGAATGCCTGCAATCAATTTAGTATTTAGCTCTAATCTTATTTTATCAGATGTTATTAACTAGAATGCCTCATAGATCAATGTCGCATAGTTAGACAGCAAAATCTAGATACTATTTATAATCTGGATTCCCCAGGGCACCACTTGTGTGTACGATTTTTTGTTAGATTTCAAACTAACAAAATAACATTGTTCACAGATATTCTGCGTTCTTAATCAAATTGTGTGTCAGAATCCTTTACCTCTAAAAGACCCTTAAGCAGTCTACTGAAGCTTTATCATGTTTAGCAGTTGTTATATTTCCTCTTCTATGAAATAAATCAAAGATGTTTTGCGGTCTCAAATTGATATACTTTGTTAAGACACTAGAAGACTAGTGATGGACTCGAGAGTACATTTTAAAGTTGTAATAAATGAACGAATATAGAATTTGTTTTGAGTATTTAATAATTTATCATGTTTACTCTTATGAAGGCTGTATATTTCTTTTAATGGTTTTAAAGTCATTATATACCAATTCTGGATTGCCTTCAGAAGGTACAGATAAGATTTTTCTTTTGTCACATTACTGTATTCAGTATATAACGTTTAATGGTACATGGCAGCTCCTAACACATTTCAAGCAAAACATGTAAATGGAAGAAAATGACAAAAATAAAAGAAATAATAGAACATCATAGTTAACTTGTTGAAGATTAACAATGTTACTTCCATTTTTTTTAAATAGAGTGAACATTATACTATTGGCTATATACAGTAACTTCAACTAAAGCATCATAACCAGTATTACCTTGATATCCACTAGAATAATTCAAAATTATGTTAACATGTATCTTCAGTATGTACGTTCTTTGAGAATAATTATTTCAATCAGGAAAAAAAGTTAGTAATTGAAATAAAATGGGATCAGAATCACTTAATATATAATTACATTTGCATATAACGCTTTTCTTGACACTCCATTCAAATCGCTTTACAGGTAATGGGATCTCCCCTCCACCACCACCAATGTGCAGCATCTACCTGGACGATGCAACGACAGCCATAGTGCACCAGACCGCTCACCACACATCAGCTATCAGTGGGGAGGAGAACAGAATGATGAGCCAATTCATAGATGGGGAATATTAGGAAGTCATGATCGGTAAGGGCCAATGGGAAATTTGGCCAGGACACTGGGGTTACACAACTACTCTTTTCTAGAAACAACCTGGGATTTTTAATGACCACAGAGAATCAGGACCTCGGTATTACTGTTCACTGACTGTTTATTGTCCTGTTTTTTGCTCTGAATTAATCTGTGAAACTGATACTAAATTGCTGAGGGAAGATGTCTGATGGCCATTTCTTTATTTGCCTATGTTCAACCTTTGGATTTTTAATAATAATTAATAATAATTCCTTACAATTATATGCGCTTTTCTGGACACTTCACTCAAAGCGCTTTACAGGTAATGGGCACAATGGCATAGTGTGCCAGTACACTCACCAAACACCAGCTATCAGTGAGGAGGAGAACAGAGTGATGAAACCAATTCATAGATGAAGATTATTAGGAGGGCATAATTGGTAAAGGCCAATGGGAAATTTGGCCAGGAAACCGGGGTCACACCACTACTCTTTGAGAAACACCCTGGGGTTTTTAATGACCACAGAAAGTCAGGACCTTGGTTTTATGTTTATCTGAAGAACCAAGCCTTTTTTTACTGTCCACATCACTATACTGGGGCATTAGGACCCACATAGTATGCAGGGTAAGAGCCCACTACAGACCCCTCTAGTACCTCTTACAGCAGAAGCACCAGATTTTTCCAGGAGGTCTCTCATCCAGGTACAGACCAGGCTCACATCTGCTTAGCTTCAGTGGGTTGCCAGTTGCAGCGTGATATGGCTGCTGGCTTAATGCTTTGTGGTCTGTGGAGACTTGCAGATTTAAACCCGGATCCTCACAGGCCGCAGACTGTCACCCTACAGGACAAGCCACAGCACTGTTAATAGGTCAGAATCTAAATCCTAGAAGCTCACGTTTTCATTTCCAGAGTGAAAGTTACGAAACAAGCAGAAGACATGAGGGATAAGAGACTGGTGATTGCAAAGTGTTGCAAAGCTCATTTTTATGTAGATGTGCAAGTCAAGCTTTTTCACAAGGAAAGTAAGGATTTACTGAATAACCCCATTGTTTGAATTGCGTTCTACGAGTGACCCCACCAAAGTGGTATTGCCGGTGGAGACTGACATGAAACCTGGCTGTGCGGTCACTGTCAAATTCTTATATTGTACACTATATATAGTACTAACATGCCGGAGAGCACCCATTTATACAGGATGGCGTTTAGTTCAACAATGAAGTATCTTGCTCAAGAGTACAGCAGCAATAGTCCAGCTGGAAGCCCTTTTTGACCTTCTGGCCACAGCAGGAAACATCACTCAGGACTGCTGCCCAGTACTAAGCACGAAAAAAGAAGAAAACATGATATATCACTTATAGAATAGCTCAAACCAATGACAAAGATAGATGTGTAAAAAAAGGTACTTAATAAGCTTTAAACCTGAAAAAGAACAAACATTTTTTTTATTGCTTCAAAACTAAAACCTCAGAGATTTAAAGTTGCTTTGCTAGCATTGTTTTACTGAAATCCTTGGCAAACACACAAATTCAAGTCCTTCTACTAATAATGACATTGAGGGCTATGAGAGCTTGAAGTGTGCTTATCAGGAAAGGAGGACATCTGCCAATGCAGCAAAACAAGGGGGTATTCTGAGAGGGGATAGCGGTGTTAATTACTGCAGTTAATTAAACCTGCTACAGCTTTGGCATGAAGGCATTAACAGTGTGGAGATGAGATGGTAAAAGACAAGACTTATCTTTAATGAAGTACTTTAGTCATCACATCTAAGAATCTTAAGGACTGCATGTTTGGTTAAAACAACTGCACAAAGCATCAAGTGTTTATACTGTACACTGCAGAAAAATAAAAAAATATATAGTGTACAAAATACATTTAAAAAATTAAGCACTACTTGATATCAAATCCATGACATTAAATAGGCAAACATACAATGTTATAGAATAGATTGCTTTCAAATTATAGACTACATATAGTATGCTATTAGACTGTGCACATCTTCCACAAAAGTAAATGTGTTGTTCTTGAAAATATAACTGATCAATACTGTGCTGCTCATAATCAAGAACCTACTGGTTTGGAACAAATTTACCATGAGGTGCAGGTATTGCGTTAGCAAATCTTTAAAACAGGTAGCCCAATTTGTAAATGAGTCTTAAAAGATTCGGCAAAGTGAGTGGGAACTGTATATTTTCCATAGGTGGATTTCATTCCCACACTTACTTGCTTATTAAATTACTAAATTGAAATTCTAAATTGTGCACAATTAAGACAAATTGCTGGCAGAGGTGATGAGGTTACCTGTTTTACATTGTAAACAGGGTAAAAGCAACATGCCAGCCCCCAAAACTGCCGATCCATCTCAGGTCTTACAGTACGTACTCTGCACCAATTCTTTTGTTATTGGGGATAATTCAACCCCTTTTGTACACTTTTCTGCTGTAGAATATTCAAACTGTACTCTAACGCCTGATGTGCTACAACCTTCAAGGACCAAAGAATAAGACCCCTGAAACAGTCAATCATGCATACGGTATACATAGGACACTCATAGCCCTTGGTATTAGTTCGTGAAAACTAACCCTTGTATACTGTATACTGTATAAGCCATCTCTGGGGACCGAACAATAACTGCTGAATTATGTTTTTTGCATCTTTAAATTTCCAGATGCGTTTAATTTAACTGCAAGCCATAGGGTCATGTAGTACACATTAATAAATGTTTAGCACCCAGAAAAACACATGTTGCAATATTAAAACCAGACAGCATTTTATTTTTTTATGTCTTTCTCTGTTTACCTGATCGTGGTTTCAATTCAGACCCTAAAGTTACCACATTATAGCCATTGGTTAGAAATGCAAATACATTTATATACTTTAGAGTTTGAAATGTCTGAAGCCTTCTCTGGAGAGAGACAATCCACACATTTTTTTTGTATTTACCAATTTAACAAACAGAAAGTACTGATTTGAATGGCTTGTGTATCATTAATTTGTTTAGAAAAGACATATCAAGGGTGAGCAAAAAAGCTGTACAAATGTACAAATTTTGCTGTTCAAAGCAATTCAATTACTTTTGAATTGTCCCTTATCTTCCTGTTATGATAAAGTGTTCTTTTTAAAATGTTTTATGTAGACTTTCCTTATCTGTTAAATGTTAATTTCTTAGTGTTATAAAATAATAGTTACATGAAAATTGGTGTTTTGAGAGTTAATCAAATAGTTACAAATGATCTTCATTTCTTAATAATTTTCTTTCAGGTTTTGTGATAAGTGTTTATTTTTCATGAAATCCCTTTTCAGTAAGTCTTGAAACAGGGTACAGAAAGAAAAGGAGATTAGTCAGATTAAGTGAGTGAAATATGCAATATGCTTTGATGAGCTTTGTGAAGAAAGAATTAAAATGATTAAATGGCTTGTATCTCAGCAGGAAAGATGGCATCCTTTAGAAATGATTGCACTCCAAGACTACTTAAGGCTTTTGTTCTTGTATTCTGGTTTATTATGTTTTACTAAAATTCTGTTGGATGTTGCATCACAGATAAAATAGGTCACATCACACTTCTGGCATGGTGATTTTATGTATTACAGTACAGCAAAGTGATAATATAACCCATGATTACATTTTACAGTGATGCCTGCTCAAAAGTACAGTATGAAGCCCTTAGCTCCTATTGTTTGTGAAATTGATACAAACCGCACAACAAAAGCATCAGGCTACCAACTCAAAGTGAATCTCTGCCTTCCTACCCTCAAACCTAAGGTCAGTATATTGCTGATCTCATGAAGGAAGGAGAAAGTCTTGAGTTTATTTATGGAATGACTCTCAGCATTAGTATAAGAGGAGCTTGAAACAAACCCACAACCGTTTTTCAATGGTTAAAAGCTGCAACAGATGATCCTGCCATTTGTCTTGGGTTTCATTTGCCTTCATGGCACATACACAACACAAATTAATTATGGCAAAAATAATGTCTCCCAGAGGAAGCTTTACAATTGGAAGTATGTTAATCCATAAGAAAAGATAAAGTATCCTCCATCTATAGTTCAGTGACTCCTATTACTCAATTTTGAGCTGTGGAGAAAAATTAAATATCTCCATAAATCAGAAAAATCTAAATGCCCGGTGACAGAGGCTATCTATTGCTAAGAGCAGAAACTAAAATAAAAAATTGTATCATGAGAGCTATTTTATTTGAAGTCAGATATAAAGTATGTGTATCTTTCTCAATCTAAAAAAATATATATGGATATGAAGTATCATGTCTGTCCCCAACAACATCAGTAACAGGTTCATTTTGTTTTGAGCTACAGAGTATCACTTTCTTACCTTTATTATTCTGTTTTGCTTCTGAATTTTAAACCACCATTCTAAAAAAATTTGACAAATGTGCAGTTTCTTCTTAACTCCTCCAATTAACCCACATACAGTACTTCTTGGAATGAGAAGTTTTTTTTTTCCTGTGACTTCTAGTCAGCAGTAGAAATTTCTCATTATTTTGATTTTTTTTCCTTGAGAACACGCACAAGAGTGAATTTCAAACTAGTTGATAATGGCAAATTAATTATACAATATTGGTAAGACAGTCATTACAGATGATAGGCTTCAGTTTTGTGGAGCTCTCCCAGAGTCAGTGGACTCTTTCCTTTTTGGAAGTTTTGTTTCCAGAATCTTCCAGAAGTTTTGTCATTCACCTTTGTCAGCTGTTGCTGCAGCTGCATTTGGGTATAATTTGGGTAAGATCTTCTTGACTTGGTGTCTGACATGCTGCAGCACCAATGCCCCAGTGTAATAGGATCAACCAAAGAGTGCAAATAGCTAAGCAGCACTTTGATATTTACTGCTCATTAACATTTAAGTCTAATTACGTGCACACTTATGGGCTTCATTAAAATACAGAATGAGCTGCAAATATTTTTTTTGTTTAATCATAAACTAAATGAAGCGTCACTAGCTGCAGATGACGATTATTGAGATGTAAGTGATGTCGCTGGTTAAATGCCATTTCTGATTTTTAAATACAGCTGAGGAGACTTTGTCTTAATGTTCATGCTACTGTTTTTGCATAGAATTACACGGAACGTCAAAATTGAAATGTAAAAGGATGTTTTATCATAAATGCACGATTAATGTGTTGCCTATGTGATTTTAAAGTTGAAAAGTTAAGATCGAGTATCTCTTTTTTCCCCACTGGAAGAATTAACCATAGATTCTCCCTCATTGGAGAATTTCAAATAAAAAATATACAGGATTCTTAGATATTTGTTTTTCTTCTTTTACTGTGATTAGCATAATTATTATGTTTATTTATAAAGATAAGACTGCTTAAGATACTTGAAATTAAGTTTTAAAAGTGCTGAAAAATAAGTGCATTTCTGCATGTATCACAAATTAGTATTTAATATACTGTACTGTATAATAAAAAATGATATATGTGCTAATAGCTTTTAATTTTGTTTAAAAAGTTTAAATCTAAACAAAAAGAAAAGGTTGTATTACTATTGTTCTTTTAAATAATTTGCATCAAGAACAGTCGAGAGGCATAAAGCCATCTAATCAGTCTTTCAGTGTTTAAAAAACAGAGACCGGACAGGTAACCAGGCCTTGTTAAGGAAACAGACAGCAACAAGGAGTCCAGACTGACACTGATCTGAGGGCTGAGGCTCTGCCAAGATGGGAGGTTTTGGCAGAATAATCCTCAACCTTTTCACTCTTGTCTTGTCCTTGTCTGATTAATGGCAAATTGATTGTGGTTGCTTCCTTTGTGTAAGAAAACAAAAGAAAATTAAGTGTCAATTGCCAGCATTTGCAGGGTTACATACACACCTCGTCCAGGAGTGCTGACAACAGGATTTTGTACTCATCTGACCAGTGAAGGTGGAAGACAAAAGAAAGTAAAGATTTATCACATAGAATTACAAGCGTTACCTTTTACCAGGTATCATTGTGCTTTTTGTGTGTGTTGTTATATTGTTATTACTTTGTTCTTCAGAATTGAAGTGTAAAAAGCTACGGAGAAATGTCTTCTCTACTGAAAGTTCCATTCACCATCCTGACAAATAGGTCCTTTACAGGCTATGTGTTGCACAATTAAATAGTTGTGTTGCTTGGATGGCATGTAATAAACAGCATCTTTTTTTACAGTGCGTCGAATCCTTCATTTTCAGAGCGATGGCCATATTGCTAAAACTGGCTGAGTGTGGGTCTATTCTCTTGTCTATTTTGGGGCCTGCACACAGAAACATACGTATGAATTCACACAGTGGGCGACTTAGAGACACAAATTAACCTGATCATTATCAGGTACCCAAGAAAACCCATGTGGGCACTAGGGCAACATGCAAACTCCATGCAGAAGGAGCCCTTGTCCAGAATCGAGCCCAGGACTTTTAATTTGGACATCTTGGCAGATTGAGAAATATTCTTTTTATGATACTTCCTGTATCATAGAGGCTAGCAGCCATATCACCCTGCAACTCACAACTGGCAACCCAATGAAGCTAAGCAGGCGTGAGGCTGATAAATACCTGAATGCTGGACCTCCTGGGAAAAACTAAGGTTGCTGCTCGGAGAGGTGTCAGTGGGGCCAGTAGGGGGTGCTCACGATGTGGTCTATGTGGGTCCTAATGCCCCAGTATATTGACGGGGACACTATACTGCAAAATTGCACCAACCTTCCGATGAGATGTTAAACTGAGGTCTTGACTCTCTGTGGTCTTTAAAAATGCCAGGGTGTTTCTTGGAAAGATTAGGGATGTTACCCTGGCCTCCTGTCCAAATTTTCCATTGGCCTTACCAATTATGCCCTCCTAATAATCACTCTGTTCTCCTCCCCACTGATAGCTGGTGTTTGGTGAGTGTACTGGCACACTATGTCAGTGTGCCCATTACCTGTAAAGCACTTTGAGTGAAGTGTCCAGAAAAGCGCATATAATTGTATATAATTGTAAGGAATTATTATTAATTATTATTAAAAATCCAAAGGTTGAACAATGGCCATCAGACGTCTTCCCTCAGCAATTTAGTATCAGTTTCACAGATTCATTCAGAGCAAAAAACAGGACAATAAACAGTCAGTGAAAAGTAAATCCTCCTCTGCCCAATGTGTATGTGTATAGAAGTGTTAACTAAGTAATTGTTAGATGCCATCGTTAAGCTGTGTGATGGAATAATTTAAAATTGCTCAGTCCATCAGGACTGAAGTGAGCATAATTATGTCCAGGTAAAGGATGTCTGCATCACTATCATGCAGAGTGAACTGGCAAATGGCTCTTTCACTTTAGTCAATAGGATCATTGGTGTAATCGGTTAATCATTTACCAGATGATTGTCATCCCTTTCCAGGTGAATTGCCCTATAATTTGAGATGCCCTTTTTAGACTGTGTGTCTTGCAATTTGAAAATAAAAAATCCTGTTTGTAGGCAGATGAGTAATAGTTTTTTCAATAGCTTCTCAATTGTGATGGGACTGTTATTCATATTGTAATGATGTCAAGTGGCAGGAAGAGGAAAATACTGTCTGTTGGGTAGGTTATTCACAACCAAGATCCAAAGATTAAAACTGGATTGAGAATATTCACTTACAACAAGAACTCATAAAGCACACTTGTAGTGTAAACATAACATTCCTTTGATTTGATGCACAAATTAAATTCAATTAAATTTATTTTCATGTAGCGCCTTTCACAACAGGGTTGCCTCAAGGCCCTTAACAATGCAAAATTATTTTAGGGTTAACAGTATGCTGTAGAATCAGAATATTGTGCTGACAGGATAATGAAAATTCCTTTCTACCTTTGATTCCTGAATATTTCTTTCAGATTTTAGAAATATTTTAATATTTTGTCATTACTACAAAGGTAACGGCCTATATAAAGGAACAAGTAATAGGTTTATTCCATGCTGAAAAGAGAAGAAAGGAAACAACGTTTCAGCTGTGGAGCCTCCCTCGGGTGTGAGAAAGACAGGGCAGACAGCAAAGATTATATAACATACAGATGCAGCCATTCAAAATGGGTGAGGTATTTCGCGGCATACACGCCCACCGGGGTATCACGCGGTATCACGTGTGTCACGTGACTAACTATCCGGCGTTGCCTTGTAAAACCGCCAGGGGGAGCTTAACCTCTCATGTACAGCATTCGAGCCTTTAATTTTGAACTGTGTATTACAGCATGTTAATCATCAGTCATTCAAATGTTGGTATATTTTATGAAAGCAAGATTGCTCAGTTGGACAAAAGTACACAACCTACCTTTATCAGAAATATTTATGCATCAAAGCCTTTACTGAAGATATTACTAATAGTATTAATAATGGATGACTTTGGACAAGCTGTATACTCAAAGTATAATTTCTTTAGCACATTTGTACAAGCACTTGGAATCTGTCCAAGCCATACTTTGTCAGGCATTTTGTTTTACTTCAACGGGCATAAAAACTTCCTTGCTTTTAACAGGGCGTTTCATAATTTCTAACTACGAAAATGATTTAAAATGCGACACCTATCATGAAAAGAAAAAAATACACACCAGTATTCCATTTCTCCCTAAACATTGTAAGCTTCGAAGTCTTTAACTAACGTGATACCGGAGTCAACAAGCATACTTTTAGAATTTGATTAAAAGGGAATATAATATGGAATCGCGTATCTCAAGAATTTAATAACGGTATGATTATATCCGTGTACTGCGGCAGGGCTGTGTAGGGCTGTTTCGCCTGCCTGCTTATGCGAGCTGTCTTGTAGCCTACTGGTCTAGGTGCGTGACTACCAACTGGCAGGTTGTGTGTTTGATTCCAGCTGGTGCTGGACCTTTCAGTTTTATTTATTTATTTTTTAATCGCGTAACATAAACATATTACCGTATGCAAACTGTACTGTATACAATATGTATATGTATATTTAATGTCTTAACTGTGCCCATTTAAGTATTGAATATTCATATCTAATTTTACCACTGAAGGGAAATCTTAACATAAACATACAGTATATGGCTGGTCTCGGTACTTTAAAGAAAAAAATACACACCAGTATTCCATTTCTCCCTAAACATTGTAAGCTTCGAATGAAACCACTAAATAAAGACATAAATATAGAAATCTTAAGATTTGTTTTATTTAATATTGGTAGCAGGATGAACTGTCAGAGTGTATATTTTGTCGCAAAGTTGCTACAAGATGTCAACAGTGAAAAAGGTATTTAGAAATGAGTCATTTCAAGATGAAAAAGAAAACATACACGAAACATGGTTTCATTACGATATTTTTGAGATATTTTTAACTTGATTTACAGTATTTGAGAGGTATGTCTTAACACCGATACTACAGTGCTTAAGTACTGCTCACGTATATGTTTCTAGGTTTATATTATGCATTTCATACGGTCAAATTAGTTTTGAGCAACTAATAAGAAGCGCGAAACGGTATGCGTTTTAGTTTCGTTTTGTGCTGGAACCCGTGGATTGATTAGAGATATCAAATACATACAAGTTATTTTTTAAATGTTGTAGTTCGTCTTGAAAAAATGTTACAAGTACATCATCTATCAACAATTACACAGGTTCTGTTTCCATATTGCGGATTTTGGTTAGGTACAGTATTATCAAATCCAGTGGCGCTGTGTGTTACTTTACTGAGTCCCAATCTGTGATTGAAACCTGTAAAACCGGTTTAATTTGTCACAGCCAGCACTCTTCAGGTGTGAGGGTCTGCTCAGAATGAAACGCTAAAATGTTTGTGTATATTCTAATGGTAGTGGGGGCAGGGTGTGTGGGAACAGGTTTGGTTGAAATTGCATTGGAGATCTATGTTCTTCACACCTGAAACATTTTCTCTGAAAGCATTTTCTTCGCAGTTTAACCGATCTTGTTACAGCATGTTACAGTTTACAGTAATAAAATGTATTAACTAAGGAGTAGGATGGCACAGTTGTTAGTATGTTTTTTGTTTTGTTTCTTTTTCATAAATACAACAGTAGTACCTGATGTCTCAGTGCCTTTCAAAATTAAATTATGCATGCAAACCTGTGAACTAGAAAGATAACTAAGATTTTAATACTAATTAAATGACCGCGGGCACTTTCCACCCCCTCTACATTCTCAGAGTAGAACAGACTAACCTTCTAATGAAAGACGGTCCACCCCCCACGGACAGGAAAAGTGCCCACAGGCACTTAAACTTAATATGGTCAGTAACAGTAAACAGTAACATGGTAAGAAGGAGCACGTACAAACGTTTTCGAAATAACCACATGTAAGACTCTGATGCTTAAAATGTTTAGGGAGAAAGTGGAATACTGGTGTGTATTTTTTCTTTAAACTACCAATAACAGCCATATACAGTCTGTAACGTAGGGATTTCTATATGTCTTTATTTAGTGTTTACATTAGTGACAAAGGCTAAACTTTTAGCTTCAGTAACGTGTACATATCTCCCCTTTTTATAAAACGACTTGGTTGAAAACTGTTCCAGAGCCACTGTTGTTTCATCAGTGAAAAGTACATCATGAAATGCCTCTCCCTGTTCAATCCACTGGAAAAATGAAAAGGAGCATAAAGCTTCTGATGGTCATAAACGATATTCATTTAGGAGCAGCATCAGAGGTATGTATTTAACTGCACTGCATTGGAGAGAATACCATAGTGTGTTTTTTTTTTTTACTCCCTGGCGGAAACTGGCTTCCAGAAGAATCAGTATGGCTCAGAGATTAAATAAAACTTCACAGACATTAACGAAGAGCATAACGCGTGTACTGTATACACTGCAAGTACAACCCAACTCTCTGCAGGAGTGCTGGCTGTGACAAATTGAACCGGTTTCACGGGTATTTTCAAAGTAGGAGGCGAGATTTCCAGCGAAAGACACCCCCCCCCTCAAAAACCCAGTAAATACAGTACTTACTAGTTAAAGGCTAGGCTCCCGACTACGGCGAAAGGAACCCTTCTTTCATTAGAAGACAATGAACATATTTTAGCCCTGAATGAATTAATAGCAAACATGGTTTACATAAAAGACATTTTTCCAAGAAAGTTTAGCCTTTGTCACTAATGAAACCACTAAATAAAGACATAAATATAAAAATCTTAAGATTTTTAAAATACATGACTTTGTTAAAATTTATTTGAAAATAAAAACAATTACAACCGCCAGGGGAGAGAGAGAACAGGGGAGGGATGTTGGTTTTGCATAAGGGGCGGGGCTATGGAAATTAGGTATGTTTGGGAATGTGTAGTTACATGTTCTGGCTGTTTGTGAATTATCGTTGTTGAGTATGGAGTGTTGAGGTATTGATTTTGTGTAATGCTTTATGTTGAAAATTGAGGTGGATTTTGTTTATGATAAACAGGATAAACTGGGATGGGAGGGAGGTTTGGTTTTGCATAAGGGGCGGGGTGATAATGGAGGACTTTGCGAGTGTAAAATGGATTGATTATTTGATTTTGTATTGTGGTTGTTATCTATGTTTTTGGTTGGTATTATGTTTATATGGTTGTTTTTGTTGGTTGGTTGTTATTATGGTTATTAATAATACGATCTATAGTTGAAATCTGAGCCTAAATAAAAAGAAAAAGCAAGTGATTAGGTTGATGAGCAATCTAATTACTTATTCGTTTAAAAAGCTATATAAAATAAAGTTTATTATTAATTTGCTGGACAGAGCGGTGAACAATATTATGCATAAGACAAAGATAACGATCCTGATCAGTTTAGAAATCTGTGTACGCTGTAAGGTTTTTACTTCTTAAACTTTTAAAATACACGTTTTGAATAGAAAGAAATCCTCTTCCTGGTATAGCAAACCAGCACGTCTTTTTTCTCCAATCAGAGGGGTGTCAGATGGTGTCAGCCAATCACCATTCTGCGTTGGGTAACAACGGGTGAATGTTCTCAGGCGGAAGATGTAAACAGCTTAATGTTCGTGTTAAATAATTTTTTTAAAATTAAAATTCATTCTATACAGCAATCGCATATTTGGGTACCGTTTCATAAAACTTTCATGCTTAAAATGTTTAGGGAGAAATGAAAGACTGGTGTGTATTTTTTCTTTAAACTACCAAGACCAGCCATACACAGTACAGTTTACATACATACAGTAATGTTTATGTTCCTAAATTAATATCGTTTATGACCTTCAGATGCGTTATGCTCCTCTTCTTTTTATGCTCAGCTACTAAAATTTCCCTTTAGTGGTAAAATCCATATAAATATTCAAAACTAAGCAGATTAAAATGTGCACAGTAAAGACATTAAATGATTAAATCTTTGCACTACCAACCAATGCACCACGAGTGCCCCTGTCGGTCATTTTGGCCAGCCAATCACTTGCCCTGCGGTACCCTCTGGTGCCCCGCGGTGGCTTTTGGGTAGGTTACCATACCGCGGGTTTTTACCGCGCATTTTGAATGGCTGCATCTGTAGGAGAACAAAAGCTGGGAGAGTGGAGGAGGCAGCAGCAGGGGAGAGGCAGAGTGGCCACTCAGGTGGTGCGAGGTGGAGAGAGGTGTAAAGTCGAAACCTTCAACCTTAAGGGTTTTAGGTTAATATGCCCCCATTACATGAAACAGGTAATTTAAAATGGACATCGTAGGGATGTCAATTTGTATGTGTTTGATAGATTATCACACTTGCTTAGAACTAGAAATAAAGTTTATTAAAATAAAAATGTTACTGCTGTATAAAAACCATTGAACAAATACATAAATCTACACTCACACAATGGGAATGATAGCACTCTAACTTTTTAAAAATAAAATTATAATTACTTAAATTTTACTTTATTTTATAAATATGGCTCAAAATCTAGAATGTTTTTATTTAAGGTGGAACAAAATGTAAAAATTACTGGAAAAGTCATTTCAGGGTTAAATACAACATTCAGGTGCAACCCAGCAAAGCAGAAATTATTGCAGTGTATTCATCTCTAAAGTGATTCTTCCCATTAAGGACCAAACGCTACAGTAACCCTGTACACTTTATTTCAGAGTTGTTTTTAGCTGTTTGTTTGACAAGACAATGGATAATAACCCTAGAATACCAAAAGCTAGTAAATGAAAGTAATCAAGCTGTCTTGTCCCAGAACTGGGCCGGGTTCACATTTCAAACTCTAATTATCACCCTAGAAGCAATGTTCCGCTTTAATTGTTCTGATGAATGAAATATTACAGAGTGCAGTCAGTCTGCAACCAAGCGGAATAACAGCTTTTAGCTATAAAGCCCTGCATAGGTGCTCAAATGAAGGTGACTGGCAAGTGCATTTTAAGCAAACCTATAAAATAATAAACCATTTTAGAGTGGATTACTGAACCAAGATTGTTTTGAATGGATGATGAAAGCAATTAGCCCATAAATAATGACTGACAAGGAGACCATTGCATTTGTATTGGAAGGGATGAAACAGATTTTCTTTTTTATGCTGTATTCTGTTCCAGTCTGTGGAGTTTACAGTATGGTTGTTTATAAAAACTAGTAAAGTGTATAGCCTTACAAAATTGACTGTGGCCCAAGCTTCTTATATTAAACATTCACACCTGAACCCCTTATAGTCCAAGAAATAAAGACACTCATTCCAAACAGCTCTATATTTCACATGTCTCAAGTTTGTGTCTGGGTTATATAACTAGCTGTCTGTGCCCACAATTAGTGACAAGATGGCAGACCAATGGTACTGTAGAACTTGCAGTGAAAAAACAGAACTTGTGTGCAAAACAAGGATGGTCAAAATTTACACTGATGTAGACATTACAGTATATGTCACAGGCATCAGCCAGACTGAAGGTTGTGTTCTGGTCCCAAAGCAGTTCCATTCTGGAAATCTGTTTTTTGATATTTCATGTATTTATTGACCCCACAATCAGTTAACTCAAGTTAGATAAACAATCCAAAGTATTTAATCTTTTTGAGTCTGATTTTATTTTTAAATTGATCCTCTGGCATTCAGGAAAGAAAAATACTGTGGAATCTCAACTACAGCTGGTTTCACAAGCCAAATTACTAAAGTTATGGGCTTTTTTGCCCAAAATATAATCAAATAGCCCTCATGATACTGGGATCTGTGAAATTACTTGGTAATGTTAATATTTTAATGTTGCTTTTCTCTGTTGGATAATCTTTTTTTTATCTGTGTGACAGACTTGACAATTGCTTAGGGGTATGAAATCTTGAATTGATTTATGACAGCACTGAAGATACACAGATACTAATTTGAAAAGTTAAGAGCCACTACTGAAATAATTTAAGCACACAAGGAGAATGCCTACTATACATGTTGATAGACAAAAGTGTAATTTGCATTTCATAAACCATAAAATATAAAAAAGTGTGAGCTCAGATTAAGCTAAGGTACAGTGATCTGCAATTATACAAAAAGCCATATTCTATGTTCCTTCGTAAAATAGATGTATTATTTATTAGTGAATAAAGCATACAGTATCTCTAATCACACAGGCAACCTATGTTTTATAGAGCACATCTCCATAGCATTTTGCAAATCCAGTAACAATTCATTCCCAAGAAATTTAACCTTTCAAGATAGACTAGGTTTAAATAGTGATGCACCCTTTCATTGCATGAGATACCATGGTTAATTATTCTGAAGTTCATAATATATTCCATTTGATTTTTAACCTCCATCTATTCACAATTAATTTAGCTTAAAGGAATAGAAAGGAGTCAGAATGCACTGCACTGTACAATGTTTTTAATTATATTCACCTTGCCTGAAGACATTTGACTGTTTGAATAGTTATTTTTGACTCCTGTGAAAAAGGTAATAAAGGCCAGTGGTAACGCAGCAAATATATTCTGCTTGTTTCTGTCATTTCTCAAAGACTAAGGAATGCTACAGTAAGCTTTCACATGACAGCAGACATGTGTCATTATAATAATCCTTTACTTAACCACATGCAAATATGACAGGATGTGTCTGTCTCAACAAGTCTACAATGTGGCAAAAAAACATTTAATCATATGAAAATAGCTTTCTGAAACATGCATTAATTAGTATAAGTAGTATATGTTGTGTTAAAAATGAAAAAAAAATTAATTGTAATTCTCACAGAGAAAAGAATCACATATTCAGTCTGGACAACACCAAATAAAAGCAAATTGTCTGACACTTATAAATGTATGGATTTAAGAATACAATTGATGAGATTGTCTCCCACAAAGGAACTTGATGAGAAAAGTGCAAATAAAGATTTAAGACCTACACCATACCTAATCATTTTAGAATCTTGACTCAAAATCTTTCATGATTTAAAATGTGTAATATATGATTGATTCATTCCAAGATCCAAATGCAATTTGAGTGTATTTATGGTAATTGTCTAGATTCTATCATTACTTTTTGTGTTTTATACCAGGTTTGAGTATGCTGTAAAAAACTGCAAGTTGAAAGTTCTCAGTGAATTAACATTGTGTAACTGTTCAATTGGAAAATGTACCTTATCTTTGTATGATTAGGATAAAGTATTGTAACGCAACGGGGTTCAGGTGGGCGCCCTTGCCGCATTAGGTCAGCCCCACACCGTTGGGGGCTCAAACCCAGGATTCCCACATCACTCAACAGGGACCCAGCCCAGTGAGCTGAAGAGAGATCTCTCTACAGCCCAGGGGCTGTGGTCCTGCTATTACAGGGAAGAGCGGTGACGTCACCGCTCTGGTAAGCCGGCTCTAACACAGTACCTACCTTATGCGGCAAGGGCACCCACCTGAAATTAGATTTTGTGATACAATCTTGAGAGACACTGAACATGCTTAGCAAGATCCTGGGGATCATTTTTGTACAAGTTCTTAGCCTTAAGTCAGTCACAGTGCCATTTTGTGATGGAATCAAATTATGAGAAATACTAACAAACCGTAGGATTTGTGAGATTGTAAAAAATAATTCTAACTAGTCTGTGCCTTAGTTTAGTAAATGAAAAATCAAGGGATCTCAGAAAATATACTGGTGAACAGACGTCAACTAGGAGAGTTTTGGTGGAGATAGCTTTGCAGGAAAACAGAGGTATGTTTGAACGTATAATAATACAAAATAAAATTTATATTTGGAAAATTGAAATGAAAACAAAATGAAAGCAACAAATGTTTTCTTTTTCACCATATTTCTTAAGGTGAAAACTGAATACAGTCTTGGATTCATTACAGTCTCAACTAATCTCCAAGTGGTCCACTTGTGAACAGAAAGTAAGAACAATTACTACAAGGAGAAGCTATTCATCCCATCTAGCCAGTTTGGTGAAAACCCCTTTCTTTTGAAAAATTAAACACTTTTGACACACACTTAAATACTGTATTCACATATTCAGGTGCAAAAATTGTGGTTCACACTTGTGTTGTGTGTGTCTGTGCAAACACATTTCCACACAACAGAGCAGGAAAGGTAATCAACAAAACTTGTCCATTAGCATATAACAAATTATATTGTCCATATAACAAATTCCTCCTTGGATGTTATTGGACAGGTATGAATGAGATTTCAGCTGTGATTCTATTGTTTCCTTTTGGTATTAACAATACCAATTGGGTAATTGGGTAACCAATAAGGTTTGTTTGGATTACCTGCTCAAAGAGTTACAGTACCTCACTGATGTCTCTGTGGGTGTGGTACTCAAGCTTGCAATCAATTTGTTTTTGGGAAGAGTGATTCTATAAAATTGAGGACACCAACAACAGATGTGATTTCTTGTTGATGCTGAAGAATCTAGGCAAAATAAGCACTGGGAACTTAATAGGTTTCAAGTATTCATAGTTGTGCACATTTCCAAAGGAATAGAAGCCTGCAGTCCCAGAACATCACTCTCAGAAAACCCCGGTTCAAGACAGTCACTTAAAATGTCTCATAATATAAATGCGTTAAAATACCTTTATACTTTTATATTTGTATTTGAGGAAATAAATTATTCTAGTCGAGCAAGCAGCCATAAGAAACAATCTATCGATTTTACATTCTTTTTTTATGAGTGAAGAGAGAACATTGTTTATGCTGAGTTTAAACTTGTCTGAGTTGATGTTCTCTGTGAAATGAACTAAAAATAACACTAAAAAGGTCTTTGCCAGTATATTATAGTGTATTGCCTTTCTTTTTCAGCTCTGAATTCAATGTAAGAGACATGAAGGATCAATTCTGAGAAGTAAAAGCTTTGTACTGTATATTTGGTGACTAACAGTTCAAAGCACCTTTTCACGTGGTTAATTATATATAGTGAGGGTTTAGATAGTACTGTAATGCAGCTTCCCTCCCTTTATTAGTGTGCATAGTTCAAAAGACAAACTGCAGCCTTGGAGCATTTTCTGGTGCACCCTGTTGCTATACTACAAATGGAACTTTCAAAAAAAGCTCAGGAGGGATGACAGCATCCAAGGTCTCCTTCACTTGTGATGAACTAATTCATAATTCTCCATGATGCTATACTTTTGAGCAAGGTGTTGTTACCCTGTGCCATCCTGGTGGGCAAGGAGGCATTACGGACCCAAGAACAAGGGCCTCACAGCCCTGGAGGGTAGTCGGGGTGATCCAGAGTGAACTCTGCTTCTCCAAGACGGTAGAGTCCATCGGGAGGTGAGCAGGCTGGCAGGACACGGGGCTGTAGTGCAGGTTAGGTAGAAGGGTCTGCAGATGGAGCTGGCAGGGTAAGTATACAAGATTGGCTGCAAATTAGAGGAGGTCATTTGGCCAACCACGACAGTTTGGTAGTTACTAGTGAATTGATCCAAACAACTCATTCAGCCATTTTTTGAATGAACCCAAAGTATCAGCATCAACTACATGGCTGGAAAACTTGTTCCACACACACTTTTTTTAAATAAAACTGCCTCCTATTCTCACTATTCAATTGCACTTCCACATAGTTTCCACTTGCACCCTGAGGTTCCTGTTTCACTGTTCATTCCGAAGATATCTACTGGGATAGACTTAATGCCTTTCAGTCTTCTCCGTTCAAAACTAACAAGTTTCAGTTCCTTGAGCCTGTCAATGTACAGTAGGGCATTTCTTTAAGTGCATCTGGTTACTTTCCTTTGGACTGATTCCAGAGGAGGAACAGTTTTTTGTAACATGGTGACCAATAATGTTCGCAGTATTCCTACTGACCAGTAAGCTCCTTTCTCTCTTTCATATATTCCAATCTGCATCTCTGCTCCAACTCTGCAGCTACCTCTTGGTTCACTTAAAAAGGTTTTCATTAATATGTTGTTAATTGCAGTTGACTTTCCATTTGAAGTCTTTTTGATTTTACTGTTACTTAACATTTCTAAAATCCTCATATAGCATATAATTACAGCAGCTGTGCTACCTCCATGCTTCCATATATACTGTGGCCTTTGGAATAGACTGTTATTTTAATGTAAAATCATTGAAGGGGAGGTAGGAGAGAAAGAAGAGGAAAGAATAAAAAACACAAAATAAGTTTCTCATTCCTTCCTTTTGAACTACACAACACTTTGATGTTCTTTAACAGGCAGATTAAAGTTTCAATTGTTAAATCAATGGTAGCCTTTCATGCATGTAAATTGCCTTTAATTTAGACAGGTGGTATTTTGAGGTTTGTATTTAAATTTTTATATTGCCCCAAGAAAGAAACCATAAGATAACTGTATTGAATTTCTAATTTATCATCCCATTCATTTTTGTGATTCTCACATTTACACATCTTTCACCAAAACACCTTTTTTTACTTTGCACGTCATTTCTAGAGTTGCCCATGATAAGTATTGTTTATTTAAACATCTGTGGCTTTTCTGCAGTATGTATAAAGTTGTTTTGAGCTCACAAAATGAAAGTGTTATATTTGGGTGAGTCAGAACTCTCAGTCCTTGATCTCCCTGGCAACTGGCCACATTCGCACACACAGTCAAACACCTTCTGGTGCTGTGAGAACTTGTTTAGGGTACTTGTCCCAGCCACATGCCCCCACTAAACAGTATCTCATGAGCTCCAGTATACTGTTCTTTATGGGCTTATGGTCAAGGCTCTGTCATTGAGTTTCTTTTCATTCAAGGGAAGTAATTTGAGCATTTACCTGCCCATCTGAACCAGATTATCCTGCCTGTTTCATCTCATCTGTTTTATCTAGAGACAGATACTCAAAGCCAGCTGGATCCCAACTTGCCCATTACCTTCTGCGCCTTACTGTAACAGACCAGTCCAGAAAGACAGTGAAACTTCCCGGTTTTCCAGACCTGCTCGGCTGCGCAACTTCCCTCCTCACTTGTCCTGTACCAACGCTGTCTTGTCCATCCTCTGTCTACCTGCACAGTTTAACCAATGTATAATCCACCTGTGACTGGCTGATCACCCCAGCTCTTGGGATCAAGCACATGCACTCTTCAGGCTGTCCTTCTGACGTAGTACTTTCCAGCTGCGTCATAACAGACTGTCCAATAGACAATGATTGCATATTTTTTCAGACTAAAATATCAAACTCCAATGGTGTAGATAGCCAAGGGAGGGTATGTCCCAGAAAGCTGTTGGAAACTACTTAAGACACCATCAATGCACTTCTGAGACACTGTAAGACCAATCTGTTTAATAAAAGGCATATACACGGTGTCTACAGTATGTGTCCATGGATGTTCATAGCTGATTTAGTATGTTTTTGCATATTTTATACTCCACTTCCGAGCTCAATTTCTTATTTGGTACAGCACCTGTCCAAAAGACTCAATTTGAATATTAGGTTTATTGTAACATGTTCAAATATAGTAGAGCTTTCAAGACCAGGACTGTGAAAGCACAAGAATTTTTTTTCCCACAACATTTCTTATCATTTATAGAACACAACAAAACACAACTAACACAAAAACATACATTTTATTACACTAATCTAATTCTGATTTAAATTAGAGTACATACAGTAGGTACTGTATAAAAATACTTTAGTTCATTGAGTAATGATGTGTGGTATAGAAAAGACTGCATTGTAATGTGCTTGTTTGTAAGACAAGTTATTTGTGATATTAACATAAAGATCATCCATGCATTATCTGCTGAAATCTGCTCTTTATTAACTTCAGATTAGCACATTGTAAGTATTCACTGACTTGCTTGGGGAGTGTTTTTCAGTATAATGAAATATATACATTATGACTCTTATAATCACATTGTAAGAACATTTTCAAAAGAGATATGAAAAGGGGAAAATATATGTTTTTGAGATGTGTATTTGCTTTTCTGTGTCATCATAGACATATACCACAGAAAATCCAATACTGCAGAAAACCAGACCTGTAAAAAATGTAGCTATGTTCAGATTTTAAACTCATTACAAAAGTAATTTTTATAACAAGGTAGTCTTATTATTATCCTGTTAAGGCACATTCTAAATTGATTTACACCTTAGCCTTGCCAGTGATTGAATATGAAGGAAAGCCTTCTATGGCCAAATAAATTGCATATTTTTGTCCTATTTTCTGCTATTAACCTGTCATAGTAAATGTATCTAAGAGGGTTACTGAGATTAAGCTATTGCCCTACAGACAGTTTAATAGTCATTCTTTATGTGGTAATAACACAGAGCGGTTCTGTGTTTTATTTCAGAATCAGTATATTTGTCAAGGAAACAAATTTAGTGAAAACACAAGAAAAATCCTAAGCTATTCTGATAAAGGCAGTGATATGTGATGTACAATAATAACCATACTGTTAAGATAAAGGCAAAAGAAATCAAACAAAGCAATTGTTATTAAATAAATGTTTTTTTTCCCTCTGCAACAGTTTTTCTTTTAATAAAGAAGAGGGATAAAATCACAACACACTCCAGCATACATTATCATTCAGTTTTGATAGTTATTATCTTCATTCTATATTGATTGTACAGTACATAAATTCAAATTTCTGGTAAGCATCTGTTCACGGGCTGAAATCTAGGGAATCAGGAGTTTCCTGAGACAGCCAGGAGTCCTAAAAGCCCTGAAGATATTTCAGCCCCGTAATAAAATCAAGAAATAGTCCTCTTTTCTATAATGGAAATGTGTGGGATGAGAACCCACTGTCTATCACTAATCTAAGGTCACTGGATTGTAAGAACCATTAACCTGATCAATCTATGCATGTACAGTATGTTTTTAGATAAATAAAATACATGGATTTAGGACATTGATCTATTTTAATTAATTTTTGCTCACCACTGGCTGTGATTCGCTCAAGTGACTAAAACTGTTGCAGAAGCTCTAATTCACCTCATCAGTGATGAGAGGATTCAATCTGTTGAATGTCTTGCTACTGTAGATGAAAATCAAGACAGAAAAGCACAGAAAGGATCAGCAGCTCAACTGGATTCGACAGTATTGGAGTCAAATCCTCTTTAGTGATCATTTCAGGTTGTATGTAGAACACCCTAAGGGACATCCTGGAGTAGGGCACAGAAGTGTAAAATGATATATTAATCTATATTAATGATATATTAATCTAATAATTGTTCTCCACAACAATCAACATGAGCATCCCAGTGTGATGGACTGTGCGGGAGTATCAGTGTATCAGGACAGTACAGAACTCCACATGTAGTGATTAAACACAACCTGGCTGCATTGTGCTACATTGATCATGTCCTTTAAGCTCACCTGTCTCACAGGCTCATCCTGACATAACTTTCCAGCATGACAACATGCAAACTCATGCTGCTTGTGTAACAAAAGATTTCTTAGCAGCTGGGAATATGACAGTTATTCCATAGATGCCCTACTCACCACGCGTGAGCCTCACAGAACAACTGCTGGATGAGCTAGGAGGACATGTGGCATCTATGGCTCAAAGACCAGTGAAGACGCACATGCTTGTCCAGACTCTATGAGAATAATGGGGACAGAATAATACAGACGGATTCTGAAATCTGGGGCAAAGCATGCGTCTCAGAGGTACAGCTTGTATTTTTTGCCAGTGGTAGCTACTAACTTGTAACTTTCACAGTAAACCCCCTGTTGATGAGAAATGTTAATCAGCATAATGAATTTCCTTATGCCATGTCTGGTCAATAAAATGTTAGTGCATCTGCTGCAGAAAAAGATAATTGTTACGTCAATTTGTTGCAGTTATCGGTGAAACATTTCTCCTGATGCTCAGTATATTTTTTATTTTATTTGGATTTTGCCCTGCCAAAGGTTTTTGGGAAACTCAGTCCTAAAAAACACAATTAACAGATTTATGTTTAACCATGAGATGCTCAACAAGGGAAAAGAGAAATTCAGTATGTGTGATGATAAGCAAAAGCACACAAACAACATAAAGGGTCATCAGCAGCCTCCATAATCTCAATTTGAATTCGATTCGCACATGCATAATGTAGTTTTGCACCTGTTCTGAAGCATTGTAATTATTTCCTTCAAGACCTTACCATAAATGCTGCATGCTGAGGTCAAGGGTGATCAATGTTGAATTGAATCTTAACAGCTGATTTGCAAAGCATATGCCCACGTAATATTGCAGGAATTGACCCCAAATATGTATGCATGGTGCATTTGTGACTAAAGATAAAAAATAAAAGAAAAACAGGGACCTGTTCAGCACAGTGAATTCCATGTGGCATTTTAAATGAACAAACCTCTGAATATTAAAAACAACAGATTCTTACCCTATTAGGTTTGTAACTAGACATATAAAAATGAAGCCAAGATCAGATTTTAAACACATTATAAAAGACATTATATAGTACTTGTTCCACTATGAAAACAGTGTCTTCATTACCCTGTCTGTGAAATCTAATAGTTTCAGAAAAATAGTTTATCCACATTTTTCCATGAATATAAGATCAGTTAATGGACTGTCCATGACATACAGTGCATGGCTTTTAATCAAAGTTACGAAATGTGTTCTACAGGGCTCTGTTTTGTATTTTAACACCACATATTAATAAAATGGTCCCTCTATAAGGTTATTGTCGTAGAGTAGTCAAAATCAATAAGGTCATACAGTTAGAAAATGGAATAAATTCAGACTTGCTAGAGAACAATTCTTTCTAACGGCCTGTCCTTTCACATCCAGTAAATACACCTGTAGCACAGAGAACAGATAGCACACAACAGCACAAATCTCTGTGCTTCAGGGAAATGAGCAAAGGATTTAACAGGAAAAAGTACGAGGTGTGGAATGCTGCTCTACAGCAGTGTGCTTTGGGTTTTCGGCTGTAGTTAGGTGTTACTAAGATAAGTCCTCCCTTGCTCGTGTAACAATGGTACTCAGAATTCACTTTGTTCTAGTCAAATCCCTGCTTTCTTGATGAACACAGTTCAGCCACTGCCTCTCACAATCTACAGTAGGCTGAATTAAAAATAAACAAATGAACAGATCAAACTGACTTGCTTTGATCAGAGAACTGCAGGGAACTGAACCTGTAGACTGATTCATTCCCACTTAACAAATTGGCCCACCCAATTCTAATGCAGAAGTGAAACATGAAACATTTCAAATTAGTTCACAAAATCCAAACAAATGGAAAACAATAGAAACATCATTCAAATAAAGAGCATAACAATTTACATGGCTTGAGTGGCTATAACTCTATGTGTAATTAGCCTTAATTATGTTTCTGACCTGCTGCCTGTGCTCACTGCCCCTCAGGCAAATGCACCGGTGTATGTCTGAATCTTCAGATTTAACATCACATGCACATGATACGTAATTAATTGAATAAATATAGCAGGTATCCATCCAAAGGATTCCAAAGTGCTTTGCATTTAAGAGGGAACCCACTTCCTCTACCAGTAAAGTGCAATAGTCACCTGGGTTATGGGTAGCTGCCATTCTGCAGCCACAGCCCCACTACAAAGCAGATCAAGTGCAGAAATGAAAAAATTACTTCAATAATTGCATTGACGGATAACCTTAGGGGTTGTCAAACTGTGCAAGCACAGAGTGGAATTCAGCTAGTTTTTACCTTCCTTACTCTTGCGGTCATATAAGTGAAAGACTCAATGAGACCCTATTCTCCTTTAGGGGAAGTGGAGCTTACGGTGTATCAGACAATGAATACTGTATATCGGACAGGTGCCGTTCAGGAGGACTGTACCTACGGGTCTGCTAACGTTTTCTCTTTGGAATAATGGGGACTGCAGCCATAACCACAGAGCTCTCTTGTTTTTTGGGCCAGAAATAATAGGTGATTTCAAACTAGGTGATCATGGAATAGAAAATAATGGGATCCTAAGAATATATGCTATGGGTTGGACAAACACAAGGGAGCAATAATGATGCCATACAATAGGGATCTGATGGTGAAAATAGATCTTGTACTGTAGCAAACTAAAATAGAGATACAAATGTAATGCTGTATTATATTGAAAAAGTAACCTTAGTAATAATTGCCACTCGACACTCTACATTGAATTTTTCTGAAGCTTTTATTTCTCAGATTTTAAGAAGGAAAGGTAATTTGAGATGAACACTAAAGGCATTTGGTTTATAATTGCCTCTACCAGCATCTTATACCCTATGAATGAACAGCCTATATTGCATTTTCCTGTGGAATTTAAGGTCATTGACCTCTGTGAGATATAGAGTGGAGAGCAATCTCTGTTATTGACATCATTCAATTTAAGTGAATAGGAGTGTACAGTATGTATTGTATGAAACCACAATATATATGGCCTTATAGCCTTTTGGTTTGCTTGTAGTATGCTAGATCAGAATGCATACACCAGCCACATCTTTAGGTGGAAATATGCCAAGCATGTAATGGAAAGGATAGTGAAGCACAAATGCATTCTTACATAAAGCGTATTTTTTTATTGCTAGGCACGTGGCCACGACTGTGAAACAGTCAAAACTCAACTTTTTCCTGACAAGTGCCTTCTCTTTTGTTTTACTGTGAATAGTTAGCTCCAATGTATTTTTTCATTGAACAAGAGTAATCAATCTTCTGTGAAAAACCTACTGTAACTGTCTTTTTCTTTAAACTCATGAAACTTTATCTGCTGCCCGTGTGGCATGTGTGACTCTCCCCCAACTGGAATCTGGTCACTGTCTCACAAGTAAGACTACTTCATCTCTCAGCCCTAAACCTTATGTCACAAAACAGACCGATTGGCATGAGAATCTCTCTGCCTTCAGGGTGACCAGTTGCCCAGGTCAAAACAGCACTGTGACAGGTGTGACTCAGCCCCAACCAGGAATCCATTACCATTTGTCAGACATCTCCCAGCCACAAGCTACACAGTACACAGGCAATGTCTGACCCTCAACATCTAGAGGGCACTCCTTCTTGGTCCTGTTCCTAGTTTCCCTGTGCTTTACTTGTTCTTCCGGTGTGTCTTGTTGTCTGGGGATTTATATTTCCGGGTCTCGCTATCCTCCTGGCTCGGCATCGGGATTGGATGTCAAGAGGCTCGCCTCTCGAGGTCGCCCCACATCCACTGCCTGTGGGCTCTCGTCTCTTTTCCCCGACTCCACCCGATACCTCAAGCCCGGAGCACTCCCTGCGTTTGCTCCGTTCCTTCCGCTATGCATAGGGTCTTCCTGTTTTGCCAGTCTCTCCAAAGCTAGCTTCTGGCTTCCGTGACAGGCAAGGCCACAAGGCCTAAAGGCAACCAATAGACAGGGCTTTTCAATAGTTCTGGGAAATAATATCATTGTATCAGTACCATCTTATGCACTAACACCTGTTACACCTGCCATGTTCTTCTGGGGGATACAGTTGCTGAAAGTGTGCAGTACAGAACTGCCTCAGTATTACAGTGATTAAAGCCCTTAACCTAAATATGAACTTGAGTAGAAGTGCACCTCTAAAAATGTAATCTGTGACTTACTGGAAAAAAAAAACACAGCTTGTATAATGGAATGTGTAAGACAAAGAACCCATCAAAATAAAGGTAATTAGTATAATTCAAGCACATTCTCCTTGTGGAGGATTATAAAAAAGGCACACAAACAGTAGTTTATAGGTGTTTCTTCAATGTGCTTGTCACAAGTTCATTTAGCCTAAGTAGTCTCATCGTGTTCCAGCCAAAACACAAGCTTGTGAAATGCAATACAGTATGTGATATGTGATACTGTATGCCCCTACAAATTATCCATCCATCCATTTTCTAAATGCTTTCTCCAATACAGCAGAGGTTCACAATTCTGGTCCTGGTTACCAATATGCCTGCTGTTTTCCATCCCACCCCACCTTAATTAGATAAATGAAGCCTCACTTGATCTACTGTAAGAAGTGGCTTCAATTGAATGTGGTTAAACTGGGTTATTGTTATGGGTAATAACTTGAACAGTTAAAGCTCCCACATGTTTAAAAACTGGGAACAAAAACAGTTCAGATTATTATTAGTAGTATTATTAAACACTATAACTCAGAAGCAATATAATATTCTAATTGGCACTTTGAGGTATAATGTATAGTTGTTGTTAATGGAGCTTATACCTGTCCATTAGACAAGTGTGTCTTCTTCTTCTTATTATTATTATTCAATTAAGTCAATGAAGGGTTTTATTGTGTAAATGAGGGCTTGGCTGAAACAAAAACCATCCATCCTGACGAAGACGAACAAAGTTAAAAACTGGAGCGGGATCCGGCGAAGGGTTGGGGGAATAAAGGGGGGGTAACAGGACCAGACACTCCAGTCCCGGACCCAGATGGTCAGGACGCCGTTGTGAAGCCTATGCCGTCGAGTCGCTCCTGGACTCGCGGGTAGGTGGGCTTCCGGGTGTCCATCTTCCAAAGCTGAGCACAGATTGGCAGGAACGTCTGGCTTTTATAGCATGCAGGGCATGAACTAGAGGCAGGTGCAGGGGACCAGTACAGAACAAGGAAGGGCTGGAGCGTCCTTAAGAGGAGGGGTTTATGATCGTGACAATGATACAACAAGGTGTCAAGAACCACTGAAAATAAAAAATATATCCCTTTAAATTTCCATCCTTCTTTCAATTCAATAAAACCTTTATCCAATACAGGGTCACTGGAGAGACAGAACCAGGCAAGCAGTGGGTGCAAGCCTAGTTATACAATATAATAATATTAATAATAATAATAATAATAATAATAATAATAATAATAATATCACTTTATTAACCCTTTACAATTTCTTGCATTAGGAATTGTCTTTTCGCATACCCCAGCTTGCTCTCCATGAGACACACAGACATACAGATAGGGAGAGAGCCTGGGGTCAGAGCGTAGGGTCTGCCATCGTACAGCGCCCCTGGAGAAGTTGGGGTTAAGGGCCTTGCTCAGGAGCCCAACGGAGTAGGATTCCTCTGCTGGCTGAACCGGCAACCTTCCAGCCACAGGTGCAGATCCTTAGCCACAGAGCCACCGCTCCGCCCAGTATATACATTTAAGTTAATTTATGGGATAATGGTTCTGAGATTTAATCCAGGTATTACACCATCAGAAACTATGAGGAATTCTCAAAGTACATGTCACTTACAAGTGCCTTGAACAGAATGATTTTGTCCAAAGTAACAACTTGTAAGGAGGTAAAATTGCTGAAGCAGCAATTGGACAATAAATGATTTCAGAGACGTGTCAAAAGTCAAGTAGCTGACTCACTAAGATGTTGCTGGAGCTGTCAGCCCCTATGTTTTATTTTCACAGATATGTTGAGTTATACAGTACACATTCAACATGAACTGGAAAAGAGCACAAGGTCCTTTTAGGATGAAGGTATAGTTTATCCATCTGAACAAATGCACATAATTTCCATAAAGTACAATTACATTTTGTGTAATGGTACCAAGAAGCATGCACCATTTATAAAGATCAGTGTATTTTCTAGTTAATTTAAGGCACATTTACTTTTTTATTGGTCTGTGCATCAAACTGCCACATTCTGTATAATTGTAATAAATTTGCCATATTTGTTCATGTTTCACGCTCCTTGCTCTTTTTAATAACAAGACTGTAATTGTTATAGCTAGGTCTTACACAGAATACCATCATTTAAAATTAGGAAAACCATTGACTGTAAACCTTTAAATTATTTTTTCATTAATTTCCAATTTTTCTTGAAAGCAAAGCAGAGTATAAACTTTCAGTGGTTTTATATTGAGCTGCTTAAAATTTTGCGTTACTGAATATTGCCTTTCGTGGTGTGAGATGAAACTCTTAAACATGTGTTTGGATAGGTGCTTTGCAGCAGCTATCAACATCACTTTAGACCTACAGTAGATGAGATCAAAAGCTGTCATGCTGCACTACCTCAACATTCACCAGGTATAACAACACCAAAGAATTAGATGTTTGTTAAGTACTTAGATATTGTGAATATAGTGAAGGCTAAACTAAAATGTGTCCCCCCGGCCACAGAACAAGAGGACTGGGACCACCTACTGAATGAGGAGCTTATAGAGGCGTAGCTGCACAGCCAGAGATGTGGTGGAGGATGGATTTGACTGTGAGATGAAATTGGGAAAAAAAGTGGCTCATGACATAATGTTCTAAGTAACGATATCGGGAATGATTATGATTTAGGACAGCTAGGTGAAACGGACTTGGTTGTCGCCATCCCTCAAAAAAAATTTAATAAAGAATTTATAATGGCTTTTGAAATGTAAAAATGTGGATTTTGTCTAGCTGCCGGTCTATTTTATTTTAAAGAAATCATTGAAATAGAAATTTATTTAAAACACCCCAAAAGTACAAAAAATAAATTCAACAGAAATAGTAGTATCCCATGTGTAATTCTTATATTTTAGACGTGTCAGACATAAAACATAGTTCATTGCGTATCCTCTAGAATCAAAAGAGAAAAGAGATATTGGGTGAGTTGGAAGTAAGATATATACAATTTGTACCAGTATTCCTATTACTATTTGCTTCTCTGCTTATGTGTTCTTACAATTG
Organism: Lepisosteus platostomus; assembly: GCF_059453375.1. Taxonomy (NCBI): domain Eukaryota; kingdom Metazoa; phylum Chordata; class Actinopteri; order Semionotiformes; family Lepisosteidae; genus Lepisosteus; species Lepisosteus platostomus. The sequence goes on along the minus strand of NC_142612.1, from coordinate 55,893,167 downwards.
TTTACACTGACAAAAAATGTTGGCATTCTTGGACTTGTTCTTATTATAATGGAGATCAGAAGGAATTCAAAGCCTAATCTTGTCCACTTATCTTTTAAAACTTAGAATGCTTTAGTTGAATATTGGTGCACAAATGGCTTCATAATCCTTTCATAACTGCTACACAAGACATTATCACATGCAGAATATTGTACAGGGACATCAGCAAATTACATCAAATGTGTATAAGACGTTTGTTTTAGCATAAATTCTAGAACTTTCACAATCTAAGGTAGAAACTATGTTACAACAAATGCCATGACCTCTCATGCACGTTATGTCATTTCTGCATGTCCAGATAAAGCATTATACATGTGATTATAACATCTTGAGTTGGAATTACGAAGGGATTACGAAGCCATTATGCAGCAACATTGAAATAAAGTATTTCCTATTATTTTATTTGTGTACAATACTGATTAAAATAACCAAATAAGTAAATTCAGACAATCCTACAGGACACCATATACCTAAATTGTATAAGTGTTAACAAGGAGCATATTGTGAGTGGGACTAATTACACAGTTCTGAATGCTGTTATCAAGTTTTATTTTTTAATATACAGTACATGGACTTACTATGGAATAGTAAGACAAACTCCACATGAGCCAGCAAACGGATGTCAATTTTAATAAAAAGGTACAGTAAAATAATGTCTCCTTATGTCCTTATATTCTTTAAGCCCAGTTTTGTTGATATAATGTCAAAATAATGAAGCCATTTAAACTTTAATATTTACGAGCTGTTGGAAACAGAAAACATGCCAGGAGCACAAGAAGACTGTTATGTTATAGATATAAAGAGATCAGTATCAGATATAGTACATTCAGCTGGGCAGGAGTATTTTAGTAACACTTAACTATTTATGCATGCTGCAGTTTAACATCTACCATCTTAACCTGGCTGTAAAGAGACCAAGATGCATGCCATGAACCATGTGAAATTATGAGGCTACTAACCTGCAGCACTTTGCTCATTTTCCAATCCATATTAATGCAAATCCTGCTGCATTGTCTGCATGTTACTTAACTGATTATTTCACAGCCCTCCTCTTCCTATTCTTGTATCTTCTGCAAAAGAGGAATTCAATCAGTTCAGGGACTGCTGGCAGACTTTCCATATGTCCTATCATGTCTGCTTAGTCAATTAACCTACGCAGAATATCCTAAATTACATTTCTACTAAACCCTGAAGTCATAAGCATTAGAATAGGTTATAATCTAAGGGGTTTTAATGGGATTAAATTGGAAAGCTCTGACAGTCGGTAATACAGTTGTCTTAATTATTAGAACTCTAAGGAAATGACAGCAAAAGTAACGGAGGCTGACAATACACCCTGAGGCTATTTGCTTTATTGTCAAGACATCAAGCAATTATATATTACCCAGGGCTTGTGCACGCTTACTCACTGTACAACCGATAAACTGGAAAACACATTTCGCCGAGCCTTTCAGAGTTTAACTGAATTTCAACTGTAAATTTATATAAGAAAACAAAATGGCTTAAAGCATCTGCCAAAAAAGATTCAATACAATAAAATAAAATAATACGTAAACACAACAGCCTGTAGATTGATCACAACACGCCTCGCTCACATATGAGTGTCCACATATTTAACTACTGTATGTATATGCATTTGGAGAATCATCCTCAGATTTAGTGTTTATATAATATAGAAAGTTTATTTCTTTTTTGAAAAATAAAAAAGTATAAGAATTATAATAGAATAATAGTTACTGTATACAGTAAGTTTAGTGAATATACTCATTTTTTTATAGTTGCTGAATAACAATTTTAAACGTGTTTATATTATAATTGACTTTAACTCATATCTTGATTGTTTAATTGGGAAATGAGCTCAACAGAATATTTCTTATGTGTTATGTTTTTAAGATGCACTTAGCAACCAAACAGGTTATATTGGTTGAATCGCCTCCCTCATTTTAGTGAATACATAAATAGACTGTATATTCATTGTGACGGAGGAGCCTGTCACGAGGTACTGTACAGATAGTATGGAAAATACAACATTCATACACCTTCCATTGAGCGGTTGCTAGATAAGTTCCTGAGGTTGTACACTCAGGGCTTGACTAGTAACTACTATTACTTAATTTCATATACATTCACATACTTAAACACAAGTATGAGTGAGTACTGTGGTGTGAATGGAGAGCGCTCTCAAAATGGATGTTACTCACTGTTTGGTGGTGGTACTTCTGGGGTGAGACAGCCTATGGTGGCCTCAGACGACCAAACCTAACCCCAGTTCTCAAGGGTTATTTAAATGGGAAAAACCACTTTGAATTAGAGAAATGGTTTGTTCCAGAGGGGGAGGGGCTTACAAGCTACTTAAGCTGGCTCCTCAGCCTAAGAGGTTGTTGGTTATTGGTGGTTAGTACATTAGGTAGTGTTAGTGAAAACAGAGAGAGAGAGCAGGTAGATAAGGAGGATTTACCTTTATTTGAATAATTAGTTTTGTTTCTTTTTTGGGGTTTTGTTTTCCAGTGTGGAGGACTGGGAGCACTGTAAATAGACTGCATTTGTTTTGCTTGGGTGCTTTTGCGAGTCTTGTATAAAATGGACCTACTTTGGCCTTGCTCAGGCCAATTGTGTGACATTCATATTAAATATTTTTGATGTTTGAAATAATACTTTAAAAAACTATTGTTAAAAAAATATTGGTATTTTTATAAAAAATGTTTTTATCGCTCTATCACTGAATTTGTGCTGGTGTTGGAAAGTGTTCTTGAAGATAAGGTGAATCTTTCTTCAAACCTGAAACCACAGAACAAAGAACAAAGAAGAACTTTTTGACTAAATCTCCTGGATTTAAGTCCAGGACAAATACAGTATATATATTACAAGTGTCCATTTACTCACAGTGCTTATGTGAAAATGTAAATTTACAAAAGAGAAAACATTCAACAAAATAACAAACTGCAGTAGATACATAGAAGAACACATAGAACAGATTACACCACAAAGATCTTGACAAAACTAATCAACTACACTATGTTTGCCAGGTTAAATACCCAAAGCTCCATCCCTAGTTTCTATTGATGGACAGGTGAGCCACCATTTAAAACAGAGTTAAGTCAGGATTTTTGTAACCCAACACACTATGGTGGAACAGACAGACAAGGACAAGGACAAGACTGTGGATCCACAACAGGTAACACAAAATACAAACAACTGAGCCACAGATAAAAATGAAAATACATGTACAATAACCTCAATATAAATTCAAAGAGATATAAACAAAAGGCTAAAAGGTAACAAAATTAGGCAAGTCAATAATTAGTGACTCCATCAGAAGTCATACGACAAAGGTGTATAACAGACTTCATCACATTAGACTTCCAAAACATTGAGCTACTAGTCAGGACATTATAAAGGCTATCTGACTCATGGATTACCACATTATTATTGAACAAGAGTATGCATTTAAATGCTTTTTTAGTTTAACGCAGCCATCGATTTGGTTATAAAACTGTGCATCAGGGAGTACCAGTTGAAAATGCGTCTGTAGAAGTTACAATCATCCTATACCAGACACAGGACATTCTCCACTTGTTAAAGTTTTTATGCACTTGTTCAGTTACAGTATGTCGTAAATTCCCATTTTCTCTAATTGCGATCTTAGCTGGTCAGTTTAACAGCACTGCCTTACTCTTGACGTGATTGTGATTTAATGAGACATAAAAAACCTGCTGTACTGCCCTCCAGGACCATGAGTGGGGAGATCCAACTTAGAGGGACTTGCAGCTATCTCTTTTGCAATTTCTGCATAGTCTGTTCTACCATAATTAACAATTCATTCCATCCTGTCTCCAAATTACACTTACTATAATAGCATATATATTTATATTTGATCAGGTACAAAGCAGCCCCAAAGCATCTTTCTCAGAAAAAAAGGTTTCCACACACTCTCAGACATTTCATGCAAGGACAAAGTGTGAAGAAGAAAAAAAGGATCAGCTTCCTGTGCAGTACATGATTTTCTGATGTTTGTCATTATGATATCATAAATGAGCAGTATATACCATACATTTTTGATTGAATTTACAGCTCCAAAAACATGATGAGAAAAAAGGAGGGTTCCTTTACTGTAAATATTCTCATTTCTGTTACTTTTGTACAATGTTCAGTCCAATTCTTTCTTGTTTTTATAGGAAATAATATTTAATTTGAAAATAACACTCTTTACTCTTGCAAAATACATACATTGCTTTTAGCAGCATGAAAACACAGCAACAGATTATTACAGGCAAACTACACTCAAAATGTTACACCACATCAATTGTGTTTGTTGAACATGGAACACAAACTAGGTGTTTTAATTAGGTTCCAGGCTCTGCAGAATTGTGGTATAGATAAATATTGGTAAAAAAAAACAAACAAAGAAAATGAAGAATCTGAGTTTAAAAATGAGAATGTTTCTACAACATGTTTTATCAGCCAATATGTCACACTGTTAATTGATTTTCTAGATGTGGAGCTGAAAAGAGAAAAAGGGATGAGCAGGTTGCTCTGTTGTCTCCACAGCTGGGTGTCTGTATCAGCGTATCAGCCTTTTCAATTCTTCCTTCTTGCTCAGCTGGGAAAGCACAACACTAAAGGAGGGCAGTGGAGTGCTGAGATAATTGGGGAACCCATGCCTTTTCAGATTTGTATAACATTTCTTAGATTGATTTGTAGAGTGAAGGGGATGGTGTAGGCTATGTCAGCAATGTTAAGATTTTCTGATAGGTGTCACAGTGCTCCTACCAAGGTCAAGAGGCTTTTGAGGAGAGAGTCTGAGACCATAATGGGAAGCCTAATGTTACACAGAGATCTCCAATATAGATTAACAGTCACACTTACTATTCTAAGTAAATGCAAAAATGACGGCCACTTTTCTGATTTTCACTTACAGTGTAAATTATAATGGTATTGCTTTATTTAAATTTGCTGTGTAATACCTATAGAATACCTTATAACCACTACATAAAACTTTGTAATTACGTACAGTACATACAGTATTGTAATGCTTTACGGGAGCATGTGCAAATGACATAACGTGTCCATAAGGAGTCATGACAATTGCTTTAACACTGCATTGCACAATAAATCTAAAACCACTGTCATGTCTTATACACAGTTAACAAGTGCAGCATAGTTCTGACACTCTCACATTTGGTGACCGTTTTTTTAAGAATTGAAGTTAAATTTTAGTTTAGGTCACGTTCAGTGCCAGCATCCTGTTATTCAAGCCACTGGAAAGCACAACTTGTCAGTAATGAAGCTGGTCACAACTCCCCCCAGACAGAAAAGGAAACCAGGAAACAGCGTCTTACAGGCTGCACCTGCAGATGCTGTAATTTTATATGATGATTTGCTGGGAAAACTACCATAGCAGTTTCAAACTGTAATAGAATCATTTCAGACTCACTGGAGATTTGAAGGAAAATCAACTGTCTTCTTTGTAAACCCTAAAAACTGACAAAAAATTATAAGCTTCCACTGAACTGGAAAAAAATCCTCTTAGTGATAGATTCTCACCCCTTTGCCTACTTACTACACCATGATGTTAAAGAAATGATCGTAGTCTTAGAGATATCTATCATGATAAAAGCCTTTTAAACTCACATTTAAGAATCTGAGAGTGGCTTCCTTGCTCCATGGGCTCTCCTCCTTTACAGTATGCATCTAAGACTCTATTTGCTTCTTTTAAAGATTTTTAAAAGAATGTGAACCTACAGTTCATCATACAGTACCTACAGTTCTCGGTTAAGACTTTTCCCAGCCCTCTCTTTCACAGATAGATTCAAGGTGAATTCAATATGCACTTGCACATCTTTAGGGAGTGTCCTCCGACAGAGAGCTTATGAAATGTGACTAATGCAGTCAAATTGCTTTAACACAGTGCATTTGGATGTGTTTGGTTTGACTGTGTCACCGAACCTTCTACAGTAAATGTCAATTTCCAAGTTACTACAAATATCACATCATTTATTCACTGGTGTAACATCAGTGAAACATCTATTTTACTAGGTTTAAAGGAGAGATAACCTTATATAATAATTCACATACCAGGGTTCATACCAAAATTCTTATGGAAAAATTGCACAAAACTTTGATCATATGGCCCAATACCTTTTTCTAATCTTCAGAAGTTATTTAATTAACCCCCTCTTCCTGGTTTATGTTTTATGTGAGCTCCTGATATTTTTTTTTTTGCATATTTTGTGGGTTGGACTATAAGAATGTTAAAAATAACCTCTCAACCCACTCCTCCTGTAATCAAACTCAAATTGAAAAGCTCAAAATCCTAATTGAGTTAGAATTGAGCATTCTAATTGATATTACTGATCGATATTTAAATATAACATTGTTATATTTGACCCATATACGGCTCCTTATCTTAGCTCCATTACACTTTACAATTTACAAAACCTTTAGACTTTTTTTTCAAATTGGCATCATAAAAACCAGGAAAATGATGAGTTTTTGGGGGACAGAAGGGTAGATTTTAAGCACAGGATCTCAATTGTATAACTTACCTTAATATCAGTGTATTCTAATTACCTTAATTCTAATTAAAATATTAAAGTACAAAGAAATTGAATGTAAGCTCTTTTAAAGACCAAACAAAGTTCCACTCAGACAATGCTTCAGCCATTAAGACTTCGAGAGTCCTCTTCATCTTAATATACCTTTTAACCTACAATACCTATAAAACGTGCACAAACACATATAGACTGCACCTGTATATATCACAACAATCACTTCTCTTCGTTGCTATGGAGCTTTTTACTTTTAAACTGCACAGCCCCTTTAAATTTAAGGGTAAATGACGAAAGGCAAACTGTATGCACAGAGGGGACTGGAACTAGTGTTTCCCATTTTACTTCTGTCGTGACTGCGCAGGATAAGCCGCCCTGATGCTAACTTGAAAGGACAGCCAGAGCTCATGAAAAAAATATTTCTGACATCAAAACAGAAGAAAGATCCTCTGCGCCACTCTGCCATAGACAGCATACGTGCTGAATATTTCATGTAATGGAAGCAGATGTCATAAAGGAAATTATTAGCAGGTCTCTTTTGCATGCTGATATAAGGTTGAATATGATGAAAACAATTTGGTAACACCAAGCAGACTAGGAGAGTGAACCCTGTAAATAATGGTAATTCCGGCTGACACTTCCGACAGTGAGTGACCTCAAGCTGGGGTTGAGCTCTATGATTTGTGCATTTTCCAGTGTGGGTGATTGAGTGGAAAGCAGAACGTGGGGCATACGAGCTGACAAATGTATGTTTTGGCTGCTGAGAATTGAATGCCGTTGTAGGTCTGCAGAAACATCAAAACACAATCAAGAGCTGGCTGGAGCCTTGAGAGTTCTGAGTATTCTCAGACAAGACAGCTAAAAGCAATGTGAAAATAAAACGGGGAAGAAAAGAGCTCAAGGAGGGGCTGCAAACATGTGATTCTGCAAGCTATTCTAGACAGTCCTTTAGGGCAATTAGGATAATCCTTTTTAATGCTACAAAGCATTAACTTTTAACACTTTAGGCTGGGCTTTCATATTAGATTAATCATGTCTGATTTGAGACAATCCTTTATCTACATATGGCAAGGGTGCATGTAAGACATGATGGAGGAATACGTCTGCACATTCCTGGCAACAGGAGGAAAATAACTTGTTTATGTAGGATAAATCCAGGGAATGCATTATTGTTTTGAAAGTCCTCTGGCACCTGTGTGTACATTTCTTTATATATAATTGCTAATTTTTCCTAGTTCCTTCCTTTTCTGGTTAAACATAATGTGAGTAGTCATAATATGACATTATAATAATGTGATTATATCCCAGAAAGAAAATACATTACATAGCATAATCATTCATGAAGAGGCAGTTGCTATTATTATGAATGTGACATACTGTAGATTTCCATGTATTTAATTTCATTCTTTAAAATAAGACAACATGATGGGGGTGGAGAAGAGAAAATAAAAAAAGATATACTGAACATGAAAAGAAACTGTCACATATAAATGCAGCAAATTCACAAAGGTATTATTAGGAAAATTATAAAAATTAGCAAGCACAGCTGTGTTTTATTGAATAGACACGATACAGTATAAGTAAATGCATTGAGCTGATTAAAGCTTGTCATGAATGGGTCTGACCAGCAGAGGATCTAATGTTCTCTTGCCATTTTTGGTAACTATGTTTTTCTTTCATGATTTTCTTGTGCTCTTTCACTTATGAGAAGGGAGATTACACAGTGTATCAGTGTATCGATTTATCAAAATAAAGACAAAACCATTTTAATCGCTGTCCGTGGTCTGCATAACGTACATTAAAAGCAGTGCACAGTTCAATCATAAACAGAGTAATAGTTGTTTTTCTGGATACTTAGTATATTTTTTACTTTGTGTGGAAGTATTTCAGGACATTTTTATTATTTGTTTTGGGGAGTAGAATCTGAACTTCACAGCTGTACCACTCACCGAACCAAAGATGCTAACGACAGCTGAGCAGTAAGTTGAGTCTTCCTGTAGCGCGACGTGCATCCTGTATGTATGTCATGAGGCTCTTGGCACCTGGCAGGAAGGATACAAAGTGTGAGTGCCCCCTGTTGATAAGGAACTGTGATGCAGCTGGGAAATATACAGTAGTTAAAACACTAAAGCTCACTTTGCAGGTGGTTACAGGATTTTGTGATTTCTTAGAGTACTTATGCATGTACCATTTTGAAAAATGCTTGTAAAAATCCAGCATCCATTAGTTTTGTAATGTGAAAAATTTGTAGCGGCATACTAACAAATTGTCTGGCTAATCTGAGGCCTGCAGAGCTTCTGCAGGTGTGATTTCCTGGTTCTGCTTAAGCAATCGGTTTTCTCAGCATCTGCATTTCTACTTCCAGCTAGCCAAGAAAGCTGGAATGTAAACTATTTGATCATAACAAAGATGAATAAAAATGGAAGGGGAATATATTAATTACATTTAAATATTTTTGAAATATGTTACAGAAATCCAGCCTGCACATCAGATTCCTGTTCTGATATAATTTGAAATTAAAAAGAGTTTAATTGCTTGCACTTGTATAATGCTTTAAATAGCAAAAATAGTGGTATACTTCTACAAAGGGGCCCAATCCATGGGTGTGGGAAGCCCATGTCCAGTGGGAAGAGTGCCACCTGCTGGAAGAGGTTTCCGGCGCAGCCAGTACTGAGAAGGTCCAGCCTTACTTTAATTTAATTAAGCGGGTAATGAGAGGTAATAACAGCAGACTCTGTTTGTGATTCTGTGATGTTCTGTAATTTGTTTTTTTCATTAATATTTTAGCAAAATTTCAAACACCCCCCTAGACAAACAAATAAAATATTACAGCTTCCTGACTTCAGAAAAAGCATTCAACAAATCATCTAATTCAATTCCCAATTAACAATTTATAGTCAATGTTGCAAAGCACTTATATTACAAATGCTAAATTCAATTTAGAATTGATTGTTTAAATTTAACTTTATAGAAATATATGAAGTAATGCAGTTGCACACAAAATGAAAATGTTATTCTCCTGATCTATGCTATTATGAAAAGTTAAATTTAAACAACTATTTATACAGATTTAAGTGAAAAAGCAAGAAAAGGAAGAAGAAAAACATTGAGTTTGTTACACTAAAACAACCCAAAAATATATTTAAAAAAAACTGTTTTAAGAAAATTTTTCATTTTCGACCTTTTGCCATAAAAATAAACTTTAATAAATACACATATTTTAAATACATGGCTAGTTATATTATTTGAGTTACATAGTTGCAGAATACGTTGCAGCACAAAATATATTCCATACAATATTTTTCTGTCTTCTTCTTCAATAATTTTAATGTTACATGATTCCCATGTCAATGCAGCAAAAAGCAAGTTTTTCAAATGTAGGATTCAAAATTTGACAAAGGAAGTTTTATTTCTACCATAGGGCCTAATGGCCAGAGCACAGTACTGTAAGTTTCCACACAGAGGTATTTCATTGGGCTTAACCTTGTTTGTTCTTGGCCTCTGACAGTTGAAGCTTTGGCAGTTTTTTTTTCCACTTTAGCACACTGTCATAAGGCTTCTATTGAAACTAGCTACAGCTTGACAGCATGCTAACAGTCCTTGAAGAGGGCACTGTGAAGGTCACTCCCCAAACACTCTTCCATGTCACATAAGAAAATAATCCAGTCCGTGTCTGCTCTTCCTCGAGACATACTCAATATTTGCCACCGATATTTTTGTCTTTTTTAAATTTGTGGAGACGCATTTTCGCGATATAAACATGTAATTTCCTGGTAGAGCTTTATGTTCAGGACATCACAAAGTAGAATTTAAATGATCACCTTCGATTTAAAAAATATAATAATTGGTATGTTACTAGGGTGGCACGGTGGTTCAGCGGTGAGCATCGCTGCCTCCCAGGTTCAAACCCTGGAGTTCTGTCTGTGTGGAGTCTGTACGTCCTTCCTATGGTCTCGTGGGCTTCTTCCAAGTGCTCTGGTTTTCTCCATGGTCGAAAAACCTACTAATAATGTGATTGACTTCTGAGAAAACTTGCCCTGGTGTGAGTGTGTGCGTTTGTGTCTGTATCTGCCCTTCAATAGATTGACATGCTGTCAAAGGTGTATCCTGCCCTGTGCCAGTTGCTTGCTGGGTTAAGCTACAGCTCCCCCTAGATGGTACTGTATACTGTATTGCTACAGAGCACAGTGGTAGCGAGCACTCCCTCCTTGCTGACTTTGGGTTCAACTCTGATCCAAGGAGCCTTGTGTAAGGACTTTGCATTCTTTTTCTTTGGTTTTCTTTGTCCTGTGGATTTTCTTTGGTAGTCCAGTTTCCTCTCTCCTTCCTCACGACCTTGTGTGTGTGGCCTGTAATGAGCTGGCATCCTGTCCAGGGTGCAGTCCCTCCATGCACCTATTTTTCCTGGAAAGCTCTGAGCAGAATGAGCTTTGATACTAGAAAGATGGTATATTACTGCTAAAGCTTCTTTTAAATGAGTTTAGCAACATTTAGAAAGAAACAGTATAAAATGATTAAAGTTTAGGCTTAATTGAGTTTTAATACGCTTGAATTACATTAGCTGGTGCATAATTAAAGTTTTATTTCAAATGTAAAACCTTTTTATTTATTTTTTCTTAAAATTGGGTATTCCTGCTGCATACCAAGTGATGATCCACTCTTTATAACACATTCAGTCAGAGTCATCTATGAAAAGGAGCCTCTTAGAAGAGAAGGGATTCAAGTAAATTACTGAGGGAGCCGGTGTGCAACTTTAATTGCATATCTGATTCCATTAATGAGTTGGCTAACGAAAGTGTAATTAATTCATAGGTGCATAATTAATGAAGGTCATAATGTGCGTAATTATTTTTTATTGATACAGTACTTTGACAATGAAGTTGCAAAAATATATGTGGGCAGGTTGATCGATGTAAAAAACAATCATTATTTTTTATTGTTGGATTTAAGTTCTGAGTTATTTAAATTTTGCTGACACGGTTTATGGCCATTCACCCAGATTGCATAAATTCTTTTAAATCAAAACACAGGTAAACCTGCATTTATGTTTGCAAATGTTGAACAACTCCTTCCATCCATCCATCCACTTTCTAACTGCATCATCCAATTTAGAATAGTGGGGTAGCTGGAGCCTATCCCAGCGAACAATGGGTACAAAGCAGGATAATAATTAATATTAATAATAATTACTTACACTTATATAATGCTTTTCTGGACACTCCACTCAAAGCGCTTTACAGGTAATGAGGACTCCCCTCCACCACCAATGCGCCGCTTCCACCTGGATGATGTGACGGCAGCCATAATGCGCCAGAACACTCACCACACATCAGCTATTAGTGGGGAGGAGAACCGAGTAATGTAGCCAATTCATAGGTGGGGACTATTAGGAGACCATATTAGCAGGCTCACACCTACAGTACTTACTTTCAGTGGGCTACTATTTGTGAGTTACAGGGTGATATGGCTGGTGGCTAAGGATACACCCTGAATGGGACACCAGCCCATCGCAGAGCCAACACACAAACACAGACACAGACATGCACACACTAATGTGAAAGGATGTGGGCTATTGAAGCAGTAACAGGCTGTGATTAATCAGGTTGTGTTGATGGCCAGGATTGTGTTAATGTAACAGTGGAGCAGGGAGCAGGGAACAATTAGTAAGACTGGTCACTCCTAGGTCGTCTAGGAAGCAATTAGGTGTGAGGGATTGGCGAGCTAGTTTGTCAGACCTTAGGCAGAGGGGGTGAACAGTAAAGCAAACAAAGAAGTGATAAGTGTCTTGACACCTAGGACTTTCAGTGCTCAAACGACCCAAGTTTCCTCCTGGTAAAGGAAAGCCGCAGCCTGCGAGACCACAGAGGAGATTGGACCAGGAATTGTCCCAGGATTGTCCCAGACCGAGGGGGACTTTGGCAGACGAATGGAGGTACTGCGCAGAGATGTTTAATACTTGGAAGCAAAGAGCAAAGAAACCGGCCTGGTGAGTCGATACTGAACCAAGTGGTGCAGTCTAAAGGAGGAGTCCCGATATACAGTAGCTCAAACTGAGACTGGGGAAATTGACCTGTGTGGCATCCCCCTTCTATGCATTGCTGTCCTTCTCTGTAACACCAAGACTTTCTAACACCCTCTCCTTATCACCTACAAGGACAGCTGACCCTCAGGAATTCATTAAGACCCTTGGAAGTACCTTTCCTTGCTGAAAGCGCTGTTATTCATTGTGTCCTGGGCTGACAGTAAATGTTATTGGACTTAGTAAATGAAAAAGACATTTATATGATACTAATGCTTGTCGCTGGTCTGGGTGTGCATTGGTGATTCTGGGAGATACATAGAACTTGTGGTAATGTAGAGGGGCCCTAGCACCCCATTTGTATTTCTAGGTGGCCTAGTCATATATGAGTCAAGAAATAATTCTTCTTTGATGGGTCACTTCACTGTGACACTAACACCAGGCCAATTAACGTACTGTACCAGCATGTCTTTTGGACTGTGGAACATACAAAACTCCATGCAGATAGCACCTCAATTCCAGGGTCCCTGCACTGCACTGCACTGCTGTGCCACCGTCCCGCCACATTGAACAAATGTTTCATACAGTTAAGGTGAGTCAATTCAGTTTAGCATACAAGGTATAGGAAGCTAGAGATATTGAATGCCACCAGGTTGTTCATGAAACTGGTTTCAAGGAGACTGACAGAGGATGTGGATATATCTGATTACCTTTTATAGAATGGTTTTATTTTTGCTTATTGTGTTGTAGAATGTACACAGCACTAAAGAAATAGACACAGCAGGTAGAAGAATACTCTTTTTTGACTGCCTTGGCAGATCTTGTTTCCACATGGTAAGGAAAGGGGGCATATGGGCTCTGCCATTGTTCAGTGTACAGCAAATTTCCTGCATAACACAACACACTGACAATGCTATGTCACACACCTGGCTCACCTCACCCACCTCACAGCATTGTTATGGAGTTTATTTAACTAAAGTTCAGGAGGGATTACAACAACCACATTCAATCATCCCCAGCTGTCAGCGATTAGCAATCACTCCCTTCGTCCTTCCTCCACCAAATGCTATAAATACCAAATGCGATATCTCCCTCTCCCTCGCATGCGACTTTTACATATTCGGGTGCGTCTTTCGTGTTGCACAAGCCCGTGCTTTTCCTCTTGCATTTCGATCGCCCTCAGTCCCGTAAATTTTCTGCTCCAACGAAGAACCTTTGGCAGCACAGAGGATTCCCCTACACTCCTCGACCAGCTAGCCTTCCTACCAGCAGCGCCCACACGGATCTGTCATAAGGCCACCAATGCTCGCCATCCAGTTCCAGAGTCCACGAGTCCCAGCAGCCAGCTCCTTATACCCAATTTACCGTCCGATAGCAAGGCATCTCCTGCCATAAGGTTTACAAGCCTCCACACCTTCTTCGAGCCTGCCACTCTGTCCGTCCAGGAAACACTCTTCAAAGTTAACGGCTATAAAAGGCCAAGTCGCTACTGTCTACGTCCATTCCTCCTCCCGATCACCATGCGAATCAAGCACAGGAGTCTCCAATTTCCAGTGCTGCTTTTGGGGGACACAATCACAAACACGGGCCTGTACAAATCCAGATAATGCCGGCACCACTAACCCAATCCAATAATAGCAGCGATTTTCCTTTCCCAATCCATGAAGAGCCTACACAGTTCCTCATCACTCAGGCCCCGCGTCCGTTCTAATTCCCTTCCATCAATGCCTCAATGTGTATCCATAATAAGCGACTCACCAGGCCAACAGAAGCGACTTCCCTACAGCAAACCTATACAGAATGCAGACAGGCACTCCGACTGTCCAACCGCTGCACAATCCACGCGCCATAGATCATGCCTTCTTTCCTTCTTCAAGCTCTTCCAAATTCTGCATTGGTGGTTTGGGGTCCCACTTGGTTCTTTTGGGGGTCCTGTCCTCCTCGTCCTGTGGCCAGGAGGTCAGCCCTCAGCCAAGCGGGTTAAGCCAAATATTCACTCCACAATAGTTCGCCAAGCTTTGATTTTGGGGCGTTGTCATTCCTCGTGAAATCAGAATAATAATTAATGTAGTTTATATAGAGCTTTTTAAATTAAGGAGTATACAAAAGCACTTCAAATATAAAAAGGACCCACTTCATCCACTACTGCAGTGCAGCTCCCACATGGGTGATGCTCAGCAATCCTACTACATAGCAGAGCGGGTGTAGGAGTGAGAAATCGCTTCATCAACTGACTTAAGGGGGGACTTTTGCCCAGACTGGAATCGAGCCAAATAACACCTGGGTTAACAACCCTTATTTTACAAAGAAGAATGGATTTCAAGTTTTTTATGTTAAATGAATCAGTAACATTATCAGCCTTCATTTAAATATTAATCTGATGGATTGTGCCCCCCACTCCACTGGTTATACTGTCCCTGGTCACTGGTCACTGTTCATACTGGAGTTGTGGTGTGGAAACTCTTGTCAAGTGTAAAAAGTAAAAAGGGAGCTGAGACAATAAAGGGTGGAGGGAGGAATATTTTAACTCTTTTGACAATATCAATCTGCCATGAAAAGCAAAAGCTCTGGCCCATTCACCCTTGCATGATTTGAGATATGCAATAGATTTTTCATGGTTGGCTACAGCTGTTGTCATAATTGCTGTATTTTGCAATTTGCCACACACTGTCTTGTCTTAATGGTGGCTGCAAGTGCATCTCAGACCACAAGCTTGTGGAGTGACTTTTGAGGTCATTGGATATGTATAATAAGCAGCAGGTGACTGGTAATGACACAATATGCTGTGCAGCTGTATATCCTTGGGATTCTATTCTTATTCTTCTGTTACACTGGACAATAATAATGGCTCATCATCTTTCATTTCTGAAAAGACAGAGCATGCTAACCATAGAAAATATTACTGATTATGCAACCTATGCGACATATATTACATTTAATTATATTTACCTATATTTTAAGGGATTAATTGTGCACGTTAATACATTGTATGGAACGTTTCAGCAAATACTCTTGAAATCTACAAATTTGCGTTATTTTAGCTGGTAAGGTTGTACCCCACATAAATTGGTTTGTTTACTAATTGTATATGTACATACAATATATACAATTACATAATTTTCAAAAGCACATATTATTTTACTTTTCAAAGCTCCTGGTCCCATTTAAAAAATAAAACTGAACCAGTATTAGTGCTATTCCCTTCTACAGGTGAATGTTATGACACTGGGAAACAAACTGGTTGAAATGTAATGTGGATAAGCTACAGTATATATTTTGCTTATATGATGTGAACACATATTTTCAGTTCTATTCACTTTCATTCTTTCAACCATCATTTCTGATGACAAATGTTGGGTATCCAAAATGGCTAAACAGCAGGATTATATAGAATAAGATGCTTTTTTGTTCTGGAAAGTATTTTCCATGCATTTCTACCAAACCAAACAAACAACTATCATGGACAGTAGTATCTGGTCTCCCCTGAGAGGTACATTTGTTAAACAGAAATATAAAAATAATGGGCACAAATAACCAGACCACTTAAGTGGGCATTGAAATATTCTCCATGAATTTATACACTGTAAAAATGACATAGAGAATTAAATTGCTGTATAATATTGACATATCTGTGGGCAGTAAGGTGCTGTAGTGGTTTACATTGCTGTCTCACAGTGCTGGCGCTCTGGGTTCAATTCCAGACCCGGGCTGCTATCTGTAAGGAGTTTGTACTATGTTCTTACAGTATGTATCCCACAGAGTGAAATAGTTTTGTGTGACTGTGTTTTACAATTTGGTTAGCTGGTTTTCACAGCTGGCTGAGTGCTGTGAGCTTCAGGACCAGCTGGTGATCAGGACTGTTCCTGTTGAAAAGAGCTTGAGTACCAAATGTTTTTGTTCAGGGATCTTCAATACCTACTCCTGAATATACAGTACATTTACTGTAGCAATATCTCTTTTAACTTCATGACACAATCTGTGCTCCTACCTTCATGTGTCATTTTTTTAAGTGCTAACAGCAATAGAAATAATAAAATAACTAAATGACAGGATGTTGAATAAATATTAGGTTGAGGAATGTAATGATTTTCACTGATTACATTTTCCTACTGGTAATTAGCATCAACACAGCTTCACAATGCCAGAGAGGCAAGCAAAAACAATTATCATTGATTCAGCAATACCAGCATCACAAAGTGAAATTCCAGGAATATTAACAGAAGACTCAGTGTATTTTTAATTACTACCAAAATAACTTGTGTATACTGTTTCACATTGATGTGCACTAAGTTACTGGAATTTATATATTTATGTTTGTTTCCTGCTAACACATTTAACACACATTTCCCCTGGCAGCCAAGGCAAAATATCTCCTTAAATCTGAGATTTAGTAACCGTGTGCTTTTTTAAAAACCTTTCTCAGGTTTCTAAAACTGTTTTTGAAAGGCTCTCCTGTCTTTGCAATTCATGCCCTGTCCTATATATATGAGTATACAGATGCAGCCATTCAAAGTGCGCGGTACAGACACGTACCGCAGGTAATTGGCTGCGGTGTCGCGTATCATGACGCAAGATGACGTTGGGTACCGCGGTTCGTGATTGGTTGACCGACAGGGGCACTCGTGGTCCGTTGGTCTGTCGTAGAAAGACTTACTGTAAACGTCTTTACTGTGCCCGTTGTAGATATTGAATTTTACCACTGAAGGGAAATCTTAGTAGCTGAGCATAAAAAGAATAGGAGCATACTGTAATGCGTGTGAAGGCCATAAACGATATTAATTTTGGAACATAAACATACAGTATATAGCTGGTCTTGGTACTTTAAAGAAAAAAATACACACCAGTATTCCATTTCTCCCTAAACATTCTAAGCATCGAAGTCTTTAACTAACGTGATACCGGAGTCAACAAGCATACTTTTAGAATTTGATTAATAGGGAATATAATATGGAATCGCGTATCTAAAGAATTTAATAACGGTATGATTATATTCGTGTACTGCGACAGGGCTGTGTAGGGCTGTTTCGCATCCCTCTTCATGCGAGTTGTCTTGTAGCCCACTGGTCTAGGTGCGTGACTAACAACGCACAGGTTGTGTGTTCAAATCCAGCTGGTGCTGGACTTTTCTTTTAACAAACATTTCTTCGGAAAAATAGAATAGCGATATTATGGACAATCAATTGACTTTTATATTTCAAAATATCGCAACATGATCGATTCTAAGTCATTTTTGATAACAATGAATAGTCACCTTCTTCCCTTTAAAAGCTAGCAAGACAGGTTTCGATTCACATTAGCTGGCGAGCCTTGTTAAAAAAACTAATGATAATGTAACATGCCACTGTTTGTTCATGAACAAAGTTATACTGAGATTTCCTTAGATACACGATTAAAAAATAAATAAATAAAAATTTGAATCTCCTGCGGAACACATTCCATAAGAATCAGCGGTTTTACAGTATATATCACCTTTAAAGGTGGCTTCTCAAAACGCTTTACAGGATAAAAACAACCAGAACAGCAGCAACAACAATATTGTATTTCATTGCACTTTGAAAACCAAGTAATAACTTAACTATACAGTACGTGCAAACGTTTCGTATGTTGCTGTCGTGAATGCCTGTGTACCCATAAGTATCTTATTTGCCTTGAGTCCTGTCTACAGTATCTCTGTCCCCCTCCCCCCCTCTCTCCCTCAATTCAATTCAATTCAATTGTATTGAATTGTAAACTGCCCCACCACATTACCACCACAAACCACAAACAGGTAAACTGCCCCACCACATTACCTGCCTCATCACAACTTTGCAACACATTCTTAGATTTCTTTAGTTCTAAGATTGACAACATCCGGCATCACATTCTCTCCACTACGGATATAATTTCCACACCTCCTCCCTCCTCATCCAACTTCTCTGGTTCCCGTCTCTCCAGCTTCTCTCTTCTTGACTCAGCATCCCTAAACAAACTAGTTACGCGCATGAAACCCACCACATCTATTTTAGATCCCATTCCCACCACTTTATTCCAGTCCTGTTTCTCTTCTCTCTGTCCCATTGTCCTCAATATAATACATGAATCCTTGAGCACCGGCATTGTACCAACGGTCCTCAAAACTGCTGCTATTACCCCAGTGCCAAAGAAGCCTAACATGGCTCTCGACAATCTTAACAACTTTCGCCCCATCTCCAACTTACCCTTTCTCTCTAAAATTCTAGAACGTGCTGTCACACTTCAGTTACATAACCACCTCATGACAAACAACCTTTTCGAACCCCTCCAATCTGGCTTCCGTCAACTTCACAGCACAGAAACCGCCCTAGTCAAAGTCACCAACGATCTCCTAATAGCTTCTGATTCTGGTTCTCTTTCCATACTCATCCTTCTTGATCTCAGTGCTGCCTTTGACACTGTTGACCATAACATCTTGCTTTCTCGTCTCGAGACTGTGTTTGGAGTCTCTGACACTGCCCTCAAATGGTTTAAGTCTTACCTCACTGATCGCTGTCACTTTGTCTCTCTCAATGGGTACAGGTCTGAAATCGGTCTTGTCAAGTCTGGTGTCCCTCAGGGCTCAATACTGGGCCCCTTGCTCTTCAGCATTTACATGTTCCCACTTGGTCAGCTTTTAAGATCACATGGCCTCAGCTTTCATTTTTACGCTGACGATACTCAAATATACATCCATACCAAACCCGACACTGATGTGGCTGTCTCTATTCTATCTAATTGCATCTCTGACATAAAAATTTGGATGACTCAAAACTTCCTTCATCTTAACTGTGACAAGACTGAAGTCATGCTTATTGGTACCCCCCATCAACTTCGTAAAGCCAGTCCTGTAACCCTGTCTGTAGATGGCTCTGTACTTGAGCTCCAATCAAAATTGAAAAACCTTGGGGTTATATTCGATTCTGGCTTAACATTCGACCCACATGTACAGCATACTGTCAAAACATCTTTTTTTCACCTTAGAAATATCGCAAGACTACGCCCTATGCTATCATTAACTGTGGCTGAAAAGCTGATCAACATATTTGTATTCTCTCGAATTGACTACTGCAATGCTCTGCTCCCTGGGGTATCTAAATCTACTCTGAACAAGCTGCAGTATGTCCAAAATTCAGCAGCCAGAATCCTGACCAGATCTAGTGCAAGTGTTCACATTACTCCTATCCTGGAGTCCTTGCACTGGCTTCCGGTCAAATTCCGCGTAGACTTTAAAATCCTCATGCTCACCTACAAGGCTTTACATGGCTTGGCACCTCAATACCTGTCTGAACTTTTATCGCCCTACTCCCCACCTCGCAACCTCCGCTCTTCAAATTCTGCCCTCCTTACTGTCCCCCAAGCCCGTCTACATTGTATGGGCGACAGGGCCTTCTCCTGCTATGCCCCCAAGCTCTGGAACTCTTTGCCCAAGGATATTAGAGAGTCACCTTCTCTAAACTCCTTCAAATCCAGACTCAAAACCCTCCTTTTCAGAAAAGCCTTTACTTAACTGGTTCCATTCTTCACCCCTCTGCTCTTCTTAATACCATCTTCCACGGTCTCCTCTATTGTTATTGTTGTATTGCTGTAATTATAATTGTGTCCTGTCTTGTGAAATTTTCTTATTTATTGTTGTAGTCTTCTTATTTATTGTTATTGTCATCCTGTAAAGCGCTTTGAGAAGCCACCTTTAAAGGCGCTATATAAAATAAAGTTTATTATTATTATTATTATTATTATTATTATTATTAATTCAAGGTGTTTTATTTGCATGACAGATGGGTACAATTCTTGTTGGGAATGTATACTTTGATATTTACACCCGGCCCGGCACCGAGGGAGCGTCTGCATTTATAACTTAGTTTTTAAAATTAGTCAAGCAATATGAAGCATCTCCTTTTACTTTTAAGTCCCTTAAATACATTGAGCACAGCTTTCTCACCATCCTTACACAAAGCAGAAACTTTCCGATGACTCACAGTACAAGTGGAAAGATTACAGATTTTAATCGTCTTTAATTTTATTACGTTATACATTTTAGGAACATTTCATCTAAACAAACACCACAAAACTATTCTCGATTGTATTTCTGAATGTTATGTTACATCTGCAGTAGTTCATCGTTTTAAATACATCGAACTAAGAAAGTTATGTGTAGCACTTTAGATCTTTTTTTCTGAACCAGGGAAAATCTGATCATGTTTCTCTATAACAACAATAAAAAACTTTATTTTACATATCACCTTTAAAAGTGGTAGTACCTTTTTTAGTACTATATTTTTGTATTATATTCCCTATTAATCAAACTCTAAGAGTATGTATCGGCTTGTCAGTCAGGTCTTTTTTCTCTATTTCAATTGTCGTTTACACATGCACGACTTTAAAAGCTAGCAAGACAGGTTTCGATTCACATTAGCTGGCGAGCCTTGTTAAAAAAACTAATGATAATGTAACATGCCACTGTTTGTTCATGAACAAAGTTACAGATGCAGCCATTCAAAGTGTGCGGTACAGACACGTACCGCAGGTAAGATGACACGGGGTACCGCGGTGCGTGATTGGTTGACCGACAGGGGCACTCGTGATCCGTTGGTCTGTCGTAGAAAGACTTACTGTAAACGTCTTTACTGTGCCCGTTGTAGATATTGAATTTTACCACTGAAGGGAAATCTTAGTAGCTGAGCATAAAAAGAATAGGAGCATACTGTAACGCGTGTGAAGGCCATAAACGATATTAATTTTGGAACGTAAACATACAGTATATAGCTGGTCTTGGTACTTTAAAGAAAAAAATACACACCAGTATTCCATTTCTCCCTAAACATTGTAAGCTTTGAAGTCTTTAACTAACGTGATACCGGAGTCAACAAGCATACTTTTAGAATTTGATTAAAAGGGAATATAATATGGAATCGCGTATCTAAAGAATTTAATAACGGTATGATTATATCCGTGTTCTGCGGCAGGGCTGTGTAGGGCTGTTTCGCCTGCCTTTTCATGCGAGCTGTCTTGTAGCCTACTGGTCTAGGTGCGTGACTACCAACTGGCAAGTTGTGTGTTCGAATCCAGCTGGTGCTGGACCTTTCAGTTTTATTTATTTATTTTTTAATCGCGTAACATAAACATATTACCGTATGCAAACTGTACTGTATACAATATGTATATGTATATTTAATGTCTTAACTGTGCCCGTTTAAGTATTGAATATTCATATCTAAGTTTACCACTGAAGGGAAATCTTAACATAAACATACAGTATATGGCTGGTCTCGGTACTTTAAAGAAAAAAATACACACCAGTATTCCATTTCTCCCTAAACATTGTAAGCTTCGAATGAAACCACTAAATAAAGACATAAATATAGAAATCTTAAGATTTGTTTTATTTAATGTTGGTAGCAGGATGAACTGTCAGAGTGTATATTTTGTCGCAAAGTTGCTGCAAGATGTTAACAGTGAAAAAGGTATTTAGAAATGAGTTATTTCAAGATGAAAAAGAAAACATACACGAAACATGGTTTCATTACGACCAGAATCGGTCTTGAGATATTTTTAACTTGATTTACAGTATTTGAGAGGTATGTCTTAACACCGATACTACAGTGCTTAAGTACTGCTCACGTATATGTTTCTAGGTTTATATTATGCATTTCATACGGTCAAATTACTTTTGAGCAACTAATAAGAAGCGCGAAACGGTATGCGTTTTAGTTTCGTTTTGTGCTGGAACCCGTGGATTGATTAGAGATATCAAGTACATACAAGTCATTTTTTAAATGTTGTAGTTCGTCTTGAAAAAATGTTACGAGTACATCACCTATCAACAATTACACAGGTTCTGTTTCCATATTGCGGATTTTGGTTAGGTATTATCAAATCCAGTGGCGCTGTGTTTTAGTTTACTGAGTCCCATGTCACATGGTCTGTGATTGAAACCTGTAAAACCGGTTTAATTCGTCACAGCCAGCACTCTTCAGGTGTGAGGGTCTTCTGCTCAGAATGAAACGCTAAAATGTTTGTGTATATTCTAATGGTAGTGGGGGCAGGGTGTGTGGGAACAGGTTTGGTTGAAATTGCATTGGAGATCTATGTTCTTCACACCTGAAACATTTTCTCTGAAAGCAT
The DNA here is from genome assembly GCF_059453375.1 of Lepisosteus platostomus. Classification (NCBI taxonomy): domain Eukaryota; kingdom Metazoa; phylum Chordata; class Actinopteri; order Semionotiformes; family Lepisosteidae; genus Lepisosteus; species Lepisosteus platostomus. The sequence continues at coordinate 55,870,445 of NC_142612.1, read as the reverse complement.
TTTCTTCGCAGTTTAACCGATCTTGTTACAGCATGTTACAGTTTACTATTATTAACCATATTAATTTTAAGTGCTTAATGTAAAATCTTGTAAAAATATATTTTCATTGTTCAAATATACATTAAGTCTGACTATCATATAATAAGTTAAATACAAAACTAAAGAAAAAATAGGGTTAAATATAATTCAAAATATTTTGCTAACAATGTTAACTGTTTATGAATAATAAAATGTATTAACTAAGGAGTAGGATGGCACAGTTGTTAGTATGTTTTTTGTTTTGTTTCTTTTTCATAAATACAACAGTAGTACCTGATGTCTCAGTGGCTTTCAAAATTAAATTATGCATGCAAACCTGTGAACTAGAAAGATAACTAAGATATCCATCCATTATATTCCATAATATCCATGAAATATATGGCGCTGAAATACAGTATGTGTGACGCATAATAATAATAATAATAATAATAATAATAATTGCTTACACTTATATAGCGCTTTTCTGGACACTCCACTCAAAGCGCTTTACAGGTAATGGGGACTCCCCTCCACCACCACCAATGTGTAGCATCCACCTGGATGATGCGACGGCAGCCATAGTGCGCCAGAACGCTCACCACACATCAGCTATCAGTGGGGAGGAGAGCAGAGTAATGTAGCCAATTCATAGAGGGGGAGTATTAGGAGGCCATGATTGGTAAGGGCCAATTGGAAATTTGGCCAGGACACCGGGGTTACACCCCTACTCTTTTCGAGAAACACCCTGGGATTTTTAATGACCACAGAGAGTCAGGACCTCGGTTTTACGTCTCATCCGAAGGACGGCACCTGTTTACAGTATAGTGTCCCCATCACTATACTGGGGCATTAGGACCCACATGGACCACAGGGTGAGCGCCCCCTGCTGGCCCCACTAACACCTCTTCCAGCAGCAACCTAGTTTTTCCCAGGAGGTCTCCCATCCAGGTACTGACCAGGCTCACACCTGCTTAGCTTCAGTGGGTTGCCAGTTGTGAGTTGCAGGGTGATATGGCTGCTGGCCGGTAAAAGACACCAAGGGATTGGGTGAGCTCCCATCACAAAAAAAAAAACTGCGAACCTGCACTACAGCGACCATAGTACAGTATGGAGACCAAGGCCTTTTACGGGAAGAGACGGGGTGCTTCTGCCGCCCCAGCTTCCAAAGAGCGAAGGGTAAGCAAATACAGCAGACTTCATCTGAAATACGCGATTACAGCGCATATTACAAGGTATTATTGCCGTTTTGAATTTTAAATTCAATTATAATTATTTCTTCGTAGCCTGTTCTTCAAGAAAACACCGCACGGGCGAAACGATCTACCACCAGGACAGTAAAAAAGAAAGCGGTAAGACGGAAAAAAAGAAAACTTCTGTTCCGCGACTGATGAATACTACTGTGTGACTTTATTTCTTACATGAATTATGTTATTTTGCCACAGGCCGTGGGTCTCTGCTCTCTGCCACTGGCCAGGGTGCCAACCTGTAGAAGCAGCACCTGTATGGAGACATTTCGGCAGCAGCGGGAGCAGTACGATGCATTACTGGGGAGGATTGGGAGGCTAGAGACACTCCTGAAAATGCAGAGGAAGGAGACAGTATGTTCCAGCAGTCAAACAGTTGAGCAGCTGTCTCCCGAAAAGTGCCTCTCCCCGCCGCGCAGGTTGCAATGCCTGGCGGAAGCTCTGCCCCCCGCAGAGCACACACCGCCTCAGGACACTCCATCCCGGCCTCTCAGTTCACCACCGCGCAGGAATCTGTTGATGCTGTCCCCGCCGCCTATCTCCCCCCAGGAAGCACAGCGGAATTCACAGATGCCAGTGGGACGAATAATTCTCACAGATGTCCAACTGCTACCCATCACCCAGGAGATGGAGGGGGGGTTGTACTTGCAGTGCATCGGCATAGACGGGAAAGCAAGAGCCGACCGCTACGCCGCCCTCGTGTTTCGAAATCTTGTGACTTTTGAAATTTACTGGAGGTGGACCACGTCTGTAAATTTCGATGGGTCCAGAGGCAAAAGTGCCTTGCCTTGCAATCTCCGGGAAACCATTAGTACGATGGTGAATCGGAGATTCTCAACCCTTGCTGCGTACGACTGGAAAAGAATTTGTGATCGGATCAACGAAATGCTTCGTAGGAGGAGGCGGTCTTTTCCTCTTGTCTAACAGTCTGTCCACAAACAAAACATTCCTGTTAGACAAGAGGAATTGAAAAAAAACAATTTTGTCAATGAAAACCGGTGTGTGTGTCTCTCCCTGCTGGATGTCCCTCTCACAAACTGCTGAATGAATAAAATAATTTTATTGAAAACGAGTTTGCGATTGTCTGGTCTTTAAATTCTTGAGATACGCGATTCCATATTATTTTCCCTTTTAATCAAATTCTAAAAGTATGCTTGTTGACTCCGGTATCGCGTTAGTTAAAGACTTCGATGCTTAAAATGTTTAGGGAGAAATGGAATACTGGTGTGTATGTTTTCTTTAAAGTACCGAGACCAGCCATATACTGTATGTTTAAGTTCCAAAATTAATATCGTTTATGGGCTTCAAAGGCGTTGCAGTATGCTCAGGCACTAAGTAAAAGGAGATGCTTCGTATTGCTTGACTAATTTTAAAAACTAAGTTATAAATGCAGATGCTCCCTCGGTGCGCTGCTCTGGTGCGTCGGCTCCTACACAGTGCCTGTCTGCCGTAAGCGTTACAATATACATACCCAAAACTGCTTGTACCCATCTGTCATGCAAATAAAACACCTTGAATTGAATTGAATTGAGGGGAGAAGGGGGGAATACTAAAGCCAATACTGGCTCAATGGGCTTTGAGGTGCTAATGCGTTGGTTTAACAGTCCGGGTGTGGCAGGCTTCCAATGTCAACTCGACTCGATTGGAAGACAATGAACGTATTTTAGCCCTAAATGAATTAATACCAAACATGGTTTACATAAAATACATTTTTCCAAGAAAGTTTATAATAATACGATCTATAGTTGAAATCTGAGCCTACTTTAAAAATAAAGGAAAAGCATTTTCAGAGAGCAATCACGCTGTGTTTATGTAGAAAAAGCGATTCGGTTTATGAGCAATCTAATTACCTATTCGCTTAAAACGCTATGTAAAATAAAGTTTATTTAGAGATGAATGATCAGTGTCGCAGTTTAAATAATGTGAGTCAGGAAACTAACACAGCGCCACCGGATTTAATAACGCAATAAAAACGCCATAAAATAATGTGACACAGTACAGCACAGTACAATAATACTGACCATGACTTTAGAAGCATAAATTACCTTACACTCAATTTAAACACAAGCTGTCTTTCTGTATGAACCTCTAAGCTGGTTCATACAGAAAATGTAGAAATGCATTAGCCTGATTATGATTAAAAAACACATAATTAAACACGCGTTTGCGATTTAAATCAGAACACGATTTAAATCAATATAAATGTTTATATTGTAACGCATACTGTCCAGCCTCCATTTCTCTATAAAAATTTACTGTTGCACACACACACACAATAGAAGCAGGAACCGCTGTCAGAAGGGAAGATATGTTCAAAATATCGCAAATATCGATCATGTTGTAATATTTTGAAAAGTCAATTGATTGTCCATAATATCGCTTACCTATTTTTTCGAAGAAATGTTTGTTAAAATAAAAGTCCAGCACCAGCTGGATTCGAACACACAACCTGCCAGTTAGTAGTCACGCACCTAGACCAGTAGGCTACAAGACAGCTCGCATGATCAGGCAGGCGAAACAGCCCTACACAGCCCTGTCGCAGTACACGGATATAATCATACCGTTATTAAATTCTTTAGATACGCGATTCCATATTATATTCCCTTTTAATCAAATTCTAAAAGTATGCTTGTTGACTCCGGTATCACGTTAGTTAAAGACTTCGAAGCTTACAATGTTTAGGGAGAAATGGAATACCGGTGTGTATTTTTCCTTGTGATATTTTAAGCTCTAGTTGAATGATAAGTGTTGCATTTTAAATCATTTTCGTAGTTAGAAATTATGAAACGCCCTGTTAAAAGCAAGGAAGATTTTATGCCTGTTGAAGTAAAACAAAATGCCTGACAAAGTATGGCTTGGACAGATTCCAAGTGCTTGTACAAATGTGCTAAAGAAATTATACTTTGAGTATACAGCTTGTCCAAAGTCATCCATTATTAATACTATTAGTAATATCTTCAGTAAAGGCTTTGATGCATAAATATTTCTGATAAAGGTAGGTTGTGTACTTTTGTCCAACTGAGCAATCTTGCTTTCATAAAATATACCAACATTTTAATGACTGATGATTAACATGCTGTAATACACAGTTCAAAATTAAAGGCTCAAATGCTGTACATGAGAGGTTAAGCTCCCCCTGGCGGTTTTACAAGGCGACGCCGGATAGTTTCCGGCAGAGCGTCAAATGACGCGCGATTAACCACGTGACACTGCGTGACACTGCATGATACCGCGACACGCCCACCGGGGTATGCCGCGAAATACCTCACCCATTTTGAATGGCTGCATCTGTATATATATACTTTTTTTTTCCAGAAAGAAACAGGTTCATTCTCAGAATCTCTACAAGCTATTGAATGGAATGGACAGGCCTGGGATTGTGTGATGGTTAAGCTCCAGAGGGAAATATTATGTCTGCAAGGGCAGGTTTTGCTTTTCAGAGAGCAGTATTCTCGCTGCAGTGTTCTTTGGTTCAGATGTATCCAAGAAACAAAATACAGGTCAGTTTCATGGGTACAAAGGAGATTACAGGGATGCCCTGCAGATTCACCATAGGACTGTGCATTTGCAGCATAACACTGTCTGCCAGCTCTTTTATAATCATTAATGCAGCACCAGGCTTGTCTTCACAGTTACAGCTGTCATAGGTCCCAGAGAGGCAGCAGGGGGTGGGCCACCCTCTTAACTTTACTGTCTCCCAGGGAGAGGTCTCCCTTTTCCAGCCAGAAGACAAATATATACATCACATTTGGAATTAATTACACAGCTGAAAGGTATACAGTATTTAAAGTAAACTTTCTTAAACATTATATTTCTTGCCTAAGAGCTATAAAATCTGTTAGTGCAGGTGAACAAGGAATTTCCTTCAAAATCAGGAATTATTACACATGTGATCTGTTAGTTCAGAGTGATGATTTTCATTGTCCATTTCATTTCACTACCTAAGAACTACACCAAACAGGTAAGAAATATATCATTTAATACTTCTGTGCGCTGCTGATTCAAACTTATTTTGGATATTAAACAATCCTATAAGCTTCATAAGTAAACATAGTTCAATTTAAGTCATTTGTAAAATGACTTCTTTGATATTTTGACAGTATATCTTAACAGGTTTGATAAAGAAAGGCACCTTATGCAATAGTTAGCAAAAAATAACAGATAAATACAGTTAACTCTGTTTTTGTAACACATGAACACTGGTGTAGCTATTTGTTTTATGTAGCTGTCATCAAGCTAACAGCTGCTCGAAACCCTCAGATATGATAAATTGCAGTACTCATGAGGTAATTAGCACACATCCCAAAACATCAATCTCAGCCATTTTCAGTTCCTGTCAGTGTCTCTGGCAAACACATAAAAGATCATAATAGAGACTTTATGAATAAAGAAATGCAAAACTTAACATGCTGAATGAACTCAGAGTTGTTAGAGACTCTTTATCAGACAGCATAAACCTACCAAACAGTTATTGGAGTTCCAGTAAGCTTCCATCTAGGAAATCTTTTTCCCTTATCTTACACTTTGGATCTGAAAAAGGAATACTAACATACATTTAAATAATTAAAGTAATTTAGTGATGAGTGCACATTTGATTATACAGTATGTTGATTAAAACTGGTTGCTTAGGGCCTCAGAGACATACAAATGGATCCTGCAAGGCAATGCAGTTTGACAAAACAAAGAAATCACATGTAAAACTAAGAGATCAAATTAGAAAGGTTGGAGAGGTTGGAAATTTTCCACTGTATTTACACCCTAGATCAGCCACAGTCCAAGATTTAGGATCAATTTTGTTTTGATTGTGCTTTTCATTTCATTCCAATGGAAGGGCAATTTTCTATCTTCCACCAACGATTCCCCTATAGTATGTCTTGCCTTGTACCACATTAACTGAAAGAATCTACAATAAAAAAGTTTTTTTTTGCAGCAAATGATATGTGCAAGCACTACTCTAAAACATTTTTGTCCATCGATACTGCCAAATGAAAGAAGACAATGCCTTTTGAAGCAAGTCTTTATATGTTCACTCCAGACATTTTCCACGCCTCTCCCTGGACCATCTTCACACACAGCTTTTTAACCAACAGAGCAACTGATCTGGGTGAGAGAAATGGGCTTATATGATGAAAACAGCTGAGACATAATGAGCTGCAGACGTTTTCACAAGACAAGTGCTTGCTGGAGAATGCAGGTGTCCTCAATCCCCTTGAAGCCTTTACATCTGTAGCACTCCAGGATTTCTGAAGTGGAATAAGAATCTCTCTATAGAGGTGCTTGTTCTTCGGGTCCCTTGTTTTGGAGCATGTTTTTAAAAGTATACTTTCTGCTTAAATGAATTACAATCAACCATTGAATGACTCAAATTATTTATTGACAGGGTTAATCAAAATACCAAGGGCTGCTGATGAAGAGACATACACAAAAATGTTACTGCAATGGTTGATTTCTGACTGCTTACCGTCATGTCCTGAATGAGGACAATTCAAATTGATATCAAAGATCAAGTCTGCCACCAGTAAGTTTTTTGAGGAGTGTTTTCTTCAGGTGCAAAATAGGCATTTGATTGTTTGTATGGATGGGCGATAGTCTTCTTCTAAAACATTCAGCACATCAATTGAGACTTGAACTAGAGACATGAAGAAATAATCTATGCAACACTATGCAAGTTATTGCCCTTTTGGGTACAGATGTACCTAGGGTCTACTTGGCCAGATTTATTTTGGATTTGCCCTGTAATTTTTAAGTAAACATATCTAAGACCACTGTAAAATCCATCAATTGATGCAACATTAAAATTAACTGGTGTTAAATACCAAGGAAAGCCAGACTACTCCTACTGGCAGTTCAGTCACAACCTACTGTATTTTTCGGTGCCTTTCAGCAGCAATACACATCAAAATAATAATATGCCCTTACATTTATGCGGTTTGTTTCATCCCAAAGGATTTCAAAGCAATGTATAGGAAGAACCCTACCTTTCACTGTACAAGTGAAAATCATGGATGACACAAAATAGCCACTCTGTGCCCTCAGGCCCCCTAAACAGCAGCACATGCATAACATTGCAGGGCTGGGCAGAAACTGAGATTTCTATAAATCATCCTCAGATTTATTGAAAGAAATACATCTGAATTGAAGTTTTTATGTACAAGAACTATCTGAGCTCAGATAGCCCTCTACTATTTTTTTGCAGATATTTAATTTGTATTCCCCTTTTCTATTTTTCTTTCTTTTGAATATATAGTGTGAGAATTATTTTGTTAATAATTAAATAAAAGATTGTTGAAAAAACAATGCTGTTCCTGAGCTGCAGTTCAAGAATGCTCAATATAAAAGCAGTGCTATTGGAACGTGCCCTGTTGTACATTTTCTACACCCTAGCTTCAGCACAAGGCGGTGTATTGTGTGGTCTGTGGTGGTGACTTGGCTAAACCAAAACAACAACAAACAAGTGTATACATTAGTATCTGTGACAGAGTGCTTGTTTTTTTTCCTTTCTTTTAATGAATATGAAATACTCCAATATTTCCCTCTATCCTTCTGGTATGTTTGAGATTGTGTGTGTGATACAAATGAAGTGTGAATGATACTTACCTTTTTTTTGTTTCCCTAAAATCACTGCAGTGTTTCCCCCCACTGGAGTATTGTATTGTGTTGATCAAGATGGCCACCAGTCACCTTTCCTGTTTGTAGTATCCCACAAATTATCTTAAAGGGAAAGGTTATTGGTGAGCCATCTATAAATAACAGATTTAAGGTTATTTGTTTTGTTTAAGTGAATATATAACTGTTGCATGACTCTGTTAAAATGTATAAGTTTTTATGGATGGTTAAATACTTTATTTTGATCAAATTGCCCATCTCTGTTAAATGTCTCTTAAAAACGTGAGCGAGTCCCTTTAAGAGGAGGGTCCTTTGAGTGTAGGGGCTGTAAAAGGGACTGGGAGAGCTCAGTATGGAGAGGGTGCCTTGGAGGGAAGGTGTCCAGAGAGTACTCCTGTGAGGGTGTTTTTTTTTGTCATCCCTATTTTGATGGCAATAAATCCAGATTTGTTTGCATTTGAAGACTACTGTTTGGGAGTTTCTTTTCTTTTCTTTTGAGCCAAACCTGGTCACTTGACAAGTGACAGTATCACATTCTAATAAATGTTCCTGAGTATACAATTTGCCTTGTACTGTGTTTTCTGGAAGACTCAAAAGGCTGCAATACTGAATGTTGATCACTGAACCTGATCTGGAAGATCAATACATTAACCAATCCTCTCAGACTCAGTCCTCACGGGCCTTGCAGAGAATGATTAGATGAGGGTGTTATTCTTTTTTTTACACCAGGGGCCAGTCACAGACCAGCTTGAGAGGCTTTCGATTGTGAGGACAGCAGCTGAAGAAGGCTTGTCTACCAGTTAAAAATGAAAAGGAATTTTTTGTTAGAATTTCTTCTGCCTCTGTGGCACAGTGGATTAGAAATAGAGACATCATCTCAGAGAATATGATAGTAGGAGGCTTTTATGTCAAAGCCTCCCCCTTTAGCATTTTTTTCTCACAGTCTGGATTCTCCCAAGGGTCTGTATTAGTTTTCATAATGTTCTCTTGAAGTTCTGCTTATTTATGTGGCTGAAAGTTTAAACCTTGGTGCATGTTTTTTTATTTCCTTCTGTCGTTTGCTTGTCATGTTCAAAAGCTACTTTTGCAGACTTAATTTGGAGGATGAGCTCCTGAAAGCAGAACACTGATTATACTGTTGTTTCCTCCCTTCTTTCTTTTGCAACAAAAAATGACCTGTTTTTTTTCAAATATGGTTAACCAAGCTTGTTGTACAGTAGATTTCTTCCTTTTTAGACTAAATGTCACCTCAGATATGTCCAAACAATATATTGTGGTGCTAGAGCAGCATACTCATCTTTATCTACACAACCTCAATGCTGATGCTGAAATATCACTGTCATCGTAGTTATCGAAAAAAATATTGGTTATGATTGTTGGTGTACAAATATTAAAATTTGACTTTGTTGCATTTTCCATTGAACTAATACCGTTAGAGACCAGACTGTTTACTAAAAATAATTAAAGGGAAGTTAAAATTCCAAAAATAAACTTCCAGTCAGGGAGGTATTATAATTAAACTATTTTACTAAATCAGATACCGAATTTAAATAATTGTCTATCTACAAAACTTTAACACAGAACACTAACACACAATGTCTACAACTGTTTTAAACCGATATTTGCAGCTGTATGAGTACCACAGCACATACTGTACCACACAGAACTTTACCCAGCAACTGAGGCACAGATGGAACACAAGGAAAAGAGGGAACCTGTGTCTTATAAAATCAAGGACCCTACTCTGGACTGAAATCATTCTCCGAAATGAACTCAGAAGTTAAATGAATGTGAACGTTTTTCACATTTCAAACAGTGGTGAAATAGGAAATCAATTTGCTAAAATGGATAGGAAATGCTACAATACAAAAAGGAAATTTGTATTTCTCTAATTATAAGATCACAATCCTTTACGTAAGTCCTTGAATCTCTCTTTAGTGCTCATATTGGCTGGATGGTGTAGGCATCCTCTCACGAGGCACCAGTAAATGTAGGGGTTTTGTGCTTAACTGGGACAATTACTAATTGTAGCAGTAAGTCACAAAATGATTCTTTGATGACTATTAGAATCAACCTTGCGGGATAACTCAAACAACGCACACACACAGATACTATTACACGAGAATACATTTATTAATGCATAAAATGTGCATAACAGATCTTATCGTGAAGGTTAGTAGAATACAAAAGGTACAGTATATATTCAATCACGAAGAGTTACAAACCAAGAGGGACATACATTCAGTATATTATTCATTTAGACTGTTTCATAAATGAACTTGGATTACAACGTCTAAACTAGATACTCAAAAGCAAGTTCATGGCTCATAGGAATTAAATTGATATCATCTCAGGTTGAGGTAACAATTGAATTCTCGAGCTGTAATGCAGAATGTTGAAAACTCATCCAATCTGTGTGGATTCAGATCCCCTGCGGGCACAAAGAAACAGCAGCAGGCTTGTTGCTGTGTCCAATCGGCGCTCTCTGGCTCGGTGCTAAGCAGTGGTGTTGCGGCTGGCGGTGTGGGAGAAGGAGGGAGAGATTTCTGCTGCGATGCACTGCTGATGCTTTCTGAACACCGGCTAGTTAGTTCTGGCTTACTAGCAGAGTTTGTGCACAGGAGAAAAGTGACTGTGGGTCCAAGCAGATTACACTCTTTAGACAGGAAGAAGACTGGTTCGTTCCTGATGTAGCACTAGTTCTGAATACTGATTCAGCTGTACACAGTTCCGACCGTAGCTCACTTGTTGATCAGGCGAACTTTCGCGGTGGTTTCATGAGGCTTGCTGCTGGGCTAACCTCGGGTGGATCCTTTGGTTACGCGCTGGCAACCTCCGTTCTCGACTCTTAGAACAAACGTTAAGTCCTGCACTCAAACACAGTGGCTGTTACGTGATTGTCCGGGCTGAGTCTGAGGATGTCCAAGAGGAGCTGAGTTGAGAATGTCCAGGAGCTGCACTGAGGAAGCCCTGTGCTGCCTGTTTTACCTGGAGGAACTATGGTCGTTCATTGGTTGAAAGTTTCATGGGCATCCAAAACCCACGTGGGTTTAACCAGCCCTACCAGTTCCTGATTGGCTGAGGATGAGTAACAATGCACTCTGACCTTAGGGTTGTAAACAAACTTGGGATGAGACTCTCCCAGAATCTCCCAGACTTTAAGACGCCAGAGATGACCATTTGTTAGGGTGGTTGATGTGTCTCAGCCTTGGGAGTTTTTCCTTATCAGGACACTCTATCAGCTAGAAAAACACCTTAATTGTGAACCAAATGGAATGGCCTTTCTGTATCAAGCACCACTGAGATGAAGGAGAGAGGGACTGGCAAGGGAGCAGCAAACTTAATTCCTGTACTTTAATAAGCCTTGCTGCTACAATGGGTTCAGGCTTGGTCTGCCTAAAGGGGTACAGCATTCTCCATAGTTTCCTCTCTTTTTTTCTCCTTTCTGTGTCATGTTTTAAATTCTGCTAAATATATTGTTCCCCAAAGAAGGATGACAAGGCTTTAACTGCAACTAGTTTAGTCCTAGTTATAAATTAATACAATTGTTTGGCCACATAATTCTTTTTTCCACTGCAACTGCCTCATTGGCAAAAAGGTAATCTGGACAGTTTGCCCATATACTCTCAAGATTGTTTTTTGTTCAACCTTAGAAAATAGGGTACTTTTATGGATTATTTTTTTAATTGAAGTGGGTCAGGATTTCTTAATGACCATTTGCTCTGTATGGGAAGAGAAATTGCATTGGAGTTGCTTCTCTTTTTTGGACTGTACACATAGTCCATGTTTATAGTCCTGGTTAAAAAGAAATCTCACATTTTTTTCTTTATTTCAGTCACAAACTTCCAAACAACACTGGCTATAAATAAAGTTGGAACAGAGTATACAGTAATTTCAACATCATTGAAAATAGAAACCTGATTTAAAGGATATTTGATCAAAATTGTAGTTCGGATCACACCTCTATTTGTTTTCCCTTTCACAGTATACCTACTGACAAAGAGTAAATACAATTATTTTTTTAATTGCAAATTGTATTGCCTGACCCCCAACTGTAACATGTGGTGCTTCAACTCAGATTAATTTCAGATCTAAGCACTCTTTCGACTGCCTTAGAAATATTTTTAAATACAACATGTTATAGAATTCAGTGAAATTTTGAAAAATGAACAGAATTTGTATATACAGTACAGTATGTACTTTGGTTCTGACTGACTTCTCCTTTTCTTAAAGTTTGCCAGCTTTTCTTTTATAGAAAGATTTTTGGTTTTTATTTTGACTTTCAACTAGACTGCAAGCATTGAAATCAAAGAGAGAGCCTAATTACCCAATAACAAACACCTGACCAACAAGAGACACCTGTCAGCCAATTGTCCCAATACGTTTGCTACTTTAAAATAAATTCTTCCATTTGTTAACTTACCTATGCTGGCAGATTTGAACTTATTTATTAAACATAAATTAGTTTGGAGATGTTGAGTACTTATGCTTTAGTCAGTACTTATTTTTCATGAGAAGCTATTAAGAGTTCATAGTGAAAAGTTTAGCTTAAACTTGCTAATAGCTGATAAGGGTTTCATGGTCAAGCTAATAAAAGCCATGGAATGTATCAGAACTTCCAAGTTTGAATCTCATCATATTTTTTCACATTGTAAAAAAATAAAGTTTTGTGTTGTACACAGTGTTAACGTGATTAAAAATTGTTTTAGTACATTTCAGACAAACATCCATCACCTGGTAAGAAAGAAATGTAACATTGGTAATTGTTTGAATCTTGTTTACAACATCAAAACTTCCTTTTCTGTTTCAGACTTTTACTGTATTTGAACATGGCTATTTCTAATGACTCTAAATTTAAAGATTTTTACTACTCAAAATCAGAAAATCTCCCAGAAAAATGGATACATAATGAAATGTTCAATTCAAATGCAAGGACTCAAAGCTAAAAATGTCACAAAAATACACTTTTGTATTTAATAAATAATAGTTTGATTTGGTTAAATGAGTGTTATGCATATTCTGCATCTGATGCAAACTTGTGTATTTATTGATCATGTAGGGAGTAAGTTCTAAAACCTAAATATTTTTAAATGAATTGGTTTAATTAATTTAATACAGTATACTGTATAGCACAATGACTATGACAAAATGTCTAGTTGGCAAAAAGACCCCCAGCTTTTAAAAGACGAATCATCAAGAAAAGATGCTGAGTTATATGGAAAGGATGTCTTAACCACTGTTCACATACACTTAGGCAGAAGACTTTAAGTGAATGGAACAAATATTAAATGAATAATAAGCAAAGACAATTTCGAACATACTCCCCGAAGGATCAATCAAACACACCATCTTCTGAAGAGAAATTAAAATTAACAATTCTGCTCTATAGAGCACCCGTTAAAGAATCAGAACCGCTATTAAAACTATTATTATTGAGTGCATTAGAACAGAAAAGAAAATTAAAGTTTTTCTGTTGAAGAGATTTGTTGCAGTTCATTGCCCACACAATCTATTTTATCACAGGAAACTTCTCCTAGCTCATGCGTGGGAATTGGAATGCAAAATATATGCATGCATACAGCTGAAGATGCTACTTAAGCATAAATCTGAGCTAAACCAGCCTAGAGGCTTGGCAGTTTTTCTCAAAACTGAAAGACATCAAAAGAAAAGCACTCCCTGTAGCCTGAAAGCACAAGCAGAAAAGACTTTCATCCTCAAACTGACTTCTGTTTGACCCCATTCTTTTCTCCAGGGAAGCTACACAAAAGCTCAATGATTAATAAACAACTAGATTGGGGCACAATTTGTATTCATTTGAGTTTGTCAGAAATGAGACTTTGTCACAAGAGCTCTTGTACCAAAGCTTTTAGTTAATAAAGGAAAGCCAATTAAACTGTCACAAGGCAAATAAATGCCATCAATGATTACAAAAGGGGCATCACAAAAAGATAATTTAAAATTGAGCAACTGGTGAAGATTCTATTAAATTAAATAAATGACAGGAAAAAAATCTTAAACAGTTTTCTTAAAAATGCATTAATACCAATAATTTGAAGTCCAAAGATTGGCAGCCAAGTAAGAAAAGTAAGATAGTGCCATATATAAAATGTATAGTTATTTTTAGTTATAGTTATAAGTTTAATATGCAGTCTATGAACTCTATATAATCTACAGTACATTCCTGCAAATAATTGTGGAAATGCATTACAATATTAGAAAAAATATATATACATTGAAATGTGTGTGGATGGCATAGTGGTAGGTATTGCTACCTCACAGTTCTGAGGTACATTATAAAGCTCAATTCCAGGCTTGGGTGTTATGTATGGAGAGCTCTGTATTAATTCCACCTTATGAAGACATGCTAGCTAGGTTAATTGGTGTGTGGGCCTGTAGATTGACTAGCGTCCCAAGCAGAATGTAGTTTCTGCTTGGAGGTTGTACTATTCTGTAGAGCACAGACTGAATTAGTTCATTCATCATCTGGTGAGTTCTATCAAACCAGTTATGATGTTTCCTGGTATCATATAAAAACAATTCTTTGCAGACATTGTTGATATTTGTGTTGAGATTTTCCCAGTCACAGGTTTTCTACATTCTTAATTGAGGGTTGAGAGGTTTGCCTTAAAGCTGCAATGGAGTGAACCGGGTAGGTTTTGGACCCTATTCCTAGGAGAGATGTAGAAAGCCAGGTGTACTTATCCGAGAAGTCAAATCTGAAGCTGTAGTCTAAGAAGCAGAACTGGTCACAAAGCCGGGAGTTCAGGAAAATCAAGATTATACAAGTGATAATCTACACAAGTGAGGAAAGCTCCGCTTGTAGACTCAATGCTGAGCATACCAGAACAGGTAAGCTGTCCTCATATAGTGTGGGATAGGATAGTCAGTCCAGGTAATGCTGTTTGTGGTAATTAGGACCGAGTTAGTGTAGATTAACGGAAGCTGAGTATGATTAACGGTGGCGTCTCCTAGGGACAGGTGGATCCGTGATAGTACCCCCCCCTTCATGGGTGGCTCTTGATGCCCTACATAGGCGACTGGGAAAAGTGCAGTGGAAGTCAGTGATTCGGCTATGATCTAGGATGTCCTTTTCAGGAGACATTGAATGTCCCTGAGGAGGAAGATATGGAATGTAAGATGGATCTTGAGGGTAGGCGGAAGGGCCAGGTGGTAAGAAACATGGGTAACCTGGGATGTGACCCAGAAAGGTCCGATGTACCGGGGTCCAAGTTTGTTGGAGGGTTGTCGTAGTGGGAGATTCTTTGTTGAAAGCCAGACAAATTGACCTCTGTGCAGTCGGAGAAAGGGGCGGCAGTGTCGATCTGCTGCTATCTTGTACCTCTGGGCCGTCTTCTGGACAGAATTCGCAGCGGAAAGGAGACATCTTCTTCGATGACGGGGTTAAGGGATTGTGTGCATATTCCACCCAAGGTAGCAAGGAGACCAAGTCATGTTTGGTGGCCGACACATACAGTATGCCCTGAGGAATGCCAGGAGCTGCTGATTGATTCTTACTGTCTGTCCGTTAGCCTCTGGATGGTACCCTGAAGTTAGAGAAACAGAAGTTCCGAGGGCGCTGCAAAAGGCCCGCCAAAATCTTTAAATAAATTGTGGACCACTGACAGAGACCACGTCTTTCACAATCCCGTGGAGTCTGAATACAAGATATACGAATAGGTCCACCATCTCACGTGCATTAGGTAGGGAGGGTAAGGGAACAAAATGGGCTGATTTATAGAATCTGTCTACTATCACCATGATTACTGTTTTGCCTTGGCTTGCCGGAAAGTCCGTAATGAAATATACAGAAACATGGGACCTGGGGTATTCTAGGATGAGGAGGAATTGGAATATACCGAATTTCTTGTTGCGAGGGGTCTTAGTTCTTGCGCAGGTGGCACAGACTCTGACTTACTCTGAGACATCAGGAACCATGGTTGGCCACCAGAAGTCTCTGGTGATCAGTTCCAGAGTGCGTTTGACACTGGGGTGTCCAGTGAAGAGAGAGTCATGTCCCCATTGTAGAACTGCTGATCAGACTGGGCTAGCGACAAAAAGTTTGACCGGGGGGCACTGAGGGGGAACCGTCTGACCAACCAGGGCTCGCCTGACCTGTTGTTCGATGTCCTATCTGATGGCTGCAATAATCTTACTGGAGGGGATTATGGGTTCATGTGCCATCTCCAGATCCGATTGTAGAGACGAGAGAATGTGTCAGCCTTCACGTTTTTGGAACCTAGGGAATAATTGATGACAAAACAGAACCTGAAAAAGAACAAAGACCATCTGGCTTGACGAGGGTTGTGACGTTTAGAGGACTGAATGTATGGTCCATAATAATCGTGAAAGGGTGTTGAGACCCCTTAAGCCAGTGATGCCATTCCTGTAAGGCAAGTCTGATTGCCAAAAGCTCGCAGTTGCCGATTTCGTAATTGATTTCTGCAGGGGAGAGTTTTCTTAAAAAGAAGGCAAATGGGTGTAAAATGCCCTTGTCACCATACTGCTGAGACAGAACTGCCCCCACACTAGGAGCTGAGGCGTCGACTTCAACTACAAAGGGTAGGGAGGGATTGGGTCATGTAGGATTGAGGCTGTTGTGAACAAGTGTTTTAGGTGAAGAAAGGCCTTGTTCGCCTCAGGGTTCCATCTGCCTTGGTTGGGTCCTTTCTTGGTGATGGCAGTGATAGGGCCCACTATGGAGCTAAAATTGCAGATGAATCGTCTATAGAAGTTTGCAAATCCAAGGAAATGCTAAATTTGTTTTAAATTTCTAGGGACCTGCCAATCCCTAAAGGCCGATATTTTGGTGGTGTCCATCCCGACACCATGGGGCTAAATAACGTACCCCAGGAATTGTCCACTGCAGACATGGAAGAGGCACTTCTCCAATTTGGCGTACAGTTTATTATGGATGAGTCTTGTGAAGACCTTACGGACATGTGGGTCGTGGTCTCGAAGGTTGTTGCAAAAGGTCAGGATGTCATCGAGACATAGACATACTTATGAATGATGTCCCTGAAGATGTCATTCATAAAGGCCTGGAACACAGAGGTGGCGTTGACCAGTCCGAAAGGCATTACTAAGTACTCATAATGGCTGTGCGTGGTCATAAATGCCATCTTCCATTCATCTCCCTCCCTTATATGTATGAGGTTATTGTTCTGTCCAGGAAAGGGGGTAGACACGACCCTTAGGTGGAATGGTTCCAGGCAAGAGGCCTATGGCATAATCATATGAACAGTAGGGAGGAAGGGACGAGGCTTCCTGTTTGCTGAATGCCTGTTTTTGATCTGAGTAGGGCAGTGGGATGGATGGTTGGTGGCTGTTGCAATTTATATGGGTAATGTGCAGCACCTGGAGTGACAGTTGGGTCCCCAGTTCAGAATGTCATTTCAGGACCAAGACTAATGTGGCTCATTTTCCAGGAGCCAGGGGTGACCTAGCAGCAGGGGGTGAGATGGGGATTCCAATAAGAGAAACTGGATCTGTTCCCGGTGGGTAGCACCAACTTGGAGGGTGACCGGTGGGGTCTGACAAAGAATCTGACCAAGGGTCCAGGGCAACTATATGGATGGGAGGTGACACGGGAAGGAGGCGAATGTTCCAGTCTCTGGCAAGGGAGGCGTCTCTGAAGTTCGCTGCGGCACCAGCGTCGATAAAGGCAGTGATCTGAAAATGAACTTTGTCCCAGGAGATAGTAGAAGGTGAGAGGGATACTGTACAAAATCTAGAGGGATTCTTAAGTGAAGGTTGTGAGCGCGTTTAAAGTTTGTGTGGACAAGCAATGTAGGGGTGCCCCAGAGAGGTGCAGTGAGGAGAAAGGCCTTGATGCTGTCGTCTCACAGTTTCTTCAGAGAAAGGTTTCTCATGACCGTTTTGCATGGGAGACAGGAGGGATGGTGGCTGAGAAGGAATATATTTGATTTCCTGTATTTCCTGACGTTCAGCCTTCCTGGTTTGAATGCAAAAAAATCTGTCTAAGATCTGAGTAATGACAGCATTAATTGGGCGTTAAGAGGAATCAAGGTGAAGTGATCCTTTAATTCGTCCCTTGCGAAACTGAAAGATCAAAGCTTCTTCATTCCAGGAAGACTGTGCCACTAGTATCTGGAAATCAATAGCATATTCTTTAACAGGTTGGTTACAGTAGAGAGACATGCAGCTATCTGTTCAGCTGAGGGGAGGCAGAAGACAGCTTTAAGTTTTTCTTGGAATAATTCAGTCAGTTGTTACAGGAGCTGCCTTGGAAAGAAGCACATTGCCCATTCTAAGGCACGACCTGACAGCAGAGAAAATACAAAACCGACCTTCTCCCGCAAGGTATGAAACAGTACAGGGTTCGATTGAAACGTAACCTGACACTGGGCTAAGAAACCTTGACATTTAGCTGGGTCACCATCAAGCTTTTCCGGGAGAGAGAAGAGCAACAGTATGTGTTAGCAGGTTGAGAAAGCAGGGGCAGCAGTGTGAGGCAGGGGGTTGCATCCATTAGCCAGAACAGCAAACGAGCGGGTCACATGATTGGTGAGTAGTTGCAGAGAAGCCTGAAGCTGGTTTAGAACTTGAGACTGTTGATTGAGCAAGGACTTTAAAGTCGCAGGGTCCAGTGTTGCACTCGGCATTCTGGAACGGAGGGAACTGGGTAGGTGTTGGACCCAATGCAAATTCCTAGGAGAGAAGTAGAAAGCCAGGTGTACTTATCTGAGAAGTCAAATCCGAAGTCATAGTCTAAGAAGCAGAACTGGTCACAAAGCCGGGAGTTCAGAAAAATCAAGAATAGAAGCGCTGGGCTGACACAAATGAGGAAAGCTCTGCTCATAGACTCAATGCCGAGCATACTGGAACAGGTAAGCAGTCCTTAAATAGTATGGGATAGGATAGCCAGTCCAAGTGTTGCTGTTTGTGGTAATTAGGAGCTGGTTAGTGTAGATTAACGGAAGCTGAGTATTATTAACGGTGGAGTCTCCTTGAGGCAGGTAGAACTGCAACAAAAGATTCAGTACTTTGACATTCAGTTCTTTGGGCAATCATTCCTTCTTCTGAAAACATTGATTGTGTGATAGTTGTGATAGCTGTCTGTGGACATTTTTGTGACTCTGGGTAGGAGCAAAGACAAAGTAAAACAAGTGTTACAGTTTTGGTAATGGAATTTGTCCAGTTGTTTTGTATGCATTTCCTGGAGAAATAGGATGCTGGTGATGACGAGCTGATGCTCTAAGCATTCGGAACAGAGAAATATTCAACATTACCAACATTACCAACCTCACTTTCCAGTCAGTGGTTTCATTCCAAAAACTGCCAATTCTTTTATCTGTGACACTGTTGATTCCAAGTAGAATCATGTCATCCTGTAGGATTCCAATATACAGTATTAGTCAAGCTTGGCAGAGAAAGATCCTATAGTTTGCATCTCAAGCAATCAAATGTGATTTACCCAAAATAGTGTATGTCATCTGAATTTAGAGCAGGGGTATACACAGAAACCATTAATGTTTATTGGTTTCCTGCTAATCGGAGATAAAGAAACATAAGGCATTCATTGATTCAATGTTTTGTGAGCATATAACTTTGTGCCTTTCTGTCATTGCCAAAATGCTACTCTAAGAGGTCATAAGTCTTTTAGATTTAGAATCACATCTTTGCTGAAAAGCTTAGCAAAATTAATTTGATTTGCAGTTGCCAAATAAGGTACCTAAGGAATAACGACAAAAATACCTTCACCATTAAACTAAACAACTTTTAGTTCTTCTGAATTGCAACACTGCAAAGCACTTGCCAATGGCAAGGAGAAAAAAAATGTAAAACTGTTAAACTACCCATAGCAACAATGAGAAAATGACCAAATAGTTGCTGAAGAAAGTTTTATCCATATACACATATGGGTCGATACAACTTTTCCTTTCTATTAAAACTTCTTACTATTCACATTTATACATTTCCAACAGTTGTATCTCAACAAATATAAAAAATATATTAAAAATAGCCTTCTTCAATTTTTGTTCTTATTTTTGTTTCTTAGTGAAGAAAACCTTTGATTTGGAACTCTATTTGTGGAACAAAACCAGATTACATCTATATTAGTTCAAGTAGGTAGTTGAGTCAGCATGCGTAGGCTGCAAAGGAACAAGTAAAGGTTTATTCCATTATTCGGGGTGTCACCTGAACCACAGCCAAAACGTTGTGTTTCTTTTCTTCTCTTTTCAGCATGGAATAAACCTTTACTTGTTCCTGTACGTCTATATTGTGCATCATCTACTGTATATTATTAATAACAATGATAGATGTACTGTATTGATCGCACTTGGATGAAGATTCACTATTTTAAGAACTTAAATTAAAATGACCAAGAAGAGCACCTCCCTTTGAGATAAAATATTATATTTTTTTCTCTTAGGTAAGGAAATTATCTAACCGTA
This sequence comes from Lepisosteus platostomus, assembly GCF_059453375.1. NCBI lineage: Eukaryota > Metazoa > Chordata > Actinopteri > Semionotiformes > Lepisosteidae > Lepisosteus > Lepisosteus platostomus. The sequence goes on along the minus strand of NC_142612.1, from coordinate 55,850,161 downwards.
TTGTGGTTTTATATCGTTATGAAACTAATTTTTAGCTTTATGAGATTAGCTTAACAAATGTATAAAAATATCAATATTTACAAATGTACAAAAGTATAAATATTTTTTACATTATTAACATTTGTTAGTTCTTAATTTTTATAGTATATGTAAATATTTTATAAATGAAACCAATTTAGATATAAAATATGTCAATTTCCTTACTTTTAAGGTATTTTATTCATGCCTAGACTTTATTGTTGTTTTTACAATTAGCGACATAATAATTGATAAAATATTATTTTTAGTGTTGATGAAAAGTACCACTTAATTTTAATTAATATTAATTACAATTAGTCTTAATATGTGGTTATTGATGTTATTTACTTTCGCTTCATTTTGTAATGAAATATTTTTGTACTGATAAAACACTAAAATACTAAAATACATATGTACAAAATGAGTTTTAAGTGGGTAATTTTGAAATGTTGTTTTTTATAACTAAAGAATTTGAAGTTACTTAAATTGGATAAAGCGATTACACAGAGCCCTGTACTATACTGTGTAAAAGGAGCGTTAATGTCCTCCATCTAATATTACTGATGATAAAAATATACAGTATGCATTATAAAGTGGTGAGAGCATTGTGGATTACTTTAGCCTCGGCAGCAAATCTGAAAAAAGCACAAATCATTAACAATAATTCTGGAAAAGTGTATTGGAGGTGAGGTGAACAAAGTCTTTTCTAAACTCTCTTCTTCTAAAATCTTATAGAATAAAATTCTAAAAGCTTAGCAAAATGAATGTGATTTGTTCTTGTCAAATAAGCCAACCCAAGGAATAATAAAAAAGTGCTTTCAATAGACTCAAATAAACCCATCTGTGGTTTGCTTTTTTACTGCCTTTTTCCTCAAGTTCAGCACATCATGAAGGCTGTACTCTCTTCCTAGACAGCAGAGGTAGATACTGTAGCGACCTGAAAGCCTCTGCTTCCTGGTTTTCAATTTCACCCAATCAATTGTTGTCTTCCAGTTAGTCAAGTGACTGAGAATGGCAGCTCATTCCCATTGCTCACTGGGAAATAACTCAATTACTCAGCTTGTCTCCAGCTATTACCTTTTTACACCTTTAAAAACATGAAACAAAAACTATTTTTACCAAGTCATGGTTTGGAGTTGGCCATATGACCATGACGGAGGGAGTTAATTCAGTAGTGTTGAAATAAAGAGGAATCCAAATTGATTTAAAATGTACTGTACAGTATATGCATTTATTCACTTTAGACATTTCTCCTCTAAGATGTGACTGTTTAAATGTACATGCCTTTCAAAAAATGGAAAGGGTTGCTATTTACAGACATCTGGGCATGTGAAAATAATAGGGTTAATTTTCCCAGGAAGTGCTGCCAAAACACTACATCACATATTTTAAATGTATTCTTCTAATGTGGAAACCCTATTCAGTTACATGACCTATTACACCTTACCAGGAAAAATCAGTGTTGGTTGCCTGAAGTGTAGAAGATCGGGACGTTTAAACAAAGAACTACCAAGATAAGAAATGGTTACAAGCCTCCAGGAAGAACTACAGTAAATAAAACATCTAAGAAAGATGGAGTAGCTCTTCGTGTTCATTAGTGGCCTGAGACAGAAATCAGATTTTTTTTGTGTGTTTTAGAGCAATTACAATGGTGTTGAAAATTTTTGGCAACAGAAGTAGTGGATGATTTTTTTCTAACTCGTGTAGGCATTTCACTTATTATTTTTGGTGTTTGTTCAATCTGCCAAACAGTATTAAAAGTTAAAAGAAAAGGTGAAGAAAGTTCTGCCCAGGAGCAAAAAGCTCTGAATGTTGTCTTTAATATTTTATAAATACTGTTAAAGCCATAAATTCACATGGTAGCCTGCAGGGGTGCCTGGATTGCACCTTGTTGCCATGGACAAAGCACTGCAATTCACTACTGGTCCCTGATTCACCAGATATAAAACATCTTTACTCTCCACCTTTGTTGAAGAGCTTCCACATCATACATTATTTTCTCTAACACCTCACCCACCTCTGCTTTCACCTCATAAATACTCTGTTACAGTTTCGCAGATTATATGTGAAATGTTCAGCACATCTGCCAAATTATGTATATAAAACAGTCCTGTTTGACTCTCCTTATAAAGGTACTGTATATTCTGTTAGGTTTGGAATTAATAGAATGTGATGTGTTGTTTGCATTGCATAAGCAAGCTTACTTTATTACAGGATGAATTATTTTTTATTGGTGTATTTTCAATAAGTGCAATTCAGCTGCTCCGGTGTGGGGAAGGAGTGCTGTTAGTCTTAAAATATCCCTATTTTTTTACATTGTAGACAGCAAAGACAATTTTCAGGAGATGGGGGCACACTTATACAGTAAATTCTCTGTTCTCACCCTTTGTTACAAAAGCACTGCTACACATAGAATACTTTTAATGGATATGTTTTAAATATTCAGGCACCCACTTCCTATGCAGGACCCCACAGCACCTAACCGACAAGTAAAGCAGGCGTGAAAAAATATTTTTTCACACATTACTGTGCCTAACCTTCCCACAAACAAAGCTTCTATCAAACACACATGCCCACACAAACCCATAAACCGCCTCATATTTCAACCAAAGTCTAACTGAGTTCAAAATGTGTGCAGCATATAGTACAACAGGAGTTACCAGCACATTTCTCTGTATTTTCTTCTGCATTGTTCTACATTCTTTATTACACCTGGAGCAGCCGTGCGAGTGACAGCTCTGACAAAAGTGCTCAGGCATTTAAATGAGACCCTATTAACATCGCAGCCTCCTGCTGCACTGCAGTGGCACACCTGGAGGATACAAAAATGAATCTGCCAAGAACAAAAAAAAAAGCTCCTTCTCATTCCTTCACAAGGCAGTTTGCCTTTTATTGACTTTTTAAAGATATCAGGCATCATAGATCTCTGAACAACCACAGGGTACACAGTGTCCCCATCTCATTGCCAAGTTTTTTCTCCACTTCCTGAAAACAAAAAAAACTTCACACGACGCCTGGCCATACAGTTACATAACTGCACCACATTTCACCATGTGTTTTCTTTTTCTCTCTAGTTAGAATGAAATGTTTTTGATTCTTCTTCCAATTATCTGTCTAGTAGTAATTCTAAGCAAAACTTAATAGTTGCCACTCTCTATTGATAAAGTCAAACCAATGAGAATATTAATGCAGCGATACAATACTCCATCCATTCACAGAGGTTTAGAGAATTAATACAGTAATCTCAAATCCATCCTATTCGTGACTTTCACACCACTACCTACAGTAGTTCTCTAATTTTTTTTCTGCTCATAAGGACGTCAGCACAGTTCAGCTATGTTAAACCCAGTGTCATTTCTACATGAGCAGATACAGAGCCAGTATACAGAACTGGTATTGTAGTATAGAACAGGCAGTTACTGTGATGTCACTCCTGATGAGTCTGGACTCAGTCTGGACTATGGTTTGGGTCCTAGGAGGCTTGTCTCCTGCTCAGTGTTGGCTGTGTGGCTTGTATGCTTGAGACCACTCAAATTGCAGTTGAACACCAGGAAATTAACTGCATGCTTCCCACAAGAGTCGGGGAAAAAGAGACAGAGACAAAGACACTCAATCAAATTAAGTTTGATTGACTTTGATTGAAGAAAGGGAAAGGTATTTAAACTTTGACTTCTTGTCAATGCAACATAGCCACACAGAAGTGTTCAATAGGCTCTATATTTCCATAGGAAAGGGATGATAATAAATATCCATGATGCCAAAATAGGAGTGAATATAATATAATAATATAATACTGGGGCAATTAAACATTTTAAATTTACTAGCAGTAGTCATAGTAGATGAAGTAAAGGCTAATCGGGCCACAGCTCATCTTGGTTACCATAGCTTTGACTGAACTAAGAGCATAGTATATGGGTGGCTTTCAGTTCACTTGTGGCAGAATTGTTGGGGTTAATGGTGTGTATTGGACCTCTTACTCTAAGAGGTCTAAAAGGTGCTCCCTTATTCAACTGGAAGGACTGGAGCAAATAGCTCAAACTTCCTTGTTCAAGGACTCAACAGCAGTGTCTGTAGCAGGGAGTTGAACCCATAAGCTGTCAGTTATTTGTCCAAATGTGTCATGTTCATAAAAAAAAGCTTGAAATATTATGGAGATTTCATTATGTTATGCACATTAATAGATTAATGTCAATCATTTTAAGTGGTGAGGACTACTTTATATTGAGTTTTTTAATCTCTTTTGAATTACAGATATTTGAGAAATATCAACTAGCATTAATTCCGAGGCTACCTGGTCAATGATCCAGACGCTACCTGAACATAAAATCTTATGCTTAGCAGTGGTCTTTAAAACCAAGGCTCCATGGTTAATTAAATTTGACTCTGCTGTCAATATTAACTCATTATAGAAATAAATAAATTATAAAGCAAAAACCAGTTCGTATGTTAATTAAATTAGAAGTTTAGATCTAAGGTTTTTAAAAGAAAAATGAGAGATTGGCATACATTATGTAGAAAGAAGAACAATTTCCTCTTTTTTTTGCCCAGGTTTTGAACAACACATGATTGAGTTCCACAAATTATTATCAGGATCAAGACAGAGCTTGTGTTATATGTTTATTTATTTCATGCATTTATGTCCAGGGAAAAAGTGTATTGAGAAAGTAAAAATGGTCAATTCAATTGCTGCAGAACAAAAAGCAGCGGGTAAAATACTGTACAGTATGTACATGTGCATGTGTAATGATTAAAGAATCATAACACGTTATATTGCAGTTTTTTTGTGTGCAAATGGTCATTTTTCATTAAACGTATAGGCCAGCCTCAAGCTTTTTTAGCCTCGGGAGATGTTCATTTACCTCCCTGATCATAGCCAGATAAATTAATCCAGAGGCTATTAAGACATATCATATGCAATTTAGACAGAAAGAATAGTATTTTCTGTACATGTATCAGCTGGTGTTTTTGGAAAATCTGTAGTTTTATTAATCTTAAATGGTAATGGATACTTTATCATCTAAATTTTTCATTACATTATTTGCATGTCTACTTGTCAATGTTTATATTTATTATTGAATATATAATGCAACCTGAGATATATTCAGTATGTCTTCATACAGTATGTGAGAAACAAATTTAATCTTGTACAATACGTTTCTTCCCTGCAAATCTCATCACTCTCTTGATGCATCTGCAGTCTTAATGGATCAAGAATAGTCACCGGCCAACCCAACAGAGAGGGTAGAAAAATTATTTATTTTACTACAGTACATAATACACCAGTACCACATCAGTACAATTGTATTATTTAACATTGTCTTATCCTAAAACTTATATAAACAGACTATTGACACACAAATGGGTTTGATGAAGCTGAACTTGTGTTAAAGTATGATGGCTAAGACCATTGGGTTAAATGAAATGCCTTCAATATCAGGTTTGCAACCCAAATGCTGTCTATCAAGACAATAAAATAAAAAAACAAAAAACAATAATAATCAGTATACCCACTACATTAAACAGCCCCTTCTGATAAGGGACAATGTCAGCTATTCTCCATAAAAATAGATTCAGTTGTTCAGAAAATGACCTGATGACTAATTTTCCAATAGCCATAAAAGAATCACCTCATGATCTACTGTTACAATTAATAAATTGTTCCAGTAAATTCACAAAACCCCTACAGTGGTAAAGTTTTTATTTTCAACAAGAAGCTGTTAACAAATCCAATGTCACTTTAAAGAAAGCTACTGTATAGTGTCCTAATTAACCTGATTAGATATAATATATCAAATACAATATTATATTATTATATGATTATATACTGTATTACCACACAGATGACTTATTTAGAAATGGGAATCTTAAAATCTTAAAAGTAACACAAAAACCTTAATTGAGGAATAAACAATCCATAATTGTACAGAGCATAAGCTTGTAGGAAAACATGTTGGATGACTACAATGATTAACAAAAAAGATGTGTGATTATACTGTGATGAAAGGGCTCCTTTAAAAGAGAAATATTTAAAACTCAGTCAAAAGCAAACAATTTTTGTTATGTTTCAGTCTCCTCAATTGCTTTGCAGTTGTTATTGAAATCAAGCTGCAGAAAACAGATGGAGATCATAAATTGGTATTCAGTTCATTTTGCTATTTTATCCCATCTGTTGAGAAAGCTGTAAAGGCCTGAAATTGCTAAAGATAGATTAGAGAGATGGGAAACTACTCATGTACCAAGATCATTCTCAGAAATTCCGTGCTTTGAGTTGTCTGTAACATTTGGAAACAACTCCTTATTCATTGTGTAGCACAGAAATTGGAGTACATCAGCGCACATATGTTGACACACAATTATACACAATAAATGTTACTCTGAAGGCTCAAATACACAGTCTGTGAGAAATGGAGTACAAATGTGAATATTTAGCACATGATGTTTGTGTTTTGCTACTGCTGCTTATGGATGTTAATTAACAATTAGAACTATATTTAACAATTTGCATTAATAAACAGTGTAAAAGACTGATTTTGTTTTAGAAGCTGTCTATTTTGTTGCTAAAGCCTACTATTTCTATCAGGTTTATGTGTACTGTAATGCTTTTTTTTTCTATTGTTGATTGCAAGATTAAGCCAAAGATATACAGTATAATCAAATATAATGAAAATCATCTTCTTTATTATTGAATGTTTGGTTTGTAAAATAATTATAGTTTCATTATTTATGTGAGAGGGTAATAGTCATGGCTGACATCACACCTACTGCTATTTAGAGTCAGGTGGACATTTCAAAAGAGAGAGGCAGAGGATGACAGTGTTGGGATTGTTACTGTACAGTACAATATACAGTATATGCCTATATGGTGCATGCCAAATCAAAGCCGAACAATAATAACCCCCCCCCAGGGAATAAAGAAAATATTTGCCTGTGTGCCTTATTCCTTTTTTTTATAGCAGGACTGAACTGGGTGGAGGAGTCCAGAGTGCACTACTGTTCTTGCTACTCCGAATCTCCTAGTGAGTGTCTGTGAGCTACAGTATATCAGTGAGGAACACCACTTGTTCTGGTGGTAACGTAGTCAGTTGGACAGTAAGGTTACAGGACAGTACCTTGTTATTTGTTGTAACACGTTTTTTCTTTTTCTTGCAAAACATGGCAAACTCTTTTGTGGTTCTAAAGAAATGTACGCAACTTGGGTCTGTCTGTGCCTTGTATGCCATATCAATGCCAAACAACAAGCCAAACTCCAGGAGATAAAGGAAATATTTGTCTCTGTGCATTATTATGTTTTTATAGAATGGGACTGGACTGGGTGGAGGAGCCCAGGGTGGCTATTTGTTTGCGTCACCCAATTAACCCAGTGAGTGAGTGTGAGCGGACTTGTACCCAGAAAGAGTGTGTTAAAACACACACTTAGCTACTGTACAGTATATCACTTCTTATATTACTATTTGCAAGAACTACATATTTTCATGCTTTCCTATAGAACATACACACAAAAAAGAACAACCTCGTGCTCACAAAATTCCAGTAAAATGCAGGTTCATGAGTCAATTATCTTACAGCAGTAAAAAAAAACGTCTTGTCAGCTGAAACAGAAGTATGTAATCTGAATGACAGCATTGTATTCATTGGTCAAATGTCGGCATTGGTCAAGTAATAATATTGCTACAATTAAATGTTTGCCAACTTACTGTCACATCGTTTTGTATAACATTTACCGGAACTGACAGGTTGATTTATATTTTAATCTTTGAAGAATTTCAACAATATATCATCTAGAGAATCAGGGAAATCATGTCTGTTGATGCCCCATGCGTAACAAAGCTTGCTGGTTTGACAGCAAAATGCACTGAGAAGTGAGAGCATCTCAGAATATTAAGATATTTTTATGTGGGTCTGTTTGTTTTTAGTCAGTATGTAGTTTAGAATAGTACTTCATACAGTATGTTTGCTGTTCTGAGGGACAGAGAAAAAAGCTGGCTATCTGATCTGATAATCATCATGCATAAGAAATTGATTTTCCAGGCTATACTATTTTAAAGCAATTACTTTTTCTTGTGCCTATTAATGCGGTTGTCCTTTCATGTTGATCAGAGGAAAAGGTAAGCATATATTAACTGTAGCTATTGACTACTTTTTTTACATTTTTGCCTATGGCAAAAGAAAAAAAGTAAATGCATAGTATAGTAATATTTTGAAATTATTTAACAAAATTCAAAGGTACAAATGTAGGAACACAACCTCTTGATTTGGGAATTGGTTTTAGTCAGTCCCTGAAAATATTTGGAGAAATTAGCTGATTTGTATGGAGACAGAAAAAGTGGAGAACATTCTGCCCAGTGGCAAAAAATCTTTATGTTTTATAATGAAACAAGGATATAGGATTCCTCTGCTAAGAAGTACATTGTGAATTGCTTTGCATGTATTCTAAAAAAAACTATCCTATGGGAGTTCACTGTTAAAACCATAAATTCACATGGTAGCCAGCAGGAGTGTCATGGACAAAGCATTACAATTCAGTACTAGTTTCCTGGCTCACCAGACCTAAAACATCATAACTCTCCATTCTTGTTGAAGACCACATCATGTACACTATTTTCTCTTACACCTCACCCAGCTCTCCTTATGCTTAATGAATACTCTGTTACAAGCAGCGTAAGGCTGAAAAATAGAAGTCTTGCTCATGATTTTGGTGATGTTATGAATGAAGCATAAAACTACAATAATGAAGAATGATACAATTCCTACTCAATTAGCTAGTGACATGTTATAGGATGAGATGTCTGGGTTCTGTAACCTGATGTGTCCAATCATCTGACAAAAACTGACATATTATTTCCTTTTTTAGAGGCAATTAATGCAGGCTTAAGTATAATGGCTGTCTACATAAGTTGGTTTAATACTTCATTCCTTCATTCCAAAATTAATTAAAAAATTGATGTACTGTATAACTTTTGCTTATAAAGTCTCTCCTATGAGACTTGGGTATCTCATCAGTGAAAAGCAGAAAGTAAGAGGGACAGCCTAAGTATGAAAGAAAAAGCTTTGCTTTTAATGTCCTGGCTAGTTTAGTTTTATGCAGATTTTATCCACAGATAAGAACATAGGAAAGGACACAAATGAAAGGAAGCAGGTTTTCTTGCTAGTAGCTAATTTGTACAAGAATGTCCTCCAGACTTGTTTTAAGAATGTCAGGGTATTGGCTTCAACAGCATGACCAGAGAGCTTGTTCCAAACTCATAATTCAGTTTATAAATTACCACCTGCTCTCAGCTTTTTTTAACACAAATCTTTTGTGTTATTTGCGTTGTGATGAAGTCAACAGTGTTATCTTTCTAAAAATACAGAAGTAGATATATGTATACTTGTATTATAAATCTGTCCCTAATAGATTTGACAAATATTAATTGTCATTTTGGATACATTGATTACCAACAAGCATGTTAGAAAATTTCCCATTGAACCAGATAATTGTTCTCTCAGTTTTCTAAGACCTCTAATGTCCGACTCTGACTCATACAGTATTCTGCGCAGTGAAGTATTCTTTTTCTTTTTCATCTGTCTTTCTTTAAATTCTCCCTTGTGCTCTGCCCCAAAAATCCAGATCTGTTTTCTTCTACATGTTTAACAATAGCTATACACAGTCATTTTGCTACATCTAACACTTTTACCCTTTGCCTGTTTTACCCTTTAACAGGCTTTGTCTGCCTTTATCTGCATTTTCTGCATCTACCTTTATCAGCCAGCAGCCATATCACTTTGCAACTCACAACTAGCAACCCACTGAAGCTAAGTAGGTGTGTGCCTGGTCAGTACCTGGATGGGAGACCTCCTTGGGAAAACTAAGGTTGCTGCTGGAAGAGGTGTTAGTGGGGCCAGCAGGAGGTACTCACCCTGTGGTCCATGTGGGTCCAAATGCCCCAATATAGTGACGGGGACACTATACCGTAAACAGTCCTTCTGATGAGACGTAAAACCGAGGTCCTGACTCTCGGTGGTCATTAAAAATCCCAGGGCATTTCTCGAAAAGTGTAGGGGTGTAACCCTGGCGTCCTGGCCAAATTTCCCATTGGCCCTTACCAATCATGGCCTCGCAATAATACCCATCTATGAATTGGCTTCATTACTCTGCTCTCCTCCACACTGATAGCTGATATGTGGTGAGCGTTCTGGCGCACTATGGCAGCTGTTGCATCATCCAGGTGGATGCTGCACATTGATGGTGGTGGAGGGGAGTCCCCATTACCTGTAAAGCACTTTGAGTGGAGTGTTCAGAAAAGCGCTATATAAGAGTAAGAAATTATTATTATTATTTGCATGTATCCCATACACAGATGGCTCTCTCTGCTTTTTAGATAAGTTAAGTAGAACTGACTTTTGACACCACTGTGCCACTGAATCCTGACAGAGTATTAATCCATCCATTTATTTTCTAACTGCTTCTTCCAATTCAGGGTCGCAGGGGAGCCGGAGCCTATCCCAGCATGCATGAGCACAAGGCAGGATAACACTAGACAGGACGCCTAGGGCCAATTTTTCCAAAAGCCAATTAACCTAACAGTATATTCAGTGTGGTTTTGGACTGTGGGAGTAAACTGTTAATCCATTCAAACACAGAGAGAACATACATACTCCACACAGGTAGTATCCAAGGTCCAGGATTGAACCCAGGGCCTCAGTGCTGTAAGGCAGCAATGCTAACCACTGAGGTATCACCACGCCAGCCTCAGTGTATTAATGCTATGTTTAAGGCACATGTGGCAAGGTATACATGCCCTCACAGACTACAAGAGGAAGAACATCTGTGCACCTGCCCATGATGCCTCCCTTCCTAATGAGATCAATGCCTTCTATGCTCTGTTTGAAGCCAGCAACACAGAACCAGTCAACAGAGCTGCACACTCTGCAGCTGACCAGCTGCTCTCACTGTCTGCAGATGAGGTGAGGAGATCTCTGCTAAAAGTGAACACACACAAGGCTGTAGGACCTGACGGCATACCCAGTTGCGTCCTCTGAGCCTGCACTAATCAACTGGTGGGTGTATTCACAGACATTTTCAACATGTCTCTGACTCAAGCTGTAGTCCCCACCTGCTTCAAGACAACCACCATCATCCCAATACCGAAGAAAACCACAGTGACATGTCTGACATGTCTTAATGACTACCGACCGGTGGCACTAACACCTGTCATCATGAAGTGCTTCAAGAGGCCGGTCATGAAGCATATTAAGGACAGCATTCCAAACACACTGGACCAAACACACAATTGTACCAATTTGGCTACCGGCCCAACAGATCCACAGATGACGCAATCTCCATTGCAATGCACACTGCCTGATCCCATCTGGATGAAAAGAACACTGTCATGGAAATTTAACTATCAAGGAAGCCACAAGAGAGAGTTCTCACCTGAGTAAGGTCTTTATTTCAATATTGCAATATTGGGAGCCCTGCTGCCACTTCGCAAAGTGCATCAGAGACTCAATTTGTTACAAGCAGTACAGGGTTTTTATAAGACGTTGCGCTGTAAAAAAGTTCAGCACTTGGTCCCTTCTAAAACTTCCCCTCTCTCTAAGAGAAAACAGATTACATCATAGAGCGAGAGAAGAAAAACTAGATTTGTTATTCAAAGCTTATCAGTTACTTTCAGCTAATTCTAATGACCCAGACAGCATATATTGTTTTGGTACATTGTCTTCTAAACTAACCTAAACAGTGTACTTTGTTGACGAACTGTTTTCTAAAATTCTGCACGTACTGTAGCATAGCAGTTATATCCTTGAAATATTATCTAAAAGCACCAATATATTTTTTTTGCAAAGCTCTCTACATTTTTAAGAATCAATTAACTCATTAGATTTCCACTACAACACATACGCAAAACTACTATTCATCGACTTCAGCTCAGCTTTTAACACTATCATTCCAGAGAAACTAGTCAAGAAACTCAGTGCACTGGGTCTCAACACCACCCTCTGCAACTGGATTTGGGACTTTCTGACAGGCAGACCTCAGGCTGTCAGGCTTGGAAACTAAACCTCCGGCACACTAACACTGAACACTGGGGTCCCCCAGGGGTGTGTGCTTAGTCCATTACTCTACTCCCTCTACACCCACGACTGTAAGGCCAAACACAACACCAACCATCATCAGGTTTGCCGATGACACCATGGTTGTAGGTCTGATCACAGACAATGATGAGAGGGCCTACATAGAGGAGGTCAATCTCCTTACAACGTGGTGTGAAGACAACAACCTCACTCTCAACGTCAGCAAAACCAAGGAACTGATCGTTGACTTCAGGAAACTGCAAAACCATTGTGCCCCTATCCACATCAACGGGAGTGAAGTGGAAAGGGTCAGTAACTTTAAATTCCTTGGCGTCCATATCACCGAGAACCTCACATGGTCTCTCAATGCCATGTGTCTGATCAAGAAAGTGCAACAGCGCCTGTACTTCCTAAGACGGTTGAAGAAGGCTAAGATATGTCCCCAGAAACTCGCTAACTTTTACAGATGTACTACAGAAAGCACACTGACAGGTTGCATCACAGTGTGGTATGGCAACTGCAGTATTGCTGACCGCAAAGCCCTACAGCGGGTGGTGAAAACTGCCCAGTCCATCACTGAGGTTGCCCTCCCATCTATACAGGACATTAATGAGAGACGGTGCTTGAGGAAAGCTCTAAGTATCATCAAAGAACCCACACACCCCAGCTACAGACTGTATGACCCTCTACCATCTGGAAAAAGGTACCGGAGCATTCGGGCCTGGACTACCAGACTCAGAGACAGTTTTTACCCCCGCACTATCAAACTATTAAACTCCCAGCCTCTCTCACTCTCACCTCACCTCTCACCTATGATCTGAATCTCACAGTGCCTTCTTCCTTTCTTTCTTTCTTACCAAAAACCCAAACACACATTGAAAATCTACCTCTACCATACATGTCAAAAGCTCACTCCCCATAATTGCTATCCCTTTATTTCATTCTGTTGATGCATATTTTTGCACATTACCTGTTACCTTTTTGTTGTTTTTCACATTGCCTGTTGTTGTTTTTTGCACATTGCCTGTTGTCTCTGTCTTTCTTTTGTTATACAATTGTATTGTTGTTGTTGTTTTTTTTTCTTGTACTACTTATGTCCGAGAGCTAGCTAAATAGCATTTCGTTATACCATATACCTGTATATGAGTATAATGACAATAAACTTGAACTTGACTTGACTTGACTAAATTTTCCTGAGCCAAAGAACGTAGTAATTTATCATACCTTATTATCAAGATGTTATATTTCTATAAGGTAAGCCAAGCCCAATCTGTTTGTGATCTCTGCTCTAAAATGGGATTACCATCTAAAGATGACTTTTAGATTTTACCCTGAAACTTATCCCTCTGATGACTTAGCAACCGTCAGTGATGAATGCTTCTGTCATACACTTAAGATCAGTGCAGTTATATATGAGTTGAGTGAAGTGATTTTCTAGAAACTCCCCATGAATTCTGTGAAACATCTAGAGAAACAGCTACTATAGGTGTCGGTAAAGACTGTTTTGAGTTGCAGCTGTGTGATGAGAAATGATGAAAGCTAAAGTTAAAAGAAATCTAGGCAGAAATGCCATTTCTCAGAAATAGTGTTTTGATATTTAGACATGGCTGTTTTTCATGGATTTTATTGTGAATTCAACACATACGAGTTTTGGAAGTAAGCACAGCCCTAGGAATTAAGTATTTGTATATTTCTTTATTCTGAATGGTGTTCTTCTGCTGCTCCTATACTGAGCATTAAACAACTAGGTTGTGTTTCTCAAATATACAAATAGACATGTACCTGGGTCATAAATCTGTCCCTAACAGACATTACAGATATTTAAAACATCACCCAGCAACTTCATTTTATAAGACTACAATTTGAATTTCTATATACATTTTTTCTGCAATGATAATTTCTCTACTTGACAAAAGCTAGCTTTTAAGAAAATGAGTAGAAGTATTTCCTTGTTAGTCCTTTTGATGCTTGTTAATGCATTTTTTATTTATTGGCACTTTTAATACTTTAATTATCAACAAGCAAGTTAGAAAATCAGAAACTTAAGAAACTTAGAATTGTTCTCTCAGTTTTCTAAGACCTCTAATGCCCAACTTGGACTCATGATGTATTCTGTTCAGTATTCCTTTTCTTTTTCATCTGCCCTTCTTAAAATCCTACCACATGGTGGGAGGACACCTATGATTAGAGATAATAAAATTCACTCTTTATGGTTCAACTGATACAGCTTTTATCAGTCAAATTTTATTTTCCCCCTTATTTATAGTGATATTAATCAGAAAGTCCTTTGACTCAGCTCTCCCTAAAATGTAACACATAGGCCCTTTAAGAACTCTCAGAAGTCTTTGAAACCTTTTTTTTTACAGATCAGTGTCAGCAAACAGTGAAGTGATTGTAAGTGTTATATAACTGAAATAAACTACAATGCATGAGATATGATTGCCATTGTATTTATTTCTTGTACATAATGCAATAAATAGATCTGTAAAGCAATTCCAAAATTCTATATTAATCCATACAGTATAAGGAACTCATGTCATATTAGGAGATAAATCTCCAGAACCTGTTGGTATTCTACTAATTGTACGAAAGGATACAAAATATATTAATAATAGATCATTAACAGAAATTGAAGTGCTCATAGTTCCATTTCCATAACTGTGAAAGAAGAAAATCCTACATTCCATAGATCCACAATCACAATAATGAAAGCAAAAAACCTGCAGAAATAACTAACTCCTCCTGATACTTTTCACTTTTAAGCTCGCCATTCCCTCTAACCTTTTCCATATTTTCTAGGGTCAGAATATACACTTAGTTTATCCAAATTTATTCATTTTTAGGCCTTTTTAAGTCTTTCCCTATTATGTTGCAATGCTGTAGTGTAGACTGAATAAAATAATTACAATAAAAATGCTAGAATTACTTGCCTAAAGGCATTTAAGCAACTAGACTGCAGAATGAATGTGAGCGATGTCATCCAAATGGTCAATTCAGCATGTAATGAGCCTATATCCACCACTGCAGTGTGAAGAGAACTTCATCTAATTGGATCTCATGGCTGAGCTGACTCTGAAAACCATTTGTCTCCAAATTAAACATGACAATTCAAGTTGCATGGTTTAGAAACCTTAAGAGTTGATAAGTATAGACATTTTTCACAACTTTGCCATTGCTGTAAGAATAGATTTGCCTTCTCAGTCAATCAATTCGTGTATACAGTGCCTTGCGAAAGTATTCGGCCCCCTTGAACTTTTCAACCTTTTGCCACATTTCAGGCTTCAAACATAAAGATATAAATTTTTTATTTTATGTGAAGAATCACCAACAAGTGGGACACAATTGTGAAGTGGAACGAAATCTATTGGATTTTTGAAACTTTTTTAACTAATAAAAAAATGAAAAGTGGGGCGTGCAAAATTATTCGACCCCTTTACTTTCAGTGCAGCAAACTCACTCCAGAAGTTCAGCGAGGATCTCTGAATGATCCAATGTTGTCCTAAATGACTGATGGTGATAAATAGAATCCACCTGTGTGTAATCAAGTCTCTGTATAAATGCACCTGCTCTGTGATAGTCTCAAGGTTCTGTTGAAAGCGCAGAGAGCATCATGAAGACCAAGGAACACACCAGGCAGGTCCGTAATACTGTTGTGGAGAAGTTTAAAGCCGGATTTGGATACAAAAAGATTTCCCAAGCTTCAAACATCCCAAGGAGCACTGTGCAAGCGATCATCTTGAAATGGAAGGAGTATCAGACCACTGCAAATCTACCAAGACCTGGCCGTCCCTCTAAACTTTCAGCTCAGACAAGGAGAAGACTGATCAGAGATGCAGCCAAGAGGCCCATGATCACTCTGGATGAACTGCAGAGAACTACAGCTGAGGTGGGAGAGTCTGTCCATAGGACAACAATCAGTCTTACACTGCACAAATCTGGCCTTTATGGAAGAGTGGCAAGAAGAAAGCCATTTCTCAAAGATATCCATAAAAAGTCTCGTCTAAAGTTTGCCACAAGCCACCTGGGAGACACCCCAAACATGTGGAAGAAGGTGCTCTGGTCAGATGAAACCAAAATCTAACTTTTTGGCCACAATGCAAAACGATATGTTTGGCGTAAAAGCAACACAGCTCATCACCCTCAACACACCATCCCCACTGTCAAACATGGTGGTGGCAGCATCATGGTTTGGGCCTGCTTTTCTTCAGCAGGGACAGGGAAGATGGTTAAAATTGAGGGGAAGATGGATGCAGCCAAATACAGGACCATTCTGGATGAAAACCTGTTGGAGTCTGCAAAAGACCTGAAACTGGGACGGAGATTTATCTTCCAACAAGACAATGATCCCAAACATACAGCAAAATCTACAAAGGAATGGTTCACAAATAAACGTATCCAGGTGTTTGAATGGCCAAGTCAAAGTCCAGACCTGAATCCAATCGAGAATCTGTGGAAAGAGCTGAAAACTGCTGTTCACAAACGCTCTCCATCCAACCTCACTGAGCTCGAGCTGTTTTGCAAGGAAGAATGGGCAAGAATTTCAGTCTCTCGATGTGCAAGACTGATAGAGACATACCCCAAGCGACTTGCAGCTGTAATCGCAGCAAAAGGTGGCTCTACAAAGTATTAACGCAAGGGGGCCGAATAATTTTGCACGCCCCACTTTTCATTTTTTTATTAGTTAAAAAAGTTTCAAAAATCCAATAGATTTCGTTCCACTTCACAATTGTGTCCCACTTGTTGGTGATTCTTCACATAAAATAAAAAATTTATATCTTTATGTTTGAAGCCTGAAATGTGGCAAAAGGTTGAAAAGTTCAAGGGGGCCGAATACTTTCGCAAGGCACTGTATGTGGAATACAATAATCTGCATGATTTTTGCAGTTGTTTTAAAAACCTAAGAAATGTTATAAACAAGAGGAGGCAATTCAGCTCATCTACTGTATCATGATTAATATCCCCTTGGTAATTATATGAAAAACATTCAGTCTTGTAAAAGATATGCACATATGTTTTTAATTAGACCGATCCTCATCCTATTAAAATGCCAATGACTTGGTATAATCTGATTTTTTTTCTTGTTTTGGGTTGATTTGTGCATGGAGTACTGGATAGCTGACTGCAACAAAATGTATATCTGGGATTGCTGGAGTAAAGCAGACAACTCTAGTTCTCCAAAATTTATGATCACAAAAATGGAAATAAGCAATCAGAATAATGAAGATTGCAAGAGGAAGTCTGCAGGGAGACATGCAGCTTTATATGATGAAGATGTGTTGAAACTGGAACATTGACAGTGACAATTACTTTGACACTTGGGAGCAGTAAAGCCCTGCTCACAGAATTCAAATGAATGCGAACGTGAGCAGTTCTGTTTTCTTTCTTGTAAAATGTTTAAACTAAAAGGAAAAAAGAGGACATTAGGAAAAAAAAACAGACAACATAACCAATCTATGGTAGGGCTCAAACAGACAACATAACCAATCTATGGTAGGGCTCCTGCAGCTGGTTAGTTAGTAGAAGTAATCTGATGACAACATGCAGGAAATTAAACAAACTGCCCATCCATTTTGTTGAAGCTGATGTAAAAAAAAATAAGTGAGTTAGATGTGCCATACAGGCCCTTCGTTTTTACAACCATTCTTATGTTCAAATCTTATTTAACATATGTTACAAAATATAAATTATTTATGTTACAAATCCTGAAATATATATTTAATTTCTATCACAATGCAATTAGTAGAATTCTACTGACAGGCTGAAAGAACTGAATCTCTTTATCCTCAAACAGAGAAGACTACAAGGGGAGTATGTTTTCATATACCACTACTAAACTACTGAGTTTATTCTGGTTTTTATTCGGGTTGCGTGACTTGCACAAAAACAATGAATTTTCTTAAACATATGCCTTTAGAAATACAGTATGTGCATTCAGCCATGACTAGAGGAACATTTATTTTAGAAAAAGCAATGCATAGTACGGGCAAGAGGGTTAATTTGATTAAATGAATAAAACAATTAAAGCAATTGTTTGAAGTGAGGATTGTAGACCACTGAGTAGCTGATTCACTCTCCAAGAGACATTGCAGAGATGTGTTGTTACCATATGCAATATCAGAGGTATGCAAGTTTAGATAAAACTAGTGAAATTCAGAATTAATTAGGACTGGATTAATTAAGACTGAGGTTAACCATATAACCCTGCTTTTAACAGTAGATTTATTTAAAAAAGTTTTTATTGCTCCAGTCCCTTAAAAATAGAAGATGACAACCCAGTCTATTGCAAACAAATAATAATTATGATTAGCCATGTGAATTATCTAAATTACAGACTGAAGTATGTTTTAGAAATATACAGTTAAAGCACAAGTTCAAGACATAATGTGTGCTTTCATATTCTTCATAATTCATAGCACCAACATAATTTAAGATTAGAGGCAAATAATTGACTAGTACTCCTGATAAAGTCCTTTAATGAATCAAATGAAAAACAAGGTCATTCATCAAATGGCACTTAAAGTAAGGCATTTGTCAAGTTGGATTTATGAAAAACATTCTGTAACAGAATAATATTGAATCACAACTTTGTAACTTTGGTCAAAATATAAGCCATAAAAGGGGGAGAAAACAGATTAAGTTCTGAAATAAAGAACTTACCATCCTGTAATTGATAAAAAAGAAAAGACCTAAGAGTACTTTAGTTAGTTAGTTTAGAATCTGGTTACAAAAGTAAATGGAACATAACCTAAACAAATCGGTTTAATCAAATGTCTCAGTGGTTACCTTGTCTAGGGGATCAGTGTGCATTATTCTAGAAGAAGAAAAACACACAAATATTTGGCTAGTGTTCATTATATTTAGAGACATCTTGCAGTTTAACTTCAATTTAAGCTCTGAAACAGGCCTCTACTGTCTATACTTACAATGTTATTGCAAAATAAGGGGACATCATTCCAGGAAGGAACTACCTCTCAAAGTCCCTGACAGTAAGTTAAGATTAGATTCCCATATCCAGGCAACATCTTGCATCTGTGCAAAATATGAAGACAGCTACTGTAAAACTCTTACAGTGACAACTTAAACCACATACAGTCCAGAAGAGTAGATAACCATTAATACATAAATATAGACAGAGGGCAAATATCAAATTTAAAATGTAAATATCAAAGACATATATACAAAATAATTTCAGCCTAATACAAGTAGGTGTATAATCATATTTAATATATATGGATGGTCATTATGCTTGCTAAAAATTAGTATCCTAAAAAATATTAAGAAACAATCTTGAGATCAGAAAAATGCAGTGACACAGTGGTACAATTATAACTGCAGATCTCAATAATTCCCTTCTACACATAAGAAAGAAAACTAATAGAAAAACACTGTATTCCGGTACATGCCCCCCCCTACCCAGAACACATTCCCCATTGTACACAGGCCATATAACTGTTACAGTCCTGGCTTCCCAACACAAGACGTCCTTTCATTCACTCAACAAGGGAAGGTGTAGACCATGCAGTAGAACTTAACCAATCAGATCTCTTACTCACCACCACACTTCCACCACGTAGTATACTTAAGCACACCTTTCCCTAACAACCTCGCTCAGTATTGGTTCTACCTAGTGAGCTACCCTTCCGGTTTGCACCTCCCTTTCATCTAGAGTTTTTTCCTGGTTTCAGATTGAGTTTACTTTCGGTCTACGATTTCTGGATATCAGCTTGGACTTCTCTAAATACTTCCTTGGCTTCTTTGACTTCTGCCTTTTGTCTTTGACTACGTTTTCAGATTACTTTTCAGATTCATCCTTTTGACTCCTCTCCTGCAGAGGGTCCATATCACCATCTCTCTCTCACAGCTGCTAAAGCTGACATTGTAACAATAACATTCAGGCGACAAAGATAACGAACTATAAGTCTGCCCTTCCCGTCATCAAGGAACCACACTCCCAATTACAACATATTAGTGTGACATATTAGGTTAACTCTGATATATGTAAAAATCTTTTACTTTCATGTAAAGCCTACAATATAACAGTTGTCCAGCCCTTCTTGATGGAATCCATCCCTGACAACAGAATAAGCTTAAAGATTGTATTTCTCTTACAAAATACAATGGTTTAAGCTCCAACATGTTTAAGAGCTGGGAACAAACAGTCCAAATTTTATCTAAAATAAAATAAGGGTTTGATTGTATAACTAAGGGCTCTGCTGGTACAAAAACCAGCAGGTATGTGGGTGACCAGGACTGGGAATTCTGGCTTAGGCAGCTTAAACGGGGTGCACCATGAAGTTCAATACAGTATTTTGTGTTACAATCCCTGCCTCCCGGCAACGGAAGAGGCAGAAGAAGGCGTAGCCTGACTTCATCAGTCTACCTATCAGTTTACTTATTCACCACCACACCCCCGTCTCATCCTGTACTTAAACACCTGTCTTTTCCCACCTCCTCGCTCAGTATTGGTTTTCCTTTCGAGCTTCCTAGTTGCGCTACTCCTTCTTCTGCTTTGTGTCTTTCTTGGTTTTTGGATTACGGTTTTTACCCCTTTGGCGACGGTTTTTCAGATCACGGCTTGGCTTCAGTACTCGCTCTCTGTTTTGGATCTCTGGCTTCCTCTGGACTCTCGGATTGCTCTATCATTTACGGTTTCAGATCACGGTTTGGCTTCGGTAACTCGTTCCCTGTTTGGATCTCTGGCTTCCCCTGGACTCTCAGCTCGTTTCTTTGACTACGGCTTTCTTTGGATCACGGCTAGGCTTTATCAGCTCCTGCAAGTGGGTTCATTCACTGGTTTTGTTTTCTCTTACTGAATCCCTAACAATTTTGTCATTAAATGAAACCATAATGTGGCCTGTCCATCTCTGTTGGTGCTTTAAGATCAGTATGTGGATTTGTTTGATCCAACCACATAACTAGAATTTCAGATGACCATTATGATATTACAGTGGTCTGATTTGTCCTCAATGTGACTGAGCATGTTTTGAAAGGTGTTAACCTTTTGAAGGCAGTGATCGATGTCTGCTTAATCTTAACAGAACTCTGCTTAAAGTGTGTCAATACAGGCAGTACGTTTTCCCAGTCATTGACCCTAGTGGTGCAAATCTTGTTAAGGGAGAACAGAATTGTACTGTTATCTTGTATTGCCTCACTGAATGGGTTCAAAGCCTTGATCTGCATTAAGTACCATGTTACTCTGGCATTCTGTGCCTTCATTAGTACCAGTTGTTGCTGGATCGAAACCTGTTTAGAATGTTTGCCTGGTCGCATAGAATGATGAAAAGTTGACTTTTTCTTTCTCAAAAAGTTATATCACATTCACCCCAGCTGTTTCTCTGTGGGGAGAACTAGCTGTTTTGTGGCAGCCAGTTACATCATCATCAACCTGTATCCCTTCGGGTTCTACTGCAGAACCTAACCACCTGGAGACTACAAACACCTGGAGTCTGCTTACAACTACTCTTATTCCAGGTGTTACCTGAGAATAAATACTTGGACCTGATAGAAT
This sequence comes from Lepisosteus platostomus, assembly GCF_059453375.1. NCBI lineage: Eukaryota > Metazoa > Chordata > Actinopteri > Semionotiformes > Lepisosteidae > Lepisosteus > Lepisosteus platostomus. The sequence goes on along the minus strand of NC_142612.1, from coordinate 55,828,581 downwards.
TTAGGGCTCTGTCATTACATTTCAACACTGAACCCCTTAAACTTTGTTACTGTATTTCCCTGGCTTGTTCCTGAATTTCACTTTGTTGGTACACTGACCTCTGCTTGCTGTTTACCTTATCTCCTGAATAACCCCTCAGCATCGTTTATTGTGTGTTCCTTGGATCTGGACTGTGTTTGTTTGGTACCTTGTCTTCAGGATCACCCCTTGGCTTTGTCTACAGCGTTTTCTTGACTCTGACCTATCTCCTGGATTCCCCACTGTGAATTACCTTACAGAGGCTACCTGACTACTAACTTGGACTGATACTCGACTGTGACACATCCTGCAGACTGAGTTCCCTGGTTCCCTAGCTAGCCACAGCACCACATCTGCATGCGTGGTGCATGGCTACTCAGCTTGCCTGTCAGCAAGCAGCCTGTGTATCATATCCAGAGTCTGTGCTCCCCATTCCCTCCACTTTCAGTAACGTATAGCTCTGGCCCATTCTCAGCATGCTGCTGGTATGTTGCTCAACTTGACTGCCTCTTGTCGAGCAAGTGAGATTCTCTCGCGTTCCTGGATCGTGTCCCACCTCAATAGCACGTCATTACAACAGTGTGTTGTAGTAGTTGAAATTATTCTTGGGACAACAAGCATACAGGGAATATTCACTTGTATAAATTGAACTAGATGTTTAAAAGAAAGCTCATCTGACTTTTAACATAAATAAAATCTTTAAAGCACTGGAGCTTATATACAAGTGAATCTATATCATTCATGGTAGATAATGTGATGACTCGCATACAGTATTTGGTAATTTTTCAACTTCTCTAACCTTGGTTCTCTCACTCATATTTTGATATCCAAGAACATTTCCTCCTGTTATGTCTTCTACAGTATTCCTTTATTCTTTCCCTCACAAGACATTTGTATGCTGTAGTCCATTTTAACCCTTTCACTACTCGATCTACCTGACCCAGTTCAGTAGTTTAACTAATAGTTTAGAAACGGTACTGAAATGCAAGTCTCAAAACAAGGAGACAGCAAGCAGTCTCAGTAACAAGTGGTCATCTTGGGCTGTGCATCACATGGCCCTCTCAACACAGTAAACAATTTTAATTATGTATTTTGCAGTCTCAAGTTGTACTCGGCCTTTTGGGAATAATAAATAAACTCCACTTTATTAAAACTACATTCCCCAGCTCTGCATTCAGTTTTGCAGAGAGGAGACTGACATCTTCATTATAAAGCAATGATCTCATTGTTGTTTCATAAATGTGAAATCAATAGCAAACTAAATTATTTATTTAATTCAATGAGAAGATTTTTTTTGACTCAATAATTTTGTGAACTCTTTGATAGAAAACTAAATTTCCACAATCTCTTTGTGAGTGGCTAGAAGGCATTAGATACATTCTATTTTTGTAAACAAGCTCTTAAGCCCTTAAAATGAAAGAAAAAAATAATAATTTGCAAACTGATATTGTCCTTCCATATCACAGCTGTTGTAGTTAAAACTCAGGAGTAGTTTCGGCCATATACAGACAGTCTGGCACATTTCATGATAAAGTTATCTATATATTTTATCTGTTTTGAGGATAACACTCTAGAAAGTTCAAAGTTTCAAATGTGCTCACATTGCACTGATTTAGGAGGCAGTTTTCTTATAATTCAACTGAATTATTTTTGACTGAACCTTATTTTTTTTAGATACTCAATGCCAAAGCCCACAATACAAATTAAAAATAAAAAACTAATAACTCATACACAGTGTAAAACTGAAACAGTCATTACCAAACTACTGTATTTGGCAGCTATGTTTACTTTGTTTACAGTTATGCCATAAGCACTATTTCTGAATTGTTGCTAAATCTTTGTTTATAAGAAACATATTTTCTATAAATCGGTGTATTATAAGAAAACACTATTAAAATAAACCTTCTTTACAGGAGAATCTGGTAATTAAACTATGCAAAACAAACTGCATTCCCTTTAAGTATATTCACCGAGATGAAACTGTGAGCTGCATTTCAGAGGCATTATTAGGTATTCTAGGATTAACTTTATTTTCATTCAATTTTGGCAAAGTTCCTTTTTTCAAAGAAACTTTCAATGGATGATAGAAACGTAACGGATTAGAAACACAAAGAAAAAAAACATAAATAAGACAGAATTGCAATGAACTGCAAAGAATGTACTGTTTGAACAGTCTGGGGAAAATGTAGATGTAATAAGCAGAGTGTAACAAAATTACTGTACATGCATTAAATGGGAGAGTAACAGCAGAGCAGCCCAACCACACTGCTTCAGGGTTGATCAATTGGGTATCATCTGAACAGGCACTGAGTTTTGTGGAGGTGCTAAGAAACAGGAATAACTCTGTTGCCTAGATGTAGTTGGCTATACTATAGGGGAATGAGGGGAAAGGAGAAAGCATCAAAGTAAAAATGTTGAAAAAACAAATTTCATCACACAGAAAAAAAAATACACTCATTTCCCATGAACCAAAACCAAGAACTATTTTGTCAAAAATTTTGCACAGGTCTGTAACAATCTTTAAAACAAAATATTGCTCACATCCATTCAAATTCATCATCGCCTGTGTGAATGTTAAAGGGTATTTTAAATGAATAATGCTACATTTTGACATTAAATTAATTTAGTTCCATTTTAAATACAACTACTGACTTCCAATTATTTTTCACTGATCTCTGCACTGTTTAAGAAAGATTCTGACCTAATAATGTTTGATGTAAAGTATTATTACATTGTACAATTACTGCATGCACTGGAAATCATTATTTATCTATTCATTTCATTATTCCTCAGCTTCCTACAGGTACTTACAGTATAAAGTGTTACATCCACAATTTTAGTATTGCATTTATATATGAATCTGGATTTTATTGAATTTCCTTTTGATACAGGAAATTCATGCAGTTTTTAACTTCAGTGATTTTCCCACATTAATCTCTGACTAGCAAACATAAATATTGCTTGCAACATTGGGCAATTAACATGCTACAGAGTCTTAACAAATTTTAAGTTTCATAATAAATTATTAAAGCCATTTTTTTTCATAGTTTAGACATGACTGTATATCCCCAATAAAACAAACTTAAACCTCCCAAGAGGAGTGTACTTTCAGTTTGCATATATTATTTATAGAAGATAAAAACACAAAGCCAAAACTACTGTTGACAATATTTTATATATTGTATATACAGGTATACTGTATATATTTAGTTGCAAAGGAACAAGTAATAGGTTTATTCTATGCTGAAAAAAGAAGAAAGAAACACAATGTTGTGTTAACTTTCTTCTCTTTTCAGCTTGGAATAAGCCTATTACTTGTTCCTGTGCAGCCTGAAGCAGCTACCCACCTGAACTATATATTTAGTTCACTTCTATAGGAAACTCACTGAACTGAAACTAAAGTATTGTCACTTTAAACTTGGGTTTATGAAAATTACTTCTTTTGAGAGAGCAAATACTCAGGTTACAGATGGCTGGATAGGAAAAAAGGTTGTTTACAATGAATTTCTGAGAAGTGTGAAAGAGCTCCTTAAGTTAACTTGTATAAAGCACGTGCAAAGTAGATTAAACATATCAATGCTATCAACTGACTAAAATCTTATAGCTGTATTTACAAATTAAAGCTCATTTAGGCATTGATGTCATAGCGCCAAAGAAAAATAGCTTGTTCCTGATTATCTGTGAGGAGATAATGGGACTATAAACTATCAAGCTTTCTATACCCAGGCGTGCATGGTACAAATTCCCATTAATTCCAAGACTTGCTTAATCAGTGGGAAAAAATGAAATCAAGGGGAAAAACAGCAAAAAGTAATTGTCAGACTTTCTGCAATTAGACATGCTGTTTTCAAATTCATTTTTAATTTCCACTATAGTGAAAGTCACTTTGAAGCCTTTTTGCAGATTGCAGTGTTGGTGTCCTGATTACCATATTGAGTTAAATAGGCAGAAATGTGAAATTTTATTGTAAGATCTTGGATAATGTAAATAGATATAAATTAAATATAAACTGCTACTGTTGATGAAGCAAGGCATCATGAGGATGTCGGATATTTCTGTTAGAGTCAGAGCCTTAAACCTTCTAAATCAGAACAACTCTCAGTGAGATTCCCACCTCAGTTATAAAACTACAAATGCTCCTAGAAATATGTTTTCAACTTCTGTCGCTTTTGTCACTCTGCCATTCAAACCCTCATTAGAGTTCCTCTGTTCATTAGGGCACAGTCCTCCCTATAAATACAGAAATACTCTCTTCTCTGCACACTGCAGTGATTGAATCTCTCAAGCACTTCATGCTACAATATACAGTTTAGTAATTTCTTTGAATTGTGATAATAATTCAAAGAGATGGCAAATATGAAGCATACTTAATACTTTGGCTTCAACTTCCCTGGCTGAAGAAGACAGTGCTGGTTGGACATCAGTGGTGTCACTTGAGTTAGGAAACAAATACTGCAATGGTGATGTTGTGTAGCAGGGAGGGGTGCTAGAAAAAATGCACACAGCACTGTTTGCAGCTAGGGAGCCAGAGCAGAAATGCAGAAGTGCAAGATGAGAATTTGACTTTTTCTCAAACTTCTGTTTACAGAAACACCATCTCAGGAGTTCAGTAAAATTCTAATGAAAAAACAAGCCAACAAATATGAAGTGATTGTGTACTTACTTCTTTAGCTTTAACTCACTTGACTGAGTAAATGATGGGGTGGTCAGAGATGAGCTGTGTCACATCTCTAGAAAAGAATAAACAAATAAAGGATGCAGATTTCAGGCACCGAGCTAAAAGCCAGTAGGTCTGGCTGCAGTTTTGCCAAAACCAACCAGAATGTGCATGTAGCATGGAATTAAATGCTTATGATGAAACCATGAGCTTGTTTGATCGAGTGGATTTGGATATGCAGTGAATGAAAAGCACATACTGTATGATGCTGACAGAATGTGAGTCAGCGAACAGGTGGCAGCACAAACAGCAGTGGCTACTTGGAGATTGGGACTCTGATGTGGACTGCAAATGATACTGCAGTGACCCAAAAAAGCTGCCAAACATGGAGGCAGGAAGAGAGCTACTACTTGCTTATGTTTGCCAGATGGAAGGAGAGAGAATTGCAAGCAGAATCCCTCAAAGAAGAAGGAATATCAGCTATATATGAGGCTGAAAGGTGTTTGGGAGGGGGAAGTGTCAAGGGCCTTTACTGCACCAGTTGGACACAAACAGAAGAAGGGGAGGAAACCATAGCTGTAGACCAAAAGCACTAGAGACAGTGTGGGGTATAAACAAGGAAGCCCAGATCTGATGTAGACTAACACCTGTTTGGAGGAGTAAGAGTCAGCAATCAGGGGCTCCTGTGGGAAAAGATCAACTCTTAAATGGGACTCAAAATTTCTATCAACCCTGTTCCAGTATTTGAACTCTCATTCAGGTGGGTCACATGGATCTCTGCAGAAGTAAAAAAAGTTCTCATTGGGAGAATGTTGGATTCATTGCCATTCTCATAAGCTGGTACTTCTTCCAAGATGTTTAGTCAGGAGTAAGAGGAAAGGACATTGAAAACAGGTAGCACGTAAACAAGAGTCTAAACAAACACAAAAACCATCATGGCATTTTTTAGCATTTTCATTCCATCTGAGTTTAAGAGCTCACAAAACAAGTGAAACCATGACAACAAGCACACCATGACTGGGAACCATTGATTTAAGACATACATATCACTAAGGGCTGTGTATGAGCAGCAAGGTGTGTTTATAACATTTTCGACAAGGAAAATATTTAATATTAAATCAAAGAGTAAACATCTTAGTGTTACCAGTGCTATTTGGTAATATATTATTGGTGGTGAAACTAAACGTTAAGGTGAAGAAAGGACTTCTCACGACACCCAGTGGGGATCTTTTTTAATTTTATTTTGAGATTATAGGATGAATAAGTGTGGACAGGCCAATTTGTTATCCTCATCTTACAGTTATTAAAAAGGTATGTGAAATACAGAGTTGTCTACAATGTTTTTCCCAGTAGAGATTCAGTCCAGTTTAATCAATATTTCCTTTTTGTTTTAAGATTTGTAGGAAGTGTTCTTCAGGGACAAGTTATCCAGCATCGGATTTATGAATAGCAGAAAAAGAACAAAAGGAAAGGCCTTTGGGAGCAGAGAAAGATTTTCTCCACAGCTTTAATGAAGGTTGCCGATAAAGGAGCTACCAACCATATACACAGGTGGTTGTTGGCTGATGTGGTTGTTCCCAAGTATAGCACAGACCATTTTGGAAGAAGAGGCTCAATAACAAGGATGTCAGGCAACATCCTGAGAAATGTATTAGCCTACATAGGATTAGTAAATACTTATTTCATCAAAATTGTTTTTCTTACTGTAGAGAGAACTTGTAATAAGTTTCAATCCATTTATTGCAAAGCCTTTTTTAATTTTTAATGGGACTGCATACTTTTAGACATAAATATAAATAAGGATGTACATTTTTCTCTTTTGTGGAGCCATGGTTTGCTTTCAACAACAAAAAAAATAAGATGGGCTTTTATTTTGAAAGTTGTGAGCCATTGTTTGGAAATTTGTGAAACTCCTACAGTATGTTTCCTGTAATACTCATATTCCATACAACCATTCCTTCATTGACTTAACAGTAGTGACTGTTTCGGGCAGGCAAAAGGGACAATGCCAATCCAGGGGTTAAACAAAAAACTGGCATGACAACGCATTTTATTGTTTTTGCCACAAAACATAAATCAAGTAAACAGACTTTGGTGTTTTGTGGCTTGTTAATCTTTCTCTGTCTCTCAGTGACCCGCTGAAGCGGTTAAGCTCATTAGTGTTTTTTTCCTCTGAGCTTTGTTCACTCCTCCTTGGAGTCTGGGCATCTTCTCTTGAAAGTCCTGATGTTCAAGGTCCTCAGCCCTTTCCTGGCCATTGCACAACCTTGATGAAAGGTAGCATTTTTATAAATAGGTTCTCATCTTAGATACGAAAGCATTAAACCCCAACAGGTACATCCTCTCTTATCAAAATTTAGCTGACTGCCTGTCTCAGTCACTTTTTAACCTAAATGTACAGTATTATTTTACATGTATTGTATTTCTAACAAGGGAAACTTTAGGATAGTTTCATAATTCCAGATGAAGTTATTTATGGAACATTATTTTGAGGTGGAAAATCATGACTTATTCTCAGAAGAGTTCAATAAAATAAAATAAATGTTAAACTGTGTGTGACTATGCAAGTGTGTTTTGCTGTTGAAACATGTTTCTTGGGATAATTCTGGAACCTTCAGGACAAGATACTTGGAACAGGCTACAAGCAGCCAGAGGAGCATGCTGAGCAAAATACTAGCTTAATAATCAGGGATGTCCAGTGTTAGTCCTGTAGTTTCTGTATGTCTGCAGGTTTTCAATCTACCACAGGTGCCGCTGCTTTGGAAAGACTTTAAAACATGCAGACATATCAGGTCTCCAAAACCGGAATAGGATTCCCCAGTTTAAAAAAATACACAATTATTGTTATGCACGGGTGAGCCAGGGATCGAAACTCATAGTCTCCTCGGAAACCGGGCTCATTTGCATAAGGAATCTGTTGGCTGTACCAGCTTGCTCAGACCAATTGTCCCAACCACCAGCCTCTAATTTTCAGGTGCTAATTAATTAAACCCAGGATATATCAACCCTAATATGCCACTGATAAGTGCTCTTTCATTGAGACACATCCAGCCTAGATAGTCTTCTCAGCATTACAAACTCACGTCTCTGAAGAACACCCAGATTGAGTCCTGCCCAAGAGATTCTCTGTTTCGAATCCTATGCCTGTCTGCCCCCTGTCTGTTACAGCAAAGCAGCTGACCAGTGGCACCGATCCAAATCTCCTGCCTGCAACCTTTACGGTGTTGCAGCCAATCTGCCCTGGCCTTGACTACTATCACGGATCTGTTCTGTCCCCTACTGCTCTCCGTCCTGCTCCAGCAATCTCTTTCAGGTCTAGTCTGTCTATAAGCCTTCACTGGGCTCAAGCTATTGGATTCTCCAGCCTGTCAGCAAGATGCAGCTTTCTTCATCTACTTGCCACCTCATAACAATCATCACATATAGTTTTATATAAACCAAACTGGTGAAAAGACCACTGACCACTTAAGTTGTATGTTATTTAACTTTCCTCTTCTTGCTGCTTTTCTGTGTTTATGTTGTGGTGTTTCCTAAATGTCTTTGTTTTGGAGGATATATACAAATAAGCATGTCATTGTACTTGTGCGTATGGCAAATAAACTGAACTGAAATACTGGCAATTCTTCAATTGTGTGAACAATATCACTTTCATAAAATTGATATATTTCTTGGGTGCAGAGAAACGTTTAAAGTAAAAGTTAAACAAAACCTGGTATGCACACATATTCTAGGTGTCAAAAGGTGACACGCATCAGACAATAATTTACAGATCCAAGTGACGTGGGCAAAAAACATAGAATAAAATGTACTTTAACAAAGAACGTGCTTGAAGATCGGCTCTCTGTTTTTGCATTCAAATTCATACATTCTCTTATCTTTGTCATTGTTAATTCCCAGCTGTCACTCAGAGCGTTTCCACAGAAGAGAACACAACATCAGGAAACAGAGTCAGAAGGGAAGGTTTTCAAAAGTTTATTTCAACCTGGGAGGCTGGTGAGATGTCAGAGGATGCAGCTCATGTAAATGCAAGATGAACAGCAAGTTCACACGGAGGCCAACTGCAGCTGAAATCAAAAGAGATGCAAATCAGACACATAAACTGGGATGCCAGAACACCAGTCATTTTTTATCGTTTGCCGTACTTATCTACAAAGTAGGAACTACATTAATACAAGGATCACCTGCAGCTTCAGTGCTCTCTTGTGGATTTGATGTTTAGGTCTAGTCTGATATCAGGACTTTTGTCATTAAATTGGTGACATGTGCTGGGATTTTCTTTGTTTCTTGAAGAGAACTGTCAGTTGAAGGTACAGGTCAGATGTTTATTTATTTTTGTTGCTGTTGTTTTTACATGGAAAAGGCTTGGCTCTCTTCATGCATCACCAATGAAGCAAATAAGATCTTATACATTACTACAGACTTTTTGGCTTTAAAAGTGAGGACAGACACTAGGTTCTGTTTATCTGTGTAGATCCTGTGAAATTCAGTTGTAGTATTAGTTTTCCTTGGAACAATTGCCTAATTGTTAAATCCGCTCCATCACTAGTGATTTATAAAGACACCATATACCTATATTGTACCAAATAACTGATCTTTATTGTTGCAGAATCTGCACCGATCAAGGTTCCCCAACAAAGTTCAGCATGCATGTACAATAAACAGTAAGAGTAAATCTATTCAATAAACATGTCATCTTCCAAGATAAAAAAACACTGATGTATTTAATTGGTTTATTTGTTCTTTTTTATTCTTTTTTATTGAAACACAGGAACTCTATAATCCATCTGAAACAGAACATTATAAGATTGAACATTTTTGGATTTATTATTTAAAATTAATAATGGTTTAGTTTAATAGTATGTGGGGCGGGGGGCAGTGGGATCCTAAATCCCTGCTATTCCAAAATTAATTTCTTCCTCTGACAGTGTCTGTAATAGAGTTCTTGAGCACGCCAGCTGTGAAGATTGTCCTGTGAGAAAATAAACAGTATCCCATTGATCGGATGAAAATCCGCAGTGCTCATACTGTATTTATATACTGGGTACAATACTGTAATGGCATTCTATTCCTGCTTTGAGAAAATATTGCACTTACTGTATATTGTATACTCTATACAGGTATATTTAAATAGAATGTTTATTTTTAATATTTTGAAGATGGTTAGCATCCTGTTTAAATTGAAATTATACAATTATACTTTAATTCAGAAAAAAAGATTATTTAACATGTATTTCACATGTTTTCAAAAGAATATATTTTCAGTTTGGCATGATAATCCAATGCAGTTCAAAGGATGGCCATTTAAGAAGAAAGTCCTGTTTCTCTATTTAGATGATCATTCTGATTTCTTGAAAGCAGAAAGGATATCAACATCCTGCCTTGCCTGAATGGTTGCTCTACACACCAACAAACAGGAGTAATTTATTTGGCTATTTACAAAATCTGATATCACTGAATTGCTTCTTCTAAACCTTATACTTGCAGGTGATGATCTATGTAAGGCTTTAGCTTAAATCTTATACTGTAATTACCTTTTAAGACAGGGACAATTAATTCCAGGAGGATATGATAATTCACTGACTTCAGATATTTTTGTGTTATATTTATTATGAAGTTGAAGTTATTATGAAGTTGTGTTATTTTTATTATGAAGAAGTTGAACAGAAGTGCACAAACTAAAATAATGAAAAAAATGTGCTATACAGATAAACAATTTTCTGGTGAAATTGAATTAAACTGATTTGCATTTATAGAAAAAGGTGCTAATTTAAATTCTGCACCAGATTTCCACACTTGGCAGCAGATGCATTGTTTGTAAGTGTAAAAGTATTCTGACTTTTTGTAAAAAAATCATAAATTGCAATAATTCACTGACAAAACTCACAACATACTGTGTACTGTGTTAGTGTTAGTGTTGGCATACAGTATGTTTTTTTAAATTATTGTATCACTTGTTTTTTAGGTATAAGAAATTAAGGACATGTGTACAATATTTAATATAGTAAGAAGTAAAGCATTTTTCACCAGTTCATACTTTTCGAGTATCACGTTAATTCATTTTGTGAGAGTAAGGTGCGTTTTAGACCTCTAGACTAGTTCTAACTACAGGTTAGCTTCTAAGGAACACATTTATTTTGTGTTGGGTAGACTAATTTATAGACAAGCATACATGCAGGCTATTGTTCTATGTCTAAGATTTAAATCTCAAGGTCTCAAATCTCAAATCTTGATTCGAGTATGTGATAAAATGACGTACTGTATTATTAAACCAGTAGGAAACTTACAGAACGTCTTACGGATTCGCTAGTACTTTAATATCTTTCAATAGAACAAGTGTTTGTTTCAGTTTTTTTAACTGACAGCAAAACTTTGTCCCTACTTCTTACAAGTGCAATTCAAACTCCACTGAGAGAAAATTAAGAGGTTGCAGAATGCTGAATCACCCCCAAATGAAATTAAAAGGGGGTTGTACACTGATGCATGCAGCACTGTTAGTTACTATAATTGATATATTACACAAGAGGGGAAGACTAGTTTCCTGATACATCAGCATAACCTTAGGCAATAGAATATTTATTAACAAGTGCTTAAGTAAACAACTGCATCCAAATAAGCTGAGTAACATCCTGTCTTAAACACTCCCTTGGTGTGTTTGCATTAGTTTGTTAGAGTTATTAAAATTTCACTCCACCACAACACCTGGAAGTAAAATGCCTCCTCGGTGTCTTGTAATGAAAAACAAAATAAACATAAATAATGAATTAGGAATCAAGCTCATTGCCTAGGAACCTTCTCTTTATTTAGACAACCCTTGGCATCATATATTCAAACCCTAAACATGAATGTACCCTATCGGATCTTCACCTATAAATACGACACAAGTTAGTTTCAGGTTTTACAACGTGTTATTGTAAAGAACAATGATTGTTCCTGGTAAATGTAACACATGACCAGATGGACATTAGTTTATATTGAATCATACTGTATTTCTACTAAATGAACCCTAGTGGAAATTGCAGTGAAACAGGATCAACAGATGTACATTACAGATTGTTTCAGCATCCAAATGCTGGTAAGCAGGCTTACACCAGTTCATAGTAATAAATATCAGTTCAGAGTATTATAATACCAGTCTCTAATTTCTACAGGAACCTATTGGAATTTCCACTAGAGTTAATTCAGATCATTTGTTTTTTGCAGTCTGGGAAACCCTATAAACACCATTCAGAGTTTTTAAAGGGAAAGCAAAAATGTTTATGTTGTTTTTTTCTCTTGAGGGAATTTGTGCAAAGCTGAATTAAAAGGTCTATCAGACAGTTCTGCATTCCGGCACTGTGAGATGCTTACAACCCATTTAATATTCATATTCCCTTATGTATAAATGTGTGTGAAAATACAGTATCAATAAGAAGTAATATGTTATAACTTAAAAAACATGCTTTGTGCTATGTACCTACCTACAGTTGCCCATAGCAAAATGTCTACTTTGCCTTGACAGTTCACCAATAAATGAGCTATAATAACCTCTATATGAAAATAATCTGCACCAGTTTTATCAAATATTTCTAGAGTAGTTGATTTCTTATTGTTCTTCCTTGAGATACAATTGTGGTTAATGGAAAATTGCCTAAAGGAACTATAGTCAATGCTATCTCTGATCATGAAGCTGAAGACAGCTTTAGTAAACAAATACAACTTCATGCATTGTATCATACATTTTATATCAACCAGTTTCATTAGTTTGTCATTCAGTTCATCCCCCCAATAAAAATGCAGAGGCGGTAATGTAAAGTACACTACACTGAAATGATAACGTCATGCTCGCTCCTACTGGCGTACTGCAGAGGGAGCTACAGTAGCATTGACATGGCAGCTTGCCATGCAGTATGCCGTGGAATGCAGTCTGACAGGAAGCTTGATTCACCTGTATGCTATTGCCATCTGGCTGTCTCATATTAATCTTAAAATGATACTGCTTTTTGAGAGCAGAGCATGCTCATTGTTTGCTAAACCTGTTACACCACAGCTAGATGAAGCTGCAGCTGTGGTCACTGACAGGCAAGAATTCAGCTGCAGGGATTGCAGGTTGAAAGCACCTGGGACTGGTGACAGCCAAGGATGAACAGAGATGAGATGGAGTTATGGTAGACAGGGATCAGGCTGTATGGAAGGCAATCACTGCAGAAGAGTGGACTGTTACGGAATCAGACTCCACTAGAGTGGCTCTAATCTGAGCTTCTGTGTTTTAGGAAATCGGCAGTGTCCAGGTAGTCAGATTTCAGGTTACGAGCTTCAGGATTCAAACTTCTGATTTCAGATTTCAGGCTGATGCGTCTTACAGGTCAGTACTAAACTAAGGACTCCTGTAAGTAACTCAATATCAGAGCACCATTCCAGTGGCAGTTTGAGGACTATAAAGGGATGTGAATTGGAGGATTGATTGGCAGATTGATGTGATGATTGATAGAGTGAAAAACAGCCCAAGCATGTTATGAGAAAACCCCTCGGTGTCCAGGGCAACTGAGGACTGCACACTACCACTCTCCCAGGCATGACAATACATTTGTAGAGCAGAACCCACAACAGAAATTACCTGAAATTACAGTATGTTTATTGAAGTATTTGTAATTTATTGGTATTTGCAATTAATTTTTCAATCTGAAGTTGTATATTTAGCTACAAAAATCCATTTACTACCAATTTTTTTTAGATATCACATGAGTATTTTAGGTGTTACTAGAAAAGACAGTGATAGCAGATTATGTTGTATATACAGTTCCTTGCGAAAGTATTCGGCCCCCTTGAACTTTTCAACCTTTTGCCACATTTCAGGCTTCAAACATAAAGATATAATTTTTTTATTTTATGTGAAGAATCACCAACAAGTGGGAAACAATTGTGAAGTGGAACGAAATCTATTGGATTTTTGAAACTTTTTTAACTAATAAAAAAATGAAAAGTGGGGCGTGCAAAATTATTCGGCCCCCTTGCGTTAATACTTTGTAGAGCCACCTTTTGCTGCGATTACAGCTGCAAGTCGCTTGGGGTATGTCTCTATCAGTTTTGCACATCGAGAGACTGAAATTCTTGCCCATTCTTCCTTGCAAAACAGCTCGAGCTCAGTGAGGTTGGATGGAGAGCGTTTGTGAACAGCAGTTTTCAGCTCTTTCCACAGATTCTCGATTGGATTCAGGTCTGGACTTTGACTTGGCCATTCAAACACCTGGATACGTTTATTTGTGAACCATTCCTTTGTAGATTTTGCTGTATGTTTGGGATCATTGTCTTGTTGGAAGATAAATCTCCGTCCCAGTTTCAGGTCTTTTGCAGACTCCAACAGGTTTTCATCCAGAATGGTCCTGTATTTGGCTGCATCCATCTTCCCCTCAATTTTAACCATCTTCCCTGTCCCTGCTGAAGAAAAGCAGGCCCAAACCATGATGCTGCCACCACCATGTTTGACAGTGGGGATGGTGTGTTGAGGGTGATGAGCTGTGTTGCTTTTACGCCAAACATATCGTTTTGCATTGTGGCCAAAAAGTTCGATTTTGGTTTCATCTGACCAGAGCACCTTCTTCCACATGTTTGGGGTGTCTCCCAGGTGGCTTGTGGCAAACTTTAGACGAGACTTTTTATGGATATCTTTGAGAAATGGCTTTCTTCTTGCCACTCTTCCATAAAGGCCAGATTTGTGCAGTGTAAGACTGATTGTTGTCCTATGGACAGACTCTCCCACCTCAGCTGTAGTTCTCTGCAGTTCATCCAGAGTGATCATGGGCCTCTTGGCTGCATCTCTGATCAGTCTTCTCCTTGTCTGAGCTGAAAGTTTAGAGGGACGGCCAGGTCTTGGTAGATTTGCAGTGGTCTGATACTCCTTCCATTTCAAGATGATCGCTTGCACAGTGCTCCTTGGGATGTTTGAAGCTTGGGAAATCTTTTTGTATCCAAATCCGGCTTTAAACTTCTCCACAACAGTATTACGGACCTGCCTGGTGTGTTCCTTGGTCTTCATGATGCTCTCTGCACTTTCAACAGAACCTTGAGACTATCACAGAGCAGGTGCATTTATACAGAGACTTGATTACACACAGGTGGATTCTATTTATCACCATCAGTCATTTAGGACAACACTGGATCATTCAGAGATCCTCGCTGAACTTCTGGAGTGAGTTTGCTGCACTGAAAGTAAAGGGGCCGAATAATTTTGCACGCCCCACTTTTCATTTTTTTATTAGTTTAAAAAGTTTCAAAAATCCAATAGATTTCGTTCCACTTCACAATTGTGTCCCACTTGTTGGTGATTCTTCACATAAAATAAAAAATTTATATCTTTATGTTTGAAGCCTGAAATGTGGCAAAAGGTTGAAAAGTTCAAGGGGGCCGAATACTTTCGCAAGGCACTGTACTAATAGTGATGTCAAAAATGCCCCCATAGAATTACAATTATTATCTTGACAACACCAGCTTGAATTCATATATTTAAGAAGTGGAAACTAGTACTCTTTTTAAAATTGACAAGCATGACAGGAACTATCCAGAAAGTGGTGATGAGAAATACTGCAAAAAATTGTCACAGTGTATATCATTAATAGAAATATACACAGAAAAAATTAACTGCATACATCCAGATCAAACTATGATTGAAGTTGATACTTAAGGATCCACTTAGATGTATGCAAGTACCTGAGTTCCTGCTTTACAACCCCCAAATTTTCATTTAATTCTGAATGTTCAGTCTGTCATTTTAATCTTCACATACCTAAAAAATGACATTTTTATTATACAAAGTTACCTGACATACTCAGTCATATACAGAAAGAGGAGCTAAATAAGTGGTTTGTTAAAACTAATCTGTCTTAGTGGCATTCTTTAGTTTAAAATGCAGGACTGTGCTGTGTTTAAGCTTGTATTACAAATTCAGTTTCTTTAATCTGTGTTATTGCATTGATATAAATAAATATATCTTTCAGGGATTGATGCTATACAACCTATTTTTCAGTTTGTGTCCTGTAACACTTTTGGTCATATAAAACAAGATGAGGCCTTAGTTCCACTTGAGCTGTTCCCAGTAGTCCCTTGAATAACTGTGGCTCACTACAGTATTTATTACAAAATAATACCTTTTCAATCTCTAGCATACAATAAGTCCACCCATAACACACTGCTAGAATAATCTCTCCTGCTTTGCAAAGAAAAGAGGTACAGTATATCACAATGGCTCAAGCTTTCTGCATGGCATTACCTAAAAACTGAGAGAAAATATAAATATTATTTTTGTGGACAAGTTGGATCCTAAGTCACACACTGAAGTTTACATTTATAACTATATAAACATATATTTTTCTGTCTCATTATGACAGCATTGATTCATATCCTTTTAATACCATTTATTTATATATTGTAAAGGACTTTTTAGTTTTTCAGTTGTTGCTTTTGCTGATGACTACGCAGAGACTGGGAATAATTGAGGCACAAGTTTGACTTATTTAGCCTAGTGTTTGCCATATTGCTTCAACTCACATACAAAAGAATGGTTACCATTGGGAGGGCATTTGGCATTTTTCTGGTTTGGATGTTAGTAGTTTAATGAACTACGCAGGCTTTAGTTAAAGCATCTTGTGGAGTCTGTTTCAACAACAGGATGCAATACTTGGTTAGCTGTAATACCTGGAAAAATGGTTATTCAGAACATTTTTCTCCTGATTGTCTTTTGTAATTATATTGTTACAAATAGGGGGGTTATGAACCTGGCGTCTAGCTTTCTACTGTTTTGTAAAGTCTTGGTCCATTTTACAGAACCTTCCAAAAATTGAAGTAGCAAAGTCACAACTCTTATTTCAGTAGTTTGGTCAAATTGGGATTAAAAGCAACTCTTCTGACTTAGTTTATAAGGATATCGCATTGAAAGTTGATTTGGTGTAACTTGCCAGGCGGAGGAAATGACATCCTGACCATTACAACAAAGCTGAAAGAACCCCTTCAGCTTTGCAAGGAATGAGCCAGGGAGCAGCTGCATGAGTGAAGCTGGGATGGACAGAGATATGAGATAAAAGATTTATAAAGGGGTGCTCAATAGGTGATATATTTACAGTAAATCTAAGAGCAGAAGTTGGTGAGATTAGAATTTAATCAATGTCCCTTGGCGCTGAGGTTTTTAAGATAATGTTTTAGAAGTATTTCGGCGTAACTTACTAGAGGAAATGAAAACCTGATTGTAGGGATGAGGCAGCCAGAAGCCCAGAGGAGGTCACATGAAACCCATAATACTGATGCAGATTTCTTCAACTCATATGGTGTACAAGCTTCACGTTGATCAGGTTGGTTTGGATATAGGAGAAGTAAGATTTTGAGGACCACCAGCCTAGGTTTGACAGTAGAGACAGGAAATCCAGGATGGGCTGCAGATCCAGAAGTAACCCGACTGAAGACAGTCAGCTTCGGTCTCTGATAGGGAGGTGGAGTAGAAATCTCACTGAATTCTATCAGTAAATGGAGGACTGCAATGAATATCTGCCTGCTCAACTAAATATTTCAAGTGACCAGAAGTGTTGAAACATTCACTTTGTGTTAATTCAAGAAAACAGTTTTGTGAGAAAGATATACTGGTAAGTTAATTGGCTTCTGAGAAAGTTTGCTCTGGTGTGAGAGTGTGTGTCTGTGTGTGCAAAATACTGACTTCTAAAGTATTTAATTTTTTAGTTCAGGTGGGTAGCTGCATCAACATGCATAGGCTGCAAAGGAACAAGTAATAGGTTTATTCTTTGCTGAAAAGAGAAGAAAGAAAGCACAACGTTTTGGCCTGAAGAAGGGTCCACGGCGAAACATTGTGTTTTCCCCATTCATACTGCTGGATGGACTGGAGCAAATGGAATAAAATAGCTCACTCTAGGTACAACATCTCAGTGACTAGATCCCACAGCCTTGCAGTTATGAGACTTACCCACTATGCTATGCTGCCCCCAAATCCTCATGTTTACACAATCTATTTAATTTCAGACTCTGATTTAACACATTCAATCAAATTGGCTGGCAGTAACTAGCAATTATTCCCGATGTCATTTCCTCTCCTAAACATACAGTATAAAAACCATATGTGAGCCCCTTCTCTCCCTCGCATACGTCTCTTGCATGTACCTCTTTGCCTCGCTGCCAACAGTTTGCAATCAGCCTTCTGATTTCAGCCTTTCCTTTGCTGCCATGCTGTCTCAGTTACTTGCTTTTCAACCTCAACCAGCCTCATCTACAGGTTTTCTATGCTTTTTCAAAGACTGAAACATGCAGTTCTCATCCCATATTTTTTAGAAACTGCCAGTGTCACTACCAGCTTGTTATTTCTCCTATTAAAAAAACGGGGCTGCTCTGAACGCAAACTTGCAGTCACGTTCGCAAATCATGTCCCTTCTATTTGAATCCTTGCCTCCCGTAACCATCTGGACAGTAGCACAATGTCACCAAACTCTCCACTAATACAAAATTCTGTTCACAATGTACAGTTTGGAGAATTGTACAGAGGTTTGTTAACGCCACAGAGAAAAAAGAAATCTAGTTTTTATGAGATAGTATTGCGTTTGTATGAGACCATTATTTCCAGATCAGTCAGCAGTTGTCCTAAGACTTGTATCCCTGTTTTGTCTCTATCCCCAGGGTCCAGTCGGGCCCCTTGTTCATTCCACTCGTCCTCTGCTGCTACTGATGCCACTTTCTCGGCTCAGCATTACAGCATTACAGGTGGAGTCTGGAGCTGGAGCCCACACTTAATAAACTGCCTAGCTGCACAGCAGGGGGGCATCCATTTGGCCAGGACACACAGAGTTTTTTTACCGATGGGAGTTTTTGTTTTCCTCTCCACAGTGCACACATGGACATACAAGTAGCCAAAAATGCTTTCTGTCCTGTTTCGGAGTTTGCAAGAAACTCAGCAGTTAGTTCCTTAGATTTTACTCTTTGTGCAATACCAAGAATTCACACGTCAATGGGTTTACATATGTCAGCATATCCTTTGAGCTTGCTGCTCCGTTAAAGCCCTTCAGTTTGCCTAGGAAGCTATCATTAAAGTCAGTGGTTATAGACATTGCTGTTTACCTTCATCTCTCCTTCTAATCATTCCTTAAAATTATTTGAAGAGTTTCCAAATTTCTTTGCTGCTTTTTGGGGGCATAATTGGAAACAATAGGCCCTTATCCATTCAGATAACAGCACCAGTCATAATCAACAAAGGAAGATCCTCTCAACTTATCACAGACTTTTTCAGCCATATCAATGGCTATCTCTTAAGAATCATTTATCATTGCAGCTTGCATCCTGGGTCAATTCGATAATCAAATATCGTTGATTTCTAGTTTTCATTTCCTCATGCTCTCAGTCCCTACTGGATCACTTTCTAAAGTTTTCAATCCTTCCACTTCTCTTCAAATCTAAATTTAGTGTACAGTAAATTAAGATTCAGGTTTGACCAATTTAAATCTAACTCATTCACACATTTTCATTCAGCCCTTAAGAACCTCTGATCCATCATCTTCAGGTTCACATCTCACAAGGGCCATCTCCTGCTGACCCTCTTTTGCTACGGAAAGGTCTCAAACTGTCTCATAACTGGATTTTGCTTACTCAGCTGCTCAACAACACATCCCATTCTTATTAAGCAACTCAACTAGGTCATCAGAAGCCTACCTTCCTTACATGCAGTAAACCTGCCCAGATAACCTTAAACAAGCAGCCCCCCAGCTTTCTATCCAACTTCTGCTATGACCCTCAGTTCAAGCTATGCATCACAGAACACTTCTCTCACCTTCTCTGTGCTTTCCATAATTCTGCATTCATAGTTTTGGGATCCTGCTTGGTTCTTTTGAGGTTCTTCCTATGGCCAGGAGGTCAGACCTCAGACGAGTGGGTTGAGCCAAATTTTCACCAAACATCTTTTAGGACACTTTATTCTTGGGTGTTGTTATTCCTAGTGAAAACTGAATGTGTGCTTGGAATGACCAAAAAATATAATACATAAAGGACCTGCAGGAATTGAGATTGACATCTCTGATTTACGTGAACATTGTCTAATCCTTAATTCATTTGAATTTGCAGCATGGTTCTAAACTGCTAACAAGTTATCAATTAAATTATTAAATTCTGTTTGTTTTGCTCAGTATGTTTTTCTGAAATTATTACCTATTATGTTAGACTCTGCTTGTCAAGGTTTCGCTAGATTTGTATCATTTGCATTGAATCACAAGTGAATCGTATGAAAGATCATTCAATCTTTTGGGTGCCTTTAAATAAAAAACGCATAGTGCCCACCTTTTGATAAATCCATGGGGAAGGAAGCTATCTTAAAAACATTCTCTCATTCAGTAGCAGTATTTTTTGCATATTTATTTAAGCTTTATGTTTTATAAAAAATATTTTAAAATATCCACACTAACATACATGAACAAATGAACACTCTAACCTTTATGTTCTGTCTATATGCTGGGAGAAAAAAATGTAATTATGTCTTTGTTGCTAGATAAAAGGTTTACTTAATACAGAAAATAAATCTCCAAAAGCACAGTTTCACATCACTGTATTTAGCTTGGCTGGAGGTCAGAATGTTAGCCAGCATGGGATTTTAGCAATTGGTTGCAAAAATCAATTACTGCTTACAGAGAACTGTGAATTCTCTCTTTTTTTAATTTATTCCATCAACCCTCTTCCAAATATGGAATGGATTTATAAAAAAGTAATGGGGAGCAACACATATTACTAATTACTGTATATTTCCCACAATGGTCATCTGTTTCTTATTGTCACTGTCTGCCTTATTATATCCTGTTTTTTTTTATTGTAATAGCTTTCTTCAAAGAAACCCCTTCAATGTGCGGTCCATTGCTTGAAACATATTCACACTTTATAGCCAAAGCCTTAATAAGCAGTAGTGACTTTAGAGTTTTGTACACATGCTCAATTATGCTTCTTTACTAAAACAGTGTGACTACCTTTCTGGAATTCTCTTTTAATGTATTGCTGACACTGGAGTTTTAAATTGTATAACAGGATTTGTCAAGAAAATTAGTTCAGATGTAATTCAGTCACAAGAGAGTTTTTGATAATCTGGAATTATTTTAAAAGATTTGAAAGAAAGGCCACTGTCACCCATTTTTCATACTGAAAGCATGTCAGCTCAATTGCGAGATTAGCTCCAAATCCCTCATTTAAATTTATAGGGAATTTAATGTACATATAAAATGTTTTATCTCTTCTCTACTCCGTCTTTGTAAAGAAATTCTCTTTTAATAGATCATTGTCAACTTTAACCTTCTCTCATAGTGACAGTCTGCTTTATTTTGTGGAACAGGTGAAGGTTAATTACATTTAATAAAATATATTTTAGGCTACAGAATTTGTTCATGATATTTTTGAAAGGCTTGAGAGAAAAATAATTTCCAGTTATCCCATGGGAGAGTGAGACTTCAGGGACCCTGTTTATGTCTATGCCAGGCAAGCATGCTCAACCTTTTAGAAATGTCATTGCTTTGATTTCACAAACAGCGGCCATTTGTACAGAATAAAACGTCAATCAAACCCTCCCTTCACTAACTTGCACTGCAATGTGCCCAGAGCTCATTTTTCTTGGTCCCAGATGGGGAAGGTGGGTTGTTGTGACTTTTAATGTAGTGTTTTGATTTGACAACAATAAAATCTTGACACCTTCTCTCTTCGACAACGTCCATATCAATTATTCTGCTTTTAAAAACTGCTTATGCTGGCACTTCCTTGCCCTTCTGCTGCAGCGCTTCTCATTTTAAACATGCAAAAAAACCTCAGCAAGGTGGCAGGAAGACCACTGGAGAGCTTCAGTAAAATGCTAAAGCTAATATCTTTTCTGTTGTCAGGTAAAGGATGAGTAGATGCATTGTAATATTTTAATGGATCCCCATTTTATTGTGAGGATGAGTTCAGAGTTACTTCAGAACCAGTTTATAAATTGTGGAAATAATTTGAACTAATGGTAACTCAACATCATATTAAAATACATTTTTGTTTAATAGGGGAAAAAATTGATTAAAATGCTACATATGGATCAATACAACTGTTAATTAGATGGTTGCTGTTCATCTCTTATTTTCTAACAAATCTGTCAGGATTAAAGTTTACAACATTGAAAAACATGATGACATTAAAAGTATGGTATTATTTTCCACACCCTAACCAAGTGGTTTAAAACAAAGATTAGAATAAAGAATTAGAACAAACTTAGATCTTGGGGATTTTACATACAGATGCAGCCATTCAAAGTGCGCGGTACAGACATGTACCGGAGGTAATTGGCTACGGCGTCGCGCATCGTGACGCAAGATGAGGCAGGGTACCGCGGTACGTGATTGGTTGACCGACAGGGGCACTCGTGGTCCGTTTAAATCGCAAACGCGTGTTTAATTATATGTGTTTTTAATCATAATCAGGCTAATGCAACATAAATTGATACAGTATTTTTGTCTTCTAAGTATCTTAATAAACTTTCAGCATAGCTTTCTACCCATTTAGATTTATATTTCTTGGGATTTTGGGATCAAACGTGGAAGGATTAGATTGTAATCGTTTTTATTTTTCAAATACGTTTTAGAAAAGTGTAATCTATACCTGCCCAGACTGTATGCCTTCCTATACCCCGCCTTTCATTCCTGTCCTGCTCTTCCCCACGCACCCCATTCGGGCGCTCTTCGGCCTCTGCCCGGGACGAATGTATATTTTGATATTTACACCCGGCGCGGCACCGAGGGAGCATCTGCATTTATAACTTAGTTTTTAAAATTAGTCAAGCAATATGAAGCATCTCCTTTTACTTTTAAGTCCCTTAAATACATTGAGCACAGCTTTCTCACCACTTAAGATTGCTTTTTGATACCATCCTTACACAAAGCAGAAACTTTCCGATGACATAAAGTACAAGTGGAAAGATTATAGATTTTAATCGTCTTTAATTTTGTTACGTTATACGTTTTAGGAACGTTTCATCTAAACAAACACCACAAAACTATTCTCGATTGTATTTCTGAATGTTATGTTACACCTACAGTAGTTCACTGCTTTAAATACATCGAACTAAGAAAGTTAGGTGTAGCACTTTAGATCTTTTTTTCTGAACCAGGGAAAATCTAATCATGTTTCTCTATAACAATAATAAAAAACTTTATTTTACATATCACCTTTAAAACCAACCAACAAAAACAACCAACAAAAACAACCATATAAACATAATACCAACCAAAAACATAGATTACGACCACAATACAAAATCAAATATATCAAACCATTATACTCTCGCAAATTCCTCCAATTATCATAATCCCGCCCCTTATACAAAACCAAACCCTCCTCCCATCCCAGTTTATCCTCTTTATCATAAACAAAATCCACCTCAATTTTCAACATAAAGCATTACACAAAATCAATACCTCAACACTCCATACTCAACAACGATAATTCACAAACAGCCAGAACATGTAACTCCACATTCCCAAACAGACCTCATTTCCATAGCCCTGCCCCTTATGCAAAACCAACATCCCTCCCCTGTTCTCTCTCTCCCCTGGCGTTTGTAATCGTTTTTATTTTCAAATAAATTTTAGCAAAGTCATGTATTTTAAAAATCTTAAGATTTTTATATTTATGTCTTTATTTAGTGGTTTCATTAGTGACAAAGGCTAGTGACCTTTGTTTCATTAGTGACAAAGGCTAAAAGGGTTTTTATGTAAACCATGTTTGCTATTAATTCATTCAGGGCTAAAGTATGTTCATTGTCTTCAAATGAAAGAAGGGTTCCTTTCGCCGTGGTCGGGTTGAAATTAGAAGCTTGCCACGCCCGGACTGTTACACCAACGTATTAGCATGTTAAAGCGATTTCATCATTGAGGAGCCTCGCCTTTCTTAACTAGTACTGTACTTACTGGGTTTTTGAGGCGGGGGGGAGGTGTCTTTCGCTGGAAATCTCGCCTGCTTCTACTTTGAAAATACCTGTGAAACCGGTTTAATTCGTCACAGCCAGCACTCCTGCAGAGAGGGGGATTGTACTTGCAGTGTATACAGTAGATGTGAAAGCCAGAGCCCACCTCTACGCCGCCCACGTGTTATGCTCTTCCTTAATGTCTAAGCCGGAACACATCATTATATCTCATTTTGTATTTCATAAAAAAAAAATCGTTTGCCCAGCCTAACAGTATTGTTGTTATTGTTTTAAGCCTGTAAAGCGCTTTGAGGAGCCACCTTTATAGGTGCCATATACAATAAAGTTCATTATTATTACTATTGTTAATTTGCTGGACAGAGAGGTGAACATTATTACACAGAAGACAAAGAAAGCGATTTACGTTGCATTGTGCATTGTGCTGCTGTAATACAGTTTTAAATAATTAAAAGTCTAAACAGTATCAGCTTTATTTATGGGTTTTAAATAAAGGCGATTTAAACGCGATTTAAATCAATATAAATGTTTATATTGTTACGCCTAGGTGACTATTCATTGTTATTAAAATGACTTAAATTCGAACATGTTGTGATATTTAGAAATATAAATTTGTTTGGTGCGAGTGAGGTTTTTTTCCCCCAACAACCTTCCAGAGGAGCTATAAATATTTTAAATAAATACACACAGTATTGCTCATAAGGTCTGCTATTTGAGGTCCAGTTATTTAGATGCATACATCTTATTTTATCTCAGCTTTTCAGCTGAGATACACAGATCATACATAAACAATGCAGTAAAAAAATGTCTCATCAAGTATTTAATTATTAGGTATAACAGTTTCCCTTTAGGCCTCTGAGAACACCACCTTCTACCTTGTGAATACCAGTACCTCCTAATTGTCTAAAGGCTTTATTTAAAAAATTAAAAAAAAAAACTGATGTGCTGAAACAGTACAATTAAACACGCTCTGCAGAAAAGGGGATGGTTGTTAGGTCAGCTTCAGTTTTACACGTACAGTACACATTTGATTTCATTAAAATTATGAGGTACCCTGTATCTGCAGGACTCAAGAGGCTCTCAGTCATGTCACTTTGCAGTTGATGTCTCCTAGAGGTTCCTAGATTCTTATTGTAAATAAAAGGAACAGCATACAGTGGGACTTTTTCAAAAATGGGGAACAAATTTCAACATCCGGCTGCACCGAGCACACAAATATTGGTTCTAGGCTCCTGAATCACCTTTGGTCCCTGGATCATTGCTTTTAACCATTTACACAAGGTTTTTACTGTAAAGCACTTTCACAGCTCAACATAAATGGACCTTCTGGGGCACAGGCTTTAAAGGAGCGTTTTAAAAAAAACAGACTTTGCTATTATAAGCTATTCTTTTAGCATATGACAAGCATGCCCTTATTATGGCGATATCCTCCTAAACATTGGAGAAATAACTCTAGAAGTTCAATTAAAACAGAAATGCTTCAAATCATTGGGATACAACAAAAAAGTGGTGTATTATAAAATGTGTTAAAAATGTAGCTAGTTTGTTTTCATACCTTAGATTATAATAAAACCTCACCATTTAACACCAACAGGTGTTTTCTTGAAGTCTGCTAGCTTCAAAGTTTATGGTTTGGCTTTTGTGTATAATGATAGTGAACTGCATTGGAAAACTTAAAATCTCTCGCATTAAATTGGCTACAAATGCAAGAATTCAACCAGATATTCTTACTTGTAAAATGTCTACTGTTGCATTGCAGTTAGTTAATGTAGTTAGTCCATAGTCAGCAATCTAAACTTTATTGTTAAGCTTTAATGATTGATGTTGTCCCAGTAACCTTTAGAAATACTATAGTACTTCACAAATGCTTTGTGTGTTTGGAAATCTTTTGAGTAAAAGCCTTATAAAAATAGGTTTAGTTTTCACAGGACATCACAAAGAAATAGGATGGTATAATTCTTATAATTGCTTAGTGATTGTATTTGGAAGATTATGGACTAAACAGACTTCAGGGATGCCAGTGGATCATTGTGCTATTTGGAATTATTCCAAAAATCAAGTGACCTCTTTGCTGTAGTATCTTTAGTATTATTTATTTAGTATTAATAAAGAATAGATTTATTAAAGTCGTGCGATGTGTAAGCGGGATATGTAAAATAATGTAAAATAAAGTTGTTCAGAAAAAAGACGATTAAAATCTGTAATCTTTCCACTTGTATGTCATCGGACATTAACGAGTACAACCCCCTCTCTGCCGGAGTGCTGGCTGTGACGAATTAAACCGGTTTCACAGGTATTTTCAAAGTAGGAAGTACAGTGTTAACTGGTAGCTAGGCTCCTCAATGAAATCGCTTTAACATGCTAATGCGTTGGTATAACAGTCCGGGAGTGGCAAGCTTCCAATGTCAACTCGACTCGATTGGAAGACAATGAACGTATTTTAGCCCTTAATGAATTAATAGCAAACATGGTTTACATAAAATACATTTTTCCAAGAAAGTCTATATTAATACGATCTATAGTTGAAATCTGAGCCTAAATATAAAGGAAAAGCATTTTCAGAGAGCAATCACGCTGTGTTTATGTAGAAAAAGCGATTAGGTTTATGAGCAATCTAATTACCTATTCGCTTAAAACGCTATATAAAATAAAGTTTATTTAGAGATGAATGATAAGTGTCGCAGTTTAAATAATTTTCGTAGGAGGGCTAGGACAGATTCCAAGTGCATTTTTGCAATTTACGTTGCATTGTCCAATGTGCTGTTGTAATACAGTTTAGAATACAGTTAGTCTAAACTTTATCAGCTTTATTTATGGGTTGCAATTTAGAAAAAGTCAAAAACCCCACTCAAAATGCAATTTAGAGCTTTCTTGCAAGAGGAGACACCCAAATTATAATGTAACATGCCACTGTTTGTGCATGAACAAAGTTATACTGCAATTTTCCTTAGATAATCGATTAAAAAAAAAAATTTTTTGAATCCCCGGCGGAACACATTCCATAAGAATCAGCGCTTTTATACAGTATATCGCCTTTAAACACATATATTTAAACACGCGTTTACGATTTAAATCAAAACGCGATTCAAATCAATATAAATGTTTATTTTGTAACGCATAGGTGACTATTCATTGTTATTAAAAAGACTTAAATTCGATCATGTTGTGATATTTAGAAATATAAATTTGTTTGGTGCGAGTGAGGTTTTATTTAATCTCTGACCAAGGGAAACGTTTCATTTTTTCAAAGAAATGTTTGTTAAAAAATAAAGTCATAGTTCCATGGGATTCAATCACAGACCATGTGACATGGGAGTCAGGAAACTAACACACAGCGCCACCAGATTTGATAACACTATAAAAACGCTATAAAATAATGTGACTAGGCACAGAACAAGTTTACAGCACAGTACAATAATAAATGCTGACCATGACTTTAGAAGCATAAATTACCTTACACTCAATTTAAACACAAGCTGTCTTTAGCCCTCTAAGCTGGTTCATACAGAAATGTAGAGATCCAGGCTCAGAACACACAGCTTCACTAGCGAATACATATGCAGGACAACTAGAGAAGACGTTTTACAGAGGATGGATTTTTAGAAACATCCCATCAGTGACATCACTGAAGTCAACTCCTAGGTACTGTAACTGTCGTGTGGATAGTTTCACAAGAATCAGACAAAGGTTTAAGCATCGCTTGTTCTAGATAAAACTGCAAAAAACCCATTATGTACTTCTTTGCGGCTCTGTTTGCCCAAATCATATATTCACAACGTGAAATTAGAAAATAATATTACATAACCAAAATCCGCAATATGGAAACAGAACCTGTGTAATTGTTGATAGATGATGTACTCGTAACATTTTTACAAGACGAACTACAACATTTAAAAAATGACTTGTATGTACTTGATATCTCTAATCAATCCACTGCACTGCATTAAAACAAAACGAAAACTAGAACGCCCTGGGCATACCGTTTCGCGCTTCTTATCAGTTGCTCAAAAGTAATTTGACCGTATGAAATGCATAATATAAACCTAGAAACATATACGTGAGCAGTATTTACGTAGTATCGGTGTCAAGACATACCTCTCAAATACTGTAAATCAAGTTAAAAATATCTCAAGACCGATTCTGGTCATAATGAAACCATGTTTCGTGTATGTTTTCTTTAAAGTACCGAGACCAGCCATATACTGTATGTTTATGTTCCAAAATTAATATCGTTTATGGACTTCACACGCGTTGCAGTATGCTCCTATTCTTTTTATGCTCAGCTACTAAGATTTCCCTTCAGTGGTAAAATTCCATATGAATATTCAATACTTAAACGGGCACAGTTAAGACATTAAATATACATATACATACTGTATACAGTACAGTTTGCATACGGTAATATGTTTATGTTCCTAATTCAATCTCTTTTATGAGCATGTGAAAGGCATGGTGAATCGATTCTCAGAAATTACTGTACTTTGCATGATTGGAAAAAAATGCGTGATTGCGAAATGCTGTGGTGTTACTTTTACAAAGACGGTCAATGAAAAAAGGAATGTGGACCAGGGCAATACTTTGAGTTTACACTTACAGCTTGTCCAAGGTCATTCATTATTAATACTATTAGTAATATCTTCGTTAAAGACTTTGATGGCGACAGCTCAAACATGAGAGGTTGAGCTTTATTAGCTCCACCTTGCGGAAATTCCGGATACTATTATTTTGCTAGCGGTATTTACCGGTAACTCGCGGTATTGACCGGTAACTCGCGGTAGATTGCATACAGCGTACCGGAAAATAATGCGGTATCGCCCGCGCATTTTGAATGGCTGAATCTGTAGCTCGATTAAAAAAAATCCCAAATCCCAAATATAAAAGTGATTCAATATGTGTACCTATTAACCAACAATACTTGATAAAGACAATGCTGATGATCTACCCTGTGTATCACACATAATGCATAGTATTTAGGACAAGCAGCCCTTAAAACCACCATAAATAAATGTACCCATTACAGATGCAGCCATTCAAAGTGCGCAGTACAGACACATACCGGAGGTAATTGGCTACAGCGTCGCGCATTGTGACGCGCAATGATGCAAAATACCCCGGTACGTGATTGGTTGACCGACAGGGGCACTCTTGGTCCGTTGGTCGGTCGTAGAAAGATTAACAGTAAATGCCTTTACTGTGCCCATTTTAGCATTGAATATTCATATGGAATTTTACCACTGAAGGGAAATCTTAGTACCTGAGCATAAAAAGAATAGGAGCATACTGTAACGCATGTGAAGGCCATAAACGATATTAATTTTGGAACATAAACATACAGTATATGGCTGGTCTCGGTACTATAAATAAAAAATACACACCAGTATTTCATTTCTCCCTAAACATTTTAAGCTTCGAAGTCTTTAACTAACGTGATACCGGAGTCAACAAGCATACTTTTAGAATTTGATTAAAAGGGAATATAATATGGAATCGCGTATCTAAAGAAATTAATAACAATATAATTATATTCATGTACCGCAACACAAGAGTAGTACATGGTGTACATTGTCTGTTGATAATGTTTCTGTATTGCTTTTTCAGCACTCTGCATGTGACCATGCTGGTGGCGCTGTGGGTTAGGTTCCTGACTCCCATGTCACACACTGTGTGTTTGAATCCTGCTGGAGTCATTACTTTTTTTTTAACAAACATTTCTCTGAAAAAATAAAATGTTTCCCTGTGTCAGAGATTTAATAAAACCTCACTCGCACCAAACAAATTTATACTTCTAAATATCACAACATGATCGAATTTAAGTCATTTTAATAACAATGAATAGTCACCTATGCGTTACAATATAAACATTTATATTGATTTAAAACGCAAACACGGGTTTAAATATATGTGTTTTTTGATTCACAATCAGACAAATGCAACAAAAATTGATATCTTTATCTTCATCTTTATCTGATCCTCAAGAGCACAGCAAAGACTGTATTAAAAGATACTTGTATGTATCAACGCTTTCTTTTCCATATACCAGATATTATGGAACCACTTCAGAAGGGTGTCAGCCAGTCAGATTCCAGGAATCGGTACTTTAAAGAAAAAATATACACCGGTATTCCATTTCTCCCTAAAAATTTTAAGCATCGAAGTCTTTAACTAACATGTGAAATAGCGTGTAAAAAAGTGGTAGTTTTAAGCTTTTCTGCTAATATAATATGGAATCGCGTATCTAAAGAAATTAATAACGATATGATTATATTCGTGTACTGCGACATTTCTTTGAAAAAATAGAATAGCAATATTATGGACAATTAATTGACATTTATATTTCTAAATATCACAACATGATCGAATTTAAGTCATTTTAATAACAATGAATAGTCACCTATGCGTTACAATATAAACATTTATATTGATTTAAATCATGTTTTGATTTAAATCGCAAACACGTGTTTAAATATATGTGTTTTTTTATTCACAATCAGACAAATGCAACATAAATTAATATCTTTATCTTCTAAGTATCTTAATAAACTTTCAGCATAGCTTTCTCCCCGTTTAGATTTATTTTTCTTGGGATCTTGGGATCAAACGTGGAAAGATTAGATTGTAATCGTTTTTATTTTTTAAATACATTTTAGAAAAGTGTAATCTATACTAAAAAGCTGTACACCATGTGCTATAAAGATACATATTGTAATACTTTCGGGTTCGGATAGGACAGACACAAGAACTCAGACTTGCGGAGTTAAAGCAAGTTAAACCCTTTATTTTATATATCACCTTTAAAAGTGGCATCTCAAAGCAAAGTAAATACCTAACACTGATTGTACCCATCTGTCATGCTAATTAAGCACCTTAAATTGAATTGAATTGAGAGAGAGAGAGAGACAGAGAGAGAGAGAGGGAGAGAGAGGAGGGCGAGCGAGCGAGAGAGCACAGCCAGGACAGACAGGCAAATAAGATACACTCCACAGACATTCACAACAGCGACATATCATAAAACGTTTGCACACATAGTTAAATTATTATTTGTTTTTCAGGAAGTTAAAAAAACACTTGAATTACTTATCCAGTCTCTCGAAATAAAATTATTTTTCAAGCAATGGAACTAACGTCGGGCAACGTGTTTTTTTTAATTCAACATTGACAGCCACATCTTAAATCTTGTCAGTCAGCTCTTTTTTCTCTATTTGAATTGTGGTGATTCAAACAACCTGGGATAACAAGTGGTCTCAAAGTCACCGAGCTCACAGAGCTTCAACAAAAGATGACAATTCCCTTAGTCCTTCCTTAGTCTTCCTGAAATTGTCAGATTATGAGTGAATAAAAGCATTTTATTAAAAACTTAATAAAAATTATTTTTTTTAATCGCGTATCTAAGGAAATAGCAGTATAACCTTGTTCATGCACAAACAGCGGCATGTTACATTATTAATTTGGGTGTCTCCTCTTGCCAGAAAGCTCTAAATTGCATTTTGAGTGCGGTTTTTGACTTTTTTTAAATTGCAACCTATAAATAAAGCTGATACTGTTTAGACTTTTAATTATTTTAAACTGTATTACAGCAGCACAATGCACAATGCAACGTAATTTGCAAAAATGCACTTGGAATCTGTCCAAGCCCTACTTTGTCAGGCATTTTCTTTACTGTAACAGACATAAAAACTCCCTTGCTTAACAGAGCGTTTCATAATTTCTAACTATGAAAATTATTTAAACTGCGACACTTATCATTCAACCAGAGCTCGAAATATCACAAGGATCCTCAAGAGCACAGCAAAGACTGTATTAAAAGTATACTTTAGATCTTTTTTTCTGAACTGGGGAAAATCTGATCATGTTTCTCTATAACAATAATAAAAAACATTATTTTACATATCATCTTTATGTGATAATACCTTAAGGACAGCACATACAAGGGTTAATTGCACAATGGACCGCGCAAAGAAATTTAAAATAGTCTTCTTTAGGTGTGAGGGCAGGAGTGGATCGCAGCAGGCATACTCAGCAAATTAGGAAAACAAAGAACAGGACAGGTGAGACGTGTATCCAGAGAGCGAGTGATCAGAAAAAGGAACAGCTGTTACGCCCAGGTTTTACGCTCTCTCTCTGCTGAATGAATAAAAGCATTTTATTAAAAACGCGTTTGCGTTTGTCTGGGTATTTACTTTGTAATCTGTGGTTTACATCTACTGTATTGCTTTGAGATGCCACTTTTAAAGGTGATATGTAAAATAACGTTTTTTTATTATTGTTATAGAGAAACATGATCAGATTTTCCCTGGTTCAGAAAATAAGATCTAAAGTGCTTACACCTAACTTTCTTAATTAGATGTATTTAAAACAGAGAACTACTGTAGGTGTAACATAACATTCAGAAATACAATTGAGAATAGTTTTGTGGTGTTTGTATAGATGAAACGTTCCTAAAACGTATAACATAACAAAATTAAAGACAATTCAAATCTGTAATCTTTCCACTTGTACAGATGCAGCCATTCAAAATGCGCGGGCGATACCGCATTATTTTGCGGTACGCTGTACGCAGTCTACCGCAAGCTACCGGTAAATACCGCAAGTTACCGTAAATTCTCCTATAATACGACAAGCAAAATAATAGTATCCGGAATTTCCGCAAGGTGGAGCTAATAAAGCTCAACCTCTCATGTTTGAGCTGTGGCCATCAAAGTCTTTAACGAAGATATTACTAATAGTATTAATAATGAATGACCTTGGACAAGCTGTAAGTGTAAACTCAAAGTATTGCCCTGGTCAACATTCCTTTTTTCATTGACCGTCTTTGTAAAAGTAACACCACAGCATTTCGCAATCACGCATTTGTTTCCAATCATGCAAAGTACAGTAATTTTTGAGAATCGATTCACCATTCCTTTCACATGCTCATAAAAGAGATTGATTTAGGAACATAAACATATTACCGTATGAAAACTGTACTGTATACAGTATGTATATGTATATTTAATGTCTTAACTGTGCCCGTTTAAATATTGAATATTCATATCTAATTTTACCACTGAAGGGAAATCTTAGTAGCTGAGCATAAAAAGAATAGGAGCATACTGCAACGCGTGTGAAGGCCATAAACGATATTAATTTTGGAACATAAACATACAGTATATGGCTGGTCTCGGTACTTTAAAGAAAACATACACGAAACATGGTTTCATTATGACCAGAATCGGTCTTGAGATATTTTTAACTTGATTTACAGTATTTGAGAGGTATGTCTTAACACCGATACTACAGTGCTTAAGTACTGCTCACTTATATGTTTCTAGGTTTATATTATGCATTTCATACGGTTAAATTACTTTTGAGCAACTAATAAGAAGCGCGAAACGGTATGCGTTTTACTTTCGTTTTGTGCTGGGACCCGTGGATTGATTAGAGATATCAAGTACATACAAGTCATTTTTTAAATGTTGTAGTTCATCTTGAAAAAATGTTACGAGTACATCATCTATCAACAATTACACAGGTTCTGTTTCCATATTGCGGATTTTGGTTAAGTAATATTATTTTCTAGATTTCACGTTGTGAATATATGATTTGGGCAAACAGAGCCGCAAAGAAGTACATTATGGGTTGTTGTTTTTTTTTTGCAGTTTTATCTAGAACAAGCAATGCTTAAACCTTTGTCTGATTCTTGTGAAACTATCCACACGACAGTTACAGTACCTAGGAGTTGACTTCAGTGATGTCACTGATGGGATGTTTCTAAAAATCCATCCTCTGTAAAACGTCTTCTCTAGTTGTCCTGCATATGTATTCACTAATGAAGCTGTGTGTTCTGAGCCTGGATCTCTACATTTCTGAATGAACCAGCTTAGAGGGCTAAAGACAGCTTGTGTTTAAATTGAGTGTAAGGCAATTTATGCTTCTAAAGTCATGGTCAGCATTTATTATTGTACTGTGCTGTAAACTTGTTCTGTGCCTAGTCACATTATTTTATAGCGTTTTTATAGCGTTATCAAATCCGGTGGCGCAGTGTGTTAGTTCCCTGACTCACATGTCACATGGTCTGTGATTGAAACCTGTGAAACCGGTTTAATTCGTCACAGCCAGCACTCTGGCAGAGAGGGGGTTGTACTCGTAAAGTAGAAGCAGGCGAGATTTCCAGCGAAAGACACCCCCCCCTTCTTCAGGTGTGAGGGTCTTTTTCTCAGAATGAAACGCTAAAATGTAATGTAGGCTCTGAATGGGTTCAATTATGATTTGGGCTTGATTAAGGTCGCTGCCTTTCATCTAAAACCCTACTTGAATCCTTCTAAACTAAAAATCAGTGTTAGTGAGTTCTAAATAAAGAGGTATCCAGGTAACAGTGAAACGGGCGGACAGTCTGGGGAGATCGCCCGTTTTCCATGTAAATAGTTCCCTGGTTCCGCACCCCTTGGTGTTTCTCTCGCTCTCTCTCGGGTCACCTGATCATTAGCTCGAAAGATTTCAGTGCTTTGTGTATATTCTAATGGTAGTGGGGGCAGGGTGTGTGGGAACAGGTTTGGTTGAAATTGCATTGGAGATCTATGTTCTTCACACCTGAAACATTTTCTCTGAAAGCATTTTCTTCGCAGTTTAACCGATCTTGTTACAGCATGTTACAGTTTACTATTATTAACCATATTAATTTTAAGTGCTTAATGTAAAATCTTGTAAAAATATATTTTCATTGTTCAAATATACATTAAGTCTGACTATCATATAATACGTTAAATACAAAACTAAAGAAAAAATAGGGTTAAATATAATTCAAAATATTTTGCTAACAATGTTAACTGTTTATGAATAATAAAATGTATTAACTAAGGAGTAGGATGGCACAGTTGTTAGTATGTTTTTTGTTTTGTTTCTTTTTCATAAATACAACAGTAGTACCTGATGTCTCAGTGGCTTTCAAAATTAAATTATGCATGCAAACCTGTGAACTAGAAAGATAACTAAGATATCCATCCATTTATAATGGTGGCGAAGTGGTTAGCATTGCTATCTTGCAGCACTGGGGTCCTAGGTTCAATTCCTGCCATCCTGTGTGTGTGGGGTTTACATGTTCTCTCTGGGTTTCATGGTTTTTCTCCATATGTGTGATATGACTCCCTCTCGCACTCCAAAACATCCTGGTAAGTTAATTGGTTTATGGGAAAACTGGCCCTGTTGTGTGTGTGTTTGTGTCTGTCTGTCCTGTGATGGACTGGCGCTATGTCCAGGGTGTATTCTGCCTTGTGTCCGTTGCTTACTGGGATAGGCTCCAAATCCTCTGTACTGGATAAAGAGATTAGAAATGGAAGTAAAGGCACTGTGTGGATGGAACTATACACAGTGTTAGAAACCCACTATGAAATGGCAGCATCTCACTGAGAATAAAATATTTTATAGTGCTGGCTTAAGGAAACAGCCTTTCCACCTCTCTTGCACATCAGTATCCATACCTAGTTATCTAAACAAATTGCCTCTAATTATAAACATCTTAATATGCTGGCTCTGTGGATCCGCATCAGCTATGTTTGCCCATTCCTTCAATTCATGTGCATCCAACACACAGTTCAATGCCAGAAACTACACATAATCTAAAATACAATCCTTATTTCAGTATCTATGTAAACATATAGTCTGTTAACTTCATCATCTTCATCAAAAGTATGCCTAACCCCATTAGGAAGTGTTCTTGTTATAAGTGTATTCCTCAGCTTTCCCCAAATTATCTTCTTCTTGCCAACATCTCTAGTTTTTTATCCTGCAATAACTCAGCCAACACTTAAATCTCCAAAAGCTGCTTGTGTTAATTTCTTTAAATCACAAATATCATGTGTAAATACTGGCCATGTAATACTCTGCATTGTGGAATAATAGTTTATTTTAAAGGGAACTAGAGAAACTAAGAACTAGAGAAATAAAGAAAGGCTTTTTTTCTAGAATTAATAAATGCACATCCTGTTCACTGGGGAAATTAAATCCACACTGAGCAATCTTCAATATGTTCAGAATATGACAGCAAGAATCCTATCAGGGATGCATTACACCTGTTTTCAAGTCCTTGCACTGGTTACCTATCAGATTTTGAGTCAACTTCAAAATCCTTATCCTCCTTATATACTGTCCTACAACTGTTATTATTGATCACCGAATTATTGTACTTGACATGACTTCATTCAGCCTTTCCTGAACGTCTATGACAGGCAGAGAGAGTGCTGTTTCTGGTGCGATCTTTTGCAGCTGACATTTCACTGTTTTAAACGAACAAGAAATTAGATTGCTCATAAGTCACTTATTCTATATAAACACAGCGTAATTGCCCTCCGAAAATCCTCTTTTTCTTGTTAGTTTTAGAGACCTTGATCGAAACTGATTTTAGATGTCAGAAAGGATTTATTTTCTCTGTATTTCCTACTTTGCTTTGTCGAGATTTTAACTTTATATCTAACTTTATATCTAGGCTCAGATTTCAACTATAAATCGTACAGTAATTAATAGCAGTAAATACTGATGTTTTGCGCCCTCTTACCACAAAAATATATGTTTTGTAGTTGGGATTAACTTTATTTCGTACGCGTAGCTACTCCGATTCGGACACCGAACAGTTAAAGATGGCGGCAAATCAGACACCCAGAGAGAGGGGGGGGGGCGTCTTCTCACCTCCGTAAATAAAATGCCAAATAGGAGTGGCTTAAGTGACATACACAGTCGTGTAACTGACAGTTTGAGGTAGCCTATCGTGTAAATTTCGCTTTGTTGCTGATAGGTTAAGCTTTCGAAACTCTGCCCCAAAGTCATGTGACTGATTTTTCGCCCTGTTTCGTTGGTTAAACGCAATGATCACAAGCACCACCATGGTAACTGGGATGTGTAGTTTTTAATTCCGTTTGAATTATAACTGTACGTACTGTCTTCATATTTGGCCAGGGCTTTAAAGAGAAGGCGCCCCAAAAAATGTCGGTGCCGTCGTCTCCGCTTTAAAGGTACCCCCGTGCTGGAAGAATTTGACCTCAGAACGTTTGCCCAGCGTAGTTATAGTGGACATAAAAACAAGAGTTCGCTGGCATTATATCCTAGAAGACACAGACCGGCGCCAGACCGGTAAATGCTTGATGAACTAGGGATTGGACAGTTTCCAAGTGCTTGTACAATCGATGGAAATGTTCAAATAAATGTGCAAAAGAAATAAACAAAATAATCATTTATTTCTTTATCATATTGGCTAGCTAATGTCGTCTCTTTGCTAGTTAGTGGCTGTGTTTCTGCGTTGGGTAGCAACGGGTGACTGTTCTCAGGCGGAAGATGTAAACAGCTTAATTTTCGTGTTAAATAATTTTTAAAAATTAAAATTCATTCTATACAGCAATCACATATTTGGGTACCGTTTCATAAAACTTTCATGCTTAAAATGTTTAGGGAGAAATGGAAGGCTGGTGTGTATTTTTTCTTTAAACTATCAAGACCAGCCATACACAGTACAGTTTATGTACATACAGTAATGTTTATGTTCCTAAATTAATATCGTTTATGACCTTCAGATGCGTTATGTTCCTCTTCTTTTTATGCTCAGCTACTAAAATTTCCCGTTAGTGGTAAAATTCCATATAAATATTCAAAACTAAGCGGATTGAAATGTGCACAGTAAAGACATTAAATGATTAAATCTTTTCACTACCAACCAATGCACCACGAGTGCCCCTGTCGGTCATTTTGGCCAGCCAATCACTTGCCCTGCGGTGCCCTACGGTGCCCTGCGGGTTGGTTACTGTACCGCAGGTTTTTACCGCTCATTTTGAATGGCTGCATCTGTATTGCATTGGAAGTTTCTGCTTTGTGTAAGGATGGTATCAAAAGTAATCTAAGTGGTGAGAAAGCTGTGCTCAATGATAATTAAGGGACTTAAAAGTAAAAGGAGATGCTTCATATTGCTTGACTAATTTTAAAAACTAAGTTATAAATGCAGACGCTCTCTCGGTGCCCCGCCAGGTCTAAATATCTAAATATACATTCACCCCGGGCAGAGGCCGAAGAGCGCCCGGCCTTTATTTAAAACCCCTAAATAAAGCTGATACTGTTTAGACTTTTAATTATTTAAAACTGTATTACAGCAGCACAATGCACAATGCAACGTAAATCGCTATCTTTGTCTTCTGCGTAATAATGTTCACCTCTCTGTCCAGCAAATTAACAATAATAATAATAAAAATGAACTTTATTGTATATGGCGCCTTTAAAGGTGGCTCCTCAAAGTGCTTTACAGGATAAAAACAATAACAACAATAGTGTGAGGCTGGGCAAACAATTTTTTAAAGAAATACAAAATGGGATATAATGATGTGTTCCGGCTTAGACATTAACGAGTACAACCCCCCTCTCTGTGGGAGTGACGAATTAAACCGGTTTCACAAGTAGAAGGGGGCAAGATTTCCAGCGAAAGACACCTCACCCCCTCCAAAAGTACAGTACTTACTAGTTAAGAAATCTAGGCTCCTCAATGAAATCGCTTTAACATGCTAATGCGTTGGTATAACAGTCCGGGCGTGGCAAGCTTCTAATGTCAACCCGACTACGGCGAAAGGAACGCTTCTTTCATTGGAAGACAATGAACATATTCTAGTTCTAAATGAATTAATAGCAAACATGGTTTACATAAAAGACATTTTTCCAAGAAAGTTTAGCCTTTGTCGCTAATGAAACCACTAAATAAAGACATAAATATAGAAATCTTAAGATTTTTAAAATACATGACTTTGCTAAAATTTAAAAAATAAAAACGATTACAAACGCCAGTGGAGAGAGACAACAGGGGAGGGATGTTGGTTTTGCATAAGGGGCGGGGCTATGGAAATGAGGTCTATTTGGGAATGTGGAGTTACATGTTCTGGCTGTTTGTGAATTATCGTTGTTGAGTATAGAGTGTTGAGGTATTGATTTTGTGTAATGCTTTATGTTGAAAATTGAGCTGGATTTTGCTTATGATAAAGAGGATAAACTGGGATGGGAGGAGGGTTTGCATAAGGGGCGGGATTATGATAATTGGAGGAATTTGAGAGAGTTTGCGGGCTATTTTTGGTTTGTATTACGAATAATTCGTACAAGATATTGACATTTGTTGTGGTTTTGTTGAGATTTAACTCCGCAAGTCTGAGTTCTTGTGTCCGTCCTATCCGAGCCCGAAAGTATTAGAATATGTATCTTTATAGCTGGTGGTGTACAGCTTTTTAGTATAGATATCACTTTTCTAAAATGTATTAAAAAAATAAAAACGATTACAATCTAATTTTTCCACGTTTGATCCCAAGATCCCAAGAAAAATTAATCTAAATGGGGAGAAAGCTATGCTGAAAGTTTATTAAGATACTTAGAAGATAAAGATATTAATTTATGTTGCATTTGTCTGATTGTGAATAAAAAAACACATATATTTAAACACGTGTTTGCGATTTAAATCAAAACATGATTTAAATCAATATAAATGTTTATATTGTAACGCATAGGTGACTATTCATTGTTATTAAAATGACTTAAATTCGATCATGTTGTGATATTTAGAAATATAAATGTCAATTAATTGTCCATAATATTGCTATTCTATTTTTTCAAAGAAATGTCGCAGTACACGAATATAATCATATCGTTATTAATTTCTTTAGATACGCGATTCCATATTATATTAGCAGAAAAGCTTAAAACTACCACTTTTTTACACGCTATTTCACATGTTAGTTAAAGACTTCGATGCTTAAAATGTTTAGGGAGAAATGGAATACCGGTGTATATTTTTTCTTTAAAGTACCGATTCCTGGAATCTGACTGGCTGACACCCTTCTGAAGTGGTTCCATAATATCTGGTATATGGAAAAGAAAGCGTTGATACATACAAGTATCTTTTAATACAGTCTTTGCTGTGCTCTTGAGGATCCTTGTGATATTTTGAGATCTGGTTGAATGATAAGTGTCGCAGTTTAAATAATTTTCGTAGTTAGAAATTATTAAATGCTCTGTTAAAAGCAAGGGAGTTTTTATGTCCGTTGCAGTAAAAGAAAATGCCTGACAAAGTGGGGCTTGGACAGATTCCAAGTGCTTGTACAAATGTGCTAAAGAAATTATACTTTGAGTTTACAGCTTGTCCAAAGTCATTAATTATTAATACTATTAATAATACTATTAGTAATATCTTCGGTAAAGGCTTTGATGCATAAATATTTCTGATAAAGGTAGGTTGTGTACTTTTGTCCAACTGAGCAATCTTGCTTTCATAAAATATACCAACTTTTTAATGACTGATACTTAACATGCTGTAATACACAGTTTAAATTTAAAAGCTCAAATGCTGTACATGAGAGGTTAAGCTTTATTGGCTCCTCATGGCAGTTTTACAAGGTGATGCCGGATACTTTCCGGCATGACGTCAAATGACGCGATTTACCCCGTGATACTGCGTGATACTGCGACACGCCCACCGGGGTATACCGCGAAATACCCCAACCATTTTGAATGGCTGCATCCGTATTTGTCAATCAAGGATAACTAATTAAGCCTTAAAAAATGTTGAAAAAATAAAAATAAAACTGAATTCAGGGAACTGCAAGAGACATATCCTGTTCTTTCCAGAAGCTCTCTCAAGATGGTAGTCAATGGAAGCCTTACTTTAACTAAAGATGCAAATTTGTGCACACTTACAAATGAGAAATATAGGACAATTGTCAGCATGGTCACACAAAAGGTAAAAAAGACTGATATAAAATCAAACTGTTTTGAGGAAAGACTGTAGTATTTCACTTTGGATCTTCTCCAATAGCAGTTAACATTTTAATGTATCTATATCCCAGAGCAAAAAAAGAATTGAATTTGTGGACTTCATAAAAAGGGTTAATTAAGGTTGAAATTCAAGATAGCCTGGACAAATATTTTTTAACCAGTGAGTGAATTAGTATACTGTATAAAGTTAATTTTTTGTTGCATAAATGACATTCTTTATACATTTTTATAATTATATTACTGAAGGTTAGATTAAAATGTATGCTATAAATTATAGTTTGGATTTATGTAGAATCTGGTGACTCTCATGTTTCTTATGAGTGTGTACTCAGTACTGAAACAGTTTTCCAGGTGTGAGCCATGTCCACTTAATGTCTCCAAATGTATGGCTAGTTCATAATAGTTTATAATAGTCAATCAAACCTACCCTTCATATTTTTTAAGAGGTAAGGAGAAACTGCCCTGCTCTATAAAAGTCTCCAAGTTGTCAATGTAAATGGGAATTTGTTCTCAATTGACTTCCCTGGTGAAATAAAGAAATAAAAAGGTCCTCAGTTTCACAAAGATCAGCCAGTGTATATTGATTTGAAATGAAGCAATAAGGATGTGAGTCATGATATTTAGATAAATGTTCTACCTTGCATTATTATTGTTTCATTTTCAATCAATATACCATGGCTAATCGACCTACTTTTCATTTAAAATAACTGTGAGATATATTGTATTGAAAGATACATCCAAAACTACATCCACACATCTATCTGCACAATACATTAAAACACAGTTAGGTACTGCACTTCAGCAGTTTTATATAAAAAGATGCAAGAAAATGAGGAGATACATCTCCTAACTTAAATTAACTTAAATTACATGCAAAAGTTATGTGAACCTAAGGCATTATGAAAATGAGAGAGTCATGGAGCTTGGAGGTTTGCCTTTTCTTTTGCATGATGATCAAAGGTAACAGTATAATAGAAAAACTAGTGAGGGAGAGAAATTGTTTTTTCCCTCCGGTATTCGGTTAAATCCCTGACCTTGTAACGACAGGTTATACCTCCTCTAAAATCAGAAATCCAAATCCTTTTTATCCCTAAATGTGTCTCCTCCTGCTACTTTCACTGCATTACTTCTTTCAGATTCGAGGGCAAGTGCACTACCTAATGAGCCAAAAAAGACTAATACAAAATGCATAGGAATGATTGGTAGAAGGCTGAGAACAGCAATTTGTTGGCATATGTGCATGACATCTGGATCCTCAAAAAAGTCCTTATAAAAAAGATTAAAATGAAATGGAAAGTTTGGTACTGTTGTAACAGAAAGAATAAGGTTCTTGATCCCGAGATGAAGTAAAACAGATGAGTTCATTGCATGCAAGAAACAATAAAGCCGAAGTCTTGTTTCCCGCAAGAAACAACAAAACCAAAGTATTGTTCAATGTGCCGGTACAAACTTTTAGGTTATATAGTATTTTCTTTTCCGTTTCTGACATCACTCGGTTTTATGGTAAAGGGGGGGGGGTCATGGTATTTGGCCGGTTAAGAGATCTTGGCCAAATGGTCAGTTTAAGATTACACCCCCAGGTGGGTTCCTAGCATGCATCTGGAATCCTTATCAGTTAACCCCCTTCCTGCCATAAACTCCAGCCTTAGAAGTCTAATCTTCATGCAGAAAGGACTTA
Source organism: Lepisosteus platostomus (assembly GCF_059453375.1). Classification (NCBI taxonomy): domain Eukaryota; kingdom Metazoa; phylum Chordata; class Actinopteri; order Semionotiformes; family Lepisosteidae; genus Lepisosteus; species Lepisosteus platostomus. The sequence goes on along the minus strand of NC_142612.1, from coordinate 55,786,536 downwards.
AAATCACCCCGTCTTCACATCTTACTTCATTCCCCCCTTATAAAATATGGCATATTTTTTACACATACAATGTCAGGGCAGATTTTTCCTTCCTAGGTGAACAGGCATGCATTACCATGACATTGTGCGTTCCACGGTTACAACAAGATGTGATTGATGTTTTCGTACAAGTGATAGTTACATTTATACACATAAAACAATCCTAATCCTACAAATAAATAAAGTCCTACCCCAGGACCCAAATGCAGACCTCAGCCATGTGGAACTCTATCGTCAGGATCTTGGAATAGCAATATTGACCCAACTCTGATATCATTTTTTGGCTGATAGATATGCCAACACCCAGAATGTATTGATACCATATCCCCAGTAATGCTCCTCAGGCCTAACAAGCACACTGTTGGTCCACCTTAGGAAGCATCAGACACAGAAACGGTAACAACATACTTCTTTCTGTTCACTCAGTCTCTGGTGCAGTAGCTTGGTGAAAGTGCGATGCGTGGGTCCAGCGATCTCATCCTGTCACTCAGATGGCACAGTCAGTAGTTAGTGGCACTTGATATTCCCTCTTAGCAGGATTGCAACGTCTGGCAGGGCATCTCTTCTTCACCTACACCCACTTGCCAGGTATCCGGTCGTGTCTCCCCTCTACTGGAGGTCCCCAAGCGTCCAGCACCTGTTCACGAGCCCTGTGTACCGCTTCAGTTAACAAACCTACAATACTGTAATAGAGAGTTTAGTAAATTCAACAGTCCATTAGCCAAACTTGGCCTCCAGGGTGTTTCTTTGGCTGCCCGTGATGACCTCAAATGGGCTCAGTCTCACAGTTCCATTTGCTCCAGCCCCCAAACTGCACAGGAGCGCAGTTAGAGCATCTAACCACGGTGTTCCTTCGGTTGATATTTCCTTTGTTGGTCTTTTAGACTGTGGGAGAAGGGGGCAATGTAACTTCCACCTCACCCCTATTGAGGCGATTATAGCCTGGCACACCTTCCCAGTGTAGTATGCCCCTAGATCAGTATCCAAGGGGCAGGGCAGTCCGCACCAGGGGATCATCTTTGTCATACACCTGGATATCCGCCAGCCTACACCCCATCATCATACACCCCACATTCTTTACACATTTTCAAACCACTCTTAAACATCTATTTAAGGCCTCCACCTGAATTCTCCCTTTTCCCCAATAGAGGTTTTACAGGAGTCTCAGACTCCTGCTCTCCCAGTGCCGCTCGTCTGGTATCTGCATCTGCTCAGTTGTTACCTTGAGTTACTGGAATTCTGTTATTTACACCTTACTTCAGCTACTTCAGTCGGCAGCTGTAAAACTACAAATCAGTTCAGAGACAAATCCAGTATTCTTAACTGGAGTCCCTGCCGTGTGAGAGAATCCTATTTCTCCATAGCCATCCAGAATTGTGGCCTACATGCAACAAATACATACATTATATACATATACAGGAACCCTTTAACATCTTTCTTTTTTCTATCTTCCATCAGGGCTCTAAACTAGCTTGCTGCGCTGAGGCATTGGAGGGGCATTTGCCAGTCGTTAGCACCTCGAATTCTGTTGTAATAGCTCAGCCTGTTCTCTGATCTCCCTCATCCATCAGAGAGGACCCATCAGTGAACAGTATTACATTTTCTTAAATTTTCACGGTCCCTCACCTTTTGGCTATAGCATCTAATGGAATAATAGTGCCTACCTCCATGCTCCTGCATCAGCACAGCTGCCCAGAACCCTTTTTCCACACTTACAAACAAAGGAATGGTTGATCCATCTGAGGAAACCCCAGTCTCAGCACCTGTAAGAGAGCTTGTTTCAAATTATTACAGGCGGCTTTTGCTGCTGGAACCAAGGCAATCTTGTCCTTGTACTGCACTCCCCACAACAGCAGATCTGTTAAAAGTTGTGCTAACCCCGTAAAAACATTGCACCCAGGCCCTGTTAAAATTAAACACTGCTAGACACAAAAGGGCCTTATCATAACTGCTTAATATTAGACACTCTAAACCTGAAGCAGCTCAGACTTGTGGGATTCCTTGTCAGGGGAAGCACTCAGAATACCATCAACATACTGAGTGATCAAAGTCAGTTGAAGCTACATGATACCCTGTTCTGGATAGTCATTCTTTGTAATGCATAATATTCCAACCCAATAGATCTGGGATAAAACCACCCACATTCGCATGATAAGTGCACGTGAATGTTAAAATCTGGTACTCAGCAAGTAAAACTTGCTGTCCCAATACTCCTGTGGCCTCCTGCTGTTTCCCCATATACATTACTCTATAGCACACTGTGAAGTGAGACAAGCATGACAGTAGTGCTCCAGTATCCCCTAACAGAGAAACCAACACCCCATTAACAGTTCATTTTAGGTTTAACTCCTTTTATGCACTGGACTGGGACAGACTTAGGGAGGCTACAAGGGATTTACAGGATCTAATCTTTAGGTAAACAGATCTTCTCACAAGACTGTTTATTCTTCCCAGTCTCGATTCTAAACCTACAACGTTTCAGCATGTCTGGTTTCGAGACATTCAAATAAATCCAACTTGTTTCCACTATTACAACTAATTGTATATACATACAGAAACTGTTTATCTTACTCCTTTTACATCCACCTGTACTGTACTTATATGTTTCAGATGCTCTCATATTTTCCAATCTTTTTAAATTGATTTTCGTCAAGTCTTCTTTAGTTACGTCTCTAGCCAGTCCGGCTGGCTAAACACACTCGCACCATCATTTAGTATACCAAAACTCACAGTTCCACACATACATGCCGGCACACAAATTCATAAAACACACATATTGAGAATATATTTTTTCTCTTCGTACCACAATGCGCTGTATTTTGTTTAACTTCTACATTAATCCTTTTAATTCCTGAAGCGTACTCCAGGTTCGCTGCATTCCTAATTTCGGATGCGGTACTTCTTTAGCCCACCGGTCAATATCTTCCGGTTTTGGATTTGATCGTATGGGGGAATCAGGGAAGGTAGGTGTGAGTGCGGACCCCCTCAACGGGGTGCGAGACAGTTAGAGTGACGCTGTCATCAACAGCGCCAGCCCCCGCTACATCAAGTCCTTTCCCACTTCGGGTGAGAGTACAGATCTGCGGGCGCCCTCCCTTTAAGAGGGGAGTCCCTGTTCCATCTCTATCACACTCGTACCGGGTGTCATCCCACTCAGACCCCCCATCTCCATATGGTCACTGTGGGAATTGATCCCAATTATTTTTATTTCCTGCCTGTCTGTTCCCCTATGGGAGAGCAGGTTATAATTTAGTTGACGGTTGTTACACATTAACTAGTGCAGTGTGACCAGGAACTAATTCTTCTTTTAGTTTCTGATTCTCTTGCACTGCCTCTTTTCGCTTTTGTTCATATTCTTTCGTAGCGAGTAAAGTATCTTTTCTTTCAGGTTTTTTTTCTCCCGTAAACACACTTTTTAGTAATCACATTTCAATTTCTTTCTTTTATTTTCTCTCATGTATCTGCCACCACTGGTGCCGGCCGTGCACCAGGGTGGGAGCTACATGCTTGTGCTTTTGCCAATCAATACTCATATGCTTTCTTTACAGGCGTCTTCGCCCCAAACTCCCTCTGACCAACTCAGCTTTTTCCATATTTTTTCTTCTTCTTTTCCATCAACGTATGTTTTTCCGATATATAAACGGACCCTTACACCACTTTCTCAAACCACCAGTTAGCACACGTGTTTGGTCTCTTTAAGAGTTACTTTGTCTTGCGTGAGGTAACAGCTCATACAGTAGGGGGATGCTTTCACTTTGGAAATCCTGTGCATTCCTGCACTCATTCAGCTAAGGCGTCTGTTACCTCCAGATCTAAATGCTTCTCAGAGTCTTTAGAGAGGACTTACACCGCACTGTTCACAGGCAAGAAACGAGACCTCGAGAACTCCCTTCCTTGATCAGTAATTCACCATCCCCAGAACGCCAGTATCGCTGCTTTTGCCCCGGGGTGGACTTAAGCACTGAGCTCAATCAGGGTGATTCTCGGATCTCAGCATCCTTTAAACCTTGCTACTTAGTGCTTTGCGCTTTCATTATGAGGTGTGTTTATGTTAGTGTCGTGCGTGTGTATATGTTCACAAACAAGAAAAACACCAAAAACATACATATATCATCTTCTACTTTTCTCCTGTTCCCTTTAAAACAAAAAAAAACATGCCACGCCAATCTGTGCACGATCAAGACGTAGCTAATCTCAGGACCCCGGGCGCAATTAAGGCCCACACCAATCCTAGTTTATATGTGCATTTAATGCACCACTCAAGCTCCAGAACCCCGGGCACAATTAAGGCCCACACCAGTCCTGAATTATGTGCATTTAATGCACCACTCAGCTTCAGAACCCCGGGCGCAATTAAGGCCCACACCGATCCTGAGCCTCAGAACTCCGGGCGCAATTAAGGCCCACACCAGTCCTGAATTATGTGTATTTAATGCACCACTGAGCTTCAGAACCCTGGGCGCAATTAAGGCCCACACCGATCCTGAGCCTCAGAACTCCGGGCGCAATTAAGGCCACACTAGTCCTGAACTTCAGAACTCCGGGCGCAAATAAGGCCCACACCAGTCCTGAACTTCGCGGTAAAGGTTCAAAACCCGTTCAAAAACTCCACGTGCAATTAAGGCATACACCAGTTTCGAACGCCTGTACAAAATACCGCGAATCACCGCCTGCCAGACCAAATTCTGGGCTTACAGCAAACCACCCATGACATACACCGGTGTCTTCCCCGGACCAGAGGAATTCAGGAACTCATGTTTACTCCGTCATCTCAGGTGATTCTCGCAGGGAGCAGAGACTTCCCAATCGGTCAGAGAGAGTCTGGACTTTTTTTTTTCAAAAAGAGGAGTCCTTACCTCTTAGTAATGTGAGCGCTGACCTTCTCTCCTGCCGATGGGAAGTTTTGCGCCTTCTGGAGCATCTGCCAACTACGCCAAAATTGTTGTAACAGAAAGAATAAGGTTCTGGATCCCGAGATGAAGTAAAACAGATGCGTTTATTGCATGCAAGGAACAATAAAGCCGAAGTCTTGTTTCCCGCAAGAAACAACAAAACCAAAGTATTGTTCAATGTGCAATACTTTTAGGTTATATAGTATTTTCTTTTCTGTTTCTGACGTCACTCGGTTTTATGGTAAAGAGGGGGGGGGTCATGGTATTTGGCCAGTTAAGAGATCTGGCCAAATGGTCAGTTTAAGATTACACCCCCAGGGGGGTTCCTAGCTTGTGTAGAGAAAACCGGTTCAGGGACGCCAAATATGTAATCATAGTGGCTCTCTGAAGGCACCAGTTCTGTAGGGTTTGGGCATTTACTGAGACAATTATTAATTGTAGCAGTAAATCACAAAGTTGATTCTTTTGGTGGCTTTAGAATCCAACCATGCGATATAACTCAAACAACGCGCACACACAGGTACTAATACACGAGGATACATTTATTAATACATAGAATATGCATATAAACCTAACAGATCTTATCGAGAGGGTTATCAGAATACAAAAGATATATATTCAATCAGTTACAAAGTGTTACACATATCAAGAGGACATACGTTCAGTATATCATTCATTAAGACCGTTTCGTAAAGTGAACTTGGTTACAACTTCTACATTAGATACTCAAACAAGTACATAACTCTTAGGAATTAAATTGATATCAACTGGTTGGGATAACAATTGAATTCTCGAGCTGTAATGCATTGAAGTTGAATACTCATCCAATCTCTGGGGATTCAGATCTCCTGCGGGCACAAAGAAACAGTTGCAGGCTGTTGCTGTCCAATCCGCGCTCTCTGGCTCCGTGCCAGGCTGTGCTGTGCGGCTTGCGACGGTGCGCTGCTGATGCTCACTGACCGGCTAGTTAGTATTGGCTTTAACTAGCAAAGTTTGTGCACAGGAGAAAAGATGACTGTGGGTCCCAGCAAGTCAGGAAGAGGACCAGTTCGTTTATGATGAAGAGCTAGTTCTGAATAGTGATTCAGCTGTCCACAGTTCCGACCTGTTCACGAGGCCTGCTGCTGGTTACTCTCTGGCAACCTCCACTCTAGACTCTTAGAACAAAGGAAAGTTCTGGCACTCGGACACACTGGCCGTTCCGTGGTTGTCCGGGCTGAGTCTCAGGATGGTCAGGAGGCGCGCTGCGAGAATGTCCTGCCCTTGGGATTCTCCTTCTGAATCTTGTCTGAATCTTGTTGAATCTCTGTGTTGCCTGTTTTTACCTGGAGGAACTTCAGCTCATTGATTGGCTGAAAGTTCCATGGGCATCAGAGTCCCACGTGGGTTACTCGGCCCTACCAGTCCCTGATTGGTTGATCAAGGTGAGATATGAGTCACTTACTCCTGACACTTAGGAATGCAATCCAGATGTCCAACTCGCACTCCCTAGACAGATAGGCGCCAATGGATGACCATTGATCATGATAGCCAGGCTTAGCTAAGTGCATCCCCCTTTGGGAGCTGGTTTCTTATCACAAGAAAACATCTTAAATCAGCTTGCATGAATTCTTTCTCTGTGGCTGCACCACAGAGATGAACAGAGAAATGAGGCCTAATTTGGGAAAGCTCAGAAACACTTAATTCTGCCTTATTAATAAGCCTCACCGCTACATATCCCCCCTTTTTGAAGGCCACGAGGTCCCGAGGCATTGTTGCCTTCAAAACAAAACAGAGTTAAGTGATGTCCCTTGCCATTAGAACATTAATCTTAAATGTCTACATTACTCCTCGAGAATTCATACCGGAACCAGCATTGGATACAAACAGGATGAATAACATCTGGAGTATGTATAAACACGGTAGGAGACATTATCTCAGTCTAGGAATTACACATGAGGAAGTTCACTGTCAATAGCTGATACCTCTGTGGTAGATATTTGGGGAGAAGTCACTTCCTTTCTTTTGACATGCTACCTTTGACTCATTCATGCTACCCAGAGTACATCTTGATGTGAGACTACATCATTCAGAGTACACTGTCAGTCATGATCCAGCTACCTGGCAGTAGTGTTACAATAACAACAGTTCCTGTTCCCAGCCCCCGATAAACCACAACACCTGTGTTGGGTATCTGCTAGGGTGATTTGGAGGTTTGTTCCATTAAAGCAAACTAACTACCTGTACCTCTTCAGGGCTTACTGTTTCTTGGATTTCTATCCAATTGAATAGTGTGGCACCTGAAGGCATCTTAGACCTCAAGTTTGGTCTTATATTGTCTGGTTCCAGACCGTACAGTGTTAAGTTACCATGCTGTACTATGGCCTCCTCGGGAACTTACAGGAAAACTATTGGTTAGATAGCTGCATTGTGGTAGCTGTATCATGCCCGTCACAAGTCATAGTGTCAGTTAAATGTGGTGTGCTGACCAGCCATTTACTTCCCACCTGCTCTTCATGGGGTTCATTAACCTCCCTCTGCTCGTTAGTAGCTTTACACCCTTCATTGGTGAATCGTTTAGACACAGCCAATGGATAGCTTTGGTAGCCATACCCATCTCAAGATTTGGAACCGAATTCAATCTTGGATTGCCTTCTGGGTGAGCTATGAGCGATGGGGTTAATGTCACGCACTCCTCTACTGAGAAGAGTGGAATCAAGTGGGTTGGGAATTGTGCCGTGGTTAGACTGGCTTCAGTGGCACTAAACTCCCTTAACAGGTCTTGTGTCAACATTCTGGCCTGTTGCACACAAGCATAAACCCACTGTATAACACCAACAATCATGTCCACTGGTTGGGGAATAAGGTTTAACCCTGTTGCATAGGAAGTTGCCTTTAGGGTTTTCCCTAAGCTTTCCAACTTTTGCTGCTGTTGATACAGTCTGTCACTACCCTCTGGCATCTCTGACACCTGCCTTCTTGGGGCAGTCAGGGTGAGAGTGCCAGTAGCACACAAACCTACCAGAAATAGCAAATGCACAACAGTGGTGGCAGCAATCAGTCCTCCCAAAAGTCTTTTCGGGTGGCTGATCCCAGTCATCTCCTTCTGAGTGACTGTTGCCTTTCTAAGCTGGCGCAGCATGTACATGGTGTCTTTCTCAGTATGCCCTGTGGCATCTTGGGCACCAACATCCTGGAAATCTGGGGGGATCTGACGCAGCGGCTGATGCTGCTCCTCCGTTTCCAGGGCATCTGCTTTTTCGATTTGTTCATGCCTGTGCTCTAGTAACCCTGCAGGGGGCGGTGCAGCGGTGGAGCATGCCTGACCCTCGGCTGAGTGGTCATCTGGAGCACCTGAGTGATCTGGGATTGTTATCCCATTCTCACTGTTCAGGTCCACCCTGCACACTTCCTGATTGAGGCATCCCTCTATCGGCAAGTTTACAATCGTTCGCTGGGCGTGGGTGTAGGACACCTGCTCGCTCCCCCCTTCCCTCGCTAGGGGTTCAGGGAGCTGCCCCAGCACTGGGATAGCTAGTTCACTGTCTTTGAACTCACTATCACTCACCAGGCCCATGTCAGTGCAGGCGGGGATTCTGACACCTCTCTTTGCGATGTCCTGCACTGGCAGGCGGGTGACTTTACCATCCAGCTCCAGTCTGGCTGAACCACTGTTGGTCAGACTCAGACTGACAGACTGAGCTGGTGGCTGTAAGAAAACCGGCTCGGCTTTCATTCCCTGTCCCTTCTGGGGGACTGGGTGTGTAGGCAACCCTGCCGTTGAGGCAGGAACAATCAGGTCAGTCTCACTCACTACCTGGTAGTTGTGAGAAATAATGTTACCTGACTGCAGGTTCCCTGGGTCAAAGCAGAGGGAATCGGCATTTGGGATCAGGTGTGTCCACAGGGCAGTAGTCTCAGCGTCGAGCTGGACCTCCTGTCTAACCTGTGAATGTTGCACCAGGGGCACCTGGCGGTGGCCCTGTGACAGCTGCTCAAGCAGATCCTCACTAATAGAGGACCTCTCAGGGCTAAGGGTGAGGGCTACATCACCAACCTGCTCTCCTGCCATCTGGATCCCTTCCACCACTGCAGGGTGGTGGTCCTGACCCCTCTTGGGTGCCAGGGTGCACAGGGAAAGATCCTTTTCATCGCCAGGTGGGGAGATCTGCTCCTCTTTAGGGATGTAAAAGGGGTGTGCTTTACCTGGTGGATCAGGCGGCTGCTCGGAGCAGCGCTCCTGTGGCAGGGAGGCTGTTGGGACCTCAGCCGGGACACGACTTCCCTGTATATCTGGGGAACAAGGAAATATTTTTATTTCTTGTCCAGAGGGAACAGAAGGAATCTCCGCATAGGCTTCTGTGTTCGGTGGGCACTGTGTGAGCACAGTCTGCCTCTTGGCCCCCCTTTCCTTCTGTACAGAAGGCTTAGGAGCCTTGACCTGTTTCCACACCTTGCCTTTCTGGTGATTCACCAAAGGTTCCTCTCTGAGTCGCATGCCCTTTTCTTTTTCAACCCGTTTGAGCTTGCCGTGTGACATCAAAAACCTTTCAACCTCAGTGTCAATCAGTGTCTCACTGGGTAAGACATCTCCCATGGCAGCCTTGAGGTAAAAGCTTCTTGCTTTTCCTCTGCGTTTTACTGCCTGCTCTGTGACTTCAGGGGTGGAGTCAGCACTCGCTTGGGAGTGACTGACCTCATCCAGGCAGGAACCCTTCCGCTCAATCAGATAGACTGAGGGAGGGAGAGGGGGCGGGTCTCCGCCTCCTCCATTGGAGAGTATCAGCTCATTCACGCTTCCGGCAGCCTTGGGGAGCGGTTGTCCCTGTCCTAATAAAGCTTGTTCAAGCCTGGCCAGGCGGGCGGCTACTGAATCCTTTTGTTCAGCTTTTTCTAGCCCTTTCCCTCCCCTGGTGTTCTCATGGCACTTAGGACGCTGGGTGCGGTCCTGTGTGAGTGCTTTGGAACGGGGCTTAGCCAGCTCAGGAGCCTGTGCTCCTTCGAGCAGGGGGGAATTAACCCTGCTGGCTCTGACGGCGAACGCAGTCGCTTTAGCAACTTTTTGCTCAGAGCGACTTTGGACATCATACTCCCAGGCTTTCTGCACGAATCTCTTAATATCAGTCATTTTCATGGTCTGGGCATCTATATGCATTAAGATCATCTTTCTGACTGACGGGTGGAGATTCGCAATGAATAAACCCTTGAAATGTGTGTTCTCTTCGCAACCCTCATCATTTCGCCCTGCAAAATAAGTTCGTCTAAGTCTCTTGTAATATTCGCGAGGGGACTCTGCTCTCTCGTGCTTAATGTTAAGAGCGGCGGCTATCGCAGCAGTCGGGTCAATAAACGCACTGTATTCTTCGATAAGTGCTTGACATAGCTGCTCAAAATCATTACAGACTTCTTTCATCTGCCTAGCCATCCACTCATGTACAGCTCTGCTGGTAGTTTTCCTGACCAGAAACACTTTCTCCTGTTCTGTGGCGTTTGGCAGGTACTGCAGGTTATACCTGAGGTCTTGAATATAACTCTCGATATTATTCTCTGACACTGCGGGGTCAAATCTCTCTATGTCCTTCGCTAGCTCTCTCAGAGAATGGAGGTTTATTCTCCTAGCTTCTCCGCTGACGGAGATATGGAAGAGATCGTGGTCAGACCTGTCGCTGCTAGAGAGAGTGCTTAATAGCGACTCGAACTCAGACCTTTTAGCAACCATCGTTAAACTTAAAGAGTATTACTTTTAAGTACGAAATCACAGTTTTACCACAGAAAACCACAAGATCAAGTGTGCAATCAACCCGGTAGATCGCAAAAGATCACAAAACAATCAAGCACTGCTTAAAGAGCAAGGGGAACTTTTTCTTTCGGCTTTCAGCACACTGTATTGTCGTGTATGAAACCCGCGGCGTTTTATATTGAATTATTCCGCTTGGTTGACTCATTTCAGTCTTGCCACGCCCACCCAGGGACGCCAAATAAATGTAGAGAAAACCGGTTCAGGGACGCCAAATATGTAATCATAGTGGCTCTCTGAAGGCACCAGTTCTGTAGGGTTTGGGCATTTACTGAGACAATTATTAATTGTAGCAGTAAATCACAAAGTTGATTCTTTTGGTGGCTTTAGAATCCAACCATGCGATATAACTCAAACAACGCGCACACACAGGTACTAATACACGAGGATACATTTATTAATACATAGAATATGCATATAAACCTAACAGATCTTATCGAGAGGGTTATCAGAATACAAAAGATATATATTCAATCAGTTACAAAGTGTTACACATATCAAGAGGACATACGTTCAGTATATCATTCATTAAGACCGTTTCGTAAAGTGAACTTGGTTACAACTTCTACATTAGATACTCAAACAAGTACATAACTCTTAGGAATTAAATTGATATCAACTGGTTGGGATAACAATTGAATTCTCGAGCTGTAATGCATTGAAGTTGAATACTCATCCAATCTCTGGGGATTCAGATCTCCTGCGGGCACAAAGAAACAGTTGCAGGCTGTTGCTGTCCAATCTGCGCTCTCTGGCTCCGTGCCAGGCTGTGCTGTGCGGCTTGCGACGGTGCGCTGCTGATGCTCACTGACCGGCTAGTTAGTATTGGCTTTAACTAGCAAAGTTTGTGCACAGGAGAAAAGATGACTGTGGGTCCCAGCAAGTCAGGAAGAGGACCAGTTCGTTTATGATGAAGAGCTAGTTCTGAATAGTGATTCAGCTGTCCACAGTTCCGACCTGTTCACGAGGCCTGCTGCTGGTTACTCTCTGGCAACCTCCACTCTAGACTCTTAGAACAAAGGAAAGTTCTGGCACTCGGACACACTGGCCGTTCCGTGGTTGTCCGGGCTGAGTCTCAGGATGGTCAGGAGGCGCGCTGCGAGAATGTCCTGCCCTTGGGATTCTCCTTCTGAATCTTGTCTGAATCTTGTTGAATCTCTGTGTTGCCTGTTTTTACCTGGAGGAACTTCAGCTCATTGATTGGCTGAAAGTTCCATGGGCATCAGAGTCCCACGTGGGTTACTCGGCCCTACTAGTCCCTGATTGGTTGATCAAGGTGAGATATGAGTCACTTACTCCTGACACTTAGGAATGCAATCCAGATGTCCAACTCGCACTCCCTAGACAGATAGGCGCCAATGGATGACCATTGATCATGATAGCCAGGCTTAGCTAAGTGCATCCCCCTTTGGGAGCTGGTTTCTTATCACAAGAAAACATCTTAAATCAGCTTGCATGAATTCTTTCTCTGTGGCTGCACCACAGAGATGAACAGAGAAATGAGGCCTAATTTGGGAAAGCTCAGAAACACTTAATTCTGCCTTATTAATAAGCCTCACCGCTACACTTGCATCTGGAATCCTTATCAGTTAACCCCCTTCCTGCCATAAACTCCAGCCTTAGAAGTCTAATCTTCATGCAGAAAGGACTTAAAATTAACCCCGTCTTCACATCTTACTTCAGTACCTACCTTTTGATAAAAAGTTACATCACGTGTTTAGGTTGGATTTTTTTAAACATGTGTCATGCCACAAGGTGCTGTGTCCCCGAGGGGTGTTACTGTACCCAATGTCTCTTAAAATTTTATCTTAGAGTTTCCCCTACCTAAAATGGTGGTCTGGATGCACAGCTCATAAGAGACTGGAAGCTGGTAATCACTGGTGCACCCCACTCAAGCCCATATAAATAGAGCATTGAACCAGAAAAGGAGAAAGACGATCAAAGATGTTGGAGCACAGCATTTGCAGGACTTTTGCATCAGCATCTGCCTTCTAGAAACTCTATGGAACCAGCCTCTGGGCTGAAGATTCCAGTCTCCAGCCTCCAGCCTCTGAAATGAAGATTCCAACTATACCAGCTACAATCCCAGCCTCCATGCTCAAGATCACCTGCTATCGCAACAGCCATTTTAACACAATGCAAGCTGTCCATTTTCCACAGAACTGCAGGCCAGCCACTCAACTGCTTCACAAACAAATGGGCTAAAGATCTGCTGTGCTGCCACTGCGCAAGCCTCTCCAACACCATAGACTGCTGACCCCAGAATACAGCCATTGGACTGAAGGCTCCAGCTCCTCTATTGCTTCACCAATGTCCGAGCTGAAGACAGGCTGTCTTATTACTGCACCAGCCGAATACTTGCAGTGCAGGCTGATGCTACTATCCTGACCGCAAATTTTTAAATAGAGCTGTCTCTGAAGCTTGTTATGATGTTCTACGGCATCTCTAGGGCTCCAGTTGCCATGGGAAATTTGACCATTCTCATGAAGACACATGGTTTTCTCAGGCTCAGGTTTGCCGTTCTGACTGGATCCCCTTCCATTGAATCTGATTACCTTTTAGCACTTCAATTATTCTATTTCCCTTTTCCTTTATAGTGCTGAAGCACCTCTCTTAAGCAGACCATTTGCCCTGGGACCCTTGACTCTTCTCTGCTGGACCCCACCTTTGTCAGACTCCTGACGTTTTTTGTGCTGGGAAGTGTGTATCATTGTGAGCCCCAGGGCTCCTCACTTATTGCCCTCATTTTGCCTCACTGAAGCAGTCTGACCATACAGAAATTACACCTTGGTTATCTGGACTCTCTTCTGCTGGCACCTACATTCCCCCATGGAGAGCATTGCTCATTCAGAGCCTCAGGACTTCTCAATGGTCATGAGCCTGCACCACTCGTCAAGAACTTTCCCATGCTGTCTTCACCCTGCAGCTCTGGTTTATTTGCCTTCATCCCTCAATGCAGCTTCTTCAGTTCAAGTCCTTGTTCTACACTCTCAGTTTTGCCTCTTCACTCTTCATACCTGGCACTGCACTCTGTAGCTTCATCCCACAGAGCTGTTTCTTCAGTTCTATTTTTCGATCCACACCCTGCAGTGCTACTCCTCAGAACTTGTCCCTGGATCACTGCCTCATAGTCTCTAGGCTCACTTCCTGGTGCCTTCTACCCTCAACCAAAGCAGCCTGAATTCCATGCTGTCAGTCTGCCCTGAATGCTGGTCCCTGTCTCTGGCCACCTTCATCCCTGCCGCCTTCCTGGCTTCATTCAGGGCGACCTTCACTGATCCCCACATAAGGGCTCTACTTCACTTTCTTCCCTGTCAGCACTCTCCTTTCTGGGTTATTCTGGTCACTTAATCACTTTTTCTTAATTTTCCTCTCCCAAGCCACCTTCCAGTGCCCTAGTGAAGTCCTTTTCTTTCCACACTCTCAGCCTATAGCTCTGTTGCCCCGAGGTGCTGGAAGCTTAGAGGGGATGAGAGGATGGGCATGAGTGTGACCTGTCTTTAGCCAGTAAGTCCAAAAGGCACATAGGTATTTGGAACTGGCCACACAGGTGCGTCCATTAGGAAGAAACTTGCTGGGAGTTGACAGAGCATGCCTGGCTTGGTCTCAGTTGACACCCTCCATTAGGACCTTGAATTGACCAGCTCCCAGGCCCCCCCGACAGGAACATGTGTTGAAATTCCCTGCCTGGCTGCTGTTAGTCGACTTTACACTGCTTTGTCTTTTCACGTTTTCTCCCTACTGTAGAGCTTGATCTTCAATCAATTGGGTCTCTCCAGATTTTTCCATCACTCTTCAATTCCTTGCACTTGGGCTCAATACAATCGCACCTATGGCTATACTATGTTCAGATGCATTATAACATAGTTACAATTAAATAAATCATGCTGATAAAGAAAAAAAATCAGAGAATCTTGCAATTCAAATCTTTAATTACAATTAGAAATAAGGATAATGAATGGTTAAAATGATTTCAAAAGAGGGGGGACCAATTTACCCTTCCAGCTCATTTAATAAGTTAGTAAGTTAGCTGTTATTGATATTAATAGAGTACACTGGCACATGCTTCACTGTTTATTCTTAAGAAGTCCACAAGGCTGAATTTGACAATGCCTTTGAGGATTTTGAATACATGTCTCAGATGTCCTTATCATGTGTGGGCAATATGGTATATATTAAAACCAATTACTACATGTGTTAAAGCAAAGTGCCTGAAATTACAAGATAGCCAATATTAAAAACGGCTTGGCTGTTTTTTTTAGTAAATATAGACAAGGTAAACTTTGTGTGTTATTTGTCACATGAAATTAGATTTATCTATTGTTAGGAACCTTTGAGAACTATGTAAAACAATAGAATCTTAATAGGGTGTACTTTATTTTTCACATCATTGTAGGTCTTCTTATGGTCATGGTTGTCTTATGGGTATTAAGTACAATATCTTTTAGAACCCCCTTAAATTCAGCATAACCTTTGCAGCCAGCTTTGTATTTTGAGCTTCTGATGCATTTGTCCATACCAAAGGACATTGCAGACAACCATCTCTGAAATGCAGAGAACTCCTCAAACAGGACATTCAAGATCTGACAAAACATGTTAGGATTTTATATTCAGTCAAGGGATTTGCAGATAGTTGATAGTGGATAAATTTTCAGCAAAGCCGCATTTTTTATCCCAGACAATGTCTGATTAAGGAGGGCAAATGCCACCTACATAGAGCTCTGAAAGCTATTTAATACACAAGTTACATTAATTTATCAGAATGAATATGTTTAACCATTATTTTCTGCAATTTCTGTATTTTGTAAGGAAACTAGATCTATTTCTATTGTAGAAAGGTACATTGTGCTCTGTCCCTATTAAAGTAATGATTCACCTGCCTTTATGCACAGTTTGGGGAATTGTAGATATGCAATAAAATCCATAAAAATAGTTTGGTTCATCCACCCCAGGCTCAACAGACAACATATTTGGAGTCCCAGGAAGATAAATAATTTCCTCACATACTCAAGATGCTCTTCCTGCACCAGAAGGATTGAGTCAAGTGGTATAATTCAAATGTGGATGAAATGTAGATATAATTTTCATAGAATTTAACAAAAGTGTGGAGGCACATGGGAAATGCAAAGAGGACACAGATGTTGAATGTTTTGGACATGGTAAGACAGCAACGTGGTTTGTATAAAGCTTAACACCTTGTTTTCATGCACTCTTTTAACATATGACTGTAGAATGTTGCTCCAAACATGCACTTCCCTCAGTTCATCCAAGGATCCTGGCTGGTTGTTTGACTTTCTCAGCAGCTCAAAGTCATCCATGCTCTTTTGACTGAACATATATGTTCATATCAGGACAAGAAAAAACAGTGGCAAAAATGTACTTTATACCATTTGAAAAATTAAGGATCAACAGGGAATTAATTACTTCAATGGTATACACAGGATAAATTCACTTTTGTATTTTAGAAACTTTAAAAGAGAAACACTGACACACATTTACCTTAGATACTGTACTCTCTAAAGTGTTCTTTCCCTGTTGTGCACTCAGATTTTGGTGGTCATTGCTTCCTCTTCAAAATGTGTTCCAGGGATACCATACTATAATGTTTTATGTGTTATTGGGACAAGAAGGATGTACATTCAAACTTCAGTTTATAAGAAGCGAGATTCAGCATTTCATCCGAGGCAATAGGTATCGGTTCATTTTAATAAACTGCAGATTCCCCATCTTTTCCAATCATTCCAATTGGCCCTTACCCATCATGGCCTCCTAATATTCCTCCTCTATGAATTGGCTACATTACTCTGCTCTCCTCCCCACTGATATCTGATGTGTGGTGAGCGTTCTGGCGCACTATGGCTGCCGTCGCATCATCCAGGTGGATGCTGCACATTGGTGGTGGGGGAGGGGAGTCCCCATTACCTGTAAAGCGCTTTGAGTGGAGTGTCCAGAAAAGCGCTATATAAATGTAAGCAATTATTATTATTATTATTATTATCTCCAATTATATACAATGCCTTGTAAAAGTTTTCAGTCCCTTGCGTATTTTTCACATTTTTGTGTTACGACCGCCAACCTGCCCAGACCAGCCCCCAAGAGAGCTAACCAGTGCCAGCAGTGGGGCAATAATTACAAGCGCCGCCGCACGTGTTAACGCAGCACCAGACGCCCTACCAAGAGGCAGACTGCAGTATTTAAGCCAGTCAAACCCGCTTCTTGCTGCTCGGTATTGAGTCTACTCTTTGAGAGCTGTACCTGGTGTTTATTCTGTACCTCACATTCTTCTGGATTCTGGACTTCCCTTTTGCCTTTCGACTTTGGACCTTGCCTCTCGTTTCAAATTGTTTGGCACTATTTGTACTTCCTGGATTTCGAACCACCTTTCTCCTTTTGACAACAAACTCGCCTGACGTACCGGATTGTTCCCCTGCCTCGACACCTACCTACTCCTGCGTCTGCACAGGATCCACATATCTCTTCATTGGGAATTCCTTACATTTTGCCTTTAAGCTTGCAGTTAAGACACTAACCAATTACTATTTGTTATGTACTGTACACAACCTACTCCACACACTTCAACATAAAATAAAGACGCAAATATACAGTATATCATGAAGTTCAAGCAGGGAGCTGCATCAACATTCACTGCTCAAGGAGCAGGTGAAGGTTTATGCTCAGAAGGTAAAGAAAAGAAACACAATGTTTCCACAGTGAAGTCATCTTCATGATTTATGTATAGTATATGTATAGTACATCATATTTGTCATGTACTGTATAATTAAAAAAGATGGAAATTATTGGATACTTATTCAAACCCTTTGCTATGTCAAACCCAATTAATTTAGGTGTTCAAGATTACCTTTAACAAGCAAAACATTTGAATGACCTCTGCCTGCGTGCAATAACAGTGGTTCACATGATGTTTGAATTAATACCTGTATATCCGTCTCTGTAAGGCACTTTAATAAGGCAGTGCATTTCAAGCAAAGATTCAACCATGAAGAATAAAGAGCTTTCAAAGGAACTCAAAGATAAAGTTGTATAATATAAGGCACAGACAAGGAGTAGGGTATAAAAACATCTCTTCAAAATGAGCAGAATGAAATTGGATAGGGATGCCTCTCTGAGGCCAAGTGCAACTTTAAAAGAGTTACAGAGGTCAGTGGCTGAGATATGAGAAAATGTACATGGGTCAACCACACCCTGGTCAGACTACATGATGGGAGCTTGTATTGAACTACTGTAAATAAAAATGTATCCCACATATTGGTTTTTTTACCACCTAGATGGTAATTATTATATGGTAATTATTACTAGTGATACGTATACTACAAACATGTAGCAAATTACTTTGTGGTCCCACAAATGTTATATTTCACACAAACCCAACATAATGTGACACTCAGTCAACATCATCCCCAAATGTTGGTTCAGCATTGTTACAGTTCAGCTTCTTATCAGCAGGGACTGAGATGCTTGTCAAGACTGATAGGAACTTACCAAATCTTAGAGGACAACTTGCTTCAGACCTAAAAATGGGACAAGAATTCACTTTTCAAAAAGAAAAGAATCCAAATCACAAGGCCAAAGTTACACTAGGGTGCTTTAAGAATAAGAAGCCAGTGTGTTGAAGTACCCATGAGAGAGCTTGGAAAAATATTCCAAATAGAATAAAAAGAGCATCAAGCCAGGGTGCAAAGTTGGTAGAGACTGACATGAAAAGACTTGAAAGACTGCTGCCAAAGGTGTTTCCACCAAATGCAGAGCTCACAGGTTTGAATACTAATGCAATCAACATATTTCACCGTTTTAACTTTTGTTTTTGCTGACGTTTACTATTAGTTTAGTAGGGACAACAATATCTTTGTGATATAATAACAATACTTCTGTATGAATGTTTGGAATACTTGGTGAGATAGGTTTGGCTTAACCTGCTTGGTTCCTGGGCATTCTTCTGGCCATAGGACGAGGAGGCTTGGACCCTATATATTGCAGAAGTATAGAGGGAATGGGCTGGAGGATGGATGCTTGAGACGAATGTGAAAGGAGGTGTTTGTGCTTCATAAATAAAGCTGATTGCAGAATAATGGTAATTAGGTGCAGCTGTGTGTGATTGACTTGTCGTTGTTATCCCTCCTGAATTTCAGTTAATAACTTGCACTAATCTTGTCCTCAGAAGTCTTCAGCTTGAGCTTTCATAAAATGGTACACCAGAAGAAGTGCATGGATGCTTTTGTACGGCAGTGCAAGGATCACATAACAGTTTTTCTACATTTCATTAAAGATGTTGCAAAGATTTATTTAAAGATCATATCAATTAAAGTGCTCTAACAGGCAGTGGTGGATATTTGACCTCTTCTTGAATTGAAAATAGAAAAAAAATACATTAGTGTTAATATTTAAATAAAGATTTATATCTCCTGATTACAAATCACTGTACTGCCTTTTAAATTATTTAATGAGGTCAGTATCCTGTTTCTATTATTTACATTACATTTACTTGAAACCCTAAGGATTTGTTAACAGAATTACAAAGAAAGATAAGCAAAATACAAATGAGCTAAGACATTTTGACCTCTATTCTATTCTGTTTGCCAGAACCCCCATCATATGTTTCATAAGAGATTAAAGAGAATCAGCTTCCACAGCTTGAAGTAATAAGCACAACAATCAATCAGGCAAAGTCTTTATTTTGCTGCTTCCACTTTTAAGGTACACTAGGAGTGCTTTTGACAAATTGCATTTCAGCTTTTCTGAAGAGAGAAGTCTAGTTTGCCTGCTATACCAAAGTATGTACTATAACATTAGCACAAAAAAGAGCTAATACAAAGAGATTAGACAAGGAAAAGGAAATATGAACTAATTAAACGAATTATTATATTAAAAGGGCAAACTGTAAACTAGCCACACTATAAGGGGTCTGTAATGTTTGTTATTTGTCGTACTACAACTTTTTTACAAATTATCAACAAGAATGTTAGGTGTGACATATCCCTGAAATTATTTTACTCAGGCAGTACTGTATGTTGATTGTTTTTTTTTCAGCACTTATTCAGAAGCAGCAATTTACAGTTCTGAGGGCATAATTTTGGAGCTCAAGGCATGATTTTTGGCACCAATGAATAGACCAACAGCAGGAATGTCTAGATTCTAGCAGACAAGTAGTATGTTTTATTTTTTTAAAAGGTGCACCTAGACTAGATGAAACTACTGAAAAACTGAAAACAATTATAAATAATGTTCATGTAACATCTTGTGATTAATTCCTGAAGTCTAGAAAATAACTTAATATTACTTATTTTTACCAAGAGTACTGAAGCTTCCAATTAAGAACACCTTTGCTACTTATCATACTCACCCTATTTAACCAAGATAGAGAGAAAAAAATAAATTAAATGGATAAATGTTATAAGAAAGACTAAAAACGGTATTGTGGGAGACAGTACTGGGAGATTGTCTATGAGGATAGCAACTTCTGTCCAGCTATAAATGATGCATCTTCATACAGTACATGCATCATTTGTTAGAGTGTAAATCCATGAACATGGAGCTCAAAAATTGAGGAATGGTGAAGAAAGATGTGAAGACGGGGGTTTGAATTTAATCCTTTCTGTAGGGGGTTTAGACTTCTAAGTCACAAGCTGGGGTTTATGGCAGGAAAGGGGGTTAACTGATAAGGAGTGCAGATGCAAGCTAGGAACCCCCCTGGGTGTAATCTTAAACTGACCATTTGTCCAGAACATCGTAAACTGGCCAAATACCATGAACCCCCCTCTTTACCATCAGACCGAGTGACGTCAGAAACGGAAAGAAGACACTATATAACCCAAAAGTTTGTAACAGTACGGTGAACAATACTTCGGTTTTGTTGTTTCTTGCGGGAAACAAGACTTCGGCTTTATTGTTCCTTGCATGCAATAAACTCATCTGTTTTACTTCA
The DNA here is from genome assembly GCF_059453375.1 of Lepisosteus platostomus. Lineage (NCBI taxonomy): Eukaryota > Metazoa > Chordata > Actinopteri > Semionotiformes > Lepisosteidae > Lepisosteus > Lepisosteus platostomus. The sequence goes on along the minus strand of NC_142612.1, from coordinate 55,765,889 downwards.
TCTCGGGATCAAGAACCTTATTCGTTCTGTTACAACAAATTTGGCGTAGTCAGCGTATGCTCCAGAAGGCGCGGAACTTCCCAGCGGCAGGAGAGACGGTCAGCGCGCACATTACTAAGAGGTAAGGACTCCTCTTTTATTTAAAAGTCCCGACTCTCTCTGACCGATTGGGAAGTCTCTGCTCCCTGCGAGAATCGCCCGAGATGACAGAGTAAACGTGAGTTCCCGAATTCCTCTGGCCCGGGGAAGACACTGGTGTATGTAATGGGTTGTTTGCTGTAAGCCCAGAATTTGGTCTGGCAGGGGTTCTGCGGTATTGTGTACAGGCGTTCGAAGCTGGTGTATGCCTTAATTGCGCTTGGAGTTTTTGAACGGGTTTTGGACCCTTACCGCGAAGTTCAGGACTGGTGTGGGCCTTAATTGCGCCCGGAGTTCTGAAGGTCAGGACTGGTTTGGGCCTTAATTGCGCCCAGAGTTCTGAGGCTCAGGATCGGTGTGGGCCTTAATTGCGCCCGGGGTTCTAGAGCAAGTGGTGCATTAAATGCACTTAGTTCAGGACTGGTGTGGACCTTAATTGCGCCCGGAGTTCTGAAGGTCAGAACTGGTTTGGGCCTTAATTGCGCCCGGAGTTCTGTGGCTCGGGATCGGTGTGGGCCTTAATTGCGCCCGGGGTTCTGGAGCTGAGTGGTGCATTAAATGCACGTATAATCCAGGATTGGTGTGGGCCTTAATTGCACCCGGGGTCCTGAGATTAGCTATGCCTTGATCGTGCACGGATTGGCGTGGCGTGGTTTTTTGTTTTAAAGGAAACAGGAGTAGAAGAGATATATATATATATGTATGTATGTTTTTGGTGTATTCCTTGTTTGTGAAATACATATACACACGCACGACACTAACATAAACACACCTCATAATAAAAGAGCAAAGCATTAAGTAGCAGGATTTAAAGGACGTTGAGACCCGAGAATCGCCCTGATTGAGCTCAGTGCGTAAGTCCACCCCGGGGCAAAAGCAGCGATGCTGGCGTTCTGGGGATGGTGAATTACTGATCAAGAAAGGGGGTTTTCGAGGTCTCGTTTCTTACCTGTGAACAGTGTGGTGTAAGTCCTCTAAAGTCTCTGAGAGGCATTTAGATCTGGAGGTAACAGAGGCCCTTGGCTGAATGAGTGCAGGAATGCACAGGTTTTTCAAGTGAAAGCATCCCCTTACTGTATGAGCTGTTACCTCACACACGACAAAAGTAAAAGAGACCGAACATGTGTGCTAACTGATGGTTTGAGAAAGTGGTGGAAGGGTCCGTTTATATATCGGAAAAGTGTAAGTTGACAGAAAAAAAAAGGAGAAAAATATGCGAAAAGTTGAGTTTGTCAGAGGGAGTCTGGGGCGAAGACGCCTGTAAAGAAAGCATATGAGTATTGATTGGCAAAAGCACAAGCATGTAGCTCCCACCCTGGTGCACGGCCGGCACCAGTGGTGGCAGATACATGAGAAAAAAAAGAAATTGGGATGTGACTTAAAAGTGTGTTTACGGGGAAAACAAAAACCCGGAAGAAAAGATACTTTACTCGCTACGAAAGAGTATAAACAAAAGTGAAAAGAGGCAGTGCAGGAGAATCAGAAACTAAAAGAAGAATTAGTTCCTGGTCGCACTGCACTAGTTAATGTGTTATATCCTGCTCTCCCATAGGGGAACAGACAGGCAGGAAATGAAAATAATTGGGATCAATTCCCACAGTGACCATATGGAGACGGGGGGTCTGAGTGGGATGACACCTGGTACGAGTGTGATAGAGACGGAACAGGAACTCCCTTAAACAGAGGGCGCCCGCAGACCTGTACTCTCACCCTAAGTGGGAGAGGGCCTGATGTAGCGGGGATTGGCTCTGTTGATGACAGCGTCACTCTAAGTGTCTAGCACCCCGTCGAGGGGGGTCCGCACTCGCACCTACCTTCCCTCATTCCCCCATAAGATCAAATGCAAAACCGGAAGATATTGACCGATGGGTTAAAGCACCGCACCCGAAATTAGAAATGCAGCGAACCTGGAGTGCGCTTCAGGAATTAAAAGGATTAATGTAGAAGTAAAACAAGAATACAGCACATTGTAGTACGAAGAGAAAAATATATTCTCGATGTGTATGTGTGTTTTATGAATTTGTGTGCCGGCATGTATGTGTGTAACTGTGAGTTTTGGTATACTAAATGGCGGTGTGAGTGTGTTTAGCCAGCGGGACTGGCTAGAGACGTAACTAAAGAGACTTGACGAAAATCAACTTAAGGAGATTGGAAAATATAAGAGCGTCTGAAACGTATAAGTACAGTACAGGTGGACGTAAAAGTAGTTAAACAGTTTTTGTATTTTTATACAATTAGTTGCAATAGTGGAAACAATTTGGTTTTATTTGAATGTCTCGAAACCAGACATGCTGAAACGCTGTAGGTTTAGAATCGAGACTGGGGAGAATAACGTCTTGTGAGAAGATCTGTTTACCTAACGATTAGATCCTGTAAATCCCTTGTAGCCTCCCTAAGTCTGTCCCAGTCCAGTGGTTAAAAATGTACTGTTAATGGAGTGTTGGTTTCTCTGTTAGGGGATACTGGAGCACTACTGTCATGCTTGTTTCACTCCTCTGTTCAACAGTGTGCTATAGATTAATGTATATGGGAAGACGGCAGGAGGCCACAGGAGTATTGGGACAGCAAGTTTTACTTGCCGAGTACCAGATTTTAATGGGTGGTTTTATCCCAGATCTTTTGGGTTGGAATATTATGCATTACAAAGAATGACTATCCAGAACAGGGTATCACGTGGCTTCAACTGACTGTGATCACTCAGTATGTTGATGGTATTCTGAGTGCTTCCCCTGACGAGGAAACCCACAAGTCTGAGTTGCTTCAGCTTTAGAGTGTCTAATAGAAGCAGTTATGATAAGGCCCTTTTGTGTCTAGCATTGTGAAATTTTAACAGGGCCTGGGTGCAATGTTTTTACAGGGTGAGCACAACTCTTAACAGATCTGCTTAAGGGGGGAGTGCAGTACAAGGACAAGATTGCCTTGGTTCCCGCAGCAAAAGCCGCCTGTAATAATTTGAAACAAGCTCTCTTACAGGTGCTGAGACTGGGGTTTCCTCAGATGGATCAACCATTCCTTTGTATTATTGCAAGTTGCTGACAGAGGCCACCCAAGGAGCCCGCGAGCAGGTCCTGGAGGCGTGGGGACCACCACCTGAAGGAGGGCACAACCTCATCCCAGGAGAGTGGGTGTGGATCAGGAAATTTCCTTCACAGGTTCTCCAGCCCAGGTGGGACGGACCCTACCAGAGCCTGTTGACAACCGAGTCTGCGGTTCGAGTGGAAGGAAAAGATCGCTGGATCCACGCGTCACACTGCCGACGAGCCTCATCCCCATTTACAGACTCAGAATGAAATCATTTCTGTTAATAACGATAATTGATGCTGTAGGACTATGTTCCGCAGGAATTAATGATCATCTCTCCCACAAAGGAGAACATGGAATTAATTCCTTTTTAGGCCTCTCCTATCTGACAGCTAAGAAAACCAGCCAAAGTGCCTGCTGGGTGTGTGCCGCATTACCCAAATATGTACAGGGAGGACTTCCTATGGGAGCCATTCCTTGGCGTTTCAAGGAAGTCATAGGCATGATCATTTGGAGGGATAATTTAGGAGATTTTAATATGACAAACTATGGGGGTTGCCATAACACGACTTTAACCTGCACAACATTACAATATCTACAGGAGCGAGGCTTAGAGCCCAAGAGTTTCACAGGCTCTTATGCTCCTAAATATAACAGAAGCCATACACCACCATACCTGACTCTAAATAAGGAATGTGAGGGAAACATATGTTTTCAGCACGCTAATGGTCTGCACTTGGTTGGATGGAGTCGTTGCAACCTTACCATCGCTGCAAATATATCCACCTCTACCTTCCAAATTCCAGGATGGGATCGGCACACCCCACAATTCGGTATAAACTTCTTATTTTCAGAGGCATGGGGAGCGCCAAACCGAACATATTTCATTTGTGGAAAACGAGCCTACCCATGGTTGCCAGCCCAGTGGTCTGGCTCATGTTATTTAGGATATGTGGTTCCTCATATCCGTGTTCAAACCCACAGCCCCTTCGGACCTAACCACAGACCACAAAGAAAATTGGCTGATTGGGAATATTATTTAGGTATAATATTTCCACAAGCCGGCATGAACTTTCTGAGTCGAGAGTTAATTCAAATGGCCTCGACTTTAGAAGAATTAGCAAATTCTACCTCATCTAGTCTGAAGGCTGTTAATGATGAGATGGTAGCCCTCAGAACAGTGGCCATGCAGAACCGACTAGCTTTAGATTATGTACTGGCGGCCCAAGGAGGAACTTGTGCAGTAATTGGCACTGAATGCTGCACATATATTCCTGATAATTCTGAGCACATCTCAGATCTGGCCCAACAGATTTACAATGAGGGACAGAAATATCAGGACTATTATACTGAAAATTGGGGAACTGGGTCTTGGGTAAAGTCTGTGTTTGGGGCCTGGGGTGGAACCTTTTTACAGTGTTTATTTGTAGGAATAGTATTGTTTATATGTATAATTGTAATCATCACGTGCACAAAAACATGTATCACATCTTGCTATAACCGTGGAACGTACAATGTCATGGCAATACATACCTGTTCGCCAAGAAAGGAAATATCTGCCCTGACATTGTATTTATAAAAATAGGCTACACTGACGTATGCCATATTTTATAAGGGGGGAATGAAGAAAGATGTGAAGACGGGGGTTTGAATTTAATCCTTTCTGTAGGGGGTTTAGACTTCTAAGTCACAAGCTGGGGTTTATGGCAGGAAAGGGGGTTAACTGATAAGGAGTGCAGATGCAAGCTAGGAACCCCCCTGGGTGTAATCTTAAACTGACCATTTGTCCAGAACATCGTAAACTGGCCAAATACCATGAACCCCCCTCTTTACCATCAGACCGAGTGACGTCAGAAACGGAGAAGAAGACACTATATAACCCAAAAGTTTGTAACAGTACGGTGAACAATACTTCGGTTTTGTTGTTTCTTGCGGGAAACAAGACTTCGGCTTTATTGTTCCTTGCATGCAATAAACTCATCTGTTTTACTTCATCTCGGGATCAAGAACCTTATTCGTTCTGTTACAACAATGGGTATACAGAGGTTAACTGATCCATAGAGTGGAGCGATGAAGTTTTGTCAAGGGATTTTAGGTGATATTTTGATATTGTGAGCTTTGGAGGTAAAAAACTACTGCATAGACTTTGAGAAGCATGTGTTTCTGATGAGCAGCTTGCCAGCTAGATGTTTTTGCCGACTGGATGTCGGTGTAGAGTTTAGCTTCATCCATATCGCATTGTGCTGCACACACTCATACAGCGGATATAGAAAGTCACCACCCCGTTTCAAAACGTTCACCTTTTGTTGCTGTAAAGCCCCAAAAGAAGACAAATAAAATCAGCCTTTTTCCAGTTTTATTCACAAATTTCCAGTTTTATTCACAAATTGTACCTTGCAACATCCAAGTAAAAAAAGAAAGCAAAACAAAAAAATAAAAATAAAAAAGTAGAATAACTGGGTTAGGCCAAAAAGTTCAATTTTGGTCCATTTGGCCACGTAATCTTTAAGTTGCTTAATGGCAAAACATAAACAAGACTTGATGTGGCTTTTTTCTTGCCACCCTCCCATACAGGCCAGATTTGTGGAGAGCTTGTGATATTGTTGCCACATGCACACAATGATCAGTCTTTGCCATAAAGTCCTGTAGCTCCTTCAAAGTTGCCATCAGCCTCTTGGTAGCCTCTCTGATCAGTCTCCTTCTTACTTGGTCATCCAGTTTGGAGGGATGGCCTGATTTAGGCAAGGTCTTGGTGGTGTCATATGCCTTCCACTTCATAATAATGGTCTTAACTGTGCTCCATGGGATACTTAAAGCCTTTTAAATGTTCTTATACCCATCTCCTGACTTTTGCCTTTCCACAACTTTATCTCAAAGCTCTTTTGAGAGCACCTTTCCACTCATAGTGGATTCCTTGTTTTGAAATGCACTTCCAAGCAGTGAAATCATCTATAAAAAGCTGCTTTTATTCTGAACTAATCAAAATCACCACAATTGATCGCAGGTGGGAGCCAATTAGCTTGTTGTGTGACCTGTAAGGTGATTGGTTATACCTAAGCAAGTTTACACATGCAATTGTAAGGGGTGGGGAGTTCACTTATCCAAATAAGTTATTTTACTGTTGTAATATTAATTATTTTTCAGAATGTTTTAGAATTTTATTTTAATTTGGCTAATGTGGATTACTATGTGTTAATAAAAAAGGGAACAAGCCTAATTTAATTTGTTTTTATTTTCAGAGTGTCATACAACAAAAGGTACACATTTTCAAAGGGGGTGGTAACTTTCTATACCCACTGTAGATAAGATAATCTTCTTGATTTTATTGTTATCTCTATTATAACAGTAATCTGCCAATTGTGAATAAGGAACATGAAAAATAAAAATGTCAAATAATACTCAAAAAGGAGCAATTCAACAAACAAAAAGAAATAATAAACCATTGTGTGAATTTAATAATTTTATCAACCTAGATGATAAATGCTATTGCGTTTTACTCAAACACCATGTATTTCAATCTAGTTCTTGATCAAACTATGTGTATTTATACATTGCCAGAAAGCTCTTAATTCTTGGCAAAGGCTGAGGCTATCAAAACAGCTTTGGTCAGGTCACAGAGACAAGCACACAGAGACATAGAGACAATTTAGACACACCTATTAACCTAGTCAGCACAGCTTTGGAAGGTGAGAGGCAGATTACCATAGAGGAGCTACAGCAACATTTTTTTGACACACAAACTGTACAACAACTACCATGTCACCATGCTACCCATAATATATATATATATGATACTGTACATACTGTATTAGATATTAACCATATTTAATATACAAATCCATTATTTGCCAAAATTAATAATAAAAAGAATGAGAACTATTTTGTACTGAGATTGATTTAAAAATAAGCTAAAAAGCTAAACTGCTTTTAAGAAATAGAAATAGTGATTCAATTTGGATTTAGGGATTAAACATATATTTATAATTTCTGGACATGTTTTTTGGCCCCAGAGAAAACATCTTATTGCATGTTGTGTAATGACAAAGATTTAATCGAAATGGAACAGAAGCATGAAAAAGACATTTCAGCTAAATAAAACACGAAGATTGTCCCTTACTACTTGGGGAGCTGATGAAATATAAGATCAAGAAGAGTGTAATGATAAATCAGTGAGAAATTCTGAGGTATTGTCCAAATGTTTTTTTTCCATTAGGTCTCTTGTCCTTCCATGCCTACAGTCTAATCCTTGATAAGTATTTCTGCATAACTAAGGTAATGTAGCAAGGCTTTTGAGTTGTCAGAAAGTGGACAATAAATTGCACAACTGTACTGTAAAATTAGAACTCTGAAAAAATAATTACTTGCTTTCTGCTTGCTCATGCTCTGTAAGGACTTCTGAACTGTACAAAGCTGGTAGATACCATACATATCAGTCCACTCTATTATTTTTCCAGGTTATTTTATTCATATTTCTGCAAAAAAAGAAATGCTGATTAACATAAGCAAACCAAGACAGAACATAACAGTTGCCTAACTGCTTTCAAAATTTTAAAGTAAAAGCCAACTACACTACCAGTCAATTACAAATGACTATTTAAGCTTGGAAGATTAGAAAAGATCACCAACAGCCCCTGCAATTTTTCCTAACACAAAGAAATTAAATCAGTAAAATGTACACCAAAATGCTCAAACCACGCCAAATCAAAAGTTACACACACAGTATGGTTTATCTCAAATTCTAAGTTAAAGGGGGGCTTAATCTTTTGGCATCCCAAAGCATTCAAACAGAAGAAAAAGCAAAAAAAAAAACAGGTTCTTGTACAAAAAAGATGACTGAAGTACCTTCTGAATATCCCTTTCAATTAACCTTAATGTCATTCTTTGGGAAAGAAAGCTGGAGAAGAAAATCCCGTGGATATTGTTTGAAAAAATACTCTCTTCAATGGTAATACTGCTTGTGCTAATCTTCATTCTCGCCTTTATCCCCTCTCCACTCATCTTTTCCCTTTGATTTCTAAGCTGGGAGACCCAGGCCTAACCTTGTCAGCTCCAGTTCACAGGCACACACTAGGATGATGGGCCTCTGATCTGGCAAATTGATCGACTGTAAGGGAAAGTTTAACTGAGGAAGGCTCTCGCTGACAAGTAATAAAGCCCCATTCTTTAAAGTTTCCACCGGAGACCCATATGTGGGCAGAATTAATGAAATGCCTGTAGAGCTAGAAAGCATAAAAGCATGTTTATGAATGCCTTGAAACCAAGAGAAGAAAAAGCACTAATGTCCGCAAACTACGCGCCACACATGAATCAATAAAGAATAATTAGGAGCAGAGCCCAACCTACTCTCACGACAAATGTATTTTATTATGAGGTTATGTTACTGGGTGCTAATTAGAACTGATTGCTCTAATTAGACCTATGCCAATAAAATTAAACTGTCATTAGGACTACTAAATGGTCTGTTCATGGTTTATAATATTATTGATGTATAGGCTGTCAAGATGTTTACAGGCCACTATGTTCATATCTATTGCTCATGCAGTAAGACAGTAAATATGTTTTATTCTTGTTTTGTGATTAGCCATTGAATAGTCCCTTCCAAACAGGACATAAGATAGTGGATTTTGACAGAGAAAGAATAGAGAGGGGACAAGAAGTGATAAAAGCATAGTGACAAATGGTTACATTTTTTTTCAAGTAAGTTTGTCATTATACGTATGATGCCACGTAAAACAGTTGGAATGGAAAGTTGTACATCGAAAATAGAAATATTAAACCCATATTTTTTCTTTATATGCATCTCTCCAGATTGTTTATTTTATTTCTCTTTAAATTAAATTATGCCATGTTTTATGGCTTATAGACAGAATTAATTTGTCTGCTGAGTACCCAGTACATAAGGGATTTCATGCCCTGGCTGGGAAAGGCTCACAGCCTGCAGTTGCCAGTGGAAATTGCAGCATCTTCATGAGCGTTCACCCTCCAGTTCTGTGAAACGAAAATCGGGCCTTTCAAACTTCCAACCAGTTGTCTATTGGGCAGCCAATCTTCCAATCAAGCTGCCAATTAATGATCATATTAAAGGCTTGATTCTCCTCTAGACCTGAGCTCTGACATTTGAGCTTCTGTTAGCCATCTGGCAATCAGCTCTACGAGAAACATGTGCATGTACAAAACCAAAAGCCTAGATTCACCAGCATACTGTAGGTCCAGCGAAGACCCCGATTACTGATTCCCAGGAAACTCTCAACTTGAAAACTCCACCGCCTGATTCCCTGAGTGGCTCTGATCTTGATAGCTCCACCACCTGATTCCCAGGGCGGCTCTCATCTTGATAGCTTCACCACCTGATGCCCCGGGTGGCTCTTGCCTTGATAACTTGACTGCCTGATTCACCGGGTGCCTCTCGTCTTGATAACTCGAATGTCTGATTCCCCAGGCTGTGCAAAATCCATCAGCTCACCTTATTGTTCTCACCAGTCAGCCTTGCCTGCCCTCTGTTTTCCTGCCCCCTCGGCTGTCCCGAATTCACATGGAAAACAATGAAGCCCTGCTCTTGGGTTTCAGGCAGACAGCCCGCCTGCATAGGAGCAGCCATGGTTGTCACACAGAAAGTCTTATTTTTTTGCAGATGTCTGTAGACAAGTTAAACCAACTTAAAATTAATTATCTTGAATCTTGAGTTCATCAAGATGTATCCTGAACAACCCTATTTTCTTTGCATCAATGAGCATAACACCCTGTTTAAACATCCAGCTGTGATAAACAGCTAAACCAAAAGTTCAGCAATACAGCACTGCTCAAGAGGGAAATTAGCAGACTTAAAATGTCTAGTGATAATGACTGGTAAAGCTGTTAAGGGCCAAATGTAGAAAAAGTCCTAAGTTTGAGAAGATAAAGAAATAGATCTGAAAGAGTAGGTGCGATGCTTGTTCTTGATAAAAGATTTTCCTCATAAAGCCTAAAGAGTAATGATTGTCCATTGGTTTGACTGAAATTTGTCAGAGCATGCAAAAAATAGTTCTCTCTTTCCCATTCTGTTTAATAACATCTGGAAAGTCCCTGTTGGCAAGTCCTAATGTTATACAGTACATGAGTTCCACCCATCTATCCATTTTTAACCGCTTTATTCAGTTCAGGGTCATAGGGGAGCTGTAGCCTATCCAGGCACAAGACTTATAATATTAAAATAATGATGAGATTTGACAAATATCTTAAGTCTTCTTTTAAATAATATCATTAAGTCTAAAGTCAACATTAAAGCCTGAGATGGAGTACCAAATTTGAATTGTTGTATTTTTTAAATGTTATTATTTTAACATCAATATTTTAAGAAGAGTAATACATTGAACTGCTGTAACCGAAGAGCTGTGCTAAATATGTAAAGGTCAAAGTGTAAAAAACAAAGTGAAAATAGAACGATGCTGAATTTCCTACTTTTTTAAGCTATTCGCCTCTAAGCAGAAATGACACAAAATAAGTCTCAGCATGCAGTATAGTTTCTAAACGGCTCTCCAACACTGGACTTTTGCTTTGTTGATACCCAAAGCTATGACTTTTTAAAAGGGCTGTAATGCACCTGACATTCACGTCTTATGTTTGTTTCCCATGAAATCAAACACATGGGTCAAAAGTCATAAGCTTGCAGAGGCATGGGACACTAACAAGGGTTCTATGTTCAATATCTTAACCAACTGCAAGATCAAAGATGTCACCATTACTGTGGTTTATAAAAGAGCTCTCAGGATGCTGTAAAGTGAGACCAGCACTTACAGTTACTGTATATAGTGCTTTTCTGGACACTCCTCTCAAAGCGCTTTATAGTTAGAGGGGACTCCCTTCCACCTCCTCCAATGTGTAGCACCCACCTGGATGATTTGATGCCATAGTGCTCAAGTACGCTCACCACACATCAGCTATCATTGGGGAGGAGAACAGAGTGATGAAGCCAGTTCATAAACGAGGGTTATTAGTAGGCTGTGATTGGTTAAGGCCAATGGGAAATTTTGGCCAGGACACCAGGGTTACACCCCTACTCTTTACGAGAAACACCCTCGGATTTTTAATGACCACAGAGAGTCAGGATCTCGGCTTTACGTCTCATCTGAAGGACGGGCCTTTTTTACAGTATAGTGTCCGCATCACTATACTGGGGCATTAGGACCCACACAGACCACAGGATGAGCATCCCCTACTGGCCCCACTAAAACCTCTTCCAGCAGCAACCCTAGTGTTTTCCAGGTCTCCTATCCAGCTCGCACCTGCTTAGCGTCAGTGGGCTGCCAGTTGTACTGTAAGTTGCAGGATGATGACAAAAACAGTTGAGGAGTGTTGTGATGGGTCTGCACCAAACATACTCGTGGTCCGTGGGCACTCGTGGTCCGTTGGTCTGTCGTAGAAAGACTTACAGTACAGTAAACGTCTTTACTGTGCCCGTTGTAGATATTGAATTTTACCACTGAAGGGAAATCTTAGTACCTGAGCATAAAAAGAATAGGAGCATACTGTAATGCGTGTGAAGGCCATAAACGATATTCATTTTGGAACATAAACATACAGTACTGTATATGGCTGGTCTTGGTACTTTAAAGTAAAAAATACACACCAGTATTCCATTTCTCCCTAAACATTTTAAGCATCGGAGTCTTTAACTAAAGAGATACCGGAGTCAACAAGCATACTTTTAGAATTTGATTAATAGGGAATATAATATGGAATCGCGTATCTAAAGAATTTAATAACGATATGATTATATTCGTGTACTGCAACAGGGCTGTGTAGGGCTGTTTCGCCTCCCTCTTCATACGACTTCCCTTGTAGCCTACTGGTGTACGTGCCCGACTACCAACTCATGGGTTGTGTGTTCAAATCCAGCTGGTGCTGGACTTTTCTTTTAACAAACATTTCTTCGAAAAAATACAATAGCGATATTATGGACAATCAATTGACTTTTATATTTCAAAATATCACAACATGATCGATTCTAAATCATTTTTGATAACAATGAATAGTCACCTTCTTCCCTTCTGACAACGGTCCCTGCTTCTGCTTCCTGCTTCTATTGTGTGTGTGTAATAGAGTACATTTTTATAGACAAATGGAGGCTGGACAGTATGCGTTACAATATAAACATTTATATTGATTTAAATCGTGTTTTGATTTAAATCGCAAACGCGTGTTTAATTATATGTGTTTTTTAATCATAATCAGGCTAATGCAACATAAATTGATACAGTATCTTTGTCTTCTAAGTATCTTAATAAACTTTCAGCATAGCTTTCTACCCGTTTAGATTTATATTTCTTGGGATTTTGGGATCAAACGTGGAAGGATTAGATTGTAATAGTTTTTATTTTTCAAATATGTTTTAGAAAAGTGTAATCTATACCTGCCCAGACTGTACGCCTTCCTATACCCCGCCTTTCATTCCCGTCCTGCTCTTCCCCACGCACCCCAGCCGGGCGCTCTTCGGCCTCTGCCCGGGACGAATGTATATTTTGATATTTACACCTGGCGCGGCACCGAGGGAGCGTCTGCATTTATAACTTAGTTTTTAAAATTAGTCAAGCAATATGAAGCATCTCCTTTTACTTTTAAGTCCCTTAAATACATTGAGCACAGCTTTCTCACCACTTAAGATTGCTTTTTGATACCATCCTTACACAAAGCAGAAACTTTCCGATGACATACAGTACAAGTGGAAAGATTACAGATTTTAAACGTCTTTAATTTTGTTACGTTATACGTTTTAGAAACGTTTCATCTAAACAAACACCACAAAACTATTCTCGATTGTATTTCTGACTGTTATGTTACACCTACAGTAGTTCACTGCTTTAAATACATCGAATTAAGAAAGTTAGGTGTAGCACTTTAGATCTTTTTTTCATATCACCTTTAAAAGTGGCATCTCAAAGCAATACAGTAGATGGAAAAACAGTTAAAAGGGACCAAAGTAAATACCAGACAAACGCAAACGCGTTTTTAATAAAATGCTTTTATTCATTCAGCAGAGAGTGAGAGGGACATCCAGCAGAGAGAGACACACACACCGGTTTCCATTGACAAAAGTAATTGTTTTTTTTTCAATTCCTCTTGTCTAACAGGAATGTTTTGTTTGTGGACAGACTGTTAGACTAGAGGAAAAGAGCGCCTCCTTCTAAGTAAGGGTTGAGAATCTCCTATTCACCATGCTACTAATGGTTTCCCGGAGATTGCAAGGCAAGGCACTTTTGCCTCTGGACCCATCGAAATTTACAGACGTGGTCCACCCCCAGTAAATTTCAAAAGTCACAAGATTTCGAAACACGAGGGCGGCGTAGCGGTCAGCTCTTGCTTTCCCGTCTATGCCGATGCACTGCAAGTACAACCCCCCCTCCATCTCTTGAGTGATGGATAACAGTTGGATATCTGTCCACAAACTGTCTTTCTCAGACTTACATTCCCGAATGTCCCCCGCCCCGGTCAACAATCCTAGGAAGAACACAAAACAGCCTGTTAATAAAATTGTTACAATTTTGTTCGGTCAGTTCTTCCTCCCAGAATTTATAGATCGCATCGATCAGTTCCTGCTTTGTGACGGGCTTAGCAGTTTTCCGAACGTTGTCTTTCAACGAATGCCAAACCATCTCTATCGGATTTAGATCTGGGGATTCGGCTGGAGTTTTCACCCAGTTCACTCCTTCTGCTATAAGCCTCGCCCTTGCTGCTGTGTGTTTCGGATCGTTGTCTTGAAAGAGACGGTGCCTTGATCCAAACTGCTCCCTGATATATGGGGCAGCATGCTGTGTGACCACGACTTCCTCGAAGAATACACGGTCCATAATTCCTTCGAAAATAAGAAGTGGTCCGGGGCCTCTTCTAGATATACCGCCCCAAGACGTGAACTTTCAGTGGATGTTTGGGCTTTGGCTTGTCCACATATCTCCCCTTTTTGCAAAATGCCATTGTTGAAAACTGTTCCAGAGCCACTGTTGTTTCGTCGGTGAAAAGTACATCATGAAATGCCTCCCCCTGTTCAATCCATTGGAGCGCTTGCTTGAGTCTTTCCTCTTTGTTTTTTAGCCTTATCATGGGGCATGTGTTGGTTTTTCTGTATCTCCATCCAAGCCTCCTGCGTACTCTTCTTATCGATGTAGGGCTAATGGTCACACCGAGATCAGCCCATAGCCGTCTTTGGACTTGCATCACTCATCATTTTCATCAGTCAGTTTGTCGATAGTTCGCACAATAGGACTTGAAAAAAAAGAGATCAACAGTTAGTTTTAAAAATGATGTGCGTAGTTGTATTTACATGCAAGAAAGGTATTTTTAGAAATTTATTAACCTTTGAATCATCCTCGGTTTAGATTCTCTTTGCCTCCTCTCCCCTTTATAATGCCGTCTCACTGTGCTTTCAGAAACGAAGATGTCCATCGAAGCCAACTGCTGTACAATGTCCCGTGTTGACTTCCCGTTTCTTTTCATCTTCATTATTTGGTGTGAGAGAGTCTTCGTGATTTTGGTCATTGTCCGTCTCCTTACCAAAGCGATACAGTGGTGCAGCTTGAATTCTGTACCTATATACTGTATGGTATGGTACAGATAAAACTTACACCATACCGATGAGCTAATACCAGGGAAAGACACTCCTATTTTATTTAAAACACAATACGCCAGGAAATGTGTCTGATGCATTAGCAAGTTAAAACAATTGGGTCGAAAACCTGGGCGTAACACCATTTCCTTTTTCTGATCACTCGCTTTCTGGATACACATCTCACCTGTCCTGTTCTTTGTTTTCCTGGTTTGCTGATTATGCCTGCTGCGGTCCACTCCTACCCTCACACCTAAAGAATACTATCTTAAATTTCTTGGCGCAGTTCATTAACCCTTGTATGTGCTGTCCGCGCCCAAAATGCAATTTAAAAAAAGTCAAAAACCGCGCTCAAAATGCAATTTAGAGCTTTCTGGCAAGAGGAGACACCCAAATCAATGTAACATGCCACATTTTGTGCATGAACAGGGTTATACTGCCTATTCCCTTCGATACCCGATTAAAAAAAAATAAAAAATGTTTTGAATCCCCGGCGGAACCGGGCATCCATATGAATCAAGTAACAGGTTTATTCCATGCTGAAAAAAAGAAGAAAGAAAACACATTCCATAAGAATTGACTGAGTCTCTGCCCCGGGTTATTTGGGTTTTTAGACAGAGGGTAAAAAACTCTCTCTCTGGCTTGACCTCCCCCTCCATGGGTATTGTCTGTTTTTTTTTTTGTTAACAAGGCTCGCCAGCTAATGTGAATCGAAACCTGTCTTTCTAGCTTTTAAAGTCGTGCGATGTGTAAACCACAATTCAAATAGAGAAAAAAGACCTGACTGACAAGATTTAAGATGCGGCTGTCAATGTTGGATTAAAAAAAACACATTGCCCGACGTTTGTTGCATTGCTTGAAAAATAACTTTATTTCGAGAGACTGGATAAGTAATTCAAGTGTTTTTTTTAACTTCCTGAAAAAAAACTAATAATTTAACTATATGTGCAAACGTTTTATGATATGTCGCTGTTGTGAATGTCTGTGGACATGTGCTGGCTGGACAGGAGGCTCCACTGTACACAGAGAGGGGCGGGAGGAGGGGACAAGCCGATACATACTGTACTCTTAGAGTTTGATTAATAGGGAATATAATACAAAAATATAGTACTAAAAATAAGATACACTCTACAGACATTCACAACGGCTTCTGTCAGAAGATAGGACACAGCGGCTCATTCACCCGCTGAATGGAAAAGGGGCACTTTAATGTTCTGTATGGCTAATACTAAAGCCAATACTAATATTCAATACTTTAATATTCTTTTCTGTATGTTTAACAATAGTGAGTACTGGCCTAATTCGTCCCTGCTCCCGTTGTTAGGTGTTAATGTGTTGTTAAGTGTGAATTTGTACCTGTTTCCCTGAGGTGTGGCTTTTTTCTGGAAAACCATTACTCTGGTCTTGTCCAGATTGACTGTCGGCGCCCAGGTCTGACAGTGCTGCTCCAGCAGTGCCAGGTTCTGGCGCAGCCTCTGTTCTGTGGGCCACAGCGGGACCAGGTCGTCTGCAAAGAGCAGGAACTCGATTTCCATAATTAATGCAGATCAGTAAATCAAGGGACAAAGCAACTATTGGAAGACAATGAACATTCTAGCCGTACATGTGAATATAGCATAAATACACCAAGGGATTGGGTGAGCTCCCATCACAAAAAAAACTGCGAACCTGCACTACAGCGACCACAGTACAGTATGGAGACCAAGACCTGTTACGGGAAGAGACGGGGTGCTTCTGCCGCCCCAGCTTCCAAAGAGCGAAGGGTAAGCAAATACAGCAGACTTCATCTGAAATACGCGATTACAGCGCATATTACAAGGTATTATTGCCGTTTTGAATTTTAAATTCAATTATAATTATTTCTTCGTAGCCTGTTCCTCAAGAAAACACTGCACGGGCGAAACGATCTTCGAAATCTACCACCAGGACAGTAAAAAAGAAAGCAGTAAGACGGAAAAAAAGAAAAGTTGATTTTGACGTCTGTTCCACGACTGATGAATACTACTGTGTGACTTTATTTCTTACATGAATTATGTTATTTTGCCACAGGCCGTGGGTCTCTGCTCTCGGCCACTGGCCAGGGTGCCAACCTGTAGAAGCAGCACCTGTGTGGAGACATTTCGGCAGCAGCGGGAGCAGTACGATGCATTACTGGGGAGGATTGGGAGGCTAGAGACACTCCTGAAAATGCAGAGGAAGGAGACAGTATGTTCCAGCAGTCAAACAGTTGAGCAGCTGTCTCCCGAAAAGTGCCTCTCCCCGCTGCGCAGGTTGCAATGCCTGGTGGAAGCTCTGCCCCCACAGAGCACACACCGCCTCAGGACACTCCATCCCGGCCTCTCAGCTCACCACCGCGCAGGAATTTGTTGATGCTGTCCCTGCCATCTATCTCCCCCCAGGAAGCACAGCGGAATTCACAGACGCCAGTGGGACGAATAATTCTCCCAGATGTCCAACTGCTACCCATCACTCAGGAGATGGAGGGGGGGTTGTATTTGCAGTGCATCGGCGTAGACGGGAAAGCAAGAGCCGACCGCTACGCCGCCCTCGTGTTTCGACATCTTGTGACTTTTGAAATTTACTGGGGGTGGACCACGTCTGTAAATTTCGATGGGTCCAGAGGCAAAAGTGCCTTGCCTTGCAATCTCCGGGAAATCATTAGTAGCATGGTGAATCGGAGATTCTCAACCCTTACTGCGTGCGACTGGAAAAGAATTCGTGATCGGATCAACGAAATGCTTCGTAGAAGGTGGCGATCTTTTCCTCTAGTCTAACAGTCTGTCCACAAACAAAACATTCTTGTTAGACAAGAGGAATTGAAAAAAAACTATTTTGTCAATGGAAACCGGTGTGTGTGTCTCTCTCTGCTGGATGTCCCTCTCACTCTCTGCTGAATGAATAAAAGCATTTTATTAAAAACGCGTTTGCGTTTGTCTGGTATTTACTTTGGTCCCTTTTAATACGCTGGGCAAACGTTCCAAGGTCAAATTCTTCCAGCACGGGGGTACCTTTAAAGCGGAGACGACGGCACCGAAATTTTTTGGCGCGCCTTCTCTTTAAAGCCCTGGCCAAATATGAAGACAGTACGTACAGTTATAATTCAAACAGAATTAAAAACTACACATCCCAGTAACCATGGTGGTGCTTGTGATCATTGCGTTTAACCAACGAAAAAGGGCGAAAAATCAGTCAAATGACTTTGGGGCAGAGTTTCGAAAGCTTAACCTATCAGCAACAAAGCGAAATTTACACGATAGGCTACCTCAAACTGTCAGTTACACGACTGTGTATGTCGCCTAAGCCACTCCTATTTGGCATTTTAGTTATGGAGGCGAGAAGACGCCCCCCCCCCTCTCTGGGTGCCTGATTTGCCGCCATCTTTAACCGCTTCGTGTCCAAATCGCAGTAGCTACGCGTACGAAATAAAGTTCATCCCAGCTACAAAACATATATATTTTTGTGGTAAGAGGGAGCAAAACATCAGTATTTACTGCTATTAATTAGTGTACGATTTATAGTTGAAATCTGAGCCTAAATATAAAGTTAAAATCTCGACAAAGCAATGTAGGAAATACAGAGAAAATAAATCCTTTCTGACATCTAAAATCAGTTTCGATCAAGGTCTCTAAAACGAACAAGAAAAAGAGGATTTTCGGAGGGCAATTACGCTGTATTTATATAGAATAAGTGATTTATGAGCAATCTAATTTCTTGTTCGTTTAAAACAGTGAAATGTCAGCTGCAAAAGATCGCACCAGAAACAGCACTCTCTCTGCCTGTCATAGACGTTCAGGAAAGGCTGAATGAAGTCATGGTGATCAATAATAACAGTTGTAGGACAAGAAACAAAAGATAGTGAAAACTTAAGATTTTTAAGGCTAAAACTCAAATTCATTCTACAAATTAAGGGAAATTAGAATTCAGGACGTTAAAGTGCTAGAGGTGTAAAAAAATACAAAAATGCACATGAGCAAAAAGTTTTAGAAATGGAGCAAACAGAATAAAAGCCATGCCTATAGTGCAGAAGAGGGATGCAGGAACACTTGCTTAGATATACAAAAAAATCACAAAAAGGTGTATGTTACAAAAGAACATGTAAACATGTACATCAATTTCCCTTCGCGATCAATAGTCTTATCTATAAACATGAAACAGAGTGAGGAATCAGAAATTAGCATGCATAAAAAACAGCAATTCTGTCAGTGAGCCCTAAATGAATTAATAGCAACTATGGTTTCATGGAGGGCTTCTCAGATAGTTGGGCATTTAAGTAAACTGCCAGGTGAAAGGACTTGTAAACATATTTTGTTAAAGCAAGTCAGTTTTTTCCGCAACACATAAAAGACATTTTTCCAAGAAAGTTTAGCCTTTGTCACTAATGAAACCACTAAATAAAGACATAAATATAGAAATCTTAAGATTTGTTTTATTTAATGTTGGTAGCAGGATGAACTGTCAGGTTGAGCTAAGTGTATATTTTGTCGCAGAGTTGCTATAAGATGTTAACAGTGAAAAGGGTATTTAGAAATGAGTTATTTCAAGATGAAAATTTTCAGAATAATTTGCAAATCTAGCAGGATAGAGAAAGCACAGAAAACTGGCAGTTAGATTGATCAGATTAGTATGAAAAGTCATTTAGCAAAGGGAATGAGAAGAGTGACAAACTAGTATACTTTAGATCTTTTTTTCTGAACCAGGGAAAATCTGATCATGTTTCCCTATAACAATAATAAAAAACTTTATTTTATATATTACCATTAAAGGTGGCATCTCAAAGCAATACAGTAGATGTAAAAACAGATAAAAGGACCACAGATTACAAAGTAAATACATATAAGAAAGACAAGCAGTTAGAGGTGCTACCAAAATTAGAAAATGAAGCAGATACAGACACTAAGTCTTCTGAAAAGAAAGGTTCTGAGGTTAGATTTAAATGCACTCAGGGTACGTGACTGATATCACTGGGAATACAAATTGAGAGCTCTGGGGTGCAGCTAGAGAAGACCCTGTCACCCACAGAATGTAGATGTTCTTGAGGACAGCTAGAAGACCAGAGTCAGACGGACAAAGGTGGGGGAGTAGACAGATAATAAGCCATATACTGTAGGTACAGAATGAGGATGAGGAATTTGAAGTTGACTCGAAACCTGATAGGTAACCAGTGCAAGGACTTGAAAACAGGTGTAATGCATCCCTGATAGGATTCTCGCTGTCATATTCTGAACATATTGAAGATTGCTCAGTGTGGATTTAATTTCCCCAGTGAACAGGATGTGCATTTATTAATTCTAGGAAAAAAAGCCTTTCTTAATTTCTCTAGTTCTTAGTTTCTCTAGTTCCCTTTAAAATAAACTATTATCCCACAATGCAGAGTATTAAATGGCCAGTATTTACACATGATATTTGTGATTTAAAGAAATTAACACAAGCAGCTTTTGGGGATTTAAGTGTTGGCTGAGTTATTGCAGGATAAAAGACTAGAGATGTTGGTAAGAAGAAGATAATTTTGGGAAAGCTAAGGAATACACTGATAACAAGAACACTTCCTAATGGGGTTAGGCATACTTTTGATGAAGATGATGAAGTTAACAGACTGTATGTTTACATAGATACTGAAATGAGGATTGTATTTTAGATTTTGTGCAGTTACTAGTATTGAACTGTGTGTTGGATGCACATGAATTGAAGGAATGGGCAAACATAGCTGATGCGGATCCACAGAGCCAGCATATTAAGATGTTTATAATTAGAGGTAATTTGTTTAAATAACTAGGTATGGATACTGATGTGCAAGAGAGGTGAAAAGGCCAGCACTATAAAATATTTTATTCTCAGTGAGATGCTGCCATTTCATAGTGGGTTTCTAACACTGTGTATAGTTCCATCTATTTCTAATCTCTTTATCCAGTACAGAGGATTTGGAGCCTATCCCAGTAAGCAACGGACACAAGGCAGAATACACCCTGGACATAGCGCCAGTCCATCACAGGACAGACAGACACAAACACACACACACCAGGGCCAGTTTTCCCATAAACCAATTAACTTACCAGTATGTTTTGGAGTGCGAGAGGGAGTCATATCACACATATGGAGAAAAACCATGTAACCCAGAGAGAACATGCAAACCCCACACACACAGGATGGCAGGAATTGAATCTAGGACCCCAGTGCTCCAAGATAGCAATGCTAACCACTTTGCCACCATTATAAATGGATGGATATCTTAGTTATCTTTCTAGTTCACAGGTTTGCATGCATAATTTAATTTTGAAAGGCGCTGAGACATCAGGTACTACTGTTGTATTTATGAAAAAGAAACAAAACAAAAAGCATACTAACAACTGTGCCATCCTACTCTTTAGTTAATACAATTTATTATTTATAAACAGTTAACATTGTTAGCAAAATATTTTGAATAATATTTAACCCTATTTCTTCTTTAGTTTTGTATTTAACTTATTATATGATAGTCAGATTTAATGTATATTTGAACAATGAAAATATATTTTTACAAGATGGGGAAAGTGCAACAACTTATTACAGTGCTAAATTTAATATTGATTGCTAATAGTTTATGCTAACACCTAACTTTCTTAATTAGGTGTAATTAAAACAGTGAACTAAGTGTAACATACCATTCAGAAATACAATCGAGAATAGTTTTGTGGTGTTTGTATGGATGAAACGTTTCTAAAATGTATAACGTAACAAAATTAAAGACGATTACATTCTGTAATCTTTCCACTTGTACTGTATGTCATCGGAAAGTTTCTGCTTTGTGTAAGGATGGTATCAAAAAGCAATCTTAAGTGGTGAGAAAGCTGTGCTCAATGTATTTAAGGGACTTAAAAGTAAAAGGAGATGCTTCATATTGCTTGACTAATTTTAAAAACTAAGTTATAAATGCAGACGCTCCCTCGGTGCCGCGCCGGGTGTCATTAGACAGAACAAGAAGTTTCTGCTTTGTCTAAGGATGGTATCAAAAAGTAGTCTAGGTGGTGAGAAAGCTGTGCTTAATGATAATTAAGTGACTTAAAAGTAAAAAGAGATACTTCATATTGCTTGATTAATTTTAAAAACTAAGTTATAAATGCAGACGCGATCGCTGCCATAAGCGCTCCAGGCAGTAGAACGTTCGTTCTGTACTGCTGAGCTCCGCGCCTCCTCCCTCTCTCGGTGCCGCGCCCCTCTCTGACGGAGCGCAGTGGGCGGTACGCTATTTTCAGAGCCTCTGATTGGGAAAAAAAGACCTGCTGATGAGTTTCACACAACAGGAAGAGAAAAGAATGGGATTTTTTCTCTTCGAAACGTGTGTTGTCTTTATGAAATTCGTGTATTTTAAACGTTTAATTAAGAAGTAAAAACCTTACAGCGTACACAGAGATTCTGAGCTGATCACGAGGAAGAAAAATCACCCATTTTTCGCGCATAAAAAGTGGTTTTTAACTCTCGAAACCCATTTTTATAGGTTTTAAAGTCGTGCAATGTCTAAGTTAAGCAGGAACATATCATTATATCTCATTTTTTATTTCTTTTTAAAAAATTTTAAAAATCGTTTGCCCAGCCTACTTTTAACTGTTTTTCGATCTACTGTATTGCTTTGAGATGCCACTTTTAAAGGTGATATGTAAAATAAAGTTTTTTGTTATTGTTATAGAGAAACATGATCAGATTTTCCCTGGTTCAGAAAAAAAGGTCTAAAGTGCTACACCTAACTTTCTTAATTCGATGTATTTAAAGCAGTGAACTACTGTAGGTGTAACATTCAGAAATACAATCGAGAATAGTTTTGTGGTGTTTGTTCAGATGAAACGTTCCTAAAACGTATAACGTAACAAAATTAAAGACGTTTAAAATCTGTAATCTTTCCACTTGTACTGTATGTCATCGGAAAGTTTCTGCTTTGTGTAAGGATGGTATCAAAAAGCAATCTTAAGTGGTGAGAAAGCTGTGCTCAATGTATTTAAGGGACTTAAAAGTAAAAGGAGATGCTTCATATTGCTTGACTAATTTTAAAAACTAAGTTATAAATGCAGACGCTCCCTCGGTGCCGCGCCGGGTGTAAATATCAAAATATACATTCGTCCCGGGCAGAGGCCGAAGAGCGCCCGGCTGGGGTGCGCGGGGAAGAGCAGGACAGGAATGAAAGGCGGGGTATAGGAAGGCGTACAGTCTGGGCAGGTATAGATTACACTTTTCTAAAACGTATTTGAAAAATAAAAACGATTACAATCTCATCCTTCCACGTTTGATCCCAAAATCCCAAGAAATATAAATCTAAACGGGTAGAAAGCTATGCTGAAAGTTTATTAAGATACTTAGAAGACAAAGATACTGTATCAATTTATGTTGCATTAGCCTGATTATGATTAAAAAACACATATAATTAAACACGCGTTTGCGATTTAAATCAAAACACAACTTAAATCAATATAAATGTTTATATTGTAAAGCATACTGTCCACTGTTCTCTATTAAAATTTACTCTATTGCTCACACACACACAATAGAAGCAGGAAGCAGAAGCAGGGACCATTGTCAGAAGGGAAGAAGGTGACTATTCATTGTTATCAAAAATGACTTAGAATCGATCATGTTGTGATATTTTGAAATATAAAAGTCAATTGATTGTCCATAATATCGCTATTCTATTTTTTCAAAGAAATGTTTGTTAAAAGAAAAGTCCAGCACCAGCTAGATTTGAACACACAACCCATGAGTTGATAGTCAGGCACATAGACCAGTAGGCTACAAGGGAAGTCGCATGAAGTGGGAGGCGAAACAGCCCTACACAGCCCTGTTGCAGTACACGAATATAATCATATCATTATTAAATTCTTTAGATACGCGATTCCATATTATATTAGCAGAAAAGTTTAAAACTACCACTTTTTCACACGCTATTTCACATGCTAGTTAAATACTTCGATGCTTAAAATCGTTAGGGAGAAATGGAATACCGGTGTGTATTTTTCCTTTAAAGTACCGATTCCTGGAATCTGACTGGCTGACACCCTTCTGAAGTGGTTCCATAAAATCTGGTATATGGAAAAGAAAGCGTTGATACATACAAGTATCTTTTAATACAGTCTTTGCTGTGCTCTTGAGGATCCTTGTGATATTTTGAGCTCTAGTTGAATGATAAGTGTCGCATTTTAAATCATTTTCGTAGTTAGAAATTATGAAACGCCCTGTTAAAAGCAAGGGAGTTTTTATGCCAGTTGAAGTAAAACAAAATGCCTGACAAAGTATGGCTTGGACAGATTCCAAGTGCTTGTACAAATGTGCTAAAGAAATTATACTTTGAGTATACAGCTTGTCCAAAGTCATTCATTATTAATACTATTAGTAATATCTTCGGTAAAGGCTTTGATGCATAAATATTTCTGATAAAGGTAGGTTGTGTACTTTTTTCCAACTGAGCAATCTTGCTTTCATAAAATATACCAACATTTTAATGACTGATGATTAACATGCCGTAATACACAGTTCAAAATTAAAAGCTCAAATGCTGTCCATGAGAGGTTAAGCTCCCCCTGGCGGTTTTACAAGGATAGTTTCCGGAATGACGTCAAATGATGCGATTAACTGCGTGATACTGCGTGACACCGCGTGATACCGCGACACGCCCACCGGGGTATGCCGCGAAATACCCCACCCATTTTGAATGGCTGCATCTGTACCACTTCTCATTTAGACCAAAAATTTCCAATTAAGTCTTGTCATCTGGTCATACAGTCTAGTTTTATGATGTGTTATTTGATATTGTTGACTGATGCACATTTTATCCCATCTGAGCCAATGAACTCTAATTGTTTCGAAGCTGCCGTTGGCCACAACAACAGTGGCATCCCTCAACAGTTATAACCTTGCCCAGGTGGTCATTTTGGAGGGACGGTCTGATCTGTCTTGTTGGTAGATTTTATTTCTTGACAACTCGGTAAACTGTGCTCACAGGGCTATTCAGAAATGTCAAACTATTTGGCTTGTAATTCACCACCTGACCAATTTCCACTGAGACTGGTGTAGTTCATCACAACAACTCTTTTCACACAATGAAGCCACTTGACTACTGTATTTGCATGGCTCATTAAGGCAATTTTCTGCACTTAAGTAATAACCTAAATTAATAGTTTTGAAAAGGGCTTGAATATATTTTTTCTTTCTTATCATTTTAATTCTTTTTGTTTTGAAGTGTGTGGATGTTGGTGTATCTATATATAAAACATTACACTTCAAGGTGTTACTTCAAAATGTCATAACTGAAAGCTTTAAAGCAACAATATATTAAAACTGTGTGATTTGTTGGAATAGTTACAACATGCTGTATACTGTATGTATTTTTAGTGGTACTCTTGGGATTGGAACTGAAACATGCAAGATACAATGTTACTTGTTAAGCAAATGTTACGGCTACTTTATGAATAGGATCTACATGTCTAAATAGGAAAACTGTCTGGAGGTCTGATTTTAATGGTTTACACTAAAATTTTACGACGTTTTTAGGAAAATTCTAATTAAATTTCTTGCTGAAACAGTGGCAGGATGTTATGGAAAGCAGCTAGAAGAATGTTTCAGAAGGCACAAAGTCTGTTGAATAATATATCATGGGGCTATAAAGTTTTTCTGTCAGAAGTAGAGACAAGCTTGCAGCATTCATCTAGTTGAAGAATTATAGAACTTCTCATAGAATGAGGTGACATAATTGGCAAATGATTATTTCAACACAGTGCCAGAGTGTAGTGATCCAGGTTTGAATCACCTACTTACTTGTACAGACTTTTACACTCTAAGCAAGATTGAGCAAGATAGAAGGTTTAGACCAAAAACACTTATTGAAAATAAAAACAAATCTGAAACATTTCGTCTTTCCTATAGAGAGGAAGAGGTCACAAATTGTTGTTGACATACGTGGGAAGAGGTTGGGTTGCATTTATAACACACAAAATGTAAATTGCTTGATGTCCTGCCACAAGATGGTCACAATTCAATCAATGTCAGGATTCTGGAAGCAAAAACATTCTGCAAGGAATGAAGTATTTGACAGGCAATTTGCTGTGCAGGGAAAGAAATTGTCTGCTGCTGAAGATGAGAGAAAAAAATACATCTTTACATTTAATAAAGGGTTTGTTTTTTAATTGACTTGCATGGTTTCCTTGCACATGCTTTGGATTGCTACAGGTGATTATACTGTAGGTCTGAAGCAAACAACAGATCTCAGCTGAACAGGGCAATGCAATGTAATCTAAGCAATAGAATCTATTTGAAATTGATTTACCCTTGATCCTTAAAGTGCAAGTAATATCAGGTATATCTTTAACAATTGTAACTTTCATGTTAAAGAATTATGTCATAAAAAGGTTCTGTATATATTAATCTTGAGAATATTTGAAAACCGTGAGAAAAATTTGACGCCAAGCTTCTATTTCCAGAAACGGAAACTCATTAAAAAATGTACCTTTATGATTATAATGATTACTGTTACTTACTTCATTTTATGTGTAATTTACTCAAAGGCTTAACAACCATTTTCTAAAAGTTAAAATAACTTTGTTATTAATGTATGGTAGTTTAGATGAGAAGAAGACAGGCTTGTAATTTAGCCTATTTTACACTATTAAAACTATTACAAAGAAAGGTTTTGAAATTAGAATTAGAAA
Organism: Lepisosteus platostomus; assembly: GCF_059453375.1. Lineage (NCBI taxonomy): Eukaryota > Metazoa > Chordata > Actinopteri > Semionotiformes > Lepisosteidae > Lepisosteus > Lepisosteus platostomus. The sequence continues at coordinate 55,739,492 of NC_142612.1, read as the reverse complement.
AAAAAACAAATATTATGTTACCAATACTTAACAAACTAACTGAGGGTAATGCAGATATTTATTTTCAAAAAATGCAATAAAAATGCTTTTGGCATGAAATATAATACATAGCCTTTAAAAAAATAATATTATTTCAGTCACAAACTGATCAAAAACATAATATCTACACAAACATTCTTGCCCTTACACAACTGTTAAACTTTTTTTTTCCTACTGAAAGAGATTGTGAATATCCTTTAATTACTCATAATGATAAATGAATTGTGTTGAGTGGGGAAATGGCTCAATAATTAAGACTAAAATTATTCCCTGACTTCAAAAGAATTGCACTAGATGTACCTCACTTTTCCATCTTAAGATAAAATTTCTTAATTTGATATTTTGTACAATTATCATGTGACAGCAGCCATATTAATGATCATTATGAAATAACTGGTTTGAACAATGAACATTAAATGGCATGAACATTTAAATACAGAAGAAAATATTGGTTTGTTTTTAAAAATAAAAATAAAACATACAATGTCAATATAGCAATAGACTGCTATATCAATAATCAATATAGCACTGACTGCACAGAATAGGCTTTATGAACTTTTTCTGTTTGTCATATGCTCAGATATTATCAGCTATAGTATTGTCAGCTTTCATACAGCAGACCCTCCTCTGCTTATTAATCTAGCAGAAAGGAATCATTCAACAGAAAACAATGCTGCTTAGACAGCTTATTAATATTCACAACGTAAAAAAAAACAGAAGCCATTTGTATTTTCTGTCGTGTGAATATTAAGTCTTTTATTTCCCATTATATACCAAATGAAGCATTGTACTCAACTGGTAATTATCATCAAGGCATAATCAATAATAAACCTCTTCCAGCTTGTGAGTAATTAATTGCCACAATGATTTCCTAATGCCAGCACCTTGATTCATAATACCCTCCACTGCTACCACCTTTTCGTCTGCCAAAAAATAAGACAATATCACAAAGACAGGCAGGTCAAAATTACCATTTGAAATACACACTTATAAAAGCATTGCAAATACATTATTAGAAAAGCAGCTGTAAAATAATAAGGAGGCAAAAGTGCATATATACAGTACATGTGACATTGTATACAGTAAGCTAATGAGTAAGATCAAGTAGGTAACAATGTCAGCACGCATAGTCTGCAAAGGAACAAGTAAAGGTCTAATTCAAGGTGAAAAGAAAAGAGACAAATTTTTTTGCCTGAGGAGGTTCTTCAGGACACCTGAAAAATAAAAAATGAAGAACGTTCCAAAGCCAAATCATTGTCTCTCCTTGCTCTTCTTCATGGAATAAACCTTTAATTCTCCTAAGACAAAAGCTGTTTTTGCTTTTGCCTTTCTTATTAAATTTAAATGGCTAATGATAAATTTGGACTTTATTTGTTAATATACCTGTGCATTCAATGCCCATTGCAAGAGCTTGAAGAGTTGAGTCAGTTTCTTTCAACTTTTGCTTGTAGGCCAATTTAGACACCATTCCCATTTGGGGCAAAGCACTGTATATAGGCATATACAGAGGCAGCCATTCAAAGTGCATGCCACAGACATGTACCGCGGGCATTTCGTTACGTTTTAACATGTCACCAACGTGATTGGTTGGCCAAAATGACCGACAGGGGCTCTCGTGGTGCATTGGTCGGTCATGGAAAGATTTAATCATTTACTGTAATGTCTTTACTGTGCATGTTTTAGTATTGAATATTTCTATGGAATTTTACCACTGAAAGGAAATTGTAGTAGCTGCGCATAAAAAGAATAGGAGCATAGCACATCTAAAGGTCATAAACTATATTAATTTAGGAACATAAACATATTAATTAAACTATAGAAAAAATACACACCAGTATTCCATTTCTCCCTAAACATTTTAAGCATCAAAGTTTTACATGTGGTTATTTCGGAAACGTTTTTACGTGCTCCTTGCTCCTTCTGACCATATCACTACGCGTTTAAAAGCATACTTTTAGAATTTGATTAATAGGGAATATAATATGGAATCGCGTATCTAAAGAAATAACAATGTAGCGGCAGTGCTTGTTAATAAGACAGAATTAAGTGTTGCTGTGCTTTCCTAAATGAGGCCCCATCTCTCTCTTCATCTCGGTGGTGCAGCCACAGAGAAGCTATTCATGCAGGCTGATTTAAAGATGTTTACTTTTGATAAGGGACAGCTCCCAAATGGGGATGCACTTAGCTAAGCCTGGCTATAATGATCAATGGTCTTCCATTGGCGCCTATCTGCCTAGGGAGTGCCAGATGGACATCTGGACTGCATTCCTAAGTCTCAGGAGTAAGTGACTCATATCTCACCTTGATCAACCAATCAGGGACTGGTAGGGCCGAGTAACCCACGTGGGTCTCTGATGCCCATGAAACTTTCAGCCAATGAACGAGCTGAAGTTCCTCCAGGTAAAAACAGGCAACACAGAGCTTCTAAGGAGAACTCCAGGGGTGTGAGACTATTCTAAGGAGAATTCTGGGAGAATTCCAGGGGTACAAGACAATTCCAGGGCAGGACGGCCCAGGAGCAGAAGGTTCCCAAGGGCAGGACATTCTCGCAGCACGCCTCCTGACCATCCTGAGACTCACCCCGGACAACCACGGAACGGCCAGTGTGTCCGAGTGACAGAACTTTCCTTTGATCTAAGAGTCGAGAGCGGAGGTTGCCAGAGAGTAACCAGAAGATCCGCCCGAGGTTAGCATCAGCAGCAAGTCTCGTGAACAGGTCCGAACTGTGGACAGCTGAATCACTATTCAGAACTAGCGCTTCATCAGGAACAAACTGGTCTTCTTCCTAACCTGCTGGGACCCACAGTTAACTTTTCTCCTGTGCACAAACCTCGCTAGTTAAAGCCAACACTAACTAGCTGGTCTTCAGAGAGCATCAGCAGCGCACTGGCTTGGAGCCAGAGAGCGCGGATTGGACAGCAACAAGCCTGCAACTGCTTCTTTGTGCCCGCAGGAGATCTGAATCCCCAGAGATTGGATGAGTATTCAACTTCACTGCATTACTGCTCGAGAATTCAATTGTTATCCCAACCAGTTGATATCAATTTAATTCCTAGGAGTTATGTACTTGTTTCAGTATCTAATGTAGAAGTTGTAACCAAGTTCAATTACGGAACGGTCAATGTCCTCTTGATATGTGTAACTCTTTGTAACTGAATGAATATATATCTTTTGTATTCTGATAACCCTCACGATAAGATCTGTTTTGTTAACATGCACATTCTATCTATTAATAAATGTATTTTAGTGTATTAGTACCTGTGTGGGTGCGTTGTTTGAGTTATACCGCATGGTTGGATTCTAAGGCCATTAAAAGAATCAATTTTGTGACTTACTGCTACAATTAATCATTGTCCCAGTAAATGCCCAAACCCCTACAGAACTGGTGCCTCGTGAGAGCACACTTCAACAGTATAACTATATTCATGCACTGTTGCACAAACAGTAGTATAAGACTTTCCATTGAGATGTGCTTGTCACATGACGGCCTCTGTGGCCTGATCACTTAAGTAACTGACTTGTACACATGAGGTTGAGTGTTCAAACCCAGCTGTTGCCATCAGTTTTCTTTTAACAAATACAAATTTCTTTGAAAAACTAAAATAGCCAATATTATTGGCATTATATTGACATTTTTTATATTTCTAAATATCACAACATGTCCGAACTGTATGTATACAGTGGTAGGGCGCAAATTCATGTGATCCCTATTAATAAAGGGTATTAAGGATATTCAGATCCCTTTAGATCTCCCTTCAGATTTAAAAGGTTATTAATAATATCTTTGGTGTTGCATCTTCCCAGCTTAGCTGATCTTTTGCTGCCTACGCATGCTTGCACAGCTCCCTGGGTAAACTGTCATACTTGACTGAGAAAGCTTTAGAGAACTTAACAGGTTTGAAGGTTTTCTGTGATTCCCTTTCAAAGATGTGGACAGAAGAATATTCGAGCATGGTCAAAAAGCATGGTTTTTATGGTCTGTAGCTCAAATCCTGCTTAATTAAAAATTAGACACAAGAAGAGTATTATAATAATAATAATTGCTTACACTTATATAGCACTTTTCTGGACACTCCACTCAAAGCGCTTTACAGGTAATGGGGACTCCCCTCCCCCACCACCAATGTGCAGCATCCACCTGGATAATGCGACGGCAGCCATAGTGCACCAGAACGCTCACCACACATCAGCTATCAGTGGGGAGGAGAGCAGAGTAATGAAGCCAATTCATAGATGGGGATTATTAGGAGGCTATGATTGGTAAGGCCCAATGGGAAATTTGGCCAGGACACCCAGGTTACACCCCTACTCTTTTCAAAAAACACTCCACAAAGAGTCAGGACCTTAGTTTTACATCTCATCCGAAGGACAGCACCTGTTTACAGTATAGTATCCCAATCACTATACTGGGACATTAGGACCCACGTGGACCACAGAGTGAGCACCCCCTGCTGGCCCCACTAACACCTCTTCCAGCAGCAAGCTTAGTTTTTCCCATCCAGGTACTGACCAGGCTCACACCTGCTTAGCTTCAGTTTGTTGCTAGTTGTGAGTTGCAGGGTAATATGGCTGCTGGCATTATTGGATAATGTTGTGACGCTAAAGAAATCAATAACGGTATTAATTCAAAGATCTAAATATATTTAACGCTTACGCCTCACATTTGAGGTGCCCGCCTGCACGGTGACCACTCGACAGCCGGCTGGCTGTGCTGAAAAATAAATAAAAACTGGTTTAACAACTCCTAAGCATACTTAAGCATACTGTGGTTTTTGTTACAACAAGTTTATCAGTTAAAAGACAACGGGCATTCTCAGAGTAGAATAGTCGTGCTTTCCAATCAAAGACAGTCCCCCTTCCCCCTACGGAAAGACAGACAAATGTTTTCACTGCCTATTCAGTAGCTATTGAGAGGGAAATGCAGTGACGTGGCGAGCCACTCAAATGTCAGGTGTAAGCTTTAAATATATTTAGCTGAAAAGCTGTACAATGGAAGAAATACTGCCCCCCCTCCAAAACCCCCTTTTTTCGCTTACAGTAGTACTTCTTGCATTAAGAAAGTTAGGTGTTAGCATAAACTATTAGTAAGAGGCTCTGGTGAAAGCTGCAAGACATTGGGGGGGTTGACCACTTAAAAAAAACAATACTTTTTATGTCAGCAGGCTCAGGTGTTATTTCCTGCCTAAAGATGAGTGGCCTGTTGGAAAGCAATGGAAATGGGGTTAGAAATGGCTGCCTTTTTAAATCATTGGGTGTTAAAAGTTCTGTCAAATCACATAATATTCAGCTGGCATGCTGGCACTTTGCCAAACTGAAGGCTGCCGCAAAGGGGGGTTGGGAGACTTTTTCCCTGGAGGATGACACACTTGCATTTGAGATAATTGGGAGGTTTTCCAAAAGATTGCAATATGGAATTTCACAGTCTCCTGTTGCTATTTGCATGTCATGTGAATGGATGAAAGACATTCTCTCTTTCTCTGTGATGATGAAATATTACACATACAGTATATATAGAATGAAAGGAAGAAAAGGAAGAAATGTGAAAAGGGATATAATTCATAAGACACATAAGCACTCCTGATATCCATGTTATTGTAACCAAATGATTCATATGCATAAGCATAGACAAACCCCAGAAAAAGACTTATTACTGTATCAAGTAAAGAATTTTAAATGTGAGGTATTGTGAATGGCTTGTATCTAAGGCAACAAGAATATGGTCATTTTGCATTTTCTTGAGTCAATGTCTATACAAAAGCTTCACAGTAGGGTTTGCTTTAAAAAATCATTGCTATTGTGCTTTATCCCACAGTTTTGTTGTACAGTCTATTTAATCAAAGAATACATTTCATTTAGACCATACATTCCATATTAAGCCAATGTGAGCATTGCTATAACAAGCACATTTGTCAAGAGTGAATTAAATCAGTGAGTCTAAAAATGTTTTTTTTATATATATATAGTATATAGTTTGTTAAGGGCACTAGAAATGTACGTGAATCTTGTATTTTAAGTAGCTACTAACTACCAAGTGAGCCAAATAGCCGCCTCTTATTTACCACCTCTTATGTACATAAATATCTAGAATAAAAGATACTGATGAACCACTGCAACGTGAGAATACAGAACAGCGTTCACCTTTCATCTATTCCATTATTCATTTCACAAAACAAATTAATTTTGCCAAAGTTGATAATACTGACAAATCATCTAGTTTCTAACAAAATTATTCAGACCTTGTTTTCACATTATGGTACTCTAAAGCTTGCAATCATGGCTTTGAAGTAGCATTTAATATTTGTACATACACAACTTACTCCACACATTCAAAGCAAAAAATAAAAAGATAGATGTAAATAGGTAATTAACAGAAAAGAAAAAATGGGAAAGTCAAGATAGCATAAGTATTCCAAGCCTTTTGCTTGTAAAAACTAATTTAATTCAGGTGCACAATACTGATTAGTTTAGTGGCTTCTGTTTGTGTGTAACAATATTGGTTTACATGATTTCAGAATAAATGCACCCATCTCCGTAAGGTCCCTCAGTCAGGCAGTGAATTTCATTGAAAGTTGGAAACACAGCTTTTGTTTTTGTATTTCATCTGCTAATGAAGCTTGCATTATGTTTAAAAGTATGGTAATTAAAAACCATTAATACTTTCGTTGGAGTTTAAATAAAGTTGATGTTTTCTCTTTTGGCGAGACTTGACTATTTAGCCATGAGATATACAATAGATTGTCATTAAACAACCTTATATTTATTAATCTTCCTTGTTATACACAGTGAGAATGATAATGTAATGAGAATTAATTTAATCACAGAGTGCTCATAAATTGTGCTAGGAAGAAAACAGATAGGTGTTCTGAAAGGTCACATATAAACAGGTTTTCGATGGACAGAATGATAGATTAACATACAGTAGAGGAAAACAGTATAAGCATCGTTGATATGAGGACTTTTGAAACCAAATTTCCAAAATTTAATATATGCTTTTCTATATTGGTACAGTAGGACTAATAGTTTCTAGTAAAAACTTACAGTATTCAGAATTGGTAATGGTTAGAAATCCCATTTTATGATAAGGGACTCTGGTCGTTATCCTAAACGGAAAGCAACTCAGTTTATACTACAGTATATTTCGCTTTGTTTGGTAAAATTTGCATGGTCACTTGTTCTCAATATTTATAGATATCCTTCAATACCACATCAGTCAACAATATTATCAGTTCAGGGAAAGATATTCTGCTTGCAATATGCATGAAGGAGTGGCTTTTAACAGCAATTGTAACAGCTCTTATCTGTTACTAAAGGGTGGAAATATTCCATTGTAACAAAAAAAGGAAGTACAGTAGATAGATTACATAGGTTTTTATATAATACATGCACTTAATTTACTATCCTCAGATGGCTGTTTATTCTCATTATGAGAGCTTGCTGTGTTGGAATTAGCTTGAATAAATTAATATTTTCCTCAAATTTAACAAAGAGAATTCCATATAGTACAAATGCAAGCAGTTCTCAAGGCCAGATTCAAATTTTTTATCTGAATTTTTATGGGTATATGGACACCTTTTCAAGGGCATTTTGTGAAATAAAAAAATACATTTGTAATCAGTGTTCAATAAATGTAATGTTAAGATTGAGAGTTTTCGTGAAATCCCTCAGGGACAGGACAGTGTCTTTCTGGGATATTGATTAGGCAGAGCTGCAGCAGGAGATGCTTGTCAGCTCTCCTTAACTCAGTAATGCTGCACCTCCATCTGTATTATTCTTTATCTTTTTCTACCAACCTCTTCAAGAACACACCGTCATGTTAAGTGAAAAAAAAAACGATAACAGAGAGAAACACACTTTGAACCCTAGAAAATAAATTTTAATTTGAGTGTTTAGTTTATAAGCTTGTTATTTTAGTTGGTTTTGTTACATTATTAATGTGGGTGTCTCCTCTTGCCAGGAAGCGCTAAAGGCACTCTTGCATTTTGAGTGCGGTTTTTGACTTTTTTTAAATTGCAACCCATAAATAAAGACATATGGATGTTTTTAGGTCACATATCCACAGCTGGCAAGTTTTTCATGAATGTTCAAGAACAGGATGACATGAGAAAGGGATACCTGTAGGTTACCTGGTAACTCTTGGGGTGCGAAACAGGAAGTGAATTGCAGAATGCTGGAAATACACAACTCGGTAGAAACGGCAAGCAGCTTGGGTGTGGGAGCAGAGCATAAGCAGGGTTGATCATCTCCCAGTGGATCTAGAAGACTTCCCTGAAGCTTTTCTCTTGATCTGTGAATCTCTTTGGGCAAGACCCCACCTCACAGGGGAATCTCAGGTGGTTGTCTCTACCTTATGCCCTGACGATGCTTAACATTTCAAGAAGCCACTGTCCACCAAAGTTCAAAAATGACATTGAGTGTTTCCTGGAGTTCACTGGTTATTAAAGATTTATTAATTACATCACCACCACTGGGCCACTGTCATTGAACTTGCTACAAAAGGTAACCCAGACACAGATTAGAAGATGGATCAGTACCCTGCTGCTTTCCAGACTATTACAGATCTATTCTGCCTAGTCTCAGTGTTGCACTGCCCTGACCTCTCTCACCTCTTGAAGATGATGTGTAGCTATAATGGTTATAGAGTAGTATCTGTATATATAGTACTGTAGCTGGCAAGCATTGTGGTTAAAATACTTGTATTTTTTCAAAATCTGGCAATGCCAGACAGAATTCACATTCGCTGTAGCCAAAGGGCCTTGCAGATCAGAATATCAAGGTACAAAGCAATTATCGCACCCTTCTCCTCGATGGCTTTAACCTGCTAATGCGCCACGCACATTTCCTGGCCTATTGCGTTTTAAAGAAAATGGGAGTTTTTTTAAATACATTTCAGAAAAGTGTAATCCATACTGAAAAGCTGTATTTATTCAATACCACTTGATAGTTACAGTACATTGATGGAGATAAGAATTCAAGTTGATACTGTTTAGACTTTTAATTATTTTAACTTGTATTACAGCAGCACAATGCACAATGCAACGTAAATCGCTACCTTTGTCTTCTGCGCAATAGTGTTCACCTCTCTGTCCAGCAAATTAACAATAATAATAATAATTAACTTTATTGTATATAGCGCCTTTAAAGGTGGCTTCTCAAAGCGCTTTACGGGATAAAAACAACAGAGCTGTTAAACCGCACAGCCAGCCGGGTGTCGAGTGGTATTAAATGAAACTTTTTTGTATAGATGACTTTGCTAAAATGTATTTAAAAATAAAAACGATTACAATTGGCACGCCTGTAGCTTTTTCACGAAACCTCCTAGAGTAACGAAAACACTTGCTTTGTGTCACAATGTGACTGTTTTCACAGCCTTCACTATGTCGTTTTAAGCCATTTTTTTTTACCACGCTCGAATATTCTTCTGTCCATATCTTTGGAAGGGAAACACAGAAAGCCTTCAAACCAAATCCACTTTGAAGACCACGACTTGTGAAAATGTTCACAGCCTTCATAGAAAACTATCAGTGAGCTAATTCTCTTTTTTTAAAACCTCTGGTTTTTCACTGATGGGTAATCACACACTAACTGGAACCCGGGGGCACTGTGTGTTAAGAAAGTTAGGTGTTAGCATAAACTATTAGTGAGGGAAATTTCGCTGTGAACTGAAGAGTTAAAGTGTAAAGTGTTTCCTCTTTTTAATGGGAAGAGACGTGGTGCTTGAAACAAGACAGTGTGTGTTTTTTTTAATCCCTGTCTGAACCGGGCTTCCATAAGAATCAAGTAATAGGTTTATTCCATGCTGAATAAAAGAAGAAAGAAAACACATTCCATAAGAATCAGTGCCTTTATATAGCGCCTTTAAAGGTGGCTTAACAGGATACAAACAACAATAACAACAACAACAATATTGTATTTCATTGCACTTTGACAGATCGTCTTTAAATCAATTGTTGATTTAAAGTTTGACAGTAAATGTTTATATTGTAACACATACAGCCTCCATTTCTTTAAAAAAAATTAAAAATCGTTTGCGCAGCCTAAGAGGGGGAGTCTGCTCTCATTGACAGCTGACACTCCTCCATACACTCAAGTGAAAGATTAATAACGCCAATGTAAACGTCGTATTTACAATTTGTTGATAATAAAAATGTTTAGTTCTCTAAAGCTTTCTCAGTCAAGTATGATAGTTTACTGAGGGAGCTGTGTAAGCATGCGTAGGCAGCAAAAGATCAACTAAACTGGGAAGATGCAACGCCGAAGATATTATTAATAACCTTTTAAATCTGAAGGGAGATCTAAAGGAATACCCACACGATAGAAGCAGGAAGCAGAAGCAGGAACCGTTGCCAGAGGGAAAGACGGTGACTATTCGTTGTTATTAAAAAATTACTTCGATTCGAACATGTTGTGATATTTAGAAATATAAAAAGTCAATTGTCCATAATATTGCTATTTTATTTTTTCAAATAAATATTTGTTAAAAGAAATTTGTGGCACTAGCTGGATTTGAACAGCCAACCTTTCACGTAGAAGTTAGGCACTTAGACCATTAAGCCACTCGCACAGTCACATGATGAGTGGTGAAACAGCCCTACACATACAGTATCAATAGACATTGTACAGTATGTGTACAGTGTACAGTATATTACTGTTTGTGTTGCAGTACATGAATATAAGTATATCGTTATTAATTTCTTTAGATGCGCAATTCCATATTATAATCTCTATTAATCAAATTCTAAAAGTATGCTTGTTTACTCCAGTATCAAGCGTATTCACAGAAAAGCTTAAAACTACCACTTTTTATAAACGTTATTTCAAGTTAGTTAAAAACTTTGATGCTTAAAATGTTTAGGGAGAAATGGAATACTGGTGTGTATTTTTCTTTAAAGTACCGAGACCAGTCATATACAGTTTATATAATACTGTATGTTTATGTTCCAAAATTTATATCGTTTATGACCTTCACACGCGTTATGCTCCTATTCTTTTTATGCTCAGCTACTAAGATTTCCCTTCAGTGGTAAAATTCCATATAAATATTCAATACTTAAATGGGCACAGTAAAGACATTAAATATACATATACATACTGTATACAGTACAGTTTGCATACAGTAATATGTTTATGTTCCTAAATCAATATCTTTTATGAGCATGTGAAAGGCATGGTGAATCGGAGATTCTCAAAAATTACAGTACTTTGCATGATTGGAAACAAATGCGTGACTGGATCAACGAAGTTCTGTGGTGTTACTTTTTGTTAATGAAAAAATAAAGTCTTTTCATTTAGAAAGACAGTCAATGAAAAAATAAAATATTTTCGTTTACAAAGACGGTTACAAAGAATGTGGACCAGGGCAATACTTTGTGTTTACAGCTTGTCCAAGGTGATTCATTATTAACACTATTACGTACGCTGGGCAAACGTTCCGAGGTCAAATTCTTCCGTGACGGGGGTACCTTTAAAGCGGAGACAACGGCACCGAATATTTTGGGTGCGCCCTCTCTTTAAAGCCCTGGCCAAATATGACGACAGTACGTACAGTTATAATTCAAACTGAATTAAAAACTACACATCCCAGTTACCATGGTGGTGCTTTTTGATCATTGCGTTTAACCAACGAAACAGGGCGAAAAATCAGTCACATGACTTTGGGGCTGAGTTTCGAAAGGTTAACCTATCAGCAAGACAGCAAAGACATTTTTCCAAGAAAGTTTAGCCTTTGTCACTAATGAAACCACTAAAGACATAAATATAGAAATTGACAATTAATTGACTTTTATATTTCTAAATATCACAACATGTTCGAATCCAAGTCATTTTTAATAACAATGGGTAAACTGGGTAAACTATCACAAAGCTTTAGAGAACTTAACATTTTTATTATCAACAAATTGTAAATACGACGTTTACATTGGCGTTATTAATTTTTCACTTGAGTGTATGGAGGAATGTGAGAGCAGACCCCCCCTCTTAGACTACATTTTTATTAAGAAATGGAGGCTGTATGTGTTACAATATAAACATTTACTGTCAAACTTTAAATCAACAGTTGATTTAAAGACGATCTGTCAAAGTGCAATGAAACACAATATTGTTGTTGTTATTGTTGTTTTTATCCTGTAAAGCGTTTTGAGAAGCCACCTTTAAAGGCGCTATATAAAGGCGCTGATTCTTATGGAATGTGTTTCTTTCTTCTTTTTTTCAGCATGGAATAAACTTATTACAGTACTTGATTCTTATGGGTGCCCGGTTCCGCCAGAGATTCAAAATAAAACATGGAATCACGTGTCTTCAATATCATCCAGCCCTTACTTCTAAGGAGGAAGCTGGAGGAGATGCAAGTCGATGCCTCCATGACCTCGTGGATCACTGACCTGACAGGCAGACCACAGTCTGTGACTGAACAGGTAGTGAGTAACACAGAGGCACCTCAAGGGACAGTTCTTTCTCCATTCCTCTTCACCCTCTATACTTCGGACTTTAAGTACAACTCAACGTCATGCCACCTGCAGAAGTTCTCAGATGACTCTGCAATTGTGGGATGTATCAAGGGTGAGCAGGAGGAGTACAGAGGACTGGTCAGAAGCTTTGTGGAGTGGTGTGGGGTGAACCCACACCATAAATTCTCCTATAATACGGCAATGTTATCTCATGTTTGAGCTGTCGCCATCAAAGTCTTTAATGAAGATATTACTAATAGTATTAATAATGAATGACCTTGGACAAGCTGTAAGTGTAAACTCAAAGTATTGCCCTGGTCCACATTCTTTTTTTCATTGACCCTCTTTGTAAAAGTAACACCACAGCATTTCGCAATCACGCATTTGCTTCCAATCATGCAAAGTACAGTAATTTTTGAGAATCGATTCACCATGCCTTTCACATGCTCATAAAAGAGACTGATTTCGGAACATAAACATATTACCGTATGCAAACTGTACTGTATACAGTATGTATATGTATATTTTCTCTTCGGCTTCTTCGGCCTCTGCCCGGGACGAATGTATATTTTGATATTTACACCCGGCGCGGCACCGAGGGAGCGTCTGCATTTATAACTTAGTTTTTAAAATTAGTCAAGCAATATGAAGCATCTCCTTTTACTTTTAAGTCCCTTAAATACATTGAGCACAGCTTTCTCACCACTTAAGATTGCTTTTTGATACCATCCTTACACAAAGCAGAAACTTTCCGATGACATACAGTACAAGTGGAAAGATTACAGATTTTAATAGTCTTTAATTTTGTTACGTTATACGTTTTAGGAACGTTTCATCTAAACAAACACCACAAAACTATTCTCGATTGTATTTCTGAATGTTATGTTACACCTACAGTAGTTCACTGCTTTAAATACATCGAACTAAGAAAGTTAGGTGTAGCACTTTAGATCTTTTTTTCTGAACCAGGGAAAATCTGATCATGTTTCTCTATAACAATAATAAAAAACTTTATTTTACATATCACCTTTAAAAGTGGCATCTCAAAGCAATACAGTAGATGGAAAAATAGTTAAAAGGGACCAAAGTAAATACCAGACAAACGCAAACGCGTTTTTAATAAAATGCTTTGATTCATTCAGCAGAGAGTGAGAGGGACATCCAGCAGAGAGAGACACACACACCGGTTTCCATTGACAAAAGTAATTGTTTTTTTTCAATTCCTCTTGTCTTACAGGAATGTTTTGTTTGTGGACAGACTGTTAGACTAGAGGAAAAGAGCGCCTCCTTCTACGAAGCATTTTGTTAATCCGATCACGAATTATTTTCCAGTCGCACAAAGTAAGGGTTGAGAATCTCCTATTCACCATGCTACTAATGGTTTCCCGGAGATTGCAAGGCAAGGCACTTTTGCCTCTGGACCCATCGAAATTTACAGACGTGGTCCACCCCCAGTAAATTTCAAAAGTCACAAGATTTCGAAACACGAGGGCGGCGTAGAGGTCAGCTCTTGCTTTCCCGTCTATGCCGATGCATTGCAAGTACAACCCCCCCTCCATCTCTTGAGTGATGGATAACAGTTGGATATCTGGGAGAATTATTCGTCCCACTGGCGTCTGTGAGTTCCGCTCTGTAAACAGTGCTTCCTGGGGGGAGATAGACGGCGGGGACAGTATCAACAAATTCCTGCGCGGTGGTGAGCGGAGAGGCCGGGATGGAGTGTCCTGAGGCTGTGGTGCTCTGCGGGGGGCAGAGCTTCCGCCAGGCATTGCAACCTGCGCTGCGGGGAGAGGCACTTTTCGGGAGACAGCTGCTCAACTGTTTGACTGCTGAAACATACTGTCTCCTTCCTCTGAGTGTCTCTAGCCTCCCAATCCTCCCCAGTAATGCGTCGTACTGCTCCCGCTGCTGCCGAAAAGTCTCCACACAGGTGCTGCTTCTACAGGTTGGCACCCTGGCCAGTGGCCGAGAGCAGAGACCCACGGCCGGTGGCAAAATAACATAATTCATGTAAGAAATAAAGTCACACAGTAGTATTCATCAGTCGCGGAACAGACGTCAAAATAAACTTTTTTTTTTTTCGTCTTACCGCTTTCTTTTTTACTGTCCTGGTGGTAGATTTCGAAGATCGTTTCGCCCGTGCGGTCTTTTCTTGAAGAACAGGCTACGAAGAAATAATTATAATTGAATTTAAAATTCAAAACGGCAATAATACCTTGTAATATGCGCTGTAATCGCGTATTTCAGATGAAGTCTGCTGTATTTGCTTACCCTTCGCTCTTTGGAAGCTGGGGCGGCAGAAGCACCCCGTCTCTTCCCGTAAAAGGTCTTGGTCTCCATACTGTACTGTGGTCGCTGTAGTGCAGGTTCGCAGTTTTTTTCTGTGATGGGAGCTCACCCAATCCCTTGGTGTATTTATGCTATATTCACATGTACGGCTAGAATGTTCATTGTCTTCCAATGAAAGGCGGGTGCCTTTTGCCAAAGTCGGGAGACATTAGAGGCTTGTCACACCCGGACTGTTAAACCAACGCATTAGCACCTTAAAGCCCATTGAGGACCCGGGCGCAATAGTTGTCCCTTGATTTACTGATCTGCATTAATTATGGAAATCGAGTTCCTGCTCTTTGCAGTCCCGCTGTGGCCCACAGAACAGAGGCTGCGCCAGAACCTGGCACTGCTGGAGCAGCACTGTCAGACCTGGGCGCCGACAGTCAATCTGGACAAGACCAGAGTTATGGTTTTCCAGAAAAAAAGCCACACCTCAGGGAAACAGGTACAAATTCACACTTAACAACACAATTAGGCCACTACCCACTATTGTTAAACATACAGAAAAGAATATTAAAGGATTGAATATTAGTATTGGCTTTAGTATTAGCCATACAGAACATTAAAGTGCCCCTTTTCCATTCAGCGGGTGCCTGAGCCGCTGTGTCCTATCTTCTGACAGTAGCCGTTGTGAATGTCTGTAGAGTGTATCTTATTTTTAGTACTATATTTTTGTATTATATTCCCTATTAATCAAACTCTAAGAGTATGTATCCCCTCCTCCCGCCCCTCTCTGTGTACAGTAGAGCCTCCTGTCCAACCAGCACATGTCCCCAGACATTCACAACAGCGACATATCATAAAACGTTTGCACATATAGTTTAATTATTAGTTGTTTTTCAGGAAGTTAAAAAAACACTTGAATTACTTATCCAGTCTCTCGAAATAGTTATTTTTCAAGCAATGCAACAAACGTCGGGCAATGTGTTTTTTTTAATCCAACATTGACAGCCACATCTTAAATCTTGTCAGTCAGCTCTTTTTTCTCTATTTGAATTGTGGCTTACACATTGCACGACTTTAAAAGCTAGAAAGACAGGTTTCGATTGACATTAGCTGGCGAGCCTTTTTAACAAAAAAACAGACAATACACAGGGAGGGGGAGGTCAAGCGAGAGAGAGAGTTTTTTACCCTCTGTCTAAAAACCCAGAGACTCTGGGGGGATCATTGCGTGGTACAGAGCGGAGCTCAGTCAATTCTTATGGAATGTGTTTTCTTTCTTCTTTTTTTCAGCATGGAATAAACCTGTTACTTGATTTATATGGATGCCCTGTTACGTTATACGTTTTAGGAACGTTTCATCTAAACAAACACCACAAAACTATTCTTGATTGTATTTCTGAATGTTATGTTACACCTACAGTAGTTCACTGCTTTAAATACATCGAATTTAAAGCAGTAATGTAACATGCCACTGTTTGTGCATGAACAAAGTTATACTGAGATTTCCTTAGATACGCGATTAAAAAAAATAAAAAAAATTTGAATCCCCGGCGGAACACATTCCATAAGAATCAGCGCTTTTATACAGTATATCGCCTTTAAACACATATATTTAAACACGCATTTATGTTTTAAATCAAAACGCGATTCAAATCAATATAAATGTTTATTTTGTAACGCATACAGATGCAGCCATTCAAAGTGCGTGGTACAGACACGTACCGGAGGTAATTGGCTACGGCGTCGCGCATCGTAAAGCAAGATGACACGGGGTACCGCGGTACGTGATTGGTTGACCGACAGGGGCACTCGTGGTCCGTTGGTCTGTCGTAGAAAGATTTACAGTAAACGTCTTTACTGTGCCCGTTGTAGTAAGGAACATAAACATATTACCGTATGCAAACTGTACTGTATACAGTATGTATATATATATTTGTATATGTATATTTAATGTCTTAACTGTGCCCGTTTAAGTACTGAATATTTATATGGAATTTTACCACTGAAGGGAAATCTTAGTGCCTGAGCATAAAAAGAATAGGAGCATACTGCAACGTGTGTGAAGGCCATAAACGATATTAATTTTGGAACCTCAACATACAGTATATGGCTGGTCTTGGTACTTTAAAGTAAAAAATACACACCAGTATTCCATTTCTCCCTAAACATTTTAAGCATCGAAGTCTTTAACTAAAGAGATACCGGAGTCATGAAGCATACCTTTAGAATTTGATTAATAGGGAATATAATATGGAAACGCGTATCTAAAGAATTTAATAACGATATGATTATATTCGTGTACTGCGACAGGGCTGTGTAGGGTTGTTTCACCTCCCTCTTCATGTGACTTCCCTTGTAGCCTACTGGTCTACGTGCCCAACTACCAACTCACGGGTTGTGTGTTCAAATCCAGCTGGTGCTGGACTTTTCTTTTAACAAACATTTCTTTGAAAAAATAGAATAGCGATATTATGGACAATCAATTGATCAACAAACAAACATTTCTTTGAAAAATGAGACGTTTCCCTTGGTCAGAGATATAAATATATAATATATAAATGAATTAAATTTAACTAACATGAAATAGCGTGTGAAAAAGTGGTAGTTTTAAGCTTTTCTGCTAATATAATATGGAATCGCGTATCTAAAAAATTTAATAACGAAATGATTATATTCGTGTACTGCGACAGGGCTGTGTAGGGCTGTTTCGCCTCTCTCTTCATGCGACTGTACCAGGAAGAGGAATTCTTTCTATTCGAAACGTGTATTTTAAAAGTTTAAGAAGTAAAAACCTTACAGCGTACACAGATTTCTAAACTGATCAGGATCGTTATCTTTGTCTTATGCATAATAATGTTCACCGATCTGTCCAGCAAATTAATAATAAACTTTATTTTATATAGCGTTTTAAACGAATAAGTAATTAGATTGCTCATAAACTTGCTTTTTCTTTTTATTTAGGCTCAGATTTCAACTATAGATCGTATTATTAATAACCATAATAACAACCAACCAACAAAAACAACCATATAAACATAATACCAACCAAAAACATAGATAAAATCTATGTTGCTTCTACTTCTACAAAATCTCGCCTACTTCTACTTTACGAGTACAACCCCCTCTCTGCCGGATTGCTGGCTGTGACGAATTAAACTGGTTTCACAGGTATTTTCAAAGTAGTGTAGTATGCTCTCTGAAGGCACCAGTTCTGTAGGGTTTGGGCATTTACTGGGACAATTATTAATTGTAGCAGTAAATCACAAAATGATTCTTTTGATGGCTTTAGAATCCAACCATGCGATATAACTCAAACAACGCACACACACAGGTACTAATACACGAGGATACATTTATTAATACATAGAATATGCATGTAAACCTAACAGATCTTAATCAAGAGGGTTATCAGAATACAAAAGGTATATATTCAGTCAGTTACAAAGTGTTACACATATCAAGAGGACATACGTTCAGTATATCATTCATTAAGACCGTTTCATAAATGAACTTGGTTATAACTTCTACATTAGATACTCAAAACAAGTACATAACTCTTAGGAATTAAATTGATATCAACTGGTTGGGATAACAATTGAATTCTCGAGCTGTAATACATTGAAGTTGAATACTCATCCAATCTCTGGGGATTCAGATCTCCTGCGGGCACAAAGAAACAGTTGCAGGCTGTTGCTGTCCAATCCGCGCTCTCTGGCTAGGTGCCAGGCTGTGCTGTGCGGCTTGCGACGGTGCACTGCTGATGCTCACTGACCGGCTAGTTAGTGTTGGCTTTAACTAGCAGAGTTTGCGCACAGGAGAAAAGATGACTGTGGGTCCCAGCAAGTCAGGAAGAAGTCCAGTTCGTTCCTGATGAAGAGCTAGTTCTGAATAGTGATTCAGCTGTCCACAGTTCCGACCTGTTCACGAGGCTTGCTGCTGATGCTAACCTCGGGTGGATCCTCTGGTTACTCTCTGGCAACCTCCACTCTAGACTCTTAGAACAAAGGAAAGTTCTGGCACTCGGACACACTGGCCGTTACGTGGTTCTGGGGCCGAGTCTCAGGATGGTCAGGAGGCGTGCTGCGAGAATGTCCTGCCCTTGGGAGCCTTCTGCTCCTGGGCCGTCCTGCCCTGGAATTCTCCTTTGAATTCCCTTTAGAAAAGTCCACAGAATTCTCCACTGAATCTCACTGAATCCTCCTACAGGCTCTCTGTATTGCCTGTTTTTACCTGGAGGAACTTCAGCTCGTTGATTGGCTGAAAGTTCCATGGGCATCAGAGTCCCACGTGGGTAACTCGGCCCTACCAGTCCCTGATTGGTTGATCAAGGTGAGATATGAGTCACTTACTCCTGACACTTAGGAATGCAGTCCAGATGTCCATCTGGCACTCCCTAGACAGATAGGCGCCAATGGGTGACCATTGATCATGATAGCCAGGCTTAGCTAAGTGCATCCCCGTCTGGGAGCTTGTTCCTTATCAAAAGAAAACATTTTAAATCAGCCTGCATGAATACTTTCTCTGTAGCTGCACCACAGAGATGGAGAGATTAATTCTTTCTTATTAATAAGCCTCGCCGCTACAGTAGGAAGTACAGTGTTATCTGGTAGCTGGGCTCCTCAATGAAATCGCTTTAACATGCTAATGAGTTGGTGTAACAGTCCGGGAGTGGCTAGCTTCCAATGTCAACTCAACTCGATTGGAAGACAATGAACGTATTTTAGCCCTAAATGAATTAATAGCAAACATGGTTTACATAAAATAATTTTTTCCAAGAAAGTTTATAATAATACGATCTATAGTTGAAATCTGAGCCTAAATATAAAGGAAAAGCATTTTCAGAGAGCAATCATGCTGTGTTTATGTAGATTAGGTTTATGAGCAATCTAATTACCTATTCACTTAAAACGCTATATAAAATAAAGTTTATTTAGAGATGAATGATCAGTGTCGCAGTTTCAATAATTTTCGTAGGAGGGCTTGGACAGATTCCAAGTGCATTTTTGCAATTTACGTTGCATTGTCCAATGTGCTGTTGTAATACAGTTTAGAATACAGTTAGTCTAAGCTTTATCAGCTTTATTGATGGGTTGCAATTTAGAAAAAGTCAAAAACTGCACTCAAAATGCAATTTAGAGCTTTCTGGCAAGAGGAGACACCCAAATTATAATGTAACATGCCACTGTTTGTGCATGAACAAAGCTATACTGCAATTTTCCTTAGATACACGATTAAAAAAAATAATTTTTTTGAATCCCCGGCGGAACACACTCCATAAGAATCAGCGCTTTTATACAGTATATCGCCTTTAAACACATATATTTAAACACGCATTTACGATTTAAATCAATATAAATGTTTATTTTGTAACGCATAGGTGACTATTCATTGTTATTAAAAAGACTTAAATTCGATCATGTTGTGATATTTAGAAATATAAATTTGTTTGGTGCGAGTGAGGTGTTATTTAATCTCTGACCAAGGGAAACGTTTCATTTTTTCAAAGAAATGTTTGTTGAAAAATAAAGTCATAGTTCCATGGGATTCAATCACAGACCATGTGACATGGAAGTCAGGAACCTAACCCACAGCGCCACCGGCAAGGTGATGTGCAGAGTGCTGAAAAAGCACTACAGAAACATTATCGACAGACAATGTACAGATTTGATAAAGCTATAAAATAATGTAATTAGGCACAGAACAAGTTTACAGCACAGTACAATAATAAATGCTGACCATGAC
Organism: Lepisosteus platostomus; assembly: GCF_059453375.1. Classification (NCBI taxonomy): domain Eukaryota; kingdom Metazoa; phylum Chordata; class Actinopteri; order Semionotiformes; family Lepisosteidae; genus Lepisosteus; species Lepisosteus platostomus. The sequence continues at coordinate 55,718,994 of NC_142612.1, read as the reverse complement.
TTTAGAAGCATAAATTACCTTACACTCAATTTAAACACAAGCTGTCTTTAGCCCTCTAAGCTGGTTCATACAGAAATGTAGAGATCCAGGCTCAGAACACACAGCTTCATTAGCGAATACATATGCAGGACAACTAGATAAGACGTTTTACAGAGGATGGAGTTTTAGAAACATCCCATCAGTGACATCACTGAAGTCAACTCCTAGGTACTGTAACTGTCGTGTGGATAGTTTCACAAGAATCAGACAAAGGTTTAAGCATCGCTTGTTCTAGATAAAACTGCAAAAAAATAAAGCAACAACCCATAATGTACTTCTTTGCGGCTCTGTTTGCCCAAATCATATATTCACAACGTGAAATTTAGAAAATACGTAATACGTAACCAAAATCCGCAATATGGAAACAGAACCTGTGTAATTGTTGACAGATGATGTACTCGTAACATTTTTACAAGACGAACGACAACATTTAAAAAATGACTTGTATGTACTTGATAGCTCTAATCAATCCACTGCACTGCATTAAAACAAAACGAAAACTAAAACGCCCTGGGCATACCGTTTCGCGCTTCTTATCAGTTGCTCAAAAGTAATTTGACCGTATGAAATGCATAATATAAACCTAGAAACATATACGTGAGCAGTATTTACGTAGTATCGGTGTCAAGGCATACCTCTCAAATACTGTAAATCAAGTTAAAAAAATCTCAAGACCGATTCTGGTCCTAATGAAACCATGTTTCGTGTATGTTTTCTTTAAAGTACCGAGACCAGCCATATACTGTATGTTTATGTTCCAAAATTTATTTCGTTTATGGCCTTCACACACGTTGCAGTATGCTCCTATTCTTTTTATGCTCAGCAACTAAGATTTCCCTTCAGTGGTAAAATTCCATATGAATATTCAATACTAGAACGGGCACAGTAAAGACGTTTACTGTAAATCTTTCTACGACAGACCAACGGACCACAAGTGCCCCTGTCGGTCAACCAATCACGTACCGTGGTACCCCGCGTCATCTTGCGTCACGATGCACGACGCCGTAGCCAATTACCTCCGGTACGTGTCTGTACCGCGCACTTTGAATGGCTGCATCTGTATATACAGTGCTTTGCCCCAAAGGGGAATGGTGTCTTAATTGACCTACAAGAAAAAATTGATAGAAACTGACTTAATGTTTCAAACTCTTGCAATGGGCATTGAATGCACAGAGAGTGAGAGGGACATCCAGCAGAGAGAGACACACACACCGGTTTTCATTGACAAAAAGTAATTGTTTTTTTTTTACATTTTTTTTACGTTTTGTTTGTGGTCAACACAAGTTAACAGGTCAACAATCCTAGGAAGAACACGAAAGCCTGTTAATAAAATTGTTACAATTTTGTTCGGTCAGTTCTTCCTCCCAGAATTTATAGATAGCATCGATCAGTTCCTGCTTTGTGACGGGCTTAGCAGTTTTCCGAACGTAGTCTTTCAACGAATGCCAAACCATCTCTATCGGATTTAGATCTGGGGATTCGGCTGCAGTTTTCACCCAGTTCACTCCTTCTGCTATAAGCCTCGCCCTTGCTGCTGTGTGTTTCGGATCATTGTCTTGAAAGAGACGGTGCCTTGATCCAAACTGCTCCCTGATATATGGGGCAGCATGCTGTGTGACCACAACTTCCTCGAAGAATACACGGTCCATAATTCCTTCGAAAATAAGAAGTGGTCCCAGGCCTCTTCTAGATATCTTCTAGACACCCAAATCAATGTAACATGCCACATTTTGTGCATGAACAGGGTTATACTGCCTATTCCCTTCGATACCCGATTAAAAAAAAATAAAAAATGTTTTGAATCCCCGGCGGAACCGGGCATCCATATGAATCAAGTAACAGGTTTATTCCATGCTGAAAAAAAGAAGAAAGAAAACACATTCCATAAGAATTGACTGAGTCTCTGCCCCGGGTTATTTGGGTTTTTAGACAGAGGGTAAAAAACTCTCTCTCTGGCTTGACCTCCCCCTCCATGGGTATTGCCAGCTAATGTGAATCGAAACCTGTCTTTCTAGCTTTTAAAGTTGTGCGATGTGTAAACCACAATTCAAATAGAGAAAAAAGACCTGACTGACAAGATTTAAGATGCGGCTGTCAATGTTGGATTAAAAAAAACACATTGCCCGACGTTTGTTGCATTGCTTGAAAAATAACTTTATTTCGAGAGACTGGATAAGTAATTCAAGTGTTTTTTTTACCTTCCTGAAAAACAACTAATAATTTAACTATATGTGCAAACGTTTTATGATATGTCGCTGTTGTGAATGTCTGTGGACATGTGCTGGCTGGACAGGAGGCTCCACTGTACACAGAGAGGGGCGGGAGGAGGGGACAAGCCGATACATACTGTACTCTTAGAGTTTGATTAATAGGGAATATAATACAAAAATATAGTACTAAAAAAGGTACTACCACTTTTAAAGGTGATATGTAAAATAAAGTTTTTTATTATTGTTATAGAGAAACATGATCAGATTTTCCCTGGTTCAGAAAAAAAGATCTAAAGTGCTACACATAACTTTCTTAATTCGATGTATTTAAAGCAGTGAACTACTGTAGGTGTAACATAACATTCAGAAATACAATCGAGAATAGTTTTGTGGTGTTTGTTTAGATGAAACGTTCCTAAAACGTATAACGTAACAAAATTAAAGACGACTAAAATCTGTAATCTTTCCACTTGTACTGTATGTCATCGGAAAGTTTCTGCTTTGTATAAGGATGGTATCAAAAAGCAATCTTAAGTGGTGAGAAAGCTGTGCTCAATGTATTTAAGGGACTTAAAAGTAAAAGGAGATGCTTCATATTGCTTGACTAATTTTAAAAACAAAGTTATAAATGCAGACGCTCCCTCGGTGCCGCGCCGGGTGTAAATATCAAAATATACATTCGTCCCGGGCAGAGGCCGAAGAGCACCCGGCTGGGGTGCGCGGGGAAGAGCAGGACAGGAGTGAAAGTGGTCAGGGCGGGGTTTAGGAAGGCGTACAGTCTGGGCAGGTATAGATTACACTTTTCTAAAACGTATTTGAAAAATAAAAACGATTACAATCTAATCCTTCCACGTTTGATCCCAAAATCCCAAGAAATATAAATCTGAACGGGTAGAAAGCTATGCTGAAAGTTTATTAAGATACTTAGAAGACAAAGATACTGTATCAATTTATGTTGCATTAGCCTGATTATGATTAAAAAACACATATAATTAAAAATGCGTTTGCGATTTAAATCAAAACACGATTTAAATCAATATAAATGTTTATATTGTAATGCATACTGTCCAGCCTCCATTTCTCTATAAAAATTTACTCTATTACACACACAAACACAATAGAAGCAGGAAGCAGAAGCAGGGACTGTTGTCAGAAGGGAAGAAGGTGACTATTCATTGTTATCAAAAATGACTTAGAATCGATCATGTTGTGATATTTTGAAATATAAAAGTCAATTGATTGTCCATAATATCGCTATTCTATTTTTTCGAAGAAATGTTTGTTAAAAGAAAAGTCCAGCACCAGCTGGATTTGAATACACAACCCGTGAGTTGGTAATCAGGCACGTAGACCAGTGGGCTACAAGGGAAGTCACATGAAGAGGGAGGCGAAACAGCCCTACACAGCCCTGTCGCAGTACACGAATATAATCATATCGTTATTAAATTCTTTAGATACGCGATTCCATATTATATTCCCTATTAATCAAATTCTAAAAGTATGCTTGTTGACTCAGGTAAAACCAGGGAATGTATCAAGAAGGGTCAAATTAATATTTTTCCAGTATTCTTTCATCGGAACCTTTGTGCTGCATAGAGTGTTCAAAGATTATGCCTTCAGGCTTAAGCGGCTTTAAGAGTTAAAAATAACTAATATATTTGGCTTTATTTGTACATATACCTGTGCATTCAATGCCCATTGCAAGAGTTTGAAACGTTTAGTCAGTTTCTATCAACATTTTCTTGTAGGGCAATTCAGACAACATTCCCTTTTGGGGCAAAGCACTGTATGTAGGCATATTTGTCCGAAAAAAAATGTTAGGAAAACATTGAAATAACTCTTTTTCCTAAGTATCTTTTCAGACTAATCTTTTGATTCATAGAACCACATGTACCACTCAAATGAGTTGAATATTGTGAAAAGTCTTTGGCACAATCCTAAATCCTAACCCTAACCCTAAACTACCAAAATCTGCAGCTAGGGTTAGGGTTTGATTCCTAGAAAACATAGACACTTTTTGATAGTATGGCTGTATTTTAGGGCAGGAATGATTCTTAGGAAAAGAGTTATTTCAATGTTTTCCTAACATTTTGTTTTTACAAATATGACTATATACAGATGCAGCCATTCAAAGTCCGCGGTACAGATACGTACCGGAGGTAATTGGCTATGGTTTCGCGCATTGTGATGCACGATGACGCGCGGTACCGCGGTACGTGATTGGTTTGCCAACATGGGGCACTCGTGGTCCGTTGGTCTGTCATAGAAAGATTTACAGTAAACGTCTTTACTGTGCCCGTTGTAGTATTGAATATTTATATGGAATTTTACCCCTGAAGGGAAATCTTAGTAGCTGAGCATTAAAAGAATAGGAGCATACTGTAACGCGTGTGAAGGCCATAAACGATATTAATTTTGGAACATAAACATACAGTATATGGCTGGTCTCGGTACTTTAAAGAAAAAATACACACCAGTATTCCAATTCTCCCTAAACATTTTAAGCATCGAAGTCTTTAACTAACGAGATACCGGAGTCAACAAGCATACTTTTAGAATTTGATTAAAAGGGAATATAATATGGAATCGCGTATCTAATGAAATTAATAACGATATAATTATATTCATGTACCGCAACACAAGAATAGTACGCGCTATACGTTGTCTGTTGATAATGTTTCTGTAGTGCTTTTTCAGCACTCTGCACATCACCTTGCTGGTGGCGCTGTGGGTTAGGTTCTTGACACCCATGTCACACAGTCTGTGATCAAATCCCACTGTGGAACAATGACTTTTTTTTAACAAACATTTCTTTGAAAAAATGAAAAGTTTCCCTTGGTCAGAGATTAAATAAAACTTCTCTCGCACCCAACAAATTTATATTTCTAAATATCACAACATGATCGAATTTAAGTCATTTTAATAACAATGAATAGTCACCTAGGCGTTACAATATAAACATTTATATTGATTTAAATCACGTTTTGATTTAAATCGCAAACGCGGGTTTAAATATATGTGTTTTTTTATTCACAATCAGAAAAAAGCAACATAAATTGATATCTTTGTTCATGCACAAACAGTGGCATGTTACATTATTAATTTGGGTGTCTCCTCTTGCCAGAAAGCTCTAAAATGTATTTTGAGTGTGGTTTTTGAATTTTTCTAAATTGCAACCCATAAATAAAGCTGTTACAGTTTAGACTTATTTTAAACTGTATTACAGCAGCACAATGGACAATGCAACGTAAATTGCAAAAATGCACTTGGAATCTGTCCAAGCCCTACTTGTCAGGCATTTTCTTTTACTGCAATGGACATAAAAACTCCCTTGCTTTTAACAGAGCGTTTCATAATTTCTAACTACGAAAATAATTTAAACTGCGACATTATCATTCATTCCATTCCATTCCATTATAAGTCTTCCATTTCTCCCTAAACATTTCAAGCATGCAAGTTTTATGAAACGGTACCCAAATATGCGATTGCTGTATGGAATGAATTTTAATTTTTAAAAATTATTTAACACGAAAATCTTCCGCTACCCAATGCAGAAACACAGCCACTAACCAGCAAAGAGTGGACATTAGCTAGCCAATATGATAAAGAAATAAATGATTATTTTATTTCTTTTGCACATTTATTTGAACATTTCCATCGATTGGAGAATTTGTGGATTCTGTGGACTTTTCTAAAGGGAATTCAAAAGAGAATTCCAGGGCAGGATGTCCCAGGAGCAGAAGGCTCCAAAGGGCAGGACATTCTCGCAGCGCGCCTCCTGACCATCCTGAGACTCAGCCCGGACAACCACGTAACGGCCAGTGTGTCCGAGTGCCAGAACTTTCCTTTGTTCTAAGAGTCTAGAGTGGAGGTTCCCAGAGAGTAACCAGAGGATTCACCCGAGGTTAGCAAGCCTCATGAACACGTCGGAACTGTGGACAGCTGCATCACTATTCAGAACTAGCTCTTCATCAGGAACGAACCGGTCCTCTTCCTGACTTGCTGGGACCCACAGTCATCTTTTCTCCTGTGCACAAACTGTGCTAGTTAAAGCCAACACTAACTAGCCGGTCAGTGAGCATCAGCAGCGCACCGTCGCAAGCCACACAGCACAGCTTGGCACGGAGCCAGAGAGCCCGCAGGAGATCTGAATCTCAAGAGATTGGATGAGTATTCAACTTCAATGCATTACAGCTCGAGAATTCAATTGTTATCCCAACCAGTTGATATCAATTTAATTCCTAAGAGTTATGTACTTGTTTTGAGTATCCAATGTAGAAGTTATAACCAAGTGCATTTAAGAAACGGTCTAAATGAATGATATACTGAACGATTATTCGAGTATTATTATTCGGATATATTAACGAGTATTCTGATAACCCTCTCGATAAGATCTGTTAGGTTTACATGCATATTCTATGTATTAATAATTGTATCCTCGTGTATTAGTACCCGTGTGTGTGTGCGTTGTTTGAGTTATATCGCATGGTTGGATTCTAAGGCCATCAAAAGAATCATTTTGTGATTTACTGCTACAATTAATAATTGTCCCTGTAAATGCCCAAACCCTACAGAACTGGTGCCTTCAGAGAGCACACTACAAGTGCTTTGCCCCAAAGGGGAATGGTGTCTTAATTGCCCTACAAGAAAAAGTTGATAGAAACTGAATTAAAGTTTCAAACACTTGCAATGGACATTGAATGCACAGGCATATTTACAAATAAAGCCAAATATGTTAGTTGTTTCTAACTCTTAAGCTACTTAAGCCTGAAGACAAACTCATTGAGCACTCTATTGAACACCAAGGTTCCGATGAAAGAATACCGGAAAAATATTAATTTGACCCTTCTTGATACATTCCCTGGTTTTACCTGAGTCAACAAGCATACTTTTAGAATTTGATTAATAGGGAATATAATATGGAATCGCGTATCTAAAGAATTTAATAACGATATGATTATATTCGTGTACTGCGACAGGGCTGTGTAGGGCTGTTTCGCCTCCCTCTTCATGCGACTTCCCTTGTAGCCTACTGGTCTACGTTCCCAACTACCAACTCACGGGTTGTGTGTTCAAATCCAGCTGGTGCTGGACTTTTCTTTTAACAAACATTTCTTCGAAAAAATAGAATAGCGATATTATGGACAATCAATTGACTTTTATATTTCAAAATATCACAACATGATCTATTCTAAGTCATTTTTGATAATGAATAGTCACTTTCTTCCCTTCTGACAACAGTCCCTGCTTCTGCTTCCTGCTTCTATTGTGTGTGTGTGTGTAATAGAGTAAATTTGTATAGAGAAATGGAGGCTGGACAGTATGCGTTACAATATAAACATTTATATTGATTTAAATCGTGTTTTGATTTAAATCGCAAATGCATTTTTAATTATATGTGTTTTTTAATCATAATCAGGCTAATGCAACATAAATTGATACAGTATCTTTGTCTTCTAAGTATCTTAATAAACTTTCAGCATAGCTTTCTACCCGTTTAGATTTATATTTCTTGGGATTTTGGGATCAAACGTGGAAGGATTAGATTGTAATCGTTTTTATTTTTCAAATACGTTTTAGAAAAGTGTAATCTATACCTGCCCAGACTGTACGCCTTCCTAAACCCCGCCCTGACCACTTTCACTCCTGTCCTGCTCTTCCCCGCGCACCCCAGCCGGGTGCTCTTCGGCCTCTGCCCGGGACGAATGTATATTTTGATATTTACACCCGGCGCGGCACCGAGGGAGCGTCCGCATTTATAACTTAGTTTTTAAAATTAGTCAAGCAATATGAAGCATCTCCTTTTACTTTTAAGTCCCTTAAATACATTGAGCACAGCTTTCTCACTACTTAAGATTGCTTTTTGATACCATCCTTATACAAAGCAGAAACTTTCCGATGACATACAGTACAAGTGGAAAGATTACAGATTTTAGTCGTCTTTAATTTTGTTACGTTATACGTTTTAGGAACGTTTCATCTAAACAAACACCACAAAACTATTCTCGATTGTATTTCTGAATGTTATGTTACACCTACAGTAGTTCACTGCTTTAAATACATCGAATTAAGAAAGTTATGTGTAGCACTTTAGATCTTTTTTTCTGAACCAGGGAAAATCTGATCATGTTTCTCTATAACAATAATAAAAAACTTTATTTTACATATCACCTTTAAAAGTGGTAGTACCTTTTTTAGTACTATATTTTTGTATTATATTCCCTATTAATCAAACTCTAAGAGTACAGTATGTATCGGCTTGTCCCCTCCTCCCGCCCCTCTCTGTGTACAGTGGAGCCTCCTGTCCAGCCAGCACATGTCCACAGACATTCACAACAGCGACATATCATAAAACGTTTGCACATATAGTTAAATTATTAGTTGTTTTTCAGGAAGGTAAAAAAAAACACTTGAATTACTTATCCAGCCTCTCGAAATAAAGTTATTTTTCAAGCAATGCAACAAACGTCGGGCAATGTGTTTTTTTTAATCCAACATTGACAGCCGCATCTTAAATCTTGTCAGTCAGGTCTTTTTTCTCTATTTGAATTGTGGTTTACACATCGCACGACTTTAAAAGCTAGAAAGACAGGTTTCGATTCACATTAGCCGGCGAGCCTTGTTAACCAAAAAAAACAGACAATACCCATGGAGGGGGAGGTCAAGCCAGAGAGAGAGTTTTTTACCCTCTGTCTAAAAACCCAAATAACCCGGGGCAGAGACTCAGTCAATTCTTATGGAATATGTTTTCTTTCTTCTTTTTTTCAGCATGGAATAAACCTGTTACTTGATTCATATGGATGCCCGGTTCCGCCGGGGATTCAAAACATTTTTTATTTTTTTTTTAATCGGGTATCGAAGGGAATAGGCAGTATAACCCTGTTCATGCACAAAATGTGGCATGTTACATTGATTTGGGTGTCTCCTCTTGCCAGAAAGCTCTAAATTGCATTTTGAGTGCGGTTTTTGACTTTTTTTAAATTGCATTTTGGGCGCGGACAGCACATACAAGGGTTAATGAACTGTGCCAAGAAATTTAAGATAGTATTCTTTAGGTGTGAGGGTAGGAGTGGACCGCAGCAGGCATAATCAGCAAACCAGGAAAACAAAGAACAGAACAGGTGAGAGTGATCAGAAAAAGGAAATGGTGTTACGCCCAGGTTTTCGACCCAATTGTTTTAACTTGCTAATGCATCAGACACATTTCCTGGCGTATTGTGTTTTAAATAAAATAGGAGTGTCTTTCCCTGGTATTAGCTCATCGGTATGGTGTAAGTTTTATCTGTACCATACCATACAGTATATAGGTACAGAATTCAAGCTGCACCACTGTATCGCTTTGGTAAGGAGACGGACAATGACCAAAATCACGAAGACTCTCTCACACCAAATAATGAAGATGAGAAGTAACGGGAAGTCAACACGGGACATTGTACAGCAGTTGGCTTCGATGGACATCTTCGTTTCTGAAACCACAGTGAGACGGCATTATAAAGGGGAGAGGAGGCTATGTTTTCAAAACGTGTCTATGTTTCTGGGAATCAAACCCTAACCCTACCTCAGGGTACTGCTAGTTTAGGGTTACTAAAGGCTACTACAGGCTCTCTGTGTTGCCTGTTTTTACCTGGAGGAACTTCAGCTCGTTGATTGGCTGAAAGTTCCATGGGCATCAGAGTCCCACGTGGGTAACTCGGCCCTACCAGTCCCTGATTGGTTGATCAAGGTGAGATATGAGTCACTTACTCCTGACACTTAGGAATGCAGTCCAGATGTCCATCTGGCACTCCCTAGACAGATAGGCGCCAATGGATGACCATTGATCATGATAGCCAGGCTTAGCTAAGTGCATCCCCCTTTGGGAGCTGTCCCTTATCAAAAGAAAAGATCTTTAAATCAGCCTGCATGAATAGTTTCTCTGTGGCTGCACCACAGAGATAAACAGAGAGATGGGGCCTCATTTGGGAAAGCTCAGAACACTTAATTCTTTCTTATTAATAAGCCTCGCCGCTACACACTGTATATACGTATATTTGTAAAAAAACAAAATGTTAGGAAAACATTGACATAACTCTTTTCCTAAGTATCATTCCTGCCCTTAAACACAGCCATATTATCAATGAGTGTCCATGTTTCCTGGGAATCAAACCCTAACCCTAGATCAGGGTATTGCTAGTTTAGAGTTAGGGTTAGGATTTAGGGATTTGCCAAAGACGTTTCACAATATTCAACTCATTTGAGTGGTAAACGTGGTTCTCTGAATAAAAGATTAGTCTGAAAAGAAAGAACACACTTGACAAAACCAAGGAATGTATCAAGAAGGGTCAAATTAATATTTTTCAGGTAATCTTTCATCAGAAGCTTTGTGTTGAATAGAGTGTTGATAGATTATGCCTTCAGGATTAAGTGGCTTAAGAGTTAGACACAACTAACATATTTGGCTTTATTTGTAAATATGCCTGTGCATTCAATGCCCATTGCAAGTGTTTGAAACGTTAAGTCAGTTTCTATCAACTTTTTCTTGTAGGGCAATTGAGACACCATTCCCCTTTGGGGCAAAGCACTGTATAAAGGCATATCTGTAAAAAAAATGTTATGAAAACATTGAAATAACTCTTTTCCTAAGTATCATTCCTGCCCTAAAACACAGCCATATTATCAAAGAGTGTCTATGTTTTCTAGGAATCAAACCCTAACCCTTTTTGAGGGTATTGCTATGTTAGGGTTAGGGTTAGGATTTAGGGATTTGAAAAATACTTTTCACAATATTCAACTCATTTGAGTGGTAAACGTGGTTCTCTGAATCAAGAGATTAGTCTGAAAAGAAAGAACAACCTTGACAAAACCAGGGAATGTATCAAGAAGGGTGAAATTAATATTTTTCACGTATTCTTTCATCGGATCCTTTGTGTTGAATAGAGTGTTCAAATATTATGCCTTCAGGATTAAGTGGCTTAAGAGTTAGAAACAACTAATATATTTACTTTTATTTTAAATATACCTGTGCTTTTAATGCCCATTGCAAGTGTTTGAAACTTTAAGTCAATTTCTTTCAACTTTTGCTTGTAGTGCTATTAAGACACCATTCCCTTTTGGGGCAATGCAAAGTATATAGGCATATTTGTCAGAAAAAAATGTTAGGAAAACATTGAAATAACTATTTTCCTAAGCATCATTCCTGCCCTAAAACAAAGCAATACTATCAAAACGTGTCTATGTTTTCTAGGAATCAAGCCCTAACCCTAGCTCAGGGTATTGCTAGTTTAGGGTTAGGTTAGGATTTAGGGATTTGCCAAAGACTTTTCGCAATATTTAAGTCATTTGAGTGGTAAACGTGCTTCTCTGAATGAAAAGATTAGTCTGAAAAGAAAGAACAACCTTGACAAAACCAGGGAATGTATAAAGAAGGGTCAAATGAATATTTTTCAGGTATTCTTTCATCTGTACCTTGGTGTTGAATAGAGTGCTCAATGAGTTTCTGTTCGGGCTTAAGTGGCTTAAGAGTTAGAAACAACTAATATATTTGGCTTTATTTGTAATTATACCTGTGCATTCAATGCCCATTGCAAGAGTTTGAAACGTTAAGTCAGTTTCTATCAACTTTTTCTTGTAGGGCGAATAAGACACCATTCCTCTTTGGAGCAAAACACTGTATATACGTATATTTGTAAAAAAAAAATGTTAGGAAAACATTGAAATAACTCTTTTCCTGGGTATCATTCCTGCCCTAAAACACAGCCATATTATCAAAAAGTGTCTATGTTTTCTGGGAATCAAACCCTAACCCTACCTCAGGGTACTGCTAGTTTAGGGTTAGGGTGAGGATTTAGGGATTTGCCAAAGACTTTTCACAATATTCAACTCATTTGAGTGATAAACGTGGTTCTCTGAATAAAAGATTAGTCTGAAAAGAAAGAACACACTTGACAAAACCAAGGAATGTATCAAGAAGGGTCAAATTAATATTTTTCAGGTAATCTTTCATCGGAAGCTTTGTGTTGAATAGAGTGTTGATAGATTATGCCTTCAGGATTAAGTGGCTTAAGAGTTAGACACAACTAACATATTTGGCTTTATTTGTAAATATGCCTGTGCATTCAATGCCCATTGCAAGTGTTTGAAACGTTAAGTCAGTTTCTATCAACTTTTTCTTGTAGGGCAATTAAGACACCATTCCCCTTTGGGGCAAAGCACTTGCAGTGTGCTCTCTGAAGGCACCAGTTCTGTAAGTTTTGGGCATTTACAGGGACAATTATTAATTGTAGCAGTAAATCACAAAATGATTCTTTTGATGGCCTTAGAATCCAACCATGCGATATAACTCAAACAACGCACACACACACGGGTACTAATACACGAGGATACAATTATTAATACATAGAATATGCATGTAAACCTAACAGATCTTATCGAGAGGGTTATCAGAATACAAAAGGTATATATTCAGTCAGTTACAAAGTGTTACACATATCAAGAGGACATACGTTCAGTATATCATTCATTTAGACCGTTTCGTAAATGCACTTGGTTATAACTTCTACATTGGATACTCAAAACAAGTACATAACTCTTAGGAATTAAATTGATATCAACTGGTTGGGATAACAATTGAATTCTCGAGCTGTAATGCATTGAAGTTGAATACTCATCCAATCTCTTGAGATTCAGATCTCCTGCGGGCTCTCTGGCTCCGTGCCAAGCTGTGCTGTGTGGCTTGCGACGGTGCGCTGCTGATGCTCACTGACCGGCTAGTTAGTGTTGGCTTTAACTAGCACAGTTTGTGCACAGGAGAAAAGATGACTGTGGGTCCCAGCAAGTCAGGAAGAGGACCGGTTCGTTCCTGATGAAGAGCTAGTTCTGAATAGTGATGCAGCTGTCCACAGTTCCGACGTGTTCATGAGGCTTGCTAACCTCGGGTGAATCCTCTGGTTACTCTCTGGCAACCTCCACTCTAGACTCTTAGAACAAAGGAAAGTTCTGGCACTCGGACACACTGGCCGTTACGTGGTTGTCCGGGCTGAGTCTCAGGATGGTCAGGAGGCGCGCTGCGAGAATGTCCTGCCCTTGGGAGCCTTCTGCTCCTGGGCCGTCCTGCCCTGGAATTCTCCTTTGAATTCCCTTTAGAAAAGTCCACAGAATCCACAGAATTCTCCTACTACAGGCTCTCTGTGTTGCCTGTTTTTACCTGGAGGAACTTCAGCTCGTTGATTGGCTGAAAGTTCCATGGGCATCAGAGTCCCACGTGGGTAACTCGGCCCTACCAGTCCCTGATTAGTTGATCAAGGTGAGATATGAGTCACTTACTCCTGACACTTAGGAATGCAGTCCAGATGTCCATCTGGCACTCCCTAGACAGATAGGCGCCAATGGATGACCATTGATCATGATAGCCAGGCTTAGCTAAGTGCATCCCCCTTTGGGAGCTGTCCCTTATCAAAAGAAAAGATCTTTAAATCAGCCTGCATGAATAGTTATAAAGGGGAGAGGAGGCTATGTTTTCAAAACGTGTCTATGTTTCAAAACGTGTCTATGGTGCAGCCACAGAGATAAACAGAGAGATGGGGCCTCATTTGGGAAAGCTCAGAACACTTAATTCTTTCTTATTAATAAGCCTCGCCGCTACACACTGTATATACGTATATTTGTAAAAAAACAAAATGTTAGGAAAACATTGACATAACTCTTTTCCTAAGTATCATTCCTGCCCTAAAACACAGCCATATTATCAAAAAGTGTCCATGTTTCCTGGGAATCAAACCCTAACCCTAGATCAGGGTATTGCTAGTTTAGAGTTAGGGTTAGGATTTAGGGATTTGCCAAAGACGTTTCACAATATTCAACTCATTTGAGTGGAAAACGTGCTTCTCTGGATCAAGAGATTAGTCTGAAAAGAAAGAACAACCTTGACAAAACCAGGGAATGTATCAAAAAGGGTCAAATTAATATTTGTCAGGTATTCTTTCATCGGAACCTTGGTGTTGAATAGAGTGCTCAATAAGTTTGTCTGCAGGCTTAAGTGGCTTAAGAGTTAGACACATCTAATTTATTTGGCTTTATTTGTAATTATACCTGTGCATTCAATATCCATTACAAGAGTTTGAAACGTTAAGTCAGTTTCTATCAACATTTTCTTGTAGGGCAATTAAGACACCATTCCCCTTTGGGGCAAAGCACTGTACAGATGCAGCTATTCAAAATGCGCGGGCGATACTGCATTATTTTCCGATGCGCTTTACGCAGTCTACCGCGAGTTACCGGTAAATACCGCTAGTTACTTTAAATTCTCCTATAATACCGCAAGCAAAATAATAGTATCCGGAATTTCCACAAGGTGGAGCTAATAAAGCTCAACCTCTCATGTTTGAGCTGTCGCCATCAAAGTCTTTAACGAAGATATTGCTAATAGTATTAATAATGAATGACCTTGGACAAGCTGTAAATTCAAAGTATTGCCCTGGTCCACATTATTTTTTTCATTGACCGTCTTTGTAAAAGTAACACCACAGCATTTCGCAATCATGCATTTGTTTCCAATCATGCAAAGTACAGTGGTTCACCATGCCTTTCACATGCTCATAAAAGAGATTGATTTAGGAACATAAACATATTACCGTATGCAAACTGTACTGTATACAGTATCTATATGTATATTTAATGTCTTAACTGTGCACGTTTAAGTATTGAATATTTATATGAAATTTTACCACTGATGGGAAATCTTAGTACCTGAGCATAAAAAGAATAGGAGCATACTGTAACGTGTGTGAAGGCCATAAACGATATTAATTTTGGAACTGAAACATACAGTATATGTTTAAGGCTGGTCTCCTTACTTAAAAAAAAACATACACACCAGTATTCCATTTCTCCCTAATTTTATAAGCATTGAAGTCTTTAACTAACGTGATACAGGAGTCAACAAGCATACTTTTAGAATTTGATTAAAAGGGAATATAATATGGAATCGCGTATCTAAAGAAATTAATAACGATATAATTATATTCATGTTGCAAAAAAACTGCAACAGACATAAAAACTCCCTTGCTTTTAACAGAGCGTTCCATAATTTCTAACTACGAAAATGATTTAAACTGCGACACTTATCATTCAACCAGAGCTTGAAATATCACAAAGATCCTCTAGAGCACAGCAAAGACTGTATTAAAAGAATCGCGTATCTAAAGAAATTAATAAGATATAATTATATTCGTGTACTGAGACAGGGCTGTGTAGGGCTGTTTCACCTCTCTCTTCATGTGACTCTATTCAAAATCCATTTAGCAAAGAGGGGATGAGAAGAGTGACAAACTAGTATACAGTACTTTAGATCTTTTTTTCTGAACCGGGGAAAATCTGATCATGTTTCTCTATAACAATAATAAAAAACATTGCCACACCCGGACTGTTAAACCAACGCATTAGCCCGTCAAAGCCCATTGAGGAGCTGGGCGCAATAACTGTTTTGTCCTTTGATTTACTGATCTGCATTAATTACAGAAATCGAGTTCCTGCTCTTTGCAGACGACCTGGTCCTGCTGTCGCCCACAGAACAGAGGCTGCGGCAGAACCTGGCTTTGCTGGAGCAGCACTGTTAGACCTGAGCGCTGACAGTCAATCTGGACAAGACCAGAGTTCTGGTTTTCCAGAAAAAAAGCCAGACCTCCATTAGTCTTCCTGAAATTGTCGGATTATGAACGAATAAAAGCATCTTATTAAAAACACGTTTGAGTTTTTTTGGGAGCTATATTATGTATTTTTCATTTGTAAGATATAATGATGTGTTCCCGCTTACACATCACACGACTTTAAAAGCTAGAAAAACAGGTTTCGATTCACATTATCTGGTGAGCCTTGTTTTGTCAAAGGACAGCACAAAAAAAACAGACAATACACGGGGGGGGGGGGGGGCAAGCGAGAGGGAGAGTTTTTTACCCTCTGTCAAAAAAAACCAAATCACCCGGGGCAGAGACTCTGGGGGGATCATTGTGTGGTACAGAACGGAGCTCAGTCAAATCAAACAAGTTCAGCGCTGATTCAGTTTCACAAAAACTGCAACGGACATAAAAACTCCCTTGCTTTTAACAGAGCGTTTCATAATTTCCAACTATGAAATTTATTTAAACTGCGACATTTATCATTCAACCAGAGCTCGAAATATCACAAGGATCCTCTAGAGCACAGCAAAGACTCGTGACAAACTAGTTTACTTTATATACTAAAGTATACTAGTATACTTTAGATATTTTTTTCTGAACCGGGGAAAATCTGATCATGTTTCTCTATAACAATAATAAAAACATTATTTTACATATCACCTTTATGTGATATCACCTTAAGGACAGCACATACAAGGGTTAATTGCACAATAGACCGCGCAAAGAAATTTTAAATAGTCTTCTTTAGGTGTGAGGGCAGGAGTGGATCGCAGAAGGCATAATCAGCAAATTAGGAAAACAAAGAACAGGACAGGTGAGATGTTTATCCAGAGAGCGAGTTATCAGAAAAAGTAACAGCTGTTACACCCAGGTTTTACTCTCTCTTTCTATGCTGAATGAATAAAAGCATTTTATTAAAAACGCGTTTGCGTTTGTCTGGGTATTTACTTTGTAATCTGTGGTTTACATCTACTGTATTGCTTTGAGATGCCACTTTTAAAGGTGATATGTAAAATAAAGGTTTTTATTATTTTTATAGAGAAACATGATCAGATTTTCCCTGGTTCAGAAAAAAGACAACTAAAATCTGTAATCTTTCCACTTGTATGTCTTCGGAAAATACAAGAGGTTTCTGCTTTGTGTAAGGATGGTATCAAAAAGTAATCTAAGTGGTGAGAAAGCTGTGCTCCTCAAAGCGCTTTACAGGATAAAAACAACAGCAAGTGTTAAGCTGGGCAAACGATTTTTTTATACAAATACAAAATGAGATATAATGATGTGTTCCGGCTAAGACATTAACGAGTACAACCCCCCTCTCTGCAGGAGTGCTGGCTGTGACGAATTAAACTGGTTTCACAGGTATTTTCAAAGTAGAAGGGGGCGAGATTTCCAGCGAAAGACACCTCCCCCTCCAAAGCCAAGGAAGTTCAGTACTTACTAGTTAAGAAAGCTAGGCTCCTCAATGAAATTGCTTTAACATGCTAATGCGTTGGTGTAACAGTCCGGGAGTGGCAAGCTTCTAATGTCAACTCGACTCGATTGGAAGACAATGAACATATTCTAGCCCTAAATGAATTAATAGCAAACGTGGTTTACATAAAATACATTTTTCCAAGAAAGTTTATAATAATACTATCTATAGTTGAAATCTGAGCCTAAATAAAAAGAAAAAGCATTTTCAGAGAGCAATCAAGCTGTGTTTATGTAGAAAAATTGATTAGGTTTATGAGCAATCTAATTACTTATTCGTTTAAAATGCTATATAAAATAAAGTTTATTATTAATTTGCTGGACAGAGCGGTGAACATTATTATGGATAAGACAAAGATAACGATCCTGATCAGTTTAGAAATCTGTGTACGCTGTAAGGTTTTTACTTCTTAAACTTTTAAAATGCACGCTTCGAATAGAAAGAAATCATCTTCCTGGTACAGTATGTATAGCAAACCAGCACGTCTTTTTTCTCCAATCAGAGGGGTTAGACGCTCGGTTAAAAGCAAAGTAGATTGTCTGTTATAGTGGACATAAAAACAAGAGTTCGCTGGCATTATATCCTAGAAGACACAGATCGGCGCCAGACCAGGAGAATGCCAGCATTCTCCTGGTCGTAAAAGAAAATGCCTGATGAACTAGGGATTGGACAGTTTCCAAGTGCTTGTACAATCGATGGAAATGTTCAAATAAATGTGCAAAAGAAATAAAATAATCATTTATTTCTTTATCATATTGGCTAGCTAATGTCCACTCTTTGCTGGTTAGTGGCTGTGTTTCTGCGTTGGGTAGCAACGGGTGACTGTTCTCAGGCGGAAGATGTAAACAGCTTAATTTTCGTGTTAAATAATTTTTTAAAATTAAAATTCATTCCATACAGCAATCGCATATTTGGGTACCGTTTCATAAAACTTGCATGCTTGAAATGTTTAGGGAGAAATGGAAGACTGATAATGGAATGGAATGGAATGAATGATAATGTCGCAGTTTAAATTATTTTCGTAGTTAGAAATTATGAAACGCTCTGTTAAAAGCAAGGGAGTTTTTATGTCCGTTGCAGTAAAAGAAAATGCCTGACAAGTAGGGCTTGGACAGATTCCAAGTGCATTTTTGCAATTTACGTTGCATTGTCCATTGTGCTGCTGTAATACAGTTTAAAATAAGTCTAAACTGTAACAGCTTTATTTATGGGTTGCAATTTAGAAAAATTCAAAAACCACACTCAAAATACATTTTAGAGCTTTCTGGCAAGAGGAGACACCCAAATTAATAATGTAACATGCCACTGTTTGTGCATGAACAAAGATATCAATTTATGTTGCTTTTTTCTGATTGTGAATAAAAAAACACATATATTTAAACCCGCGTTTGCGATTTAAATCAAAACGTGATTTAAATCAATAGAAATGTCTATATTGTAGCGCCTAGGTGACTATTCATTGTTATTAAAATGACTTAAATTCGATCATGTTGTGATATTTAGAAATATAAATTTGTTTGGTGCGAGTGAAGTTTTATTTAATCTCTGACCAAGGGAAACATTTCATTTTTTCAAAGAAATGTTTGTTAAAAAAAAGTCATTGTTCCACAGTGGGATTTGATCACAGACTGTGTGACATGGGTGTCAAGAACCTAACCCACAGCACCACCAGCAAGGTGATGTGCAGAGTGCTGAAAAAGCACTACAGAAACATTATCAACAGAAACGTATAGCGTGTACTATTCTTGTGTTGCGGTACATGAATATAATTATATCGTTATTAATTTCATTAGATACGCGATTCCATATTATATTCCCTTTTAATCAAATTCTAAAAGTATGCTTGTTGACTCCGGTATCTCGTTAGTTAAAGACTTCGATGCTTAAAATGTTTAGGGAGAAATGGAATACTGGTGTGTATTTTTTCTTTAAAGTACCGGGACCAGCCATATACTGTATGTTTATGTTCCAAAATTAATATCGTTTATGGCCTTCACACGCGTTACAGTATGCTCCTATGCTCAGCTACTAAGATTTCCCTTCAGGGGTAAAATTCCATATAAATATTCAATACTACAACGGGCACAGTAAAGACGTTTACTGTAAATCTTTCTATGACAGACCAACCGACCACGAGTGCCCCATGTTGGCAAACCAATCACGTACCCCAGTACCGTGCGTCATCGTGCGTCACAATGCGCGAAACCGTTGCCAATGACCTCTGGTACGTATCTGTACAACGGACTTTGAATGGCTGCATCTGTATATAGTCATATTTGTAAAAACAAAATGTTAGGAAAACATTGAAATAACTCTTTTCCTAAGAATCATTCCTGCCCTAAAATACAGCCATACTATCAAAAAGTGTCTATGTTTTCTGGGAATCAAACCCTAACCCTAGCTCAGGATTTTGCTAGTTTAGGGTTAGGGTTAGGATTTAGGATTGTGCCAAAGACTTTTCACAATATTCAACTCATTTGAGTGGTACATGTGGTTCTCTGAATCAAAAGATTAGTCTGAAAAAGACAGAACAACCTTGACAAAACCAGGGAATGTATCAAGAAGGGTCAAATTAATATTTTTCCGGTATTCTTTCATCGGAACCTTTGTGCTGCACAGAGTGTTCAAAGATTATGCCTTCAGGCTTGAGTGGCTTAAGAGTTAGAAATAACTAATATTTTTGGCTTTATTTGTAAATATACCTGTGCATTCAATGCCCATTGCAAGTGTTTGAAAGGTTAAGTCAATATCTTTCAACTTTTGCTTGTAGGGCAATTAAGACACCATTACCCTTTGGGGCAAAGCACTGTATATAGGCATATTTGTCAAACAAAAATGTTAGGAAAACATTGAAATAACTTTTCCCAAGTATCATTCCTGCCCTAAAACACAGTCATACTACCAAAAAGTGTCTATGTTTTCTGGGAATCAAACCCTAACCCTAGCTCAGGGTATTGCTAGGTTAGGGTTAGGGATAGGATTTAGGGATTTGCCAAAGACTTTTCTCAATATTCAACTCATTTGAGTGGTAAACTTCCTTCTCTGAATCAAAAGATTAGTCTGAAAAGACAGAACAACCTTGACAAAACCAGGGAATGTATCAAGAAGGGTCAAATTAATATTTTTCAGGTATTCTTTCATCAGAACCTTGGTGTTGAATAGAGTGCTCAATGAGTTTGTGTGCAGGCTTATGTGGCTAAAGAGTTAGAAACAACTAATATATTTGGCTTTATTTGTAAATATACCTGTGCATTCAATATCCATTGCAAGTGTTTGAAAGGTTAAGTCAATATCTTTCAACTTTTGCTTGTAGGGCAATTAAGACACCATTCCCATTTGGGGCAAAGCACTTTACAGATGCAGCCATTCAAAATGCGCGGGCGATACCGCATTATTTTCCGGTACGCTGTACGCAGTCTACCGCAAGTTACCGGTCAATACCGCGAGTTACCGGTAAATACCGCTAGTTACCGTAAATTCTCCTATAATACGACAAGCAAAATAATAGTATCCAGAATTTCCGCAAGGAGCTCAACCTCTCATGTTTGAGCTGTGGCCATCAAAGTCTTTAACGAAGATATTACTAATAGTATTAATAATGAATGACCTTGGACAAGCTGTAAGTGTAAACTCAAAGTATTGCCCTGGTCAACATTCTTTTTTTCATTGACCGTCTTTGTAAAAGTAACACCACAGCATTTTGCAATCATGCATTTGTTTCCAATCATGCAAAGTACAGTAATTTTTGAGAATCGATTCACCATGCCTTTCACATGCTCATAAAAGAGATTGATTTAGGAACATAAACATATTACTGTATGCAAACTGTACTGTATACAATATATATATGTATATTTAATGTCTTAACTGTGCCCGTTTAAGTATTGAATATTCATATCTAATTTTACCACTGAAGGGAAATCTTAGTAGCTGAGCATAAAAAGAATAGGAGCATACTACAACGCGTGTGAAGGCCATAAACGATATTAATTTTGGAACATAAACATAAAGTATATGGCTGGTCGCGGTACTTTAAAGAAAACATACACGAAACATGGTTTCATTATGTCCAGAATCGGTCTTGAGATATTTTAAACTTGATTTACAGTATTTGAGAGGTATGTCTTAACACCGATACTACAGTGCGTAAATGCTGCTCACGTATATGTTTCTAGGTTTATATTATGCATTTCATACGGTCAAATTACTTTTGAGCAACTAATAAGAAGCGCGAAACGGTATGCGCAGGGCGTTTTAGTTTCGTTTTGTGCTGGGACTCTGCTTTTAAGAATGTGGCCGTGGATTGATTAGAGATATCAAGTACATACAAGTCATTTTTTAAATGTTGTAGTTCGTCTTGTAAAAATGTTACGAGTACATCATCTATCAACAATTACACAGGTTCTGTTTCCATATTGCGGATTTTGGTTACGTAATATTATTTTCTAGATTTCACGTTGTGAATATATGATTTGGGCTAACAGAGCCGCAAAGAAGTACATTATGGGTTGTTCCTTTTTTTTTGCAGTTTTATCTAGAACAAGCGATGCTTAAACCTTTGTCTGATTCTTGTGAAACTATCCACACGACAGTTACAGTACCTAGGAGTTGACTTCAGTGATGTCACTGATGGGATGTTTCTAAAAATCCATCCTCTGTAAAATGTCTTCTCTAGTTGTCCTGCATATGTATTCGCTAATGAAGCTGTGTGTTCTGAGCCTGGATCTCTACATTTCTGTATGAACCAGCTTAGAGGGCTAAAGACAGCTTGTGTTTAAATTGAGTGTAAGGTAATTTATGCTTCTAAAGTCATGGTCAGCATTTATTATTGTACTGTGCTGTAAACTTTTTCTGTGCCTATTCACATTATTTTATAGCGTTTTTATAGCGTTATCAAATCTGGTGGCGCTGTGTGTTAGTTTCCTGACTCCCATGTCACATGGTCTGTGATTGAATCCCATAGAACTATGACTTTATTTTTTAACAAACATTTCTTTGAAAAAATGAAACGTTTCCCTTGGTCAGAGATTAAATAAAACCTTACTCGCACCAAACAAATTTATATTTCTAAATATCACAACATGATCGAATTTAAGTCTTTTTAATAACAATGAATAGTCACCTATGCGTTACAAAATAAACATTTATATTGATTTTAATCGTGTTTTGATTTAAATCGTAAATGCGTGTTTAAATATATGTGTTTAAAGGCGATATACTGTATAAAAGCGCTGATTCTTATGGAGTGTGTTCCGCCGGGGATTCAAAAAATTTTTTTTTTTTAATCGCGTATCTAAGGAAAATTGCAATATAACTTTGTTCATGCACAAACAGTGGCATGTTACATTATAATTTGGGTGTCTCCTCTTGCCAGAAAGCTCTAAATTGCATTTTGAGTGCGGTTTTTGACTTTTTCTAAATTGCAACCCATAACTAAAGCTGATAAAGCTTAGACTAACTGTATTTTAAACTGTATTACAACAGCACATTGGACAATGCAACGTAAATTGCAAAAATGCACTTGGAATCTGTCCAAGCCCTCCTACGAAAATTATTTAAACTGCGACACTGATCATTCATCTCTAAATAAACTTTATTTTATATAGCGTTTTAAGCGAATAGGTAATTAGATTGCTCATAAACCTAATCGCTTTTTCTACATAAACACAGCGTGATTGCTCTCTGAAAATGCTTTTCCTTTATATTTAGGCTCAGATTTCAACTATAGATCGTATTATTATAAACTTTCTTGGAAAAATGTATTTTATGTAAACCATGTTGGCTATTAATTCATTTAGGGCTAAAATACGTTCATTGTCTTCCAATCGAGTCGAGTTGACATTGGAAGCTTGCCACTCCCGGACTGTTAAACCAACGCATTAGCATGTTAAAGTGATTCCATTGAGGAGCCCAGCTACCAGTTAACACTGTACTTCCTACTTTGAAAATACCTGTGAAACCAATTTAATTCGTCACAGCCAGCACTCCGGCAGAGAGGGGGTTATACTCGTAAAGTAGAAGCAGGCGAGATTTCCAGCGAAAGACACCCCCCCCCCCTCAAAAACCCAGTAAGCAATAATGCTTTATGTTTAAAATTGAGGTGGATTTTGAGGATGATAAAGAGGATAAACTGGGATGGGAGGAGGGTTTGGTCTTGCATAAGGGGCGGGATTATGATTATTGGAGGAATTTGCGAGAGTATAATGGTTTGATATATTTGATTTTGTATTGTGGTCGTTATCTATGTTTTTGGTTGGTATTATGTTTATATGGTTGTTTTTGTTGGTTGGTTGTTATTATGGTTATTAATAATACGATCTATAGTTGAAATCTGAGCCTAAATAAAAAGAAAAAGCAAGTGATTAGGTTTATGAGCAATCTAATTACTTATTCGTTTAAAACGCTATATAAAATAAAGTTTATTATTAATTTGCTAGACAGAGCGGTGAACATTATTATGCATAAGACAAAGATAACGAAATCTGTGTACGCTGTAAAGAAATCCTCTTCCTGGTACAGTACTGTATGTATAGCAAACCAGCACGTCTTTTTTCTCCAATCAGAGGGGTGTCAGATGGTGTCAGCCAATCACCATTCTGAAGCCCTACCATAATCTCTGGTATGGGGAGACCCCAGAATTCTGTCCCATAGTTTAGACAGATGATAGATACTTTTATTGATCCCGTGAGGGAAATAAAGTAAATCATTTTCATTTTAGGAAATTATTAAACGCTCAGTTAAAAGCAAAGGAGATTGTCTGTTATAGTCTACATAAAAACATGAGTTCGCTGGCATTATATCCTAGAAGACACAGACCGGCGCCAGACCGGTAAAATGCCCGATGAACTAGGGATTGGACAGTTTCCAAGTGCTTGTACAATTGATGGAAATGTTCAAATAAATGTGCAAAAGAAATAAACAAAATAATCATTTATTTCTTTATCATATTGGCTAGCTAATGTCCTCTCTTTGCTAGTTAGTGGCTGTGTTTCTGCGTTGGGTAGCAACGGGTCACTGTTCTCAGGCGGAAGATGTAAACAGCTTAATTTTTGTGTTAAATAATTTTTAAAAATTAAAATTCATTCTATAAAGCAATCACATATTTGGGTACCGTTTCATAAAACTTTCATGCTTAAAATGTTTAGGGAGAAATAGAAGACTGGTGTGTATTTTTTCTTTAAACTATCAAGACCAGCCATACACAGTACAGTTTATGTACATACAGTAATGTTTATGTTCCTAAATTAATATCGTTTATGACCTTCAGATGCGTTATGCTCTTCTTCTTTTTATGCTCAGCTACTAAAATTTCCCTTTAGTGGTAAAATTCCATATAAATATTCAAAACTAAGCAGATTAAAATGTGCAGAGTAAAGACATTAAATGATTAAATCTTTTCACTACCAACCAATGCACCACGAGTGCCCCTGTCGGTCATTTTGGCCAACCAATCACTTACCGCGGTGCCCTCCGGTGCCCTGCGGGTAGGTTACTGTACCGCGGGTTTTTACCGCGCATTTTGAATGGCTGCATCTGTATATAGGCATATTTGTCAGAAAAAAATGTTAGGAAAACATTGAAATAACTCTTTTCCTAAGAATCATTCCTGCCCTAAAATACAGCCATACTATCAAAAAGTGTCTATGTTTTCTGGGAATCAAACCCTAACCCTAGCTCAGGATTTTGCTAGTTTAGGGTTAGGGTTAGGATTTAGGATTGTGCCAAAGACTTTTCACAATATTCAACTCATTTGAGTGGTACATGTGGTTCTCTGAATCAAAAGATTAGTCTGAAAAAGACAGAACAACCTTGACAAAACCAGGGAATGTATCAAGAAGGGTCAAATTAATATTTTTCCGGTATTCTTTCATCGGAACCTTTGTGCTGCACAGAGTGTTCAAAGATTATGCCTTCAGGCTTGAGTGGCTTAAGAGTTAGAAATAACTAATATTTTTGGCTTTATTTGTAAATATACCTGTGCATTCAATGCCCATTGCAAGTGTTTGAAAGGTTAAGTCAATATCTTTCAACTTTTGCTTGTAGGGCAATTAAGACACCATTACCCTTTGGGGCAAAGCACTGTATATAGGCATATTTGTCAAACAAAAATGTTAGGAAAACATTGAAATAACTTTTCCCAAGTATCATTCCTGCCCTAAAACACAGTCATACTACCAAAAAGTCTCTATCTTTTCTGGGAATCAAACCCTAACCCTAGCTCAGGGATTTGCTAGGTTAGGGTTAGGTTTAGGATTTAGGGATTTGCCAAAGGCTTTTCACAATATTCAACTCATTTGAGTGGTAAACTTCCTTCTCTGATTCCAAGGGTTAGTCTGAAAAGACAGAACAACCTTGCCAAAACCAGGGAATGTATCAAGAACGGGCAAATTAATATTTATCAGGTATTCTTTCATCGGAACCTTTGTGTTGAATAGAGTGTTCAAAGATTATGCCTTCAGGCTTAAGTGGCTTAAGAGTTAGAAACAACTAATGCATTTGGCTTTATTTGTAAATATACCTGTGCATTCAATGCCCATTGCAAGAGTTTGAAACGTTAAGTCAGTTTCTTTCAACTTTTGCTTGTAGGGCAATTAAGACACCATTCCCATTTGGGGCAAAGCACTGTATATAGGCATATTTTTTAAAAAAATGATAGGAAAACATTGAAATAACTCTTTTCCTAAGTTCCATTCCTTCCCTAAAACACAACCATACAATCAAAAAGTGTCTATGTTTTCTGGGAATCAAACCCTAACCCTAGCTCAGGGATTTGCTAGGTTAGGGTTAGGTTTAGGATTTAGGGATTTGCCAAAGGCTTTTCACAATATTCAACTCATTTGAGTGTTAAAATTCCTTCTCTGATTCCAAAGGTTAGTCTGAAAAGACAGAACAACCTTGCCAAAACCAGGGAATTTATCAAGAAGGGTCAAATTAATATTTTTTAGGTATTCTTTCATCTGAACCTTTGTGTTGAATATAGTGTTCAAAGATTATGCCTTCAGGCTTAAGTGGCTTAAGAGTTAGAAACAACTAATGCTATTGGCTTTATTTGTAAATATACCTGTGCATTCAATGCCCATTGCAAGTGTTTGAAGCGTTAAGTCAGTTTCTTTCAAATTTTGCTTGTAGGGCAATTTAGACACCATTCCAATTTGGGGCAAAGCACTGTATATAGGCATATTTAAAAAAAAAATGTTAGGAAAACATTGAAATAACTCTTTTCCTATGTATCATTCCTGCCCTAAAACACAGCCATACTACAAAAAAGTGTCTATGTTTTCTTTGAATCAAACCCTAACCCTAGCTCAGGGTTTTGCTAGATTAGGGTTAGGTTTAGGATTTAATGATTTGCCAAAGGCTTTTCACAATATTCAACTCATTTGAGTGGTAAACGTGCTTCTCTGAATCAAACGATTTGTCTGACAAGAAAGAACAACCTTGTCAAACCAGGAAATGTATCAAGAAGGGTCAAATTAATATTTTTCAGGTATTCTTTCATAGGAACCTAGGTGTTGAATAGAGTGTTCAAAGATTATGCCTTCAGGCTTAAGTGGCTTAAGAGCTAGAAACAACTAATGCATTTGGCTTTATTTGTAAATATACCTGTGTATTCAATGCCCATTGCAAGAGTTTGAAACTCTAAGTCAGTTTCTTTCAACTTTTGCTTGTAGGGCAATTTAGACACCATTCCCTTTTGAGGCAACGCACTGTACAGATGCAGCCATTCAAAGTGCGCGGCTAGGTAATTGGCTACGTCATCACGCATCTTGATGAATCACCGCGGTACGTGATTGGTTGACCGACAGGGGCACTCATGGTGCGTTGGTCGGTCATAGAAAGATTTAAATGTCTTTACTATGCCCGTTTTAGTATTGAATATTTATATGGAATTTTACCACTGAAGGGAAATCTTAGTAGCTGAGCATATAAAGATTAGGAGCATACTATATGTGAAGGGCATAAATTATATTAATTTTGAAACATAAACATACAGTATTACAGTTTATGGCTGGTTTCGGTACTTTAAAGAAAAAATACACACAAGTATTCAATTTCTTCCTAAACACTTTAAGCATCGAAGTCTTTAACATATGATATAGCGTGTATAAAAAGTGGTACTTTTAAGCTTTTCTGCTAATATAATATGGAATCGCGTATCTAAAGAAATGAATAAAGATATAATTATATTCGTGTACTGTGGCAGGGGTGTGTAGGGCTGTTTTGCCTCTGCTCATGTGACTTCCCCAGTAGCCTACTGGTCTACGTGCCGCACTAGTATCTCACAGGTTGTTTGTTCAAATCCAGCCAACGCTGTGACTTTTCTTTTAATAAACATTTCTTTGAAAAAATAGAATATCAATATTAATCTACAGACATATTACAAACATTTACAACAATGACATATTATAGAATATTTACCTATAATATAGACAGAAGGAGCAATATTGGGAGACAGGCTCACTGTTCCTCAGGCTGTGACAGGAGATCACATACTGGGCTGCCAGTTCAACTAAGTACCCTCCTCCCTCTCCCAGTAGGATTGGGACCCGTTGTGATTCTGGCAGGTGTGGGAACTCTAATACTAGATTTCTGAGTTTAGGCAAGAATGTTTCTCTAATCCCAGAGTATCTGTCACAGTGCAGTAGGAAGTGCCCCGCTCTCTATTTCTCCCCGCTGGCAGTGGTAGCACAGTCTCTCTCTCTCGCCCTCCCCCCCTCTCTCTCTCAATTCAATTCAATTCAAGGTGCTTTATTAGCAGGGCTCGTCGTGTGTCTCTCTCTGGTCGGGGCACAGGAGAGCTCGCTGGCAGGTGGTGACGGAAAGAAATAAAATAAATGCAGCTTTTAACTCCACAAGTCACATACCAATACTCCATTTCTCCCTAAACATTTTAAGCACCAAAGTCTTTCATGTGTTTTTCATCACTCTCTGCGGGAGTGCTGGCTGTGACGAATTAAACCAGTTTCACAGGTATTGTCAAGTGGTCGAGTCTTCAGCGGGAGGGGGGAACAAGCTGCCTAGCCTTGTGGAATGCCACAGAACCCCAAACAGACAATACACACTAGCAGAATATTTGACCAAGATATCCAGGCACAGCTGTATGAGCTCCACCAGTAAAACTCAAAGTATTAAGCTGGTCCACACTATTTGCAACCGTCATTTTAAATGAAAAGACTTTATTTTTTCATCAACAAAAAGTAACACCCACCACAGCATTTTAGTTGATCTAACTAACAAGGATGGGACATTAGCTAGCCAATATGATAAAGGAATAACTTTTTTGTTTATTTCTTTAGCACATTTATTTGAACATTTCAATCGATTGTACAAGCACTGAAAAACTGTTCAATCCCTAGTTAATCGGACATTTTCTTTTGCTATAACAGATATAAAAACTCCCTTGCTTTTAACAGAGCATTTCATAATTTCTAACAACGAAAATTATTTAAACTGCGACACTTTTATCATTCAACGAGAGCTCAAAATATCACAAGGATCCTCAAAAGATCAACAAAGACAACAGAAAAAGACATGTGTTTAAGATACTGTCCATGGGAAACCAAGCTTTTTTATCTACGCTAAGTAGTCTTTAAAATTTCTTCATTACACAGTGAAGTCAAAATTCCGGGATGTGCCTACAGATGCAGCCATTCAAAGTGCGCGGTACAGACACGTACCGCAGGTGATTGGCTGCGGTGTCGCGTATCATGACGCAAGATGACGCTGGGTACCGCGGTATGTGATTGGTTGACCGACAGGGGCACTCGTGGTCCGTTGGTCTGTCGTAGAAATACTTACTGTAAACGTCTTTACTGTGCCCGTTGTAGATATTGAAATTTACCACTGAAGGGAAATCTTAGTAGCTGAGCATAAAAAGAATAGGAGCATACTGTAACGCGTGTGAAGGCCATAAACAATATTAATTTTGGAACATAAACATACAGTATATAGCTGGTCTTGGTCCTTTAAAGAAAAAAATACACACCAGTATTCCATTTCTCCCTAAACATTTTAAGCTTCGAAGTCTTTAACTAACGTGATACCGGAGTCAACAAGCATACTTTTAGAATTTGATTAATAGGGAATATAATATGGAATCGCGTATCTAAAGAATTTAATAACGGTATGATTATATTCGTGTACTGCGACAGGGCTGTGTAGGGCTGTTTCGCCTCACTGTTCATGCGAGTTGTCTTGTAGCCTACTGGTCTACGTGCGTGACTAACAACGCACAGGTTGTGTGTTCGAATCCAGCTGGTGCTGGACTTTTCTTTTAACAAACATTTCTTCTAAAAAATAGAATAGCGATATTATGGACAATCAATTGACTTTTATATTTCAAAATATCGCAACATGATTGATTCTAAGTCATTTTTGATAACAATGAATAGTCACCTTCTTCCCTTCTGACAGCGGTTCCTGCTTCTATTGTGTGTGTGTGTGCAACAGAGTCAATTTTTATAGAGAAATGGAGGCTGGACAGTATGCGTTACAATATAAACATTTATATTGATTTAAATCGTGTTCTGATTTAAATCGCAAACGCGTGTTTAATTATGTGTTTTTTAATCATAATCAGGCTAATGCATTTCTACATTTTCTGTATGAACCAGCTTAGAGGACAGCTTGTGTTTAAATTGAGTGTAAGGTAATTTATGCTTCTAAAGTCATGGTCAGCATTTATTATTGTACTGTGCTGTAAACTTTTTCTGTGCCTAGTCACATTATTTTATAGCGTTTTTATTGCGTTATTAAATCCGGTGGTGCTGTGTGTTAGTTTCCTGACTCCCATGTCACATGGTCTGTGATTGAATCCCATGGAACTATGACTTTATTTTTTAACAAACATTTCTTTGAAAAAATGAAACGTTTCCCTTGGTCAGAGATTAAATAAAACCTCACTCGCACCAAACAAATTTATATTTCTAAATATCATAACATGATCGAATTTAAGTCTTTTTAATAACAATGAATAGTCACCTATGCGTTACAAAATATACATTTATATTGATTTGAATCGCGTTTTGATTTAAATCGTAAACGCGTGTTTAAAGGCGATATACTGTATAAAAGCGTTGATTCCTATGGAGTGTGTTCCGCCGGGGATTCAAAAAATGTATTTTAAATAAGCTGATAAAGCTTAGACTAACTGTATTCTAGCCTGTATTACAACAGAACATTGGACAATGCAACGTAAATTGCAAAAATGCACTTGGAATCTGTCCAAGCCCTCCTACAAAAATTATTTAAACTGCGACACTGATCATTCATCTCTAAATAAACTTTATTTTATATAGCGTTTTAAGCGAATAGGTAATTAGATTGCTCATAAACCTAATCGCTTTTTCTACATAAACACAGCGTGATTGCTCTCTGAAAACGCTTTTCCTTTATATTTAGGCTCAGATTTCAACTATAGATCGTATTATTATAAACTTTCTTGGAAAAATGTATTTTATGTAAACCATGTTTGCTATTAATTCATTTAGGGCTAAAATACGTTCATTGTCTTCCAATCGAGTCGAGTTGACACTGGAAGCTTGCCACACCCGGACTGTTAAACCAATGCATTAGCACGTCAAAGCCCATTGAGTATTGGCTTTAGTATTCCCCCCCTCTCCTCTCAATTCAATTCAATTCAAGGTGTTTTATTTGCATGACAGATGGGTACAAGCAGTGTTGGGTATGTATATTGTAACGCTTACGGCCGACAGGCACTGTGTAAGAGCCGGCGTACCAGAGCAGCGCACCGAGGGAGCGTCTGCATTTATAACTTAGTTTTTAAAATTAGTCAAGCAATATGAAGCATCTCCTTTTACTTTTAAGTCCCTTAAATACATTGAGCACAGCTTTCTCACCACTTAAGATTGCTTTTGATACCATCCTTACACAAAGCAGAAGGGAAGCAGAAGGGAAATCTTAGTGCCTGAGCATAAAAAGAATAGGAGCATACTGCAACGCGTGTGAATTCCATAAACGATATTAATTTTGGAACTTAAACATACAGTATATGGCTGGTCTCGGTACTTTAAAGAAAACATAAACACCAGTATTCCATTTCTCCCTAAACATTTTAAGCATCGAAGTCTTTAACTAACGTGATACCGGAGTCAGCAAGCATACTTTTAGAATTTGATTAAAAGGGAATATAATATGGAATCGGGTATCTCAAGAAATTAATAACGATATAATTATATTCATGTTGCAAAAGAACTGCAATGGACATAAAAACTCCCTTGCTTTTAACAGAGCGTTCCATAATTTCTAACTACGAAAATGATTTAAACTGTGACACTTATCATTCAACCAGAGCTCGAAATATCACAAGGATCCTCTAGAGCACAGCAAAGACTGTATTAAAAGAATCGCGTATCTCAAGAAATTAATAAGATATAATTATATTCATGTAATTCGTATAATTATATAATGCCAGCGAACTCTTGTTTTTATGTCCACTATAACTAAAATGAAAAATATATTCCTAAAATGAAAATGATTTACTTTATTTCCCTCACGGGATCAATAAAAGTATCTATCATCTGTCTAAACTATGGGACAGAATTCTGGGGTCTCCCCATACCAGAGATTATGGTAGGGCTTCAGAATGGTGATTGGCTGACACCATCTGACACCCCTCTGATTGGAGAAAAAAGACGTGCTGGTTTGCTATACATACAGTACTGTACCAGGAAGAGGAATTCTTTCTGTTCGAAACGTGTATTTTAAAAGTTTAAGAAGTAAAAACCTTACAGCGTACACAGATTTCATTATCTTTGTCTTATGCATAATAATGTTCACCGCTCTGTCTAGCAAATTAATAATAAACTTTATTTTATATAGCGTTTTAAACGAATAAGTAATTAGATTGCTCATAAACCTAATCACTTGCTTTTTCTTTTTATTTAGGCTCAGATTTCAACTATAGATCGTATTATTAATAACCATAATAACAACCAACCAACAAAAACAACCATATAAACATAATACCAACCAAAAACATAGATAACGACCACAATACAAAATCAAATATATCAAAGCATTATACTCTCGCAAATTCCTCCAATTATCATAATCCCGCCCCTTATGCAAGACCAAACCCTCCTCCCATCCCAGTTTATCCTCTTTATCATCCTCAAAATCTACTTCAATTTTCAACTTAAAGCATTACTGCTTACTGGGTTTTTGAGGGGGGGGGGTGTCTTTCGCTGGAATTAAACCAGTTTCACAGG
Organism: Lepisosteus platostomus; assembly: GCF_059453375.1. Classification (NCBI taxonomy): domain Eukaryota; kingdom Metazoa; phylum Chordata; class Actinopteri; order Semionotiformes; family Lepisosteidae; genus Lepisosteus; species Lepisosteus platostomus. Next base: position 55,686,392 of record NC_142612.1, on the reverse strand, counting down.
TATTTTCAAAGTAGGAAGTACAGTGTTAAGTGGTAGCTGGGCTCCTCCCTCAATAGAATCGCTTTAACATGCTAATGTGTTGGTTTAACAGTCCGGGAGTGGCAAGCTTCCAATGTCAACTCAACTCGATTGGAAGACAATGAACGTATTTTAGCCCTAAATGAATTAATGGCAAACATGGTTTACATAAAATACATTTTTCCAAGAAAGTTTATAATAATACGATCTATAGTTGAAATCTGAGCCTAAATATAAAGGAAAAGCGTTTTCAGAGAGCAATCACGCTGTGTTTATGTAGAAAAAGCGATTAGGTTTATGAGCAATCTAATTACCTATTCGCTTAAAACGCTATATAAAATAAAGTTTATTTAGAGATGAATGATCAGTGTCGCAGTTTAAATAATTTTTGTAGGAGGGCTTGGACAGATTCCAAGTGCATTTTTGCAATTTACGTTGCATTGTCCAATGTTCTGTTGTAATACAGGCTAGAATACAGTTAGTCTAAGCTTTATCAGCTTATTTAAAATACATTTTTTGAATCCCCGGCGGAACACACTCCATAGGAATCAACGCTTTTATACAGTATATCGCCTTTAAACACGCGTTTACGATTTAAATCAAAACGCGATTCAAATCAATATAAATGTATATTTTGTAACGCATAGGTGACTATTCATTGTTATTAAAAAGACTTAAATTCGATCATGTTATGATATTTAGAAATATAAATTTGTTTGGTGCGAGTGAGGTTTTATTTAATCTCTGACCAAGGGAAACGTTTCATTTTTTCAAAGAAATGTTTGTTAAAAAATAAAGTCATAGTTCCATGGGATTCAATCACAGACCATGTGACATGGGAGTCAGGAAACTAACACACAGCACCACCGGATTTAATAACGCAATAAAAACGCTATAAAATAATGTGACTAGGCACAGAAAAAGTTTACAGCACAGTACAATAATAAATGCTGACCATGACTTTAGAAGCATAAATTACCTTACACTCAATTTAAACACAAGCTGTCCTCTAAGCTGGTTCATACAGAAAATGTAGAAATGCATTAGCCTGATTATGATTAAAAAACACATAATTAAACACGCGTTTGCGATTTAAATCAGAACACGATTTAAATCAATATAAATGTTTATATTGTAACGCATACTGTCCAGCCTCCATTTCTCTATAAAAATTGACTCTGTTGCACACACACACACAATAGAAGCAGGAACCGCTGTCAGAAGGGAAGAAGGTGACTATTCATTGTTATCAAAAATGACTTAGAATCAATCATGTTGCGATATTTTGAAATATAAAAGTCAATTGATTGTCCATAATATCGCTATTCTATTTTTTAGAAGAAATGTTTGTTAAAAGAAAAGTCCAGCACCAGCTGGATTCGAACACACAACCTGTGCGTTGTTAGTCACGCACGTAGACCAGTAGGCTACAAGACAACTTGCATGAACAGTGAGGCGAAACAGCCCTACACAGCCCTGTCGCAGTACACGAATATAATCATACCGTTATTAAATTCTTTAGATACGCGATTCCATATTATATTGGCAGAAAAGCTTAAAACTACCACTTTTTCACACGCTATTTCACATGCTAGTTAAATACTTCGATGCTTAAAATCGTTAGGGAGAAATGGAATACCGGTGTGTATTTTTCCTTTAAAGTACCGATTCCTGGAATCTGACTGGCTGACACCCTTCTGAAGTGGTTCCATAAAATCTGGTATACAGAAAAGAAAGTGTTGATAAATATAAGTGTCTTTTAATACACTCTTTGCTGTGCTCTTGAGGATCCTTGTGATATTTTGAGCTCTAGTTGAATGATAAGTGTCGCATTTTAAGTCATTTTCGTAGTTAGAAATTATGAAACGCCCTGTTAAAAGCAAGGAAGTTTTTATGCCCGTTGAAGTAAAACAAAATGCCTGACAAAGTATGGCTTGGACAGATTCCAAGTGCTTGTACAAATGTGCTAAAGAAATTATACTTTGAGTATACAGCTTGTCCAAAGCCATCCATTATTAATACTATTAGTAATATCTTCAGTAAAGGCTTTGATGCATAAATATTTCTGATAAACGTAGGTTGTGTACTTTTGTCCAACTGAGCAATCTTGCTTTAATAAAATATACCAACATTTTAATGACTGATGATTAACATGCTGTAATACACAGTTCAAAATTAAAGGCTCAAATGCTGTACATGAGAGGTTAAGCTCCCCCTGGCGGTTTTACAAGGTGACGCCGGATAGTTTCCGGCAGAGCGTCAAGTGACGCGCGATTAACCACGTGATACCGCGACACGCCCACCGGGGTATGCCGCGAAATACCTCACCCATTTTGAATGGCTGCATTTGTATGTACGCTGGGCAAACGTCCCGAGGTCAAATTCTTCCAGCACGGGGGTACCTTTAAAGTGGAGACTACGGCACCAAAATTTTTTGGCATGCATAAAAAAACAGCAATTCTGTCAGTAAGCCCTAAATGAATTAATAGCAAACATGGTTTACATAAAATACATTTTTACAAGAAAGTTTAGCCTTTGTCACTAATGAAACCACTAAATAAAGACATAAATATAGAAATCTTAAGATTTTTAAAATACATGTCTTTGCTAAAATGTATTTAAAAATAAAAACGATTACAAACGCCAGCAGAGAGAGTGCTTACTTTGTCAGCACCCAGACAAATATACAATGCTTTTAATCATTCTTAATCAGATGGTGAGAGTAAAGGGGGAGCGATAAGGTTGAAGGTGAGGAAAAAGAAGTAAAAGAGGGGGAAGTTTAATTGACTAGAACAGGGGAGGGATGTTGGTTTTGCATAAGGGGCGGGACTATGGAAATGAGGTCTATTTGGGAATGTGGAGTTACAGTACATGTTCTGGCTGTTTGTGAATTATCGTTGTTGAATATGGAGTGTTGAGGTATTGGTTTTGTATAATGCTTTATGTTGAAAATTGAGATGGATTTTGTTTATGACAAAGAGGATAAACTGGGATGGGAGGAGGGTTTGGTTTTGCATAAGGGGCGGGATTTTGATAATTGGAAGAATTTGAGAGAGTTTGCGGGCTGTTTTTGGTTTGTATTTCGAATAATTCGTACAAGATATTGAGATTTGTTGATAATTGGAGGACGGTTTTGCTTTAATGGTTTGATATATTTGATTTTGTATTGTGGTTGTTATCCATGTTTTTGGTTGGTATTACTGTATGTTTATATGGTTGTTTTTGTTGCTAGTTCGTTATTATGGTTATTATGGTTATTGTGTCATTTTTGATTATTGGATGTAATCCAATCTCGCGCCAGCAGAAAGAGAGACACACACACACACATTCGGGAATGTGAGTCTGATTAAGAATGAATAAAAGCATTTTTACACCGCCTGCCAGCCGGCTCTCCCGCGCCCAGCCCAGACAGAGACACACGACCAGCCCCCCGAGAGAGAGAGAGAGAGGGAATAGAGTGTAGCTTCTTTTTAGTTTCATACCCAAAGTGCCTTGCAGATCAGATCAGATTCCCGTCCCCCCACGGAAAGACAGACACATGTTTTCACAGTTTAGAAGTCCCCTAGATAAAACAAACTTTATTTAAACTCCAACAAAAGTATTAATGGTTTTTAATTACCGTACTCTTATGGAACATGCCACCAGCCATCTGCATTGAACAATTAAAAATAAAAACAATTACGATTGGCACTCCTGTAGCTTTTTCACGAAACTTTCTTTTTCACGAAACCTCCAACAGAGCTGTTCAACAAGTTTTTATCGGGCACCTCTTATGTCAGGCATAAGCGATAAATATACAGTATTTAGCTGAAAAGCTGTACAACGCAAGACATTTTGTTACTCTAGGAGGTTTTGTGAAAAAGCACATTGTGCTGCTGTAATAGTTTAAAATAATTAAAAGTCTAAACAGTATCAGCTTATGTATGGGTTGTAATTTTAAAAAAGTCACAAACCGCACTCAAAATGCAATTTACCGCTTTCTGGCAAGAGGAGACACCCAAATTAATAAAGTAACATGCTACTGTTTGTGCATGGATATAGTTATACTGCTATTTCCTTGGACACGCGATTCCAGAATCAAGTACTGTAATAGGTTTATTCCATGCTGAAAAAAAAGAAGAAAGCAAACACATTCCATAAGAATCAGCGCCTTTAAAGGTGGCTTCTCAAAATGCTTTACAGGATGAAAACAACAATAACAACAACAATATTGTATTTCATTGCACTTTGACAGATCGTCTTTAAATCAACTGTTGATTTAAAGTTTGACAGAAAATGTTTATATTGTAACGCATACAGCCTCCATTTCTTAATAAAAATGTAAAAAATTGTTTGCGCAGCCTAAGAGGGGGGGTCTGCTCTCACAATCCTCCATACAATCTAGTGAAAAATTAATAACGCCAATGTAAACATCGTATTTACAATTTGTTGATAATAAAAATGTTAAGTTCTCTAAAGCTTTGTGATAGTTTACCCAGTTTACCCATTGTTATTAAAATGACTTGGATTCGAACATGTTGTGATATTTAGAAATATAAAAGTCAATTAATTGTCCATTTCTATATTTATGTCTTTATTTAGTGGTTTCATTAGTGACAAAGGCTAAACTTTCTTGGAAAAATGTCTTTGCTGTCTTGCTGATAGGTTAAGCTTTCGAAACTCAGCCCCAAAATCATGTGACTGATTTTTCGCCCTGTTTCGTTGGTTAAACGCAATGATCACAAGCACCACCATGGTAACTGGGATGTGTAGTTTTTAATTCAGTTTGAATTATAACTGTACGTACTGTCTTCATATTTGGCCAGGGCTTTAAAGAGAGGGCGCACCAAAACTATTCGGTGCTGTCGTCTCTGCTTTAAAGGTACCCCCGTGCTGGAAGACTTTTACCTCGGAACGTTTGCCCAGCGTACATAGGCACATCCTGGAAGTTTGACTTCACTGTGTAATGAAGAAATTTTAAAGACTACTTAGCGTAGATAAAAAAGCTTGGATTCCTATGGACAGTATCTTATACAGTACACATACCTTTATCTGTTGTCTTTGTTGATCTCTTGAGGATCCTGCTTCTGCACCCCTGGGTGTTACTCTCTCTCTCTCAGGGGCGCGGGCGGTGTGTTGGCTCGCGCTGTTGACAGGCGGGGGCTGTCTGTCTCTGGTCGGGGGCGCGGGAGAGCCGGCTGGCAGGTGGTGACGGAGAAGAAAAACATAGGCAGCTTTAACTCCGCAAGTCTGAGTTCTTGTGTCCGTCCTAACTGGACACAAGAACTCAGTCCGTCCGTCTGAACCCGAAAGTATTACAATATGTATCTATATAGCAGGTGGTGTATAGCTTTTTAGTATAGATTACACTTTTCTAAAATGTATTTAAAAAAATACAAACGATTACAATCTAATCTTTCCACGTTTGATCCCAAAATCCCAAGAAAAATAAATCTAAATGGGGAGAAAGCTATGCTGAAAGTTTATTAAGATACTTAGAAGACAAAGATAACAATTTATGTTGCATTTGTCTGTGAATAAAAAAATACATATAATTAAACACGTGTTTGCGATTTAAATCAAAACGCGATTTAAATCAATATAAATGTTTATATTGTAACGCATACTGTACAGCCTCCATTTCTCTATAAAAAGTTAAAGGAGCGTTTGCGCAGCCTTAGAGGGGGGGTCTACTCAGTAACAGCTGACAATCCTCCATACACTCAAGTGAAAACTTAATAATGCCAATGTAAACGTCATATTTACAATTTGTTGATAATACAGTAGAAATGTTAAGTTCTCTAAAGCTTTGTGATAGTTTACCCAGGCAGCAAAAGATCAGCTACACTGGGAAGATGCGACACTGAAGATATTATTAATAACCTTTTAAATTTGAAGGGAGATCTGAAGGGAGATCTGAAGGGACCCCCCACCCCCACCCACCCACACACACGATAGAAGAAGGAAGCAGAAGCAGGGACAGTTGTCAGAAGAAAAGAAGGTGACTATTCGTTGTTATTAAAAATGACTTAAATTAGATCATGTTGTGATATTTAGAAATATAAAAAGTCAATCAATTGTCCATAATATTGCTATTCTATTTTTTCAAAGAAACGTTTGTTAAAAGAAAAGTCACGGCGCCGGCTGGATTTGAACACACAACCTGTGAGTTACTAGTGCGGCACGTAGACCAGCAGGCTACTAGGGAAGTCACATGAGCAGAAGCAAAACAGCCCTACACAGCCCTGTCGCAGTACACGAATATAATTATATCGTTATTCATTTCTTTAGATACGCGATTCCATATTATATTTGCAGAAAAGCTTAAAACTACCACTTTTTTACACGCTATTTCACGTTAGTTTAAGACTTCGATGCTTAAAATGTTTAGGGAGAAATGGAATACTGGTGTGTATTTTTTCTTTAAAGTACCGATTCCTGGAATCTGACTGGCTGACACCCTTCTGAAGTGGTTCCATAATATCTGGTATACGGAAAAGAAAGCGTAGATAAAAAAGCTTGGATTCTCATGTATCTGATACAAGTATCTTTTAATACAGTCTTTGCTGTGCTCTTGAGGATCCTTGTGATATTTTGAGCTCTGGTTGAATGATAAGTGTCGCAGTTTAAAGAATTTTTGTTGTTAGAAATTATGAAACGCTCTGTTAAAAGCAAGAGGGTTTTTATGTCCGTTACAGTAAAAGAAAATGCCTGATAAAGTAGGGCTTGGACAGATTCCAAGTGCTTGTACAAATGTGTTAAAGAAATTAGCAAAAAAAGTCATACCTTTATCATATTGGCTAGCTAATGTCCTGTCCTCGTTAGTTAGATCAACGAAATGCTGTGGTGTTTGTCAAAGAAAAAAATAAAAGTATTTTAGTTTAAAATGATGGTTAGAAAGAATGTAGACCAGCATAATACTTTGAGTTTACAGCTTGTCCAAAGTCACTCAGTATTAATACTATTAGTAATATCTTCGGTAAAGGCTTTGATGCATAAAATATTTCTGCATAATTAAAATATTTATGATAAAGGAAAATTGTGTACTTTTGTCCAACTGAGCAATCTTGCTTTAATAAAATATACCAACTTTTTAATGACTGATGATTAACATGCTGTAATACACCATTTAAATTTAAAAGCTCAAATGCTGTACATGAGAGGTTAAGCTTTATTGGCTCCTCCTGGCGGTTTTACAAGGTGATTTCGGATACTTTCCGGTTTGACATCACGCCCACAGTACCGTGAAATACACACGTTTTGAATGGCTGCATCTGTATATAGGCATATATGTCAGAAAAAAATGTTAGGAAAACATTGAAATAACTATTTTCCTAAGTATCATTCCTGCCCTAAAACACAGCCATACTATCAAAACTGTATCTATGTAATCTTGGAATCAAACCCTAACCCTTGCTCAGGGTTTTGCTAGGTTAGGGTTAGGGTTAGGATTTTGGGATTTGCCTAAGACTTTTCACAATATTCAATTCATTTGAGTGGTAAACTTGCTTCTCTGAATCAAAAGATTAGTCTGAAAAGACAAAACAACCTTGCTAAAACCAGGAGAATGTATCAAGAAGGGTCAAATTAATATTTGTCAGTTATCCTTTCATCAGAACCTTTGTGTTGAATAGAGTGCTCAATGAGTATGATTTCAGGCTTAAGTGGACTAAGAGTTAGAAACAACCAATAGATCTGGCTTTATTTGTAATTATACCTGTGCATTCAATTTCCATTGTAAGAGTTTGAAAAGCTAAAACAGTTTCTTTCCAAGTTGTAGGGTAATTTAGACACCATTCCCTTTTGGGGCACAGCACTGTATATAACCATATACTGTATAGTACTTGTAGGATAATTTGTTTCTTGGAAAATTGGCCCTAATATGAGTGTGTGTTGTGTCTGTGTGTGCCCTATGATGGAGTAGCTTTGCATTCTGGGTGTATTCTGGTTGTATCCTGGTGCATGTTGCTTGCTGTGACCTTGACCCTGCAATGGATTGGTGTCTCATCCAGGGTGCCTCCTGTCATATGTCTGTTGCTTGCTGGGACATGCTCCAGCATCTGTGTGACCCTGAATCGGATGAAGCATTCGGAAAATCCATGGATGGACTAATAATATACATTGCTTTTCACAACAGCTAGTTCTATTTCTACAGCTACTAACAACGATGAAAATACTAAGATAACCCAATCTTGTGGGTTTGCTTCTGATTTTGAGCATCTGTCTCTATCTGCAGTATGTTGAAATTACATTTTCTGGGTGCTCCCATTTCCTACATCTTCCCAAACACATACTGACTATATTTTTAAAGCTTTTTAAAAATGATTTATTTATTGCTGTACCTGTTATGGACTGGCATCTCATCCAATAGGAGCTGTTGAGCACTCTCCTTTCTGCCTTGTACTTCTGAGATAGGGTCTAGTTAGGATATATTGTTATATAGATTGATATTGGATGGATGTATAATACTGTCTGGAATAGCTTATTGTAAACTCAAACATGTTACCCCAGGGATAACTGGCTTATGAGATTGAGTGTTTCATAGTAAAGTTGTTTTTGAAACTTAGATGTCGGCTATTCCTATCATTATGAAGCAAGGAACAAGGAACCTAAGCTGGGTGCGCACCATTGAAAGACAGAAATTGACCCTATAGGTGATGTGGCAAATAAGCTCTTGCTAAAATTGGGAAGAATCACAAGTTCATGTGCCAGTCTGAGGATCCAAGGATGTGAAGCAACCATCTGAGGAAGCCGCCATCCTTCTTGCAGCAAAGTATGATAATAGGAACTTATTACACACCCAAGACTGTTGTGATATGCCCTTGAGTTATGAGAAGTCATTGATGGTTTTGACAATTCGTTCTCCATAATTTAAAGCAAATAAGATAGTGTTGCCTACTCATTTTCTGCTACATTCCAATGCAACGGGGAATAGAAAATCCCATGACAGAAGGCCAAAACCACATCATGTTGTGAAATATATTCTTTCTTTGAATTCCCTCCATGAGCAAATTCTAGAGACAGGGGGTTTCTCTTCTGAGCTGTTTTTTTCTTTGTAGAGAATCGGAAAAATCCTGAGAAAATTATGCTCAGACATGCAGACATGTAATTGTATTGTCAGAGAAAAGACTGGAACAAGCAGATAGATGAGAAAAAAGTACAATGCTAATTATCATGCAGGTACACATGCTTTATTTCTCTTTTTGACAGCACACAGCTCTTTGTGTTGTACTTTATGGAGATGGTAATGGAAACAGACTACAAAAAAGCTATTTCAACCACATAACAAAACAAGCAAATGAAAAATGTGTTAAGCCTGAACATTTCAGCTTTTCTTTTCTGCACCTCACACCTTTTTGATAGTATTTAATTGAGTGTTGTGTGCAAAGCTTAATCTTAATATGCTGTAAATTGGTGTGAATATACCTACAAAAAGTAAACAGGTACACCCTTGCACTTTGTCAACTAGTTATTATTTGTCTGAATAATTTCTGTTGTCTCATTTACTAATGTAATGTAACCATCTATCCATCCATTTTCTAACTGCTTTATCCAATTCAGGATCACAGAAGATTTGGAGTTTAGCCTAGCAAACAATGGGGACAAGGCAGGACACAACCTGGATGGGACACCAGTCCATCACAGGACACACAGACCCAAACACACTAATCTACTAGTATGTCTTTGGACTTTGGGAGGAAACAGGAGCACCTGGAGGAAATCCATCAGAACACAGGGAGAACATACAAACTCCACGCACATAGCACCAAAATGTTGCTGTCTTAACAAAAACAGAAATGTTAAGATATTCATATTGGCTCCCTTTGTTAAAAAACAGACTTTAAAGTTTGCAAAGCATTGAAAAGTCTAGCTCCCTCAGCTGCTCACAACAAACACAAAGCAGAGCTCTTCACTCTGAGGATGGTGATTTCTTAGTGGTCCCAAGAATCTACAAAATATCAGTTAGTGGGAGACCTTTTAGCTTCAGGGCCCTTTAATTGTGGAACAACCTCCCAAAAATGTACTGTAAGTCATGGTTTCATTGTCTCAGTATCTAAGATCTTTAATCTCTATTTTTCTCAATTTAGCTCTTTAATCTCTATTTTTTATAGAGGCTTCAGATGTTCAGTGGGTGTTATGTAATGTTATTTATCTTATAACATGATCTTCTACCCAGATGCAAACACACTTCAATCTTTGTCTTTTAATTTTCCCACTACTTGGATTCTGACTCTGGGATCAGACACCCAGACATAAGATGGCTGACCAAAGAAACCTCAGTTACTTTGCTCAGGTAACCCTGATGACAGGAGGGCATGATTTGAAACATACACTTTGCAGAAACTGTCTTTGATTGTGTGGCTAATCAGAGTCATTTTTGCAGCCGCTAGTGGCAGCTCAGCTACAAAAGCAGTTCCTTCCTCCACTGGCCAGCCGCAGAGAGATATTACAACTCATTATTATTGTACTTATACAGCATGTCCCTTCCTCAAAGGATCTCTTTACATAAAGAAATAACACTTTATATTTAGGAGAAAACCCACCTAATCTATCAAGTTTAATTCCCTGTTGGGCAGCCATGATGCAACAGAAGTCCAAGTGCACCGTGGTATGGCTGTGCCCTGATTAACATATTTACATCTGGTTCTGATAATGGTTCATATTAGTGAAATTTAACATTTACAAAAGCAATTCTTACATGTGAGAATTTTTATCTCGAATATTAGCAACACTGGAATTTTACCAGCTAAACATCTGTTCAATATGGGATGTGCACCTCAATTACAATATTTTAGTATGTTCTATTCTAATAAGCACCATACCTGTTGAAAGTTTTTATTTTATGTTTGTAGAATATTTGTAAGTGGTTTGTTTTTTATTAAACAGTATGGTAAATGTGATAAAGATAACTTGGGCACCTTTCCATGAAACGTTTTAATATATATTGTAAGAGGACCAGAGGGAGGGTCATCCAGGACAGGTATTTTAGGAACGATTTAAGGCCTGGGGATCCCCATCACTCACTTTTCTTTTCAAGTGAACAGGCAGACTCCTCACAAAGTGGTCCAATACTACTCTTTCTACCACTTGCCCCGAGTTTAGTTTTTCTGGCTGAAGCCATTTCTTCGCCAGATGAACCAGGTCCAACACGCATTCACCTACTGGCTTCCGTGCCGGTTCACTGTTTCCGGGGCATATATATTTTGTTTCCTGATGAGACCCACCTGTGTCTCGTTGTCTTTCAGCCTGATCCCTTTCCATCTGCGGGTCAGCTGGTTTCTCTTAGCGGCCATCTTGGTCAGGTCTAAGTCAAGTACAGTGAGCAGATCGTTCCTAAAATACCTGTGCTGGATAACCCTCCCTCTGGTCCTTTTACAATATGTATAACTTATGATGTTAATCTCATGTGACTAATAGTTTTGTTGTAGATTCTCCATTTAATTTTTGTTCCAACACATTTCTACTTAAAAGGATCCAGGTCATATCCATATATAAATGAGCACATTTTCAATTTATACAGAAGCAGTTAATGCTACTTTTGTTTTGTTGTTTTTTTAAAGCAAACTGTTAAACACAACACTCCAAGGATTTTCTTTCAATCTCTTTCTGGCTGCTCTTTGGGAAAACAAATGCACGTCTTTGTTCTATTCACAAATGCAGCTGTCATGAACAGGAGACAGCAAGACCAGCTGGATTGACTTTTTCAGAAACACCCCAATAGGTTTTTGAAATGTGCCAGAGCAACATGATGTTTCTACCGCAGTGACATCTTTATAAAAATGAGTCGATCTCTCTCTCCCTTTTATTTCTTCTGCTGTTTATTCCTCTGGTTGTTTACCATGCTAGGGGTTAGTCCAGATATTTAGACAGTAAAGGATCCTGCAGTGATCTTATAAAAGTAAATGATCTGATAAATGCATACTATTTAAAGGATGTGGATATGTAACTAAAACAGTCACAAAACAGTGGTAACAACACCGCTGGGAAGTCAGAGTCTCAAAAGAAAGGGACCTCACAGTCACCAACAATAAAATAAATTATGAAGGACTCTAGTGAGCTGGGGTCATTTACTGATTTTTAAGTTTTTGTTGCTCTTCTTGGAATGTATTCAATTTTGATACAGAGGGTGGAAACTTTGATCTAAGCTCATATAATATATAACGTATTGCCTTATTGTTGCACTAATACAGAACTCAAAAACTGGTCTGCTAGACAAATACAGAAATGGCAAGCTGTGATCCCAGAAGATTAAAATGCAGGAATCTCAAGTTTGGCAGTAAATATTAATGAGCTTATTATTCTGATAGGATGTAAAAATAGCTATATCTTGCCATAGAGAGAACTAGTGTTTAGTGAATAGCTACTGAAGCCACTTACTTAATGTGTGAGAGCATGCCCCTGTTTTCAATATTCTACAGATTCTTCCTGTGTTGTTAATTTTGTTCCTTCCTGTCACTCCTGAGGAGATCTTAGTGAGCAAACATCTCAAAATAGAACAAGGTTTACTTTCAAAGCTCACTGATAGTGTTCAGAGTTCAGTGTTTGCCTGCGGTGACGTGAGTTTGTATATAATAACACTGGTGGTTTCAGAAGTAGCTGGGGTTGAGAAGCCTTTCACACTTTCTGCACCAACATCTGAAGTTTCCTGGCTCTCGTCATCCACACATTCAAACTATAATAAAAATATTACTCAAATTGATTTGTCCTGTCCAAGCTGGACACAGTAAAAATGAAAGAGCTTCAAACATCATTAAGACTTCACCTTTGGTAGCTTTTCACTTTGAGAGGGATTTTGACTTTTCCTCTGAGTGTTCCTGACTGTAAGCTGCCAATATCACATTCATGGTATCCTTACAATGCACACTTTGTTGTGATGCTAAAAGAAACATTCTCTCAGGAGTGTTTCCATGCTGTTCCCACATCAAATACCCTCTGAGCAACAAAGGTTATATTAACAGAAGAACAAGAACATATTCAATTTTAGAATGCTTAACATCAGCACATGTGACAACTTCTCACATGGAGAAATAAGCAAGATGTTATTTAGAAACTTGCTAACCCTTCCCCTGAGATATAGATATATATCAATTTAACTTGTCCAGGAACTAATATTACCATTACTGAAAAAAGCATAGATCACTGTGATATATAAACATACCACATCGATGATCATTATGTATGAACCAAAGCTCAGTTAACCATTGTGCAAAAAAGTAATGAAGAAAAACATGTAATGAAACAACATTATGTTTGTGCAAAAAGATTAATTTGTTGTTGCTGATTTTTACTTCCTATAAGCATGATTCTCTGGTATTCACAGGTATAAACATCATTTACTGGTATATTTGGCAATATGTGAATTATAATCTAATATAATTCAATCAACTTTGTGATGGCTTGGCAGTCCATTTAACTCAAGTGACTCAAACAGATTTGTACCAAATGGCAGCATTTCTTTGGTTAAATTAACTAACTCTGTCAGTGTCACAGGTCGGATCTCCCCCTGGTTTTCCATCAATACTGAAGATAGTATTGGCATCAATACTAAGATGTTAAGTGACACCAGTGCTTCTAATTTTCAGTAATTATAAGCTTCCAGTAAGCTCATTTTAAAGACAGGATTTGTATTTTCTAAAGATATCAAATACAGTAATAATAATTAAAATATCGAAGAATGAGGTTTGTGTTAAAATCAAATAAGGAAAAAATAGCTTATAAATGCATGTACAGTATATTTAGCATACAAAATGTGAATAACAGAACTTAAAAATAAAGAAAGATATTCTGCTGTACACTTAAAAAGATGCATATATTTAAAGGGCCTTTCTCGCTACTGCAGCTGAGGTGCAGTCAAAGCTCTGTGAAACTTGAACTCTTTCAGTTATCACAAGTGCCAGAACATGGACCCCCATAAGCACAGAGCAATCATTCCTTGGAAATGTAGAGAAAGAGAAATATAAAAAATGAGAAGAAAAGATGAGAAAAACATTGTGAAGGATATGCAAAATTCTCCTGCAGTAATTACAGGCTTCAGAGTTTCTAGAAATCTATTTGTTAGTCCCTTTTTTCTGGTAAAAGAGGGAATATATAATAGCACACTTGAAAGAAAAAGACCATTGTATACATCTTTAAAATTTCATTGATGTGGTTATGAGGATTTCAAAAGAATTGTAAATCGGGTTCAACTGAAGTTTACATCTAAATCTCATAGCTCCCCACTGAGGTCTCTTTTGCCTAATAAGTGCTTTGGGGAATCTACAAAAAGAACCATCTATAACAACTGGAACACCTTGCCAGCGATTAAGTTATCTCCATAGTGTTGTCTTTCCCCTTCTATTCAGTTTGTAGCACACTGGTGCCCCTGGTTCAGTGGACTGGAAAGCCTTTGGCTCTCACACATCATATGGTCCTTCATGCCTAATGGGATCAACACTGTCTCTTGCTGCAAATCATTATCCAAAAATTATGCACACAAGTTCCCTCTGCAATGCGCACCGGCTCTGTGAAGTTTCTGTGTGAAGCCTGATGTAGGCCACATTGGCAAAGTCTCTAATCAAGCCAAGCGAAGCCCTGAAAACTCTTCTCACCCATTTCTTTCAATTTAGTTTTACAGGAAGGAGCACAATAAGAAAGAGCCTGGATCTTGAAGGAGCCTTTGTAAGTGCTTATACTGCTGCTGCTGATTTTATTTCTTTAGATTGGTAATTGCAATTTGCAATTACTATCAATACTAAAACAGTGCGTTTTATCCTTATTGACCTCAGGTTCATAATTCAGCATTGCAAGGTGTGTGTACAGTTTTTACTATGCATTGAAGAAAGTTGCAGACAGATAATGTTATCGATCACTGTTTGTGGTAGTGCGGCTTTTTTCATCCAGCAACCTACAAATGCAAAAAAATCAAAAAGATGTCTGGCTTCTTGAAATGTGAACTTTAATGAAAAAGGTTTGACAAACAAAAATCTCCACAGAATCTTACTCTTTGAATTCTGTCTAAACCTTAAAAAAAAAGTGTCTCAATTCTCCTGTTTACCACCTATATACGGACATAAGGGTATTGCATGCCCCCCTCTCTCTCTCAGGACAACCAATTCATAGGAACACATAGCCATACCATGTATACATGCATGTGAATATTCATCTTAATTAACAGCATCTGAATATTCTGCATTATGTTCCTTTTGCAATTTTGTATAATTAGCAATCAGAAAACTACTAGCAGGTGCGCTGTTTATACAAATCACTCTCCACTGCCAAATTATCAACCCCTACTGGCATGTTTTTATCATTACATTTTTTACTAGGTCTACAGTGAAACCCACTACAATATTTAATAATCGTTAACGGTGTGTTTCCTACATTTACATTGGTTTTGTTATGCTGCTTTTTAGTATTAAACAATTTAATAAAGAGGATTTTCCTACAATTTGTTACAATTAATTTCCTCACTTTAAGACCTGCATCTAAACCATTTTCTACTTTGCCAAAACTACATAGTGACAGTTCATTCAGACTGTTACAAGGGTTCGAGAAGATAAAACAGCAGCAGCTCTTTTTATTCAAATTCCTGTGATGAAACCCTTTTAAAAGGGCTGTTGAGCACAGAACTCAGGTTCTCTGGCAACAAAATACTTTAGCAGCTATATACAGAGGTCAGCATAGCACAATATGCAATTTCAACAGCTCTTATAACTATTCACAAAATAAAACTGAGCGGTTCCGTGAGAATAAATGGATAAAATTCCAAAAAATGGCAGACAGATAAACAGCTACAGGAAAATTCAAGATGAAGTCACTGCTGCTCAAGGAGGTGGCATCAGGGTTAACAGACGTATTCACATGAAGAGATTTACTGTTTGCTCATTAAATAATCCAGATATTTCTTCTGTATTTCTGTTATACATTTTAATTGCTAATCTTTATCTTTTCTAGGGAGCTGACTAACATTTTCTTTGCACACTGCATGTACTGTATAGGGGTTAAAAGCTCTCCTTTGGTCATATGGGGTCCAGCTTGGCATTTTTGGTGATTGCTTCAATCCTTATGGGCAGGTTATCAATCTCTCAAATTTAAAGTATTGGATAAAAGCCAATACTCCAATTTGTGCTAAGGCTCATGAATCTGATTTATGATACTGTATGGTGAACAATTTTAGCTCAAGGTTCATAAGGTAGAGTGACTTGTCTATTAGCTTCTTGCTTGGTTCTACTTGGTAATTCTGAGGTCCCTGATGTTCTTGAGCCCCACCACTATGACCATAATTACCTAGAATTATCTGTGGCCACCAGTTCTGGCTTCTGCAGATGTGCTTATACAGTACATGTATTTGTGAAGTCACATAGTGTAGGTTCCTTTAGTTCACGATGAAAGATTGAAAATGTTAATTTTCAACATGGCTGACGTTAATTAAAAGTATTTGGAATTGATTTGTCAGATTGCAAACAGGTATGTATAGTTATGAAAATGAGACATAACTTTGCATTGAGTGATATGTATACTTGGCTTTAAAGTTTAACTTTCTGCATAAAGTATGGAAAATTACAAGATTTTTTATTTTTGAGTTGCTTCTTTGATAACTGTTTCAGCAACTGTGTCAAATCAAGAGAGAACAAACTGTACATCAGCAGGTTTGATTAAGCTTTGGCAGTTCTATATGATTTTGTATCTAAAGTGGGATTTTTAATGGATGTGGATATCATTCATTTGTCTCATGAAGGGTAGTGACATGAAATGCATCATGACACACAGCTCAGCCAACACAGTACTGGTGAAGCACATTAATTTAAACATCAAGAAAAAAAACAGACTGACACTATATGGATCCTGGTCTCAACGAAGCAGGATTTTCAAGATTGATATATTGTTCACCACCGTTCCTCCCACAGAGGAAGAGAATTACATAAAATAAGGGAGTAAGGTACTGTACTTCAATTCAGTCAGACACGACTTGTAATATACAGTATCAGTTTCACATGTCGCAGGGTGTCATTTAATCTTTAGATAGTAATAAGAGACAGAACTCAGGTCCAATGATAGCCACAAATCTCACTGCTATTAACTAAATACAATATAATAGGAGAAGAATACATGTCATGATAGTGAATGAATACTGAAATTATCCCTTGGTAATGATTTGTAAATTACGGTATTTGTGATCAGCATTATTGATATCACTTATAATTTTCACCAGTTGCTATTATCTGTATCACTGATTTGGATAACCTACCCTACTTAAAATGTTACTAGCTTATAATTTCTGGAAACTACTAATTACTATAAAATTAACATGAATTACTGTACAGTAGTTCAACAGAGGCACCTCTGAGGTGTTGGTTTGGCTTTTTTCACACTTATAACAGCATTTCTGATCGTTGTCACAAGAGAAAAAATATTTAGTTCATTGATTAGTCAATGTCTGTACAGAAGTGGTTCTGGGTTAAATTACATGTTTTGTCAACCCATTAATCACAGATTACAAATCCAGGGATTGGTGGCCTTTTCCCATTGGGTAGATAGTGTTTTTGCAAAAACATTGGCCATCAACTGTTACTTCTGGAATACAGAAATAGTTTTTGATTGCAGCAGTGACCTAGCACTGATGAAACTCTACGAGGGTCAAAATGATGGATAATGTTTCTTTTTTTTCCCCACAAGCTTTTCTGTCCTTTTACTACTTTCGCAAACATTTCTAAAAAAATATTTCAATCTCTTATGATGAAGAACTAATAAAGTGTGGAGCTGCTGTTTGACATAATGACTTGATTTTTCATTTGGCTCACATCCTGATTAGTTTTGGAATAAGAAAATTAGAAGAGGAACACTTGGATGAAAGAATCAAATTTTGTGTGCACATTTTGATTCAATCCTGTTGATCTGTTCCAATTTAAATACAGTATGTTCAGAATAATAAATACATTTAAAATTTGTTTGTTACTTTGAAGTCACAGTCAATTCGACTTGGATTGCAATTCAAAATGCATTTGCTCAGCCTTTATCGTGCTTTCTTTTAGTATCTTAACACAAACTTCCAGTTTGGAGATACTTCTAAATGTCTCAAGTGAAGCCTGCTAGGGGTTTAATTTAGATCGGCGTGTAGGGCTGGCACTGGAATACTGAAGAACACAGTAGAACTCTTCAAAGCCCTGTAGAGCTGTAGAATATTGTAGAACTTTACAGAAAGGAAGTCAAGCACGATGTAGAGGGATCAATGAAGGCAGGCAAAGAATGGGTCCTGGAACTATACAGTAATTGCATATGACTTTGATCGTCCTGGCTAGTCTACAGCGTCTGAATAATCAGTTCACAGTGTGCAGTCTCAGAAGGAAGCACACCTTAATTACAGCTATCCCCAACCCCACCCCCCCCCCCACACACACACACTCATGTCTTGTACTGCACTGCTTACAGGCACTATACTTCAAAAGGTGCATCTCTTCCCCTAGTCCCCCTCCTGGAATGATAAGAGACGAGGAAATGTGCCTTTTCCTGTGTGAAATGGAGTACAATTAAACGCTTTAGCAGGCAGCCTCTAGGGTTGTCTTCCACACCCCTTTAACTCCAGGCTCATCCTTAGTCTAACCATTGTTCTACTAATTCAACATCTTTATACCTGTATAAAAATGGTTTATTTAGTTGTTATACTGTCAGATTGCTAAATTTCCAAGCTGTACAGCTGTTATGTAAAATGTTATGGCCCCCAACTGTTTGGCAGCATTCACCTTCAGCACCTGGTAAGACATAGCAGTTGCTATATGAGTGAAAATACCCACAATCAGTGAGGACATACCAATATAAGAATATTATTTTCTGAATTTTCATGTATAGTGTATGAAATGATTAATGTTGCCTGCAATAACAATAGTATGGATTTTTTTTCTTGGCTCTAAGGAAAGTCCTGCATTGACAAGCTAAAGAACTCAACCGTTTTAGTCATGAACAGAGAAGGCTGCCCTGCAAAGTCAACCCAATAGACCATTTCATTGTCAATAATGAGACATGGAACAGAGGTTACAGGTGGAAACAAGGAAGTGCACTTAAAACTGAGAAAAACTAACTTCTAAAATCTTTGTATGTTATGTTGGTTTCAGATGAAACCTTTATTGATTACATCACTGACCCCTGCTTTAACCTTTGTGAACTGATCATCATTAGGCTTCAACAAAACATTATTTAGTCTGGTTTAGGCTTTGCTTTGACTTGACTTGACTTTTTCATTAGTCAAAAACAAGTCTCCAACACTACTCCTGTAGAGCCAGGACCAGCAATTTTTAAAGCCTGTCTTTGAAAAAGATTCTAAGTCCTGGAACATTTTAGCAATTATAAATTTAAAAAGCATGAGTGTTCAATTAAGTTATTTAGGTATCATCCTTAATAAACTTTGGATAATCTCTCAACCCTCAATGGCCCTTTGAATTAGGCATTCCCTTCATTAAAAAATGAAATGCTTAATTGATCGATTGCTTAAACAAGTGTTTCTAACTTAACAGGTGATTTAGGATGACCTATAATCACAATTTTCCTTCTGTATACTGAATTTTCTCTCATATTTAAACCTGTTAATGGTTTGTATTTACAAATTCACCTTCAGGTGCCATCTGCAATAATGATATCTAATTCAATCTAAGTACATAATATGATCATAGGTGACAAGCATCTCTTTAATTTGTATGTTAAAAGTGATTTCTAATGGGTGCCCCATATTAATCCCTCACAGGGCATGTGATTAATATGTACAGTAATGTTAATCTCAGTGCACCATGTTACCCACAGGAGGGCACAGTCTGAAGAATTTCTAATCCAGTGCTAACGTACAGTACATGATTGATTGTTGTTCCTTTAAGTATTGTTCAACATTTATCAAAACTGATCGCAGTCCATAGAACATTTTAGTGTGACTAAGGATGGACAATTACATCCACTTGAAAGAAACATTGTCTCTTCATCTGGACTTCAAGATGAAATTCATACTAGTGCCGACCTTAGACACTAATTTGGTTTAGGCCCTCTAATTACATACATAATTATCATTTGGTGTTTGGGAGAATGGCATGGTGGCACAGTGGTTACCATTACCACCTCATAGCGCTGGGGCCTGGGGTCAATTCTGGACCTCTGGTGCCGTCTGCTTGGAGTTTGTATGTTCTTTGTTATTTCACTTGGGTTTCCTCTGGGGGCTCCAGTTTTCTCCCACACTACAACAAACTGGTAGGTTAATTGGCTTCTAGGAAAATTGGCCCTGGTATAAGTGTGTCTTTGTATTTATGTGCCCTGCAATAGACTAACATCCCATACAGCGTGTACCCTGCTTAGTGCCCAGTGCTTGCCAGGATAGGCTCTGGCTCTCCTGCAACCCTGAATTGGAAGAAGCGGTTAGAAAATGGATGGATGGAAATGAGTGTGGTCTTTGTCTATACCTGAAATATTGGTATTGAGCATTTCCAGCTCACCCACACAGTACTGAGGATTAAACAACAGAAACACAAAGACGTTTTGCTTGAATTCTCAAGGTGTGTTGTGGAATTTGTGCTTCCAGAGTATGACTGTACATTAAAAAAATGTATTAAAATTATTTTGGTTGGCTATGTGGTTTCTATGTTTAAGGATAATTTCCATACCAATCTGGCCCATCTTTCTTTGTTAAAGGGTGATTGATCTGTAACAGTCAGAAGCATAAAATAAATCTCTCCATCTATTTAATACGCTTTAGAAACATGGCATGGAAGAGCCATGGATGTTTCCCTTTGCCTTTGTAGCTGCAGTGCCTCCCAGCAACATAGGCAGCTGACAGGAGACTTATTTCTCCTACAAGCAAAGCATCTGAGAGAAGTGATCCAGATGGAGGAAGTAGTCCAAGTGGCCAGAACCACAGGCAAGTTCCATGCCTCTTCAGAAAAAGGCCCAGATCACCTAGCATGGTAGCAGCCACCTTGAGCTATTTGAGAAAGAAAGTAGGTTTCAGTATTTGTGTTGTGTGCAAAGGTCTAAAATAGTTTTTAAAATAATGTTTGTAGTAAAACATCCATTAGTGTGCATTGGATCCAAAGGAACAAGTCAAGATTGAGCCTTCTTCAGGAGTGACTCTTCCTTCTAATTTTCAGCATTGAATTAACCTTTTCTTGTTGTTTTAGTTAAATTCATTCACTTGTGAGTTGCCAATTTTTCTTGAACCCACCCCCTCAAACCCAAGAATCTTTGCCTCACCCACGCTGTAGAGATCCAGAACTTTACCAAAGCCTCTTGATTCAGTTTTAGCCTCTGAGCTTCACTTTTACATTGTCTCTTAACCCTGCATAAGGGATGTCTCCACAATATATATACATATATATATATATTTTTTATCTAAGAGTACACCCACCTTGTACCCTTGGCAAAAGTTAAAAGTGAAAGATTAATTGGATGACAATATGGCATAAGCCATGAAGCACCACTCGGGCAACTTAGCAATGAGCAGACTGTTTGTTCTCAGTGAGTGTTTGGTCAGGTTTACACCCTGTATTATAATTATAGCTCCTGAAGCAATGTTCCACCTTCATTGCTCTGATGAATAGAATGGAACTGAATGCCGACAGTTTTCCACTCAGGCAGTATTAATGCAAAAGGAAGACTATTAAATCAGCACGCCTGAAAGTGTACATATCAAGGTCACAAAACATATTACATTAGTTACCATTAGTTGAATCTGAAACTGTCCACAAGACATGACAACAGCAATATGTTTACCTTGCAACTCGTGAGATTCAAGGTGTTCTTGGTAAACATGTTTTGATTGCCGCTGCAACCAGCAAATGGCAGCCCAGGGAAAACTGAAAATGTGTGAATTGCCCTTAACATGAAAATAAAATCTCCATTAATTTATTCTAATCTGCCTGGGTTATTAAGAGATATTATAGTAATTATGTCCATTGCTATTTTTTTTTATTTGACAGAGTATTGCGCCATATTCAGGAAAGCATGCCCTAAATGTCTCAAAATATCTCGATAAAATAATCTTGAATATAAACCACAAGTCAACCTTACTGTTAACATCTATTTCCATTTTGCAATGTACTGAGAAAAGGAGGGGGGGATATACAGTACATTCTTTCATTTTGAAGGTCTTAAGAAACATGCATTCATCTGTCAAACAGTATCGCTCGTCTGCTCCTGATTTTGCACCCGCTGTTAGTGTGTTTCTGCAGTAAACAAGATCCCTGTGGATGTCTGCTCTCCACAACACCTCACCTTTTTTGCTTCCCAGAGGAGCTTCCCAAAGTTCAAGCAAGGGTTAGGAGCACCTGTCTTTCTGACACAAATAAAGCAATTACTGACTAACTGTCAGCAAACAGACATCAACAGGGTGTTGTTTATATTCATGCGTTAAGAATGGAAAAGATAACAAATCACTTCTTGACTGGAACATCTATTTTCGTCAATACAGCTGCTAAATACAAATACAGTTTTTTATTTAAGGTAGATTCTGTACTGTATTTCTATGGAGTCATTTTTGGTAAGTTTCTTTGCTTCATATCATTTAACCTTACTCAAGGGTCAACAAGGATTTAAAATGTAAGCTGAGAAAGAATGATGAATAAAATTAATTTTCCTTATTGCACCAGTAAATCCAGCACTGACAGGTAAGACCAAAGTGAAGTCTTATTCTCAACAGACCAATCAATAGGGAGGGGCAAATGTCATGATCTTGGCTGTTAAGTGTCTAGTCGCTACAGAACACCACTTAAATTGATTGATAGTGACCTGACTGCACAGCCTGGGGCTCACCTGCTGCCCTTCCTGCAGGTTCATCCTGCTGCAACAATGCTGCCAAGCAGATCAACACGTCCTTAAGCTGTTGTAAAAATGATGAGAGATGAGATGAGGTTGTGATAGTCATGTTGTACTGTACTATAACATTTTGAATATTTTGGGATCATTTGGATCAACACGTGGAACCTAGGGCTCAAAGACTGGTTAACAGGCACATACTTGTCCAGACTCTGCTTGATGAATGGGACAGAATCTCATACAACCCCATTTGCAATCTAGTCCAAAGCAGGTGTCACAGATCTACACGTTGTATTGCTTTCAATGCTACAAGTCTGTGAATTTCAAAATAGACCCCTGTTGATCATCACTGTTGATGAGAAATGTTAACCAGCATAGTGAATTTTCCTTGTCTTGTCTATTTAATAAAATATCAATAGAAGCACCATACCTTCTGCAATTTTCCTCATTACTTTATGTACTTGTTCCAGTTATAAATTATGTTTCAATTATGTGTTTCAATGAGACAACAGGACTATGTTCTACTGCTTAGATGTAGACATTAGACGGATAACTTTAGCAAAATAAAGTTAAATATAATACCAACAGCCATACCTGTGGTGTGCCTTATGCTTACTTTTGAAGAGGAAGTCACAGGCATAAATCAGAGTACACTGTTCCTCACCCAGTGATGTTAGGGCTTCTTGAATCATTGTTAATTCTAAGAAGCAGATTTAGCGTCATTCTGGCAAGAGTGACAACAAAATCTTTCTGTACAGATGCAGCCATTCAAAGTGCGCGGTACAGACACCGCAGTACAGATACCGCAGGTAAGATGACACGCGATACCGCGGTGCGCGATTGGTTGACTGACAGGGGCACTCGTGGTCCGTTGGTCTGTCGTAGAAAGACTTACTGTAAACGCCTTTACTGTGCCCGTTGTAGATATTGAATTTTACCACTGAAGGGAAATCTTAGTAGCTGAGCATAAAAAGAATGGGAGCATACTGTAACGCGTGTGAAGGCCATAAACGATATTAATTTTGGAACGTAAACATACAATATATGGCTGGTCTTGGTACTTTAAAGAAAAAAATACACACCAGTATTCCATTTCTCCCTAAACATTGTAAGCTTCGAAGTCTTTAACTAACGTGATACCGGAGTCAACAAGCATACTTTTAGAATTTGATTAAAAGGGAATATAATATGGAATCGCGTATCTCAAGAATTTAATAACGGTATGATTATATCCGTGTACTGCGGCAGGACTGTGTAAGGCTGTTTCGCCTACCTGATCATGTGAGCTGTCTTGTAGCCTACTGGTCTAGGTGCGTGACTACCAACCGGCAGGTTGTGTGTTCGAATCCAGCTGGTGTTGGACTTTTCATTATTATTTATTTATTTTTTAATCGCGTAACATAAACATATTACCGTATGCAAACTGTACTGTATACAGTATGTATATGTATATTTGATGTCTTAACTGTGCCCGTTTAATTGAATTAAAAAAAAATATTTAACACGAACATTAAGCTGTTTACATCTTCCGCCTGAGAACAGTCACCCGTTGCTACCCAACGCAGAATGGTGATTGGCTGACACTATCTGACACCCCTCTGATTGGAAAAAAAAGACGTGCTGGCGTGCTATACACACTACCAGGAAGAGGATTTCTTTCTATTCAAAACGTGTATTTTAAAAGTTTAAGAAGTAAAAACCTTACAGCGTACACAGATTTCTAAACTGATCAGGATCGTTATCTTTGTCTTATGCATAATAATGTTCACCGCTCTGTCCAGCAAATTAATAATAAACTTTATTTTATATAGCGTTTTAAACGAATAAGTAATTAGATTGCTCATAAACCTAATCACTTGCTTTTTCTTTTTATTTAGGCTCAGATTTCAACTATAGATCGTATTATTAATAACCATAATAACAACCAACCAACAAAAACAACCATATAAACATAATGGTGGTGCTGGACCTTCCAGTTTTATTTATTTATTTTTTAATCGCGTAAAAAACATATTACCGTATGCAAACTGTACTGTATACAATATGTATATGTATATTTAATGTCTTAACTGTGCCCGTTTAAGTATTGAATATTCATATCTAATTTTACCACTGAAGGGAAATCTTAACATAAACATACAGTATATGGCTGGTCTCGGTACTTTAAAGAAAAAAATACACACCGGTATTCCATTTCTCCCTAAACATTGTAAGCTTCGAAGTCTTTAACTAACGTGATACCGGAGTCAACAAGCATACTTTTAGAATTTGATTAAAAGGGAATATAATATGGAATCGCGTATCTCAAGAAATTAATAACGATATAATTATATTCATGTTGCAAAAGAACTGCAACGGACATAAAAACTCCCTTGCATGGTTTCATTACGACCAGAATCGGTCTTGAGATATTTTTAACTTGATTTACAGTATTTGAGAGGTATGTCTTAACACCAATACTACAGTGCTTAAGTACTGCTCACGTATATGTTTCTAGGTTTATATTATGCATTTCATACGGTCAAATTACTTTTGAGCAATAAGAAGCGAGAAACGGTATGCGTTTTACTTTCGTTTTGTGCTGGGACCCGTGGATTGATTAGAGATATCAAGTACATACAAGTCATTTTTTAAATGTTGTAGTTCGTCTTGAAAAAATGTTACGAGTACATCATCTATCAACAATTACACAGGTTCTGTTTCCATATTGCGGATTTTGGTTACATAATATTATTTTCTAGATTTCACGTTGTGAATATGATGGGATGTCTGATGGGATGTTTCTAAAAATCCATCCTCTGTAAAACGTCTTCTCTAGTTGTCCTGCATATGTATTCGCTAATGAAGCTGTGTGTTCTGAGCCTAGATCTCTACATTTCTGTATGAACCAGCTTAGAGGGCTAAAGACAGCTTGTGTTTAAATTGAGTGTAAGGCAATTTATGCTTCTAAAGTCATGGTCAACATTTATCTTTGTACTGTGTTGTAAACTTGTTTTGTGCCAAGTCACATTATTTTATAGCGTTTTTAAAGCGTTATCAAATACGGTGTTACTGTAGTTTACTGAGTCCCATGTCACATGGTCTGTGATTGAAACCTGTAAAACCGGTTTAATTCGTCACAGCCAGCACTCTTCAGGTGTGAGGGTCTTCTGCTCAGAATGAAACGCTAAAATGTTTGTGTATATTCTAATGGTAGTGGGGGCGGGGTGTGTGGGAACAGGTTTGGTTGAAACATTTTCTCTGAAAGCATTTTCTTCTTGTAACCGATCTTGTTACAGCATGTTACAGTTTACTATTATTAACCATATTAATTTTAAGTGCTTAATGTAAAATCTTGTAAAAATATATTTTCATTGTTCAAATATACATTAAGTCTGACTATCATATAATAAGTTAAATACAAAACTAAAGAAAAAATAGGGTTAAATATAATTCAAAATATTTTGCTAACAATGTTAACTGTTTATGAATAATAAAATGTATTAACTAAGGAGTAGGATGGCACAGTTGTTAGTATGTTTTTTGTTTTTTTTTAACCCAATCTCCGGGAAACCATTAGTACGATAGTGAATCGGAGATTCTCAACCCTTGCTGCGTACGACTGGAAAAGAATTCGTGATCGGATCAACGAAATGCTTCGTAGGAGGAGGCGGTCTTTTCCTCTTGTCTAACAGTCTGTCCACAAACAAAACATTCTTGTTAGACAAGAGGAATTGAAAAAAAAACAATGTTGTCAATGAAAACCAGTGTGTGTGTCTCTCCCTGCTGGATGTCCCTCTCACAAACTGCTGAATGAATAAAATAATTTTATTGAAAACGAGTTTGCGATTGTCTGGTCTTTAAATTCTGGAGATACGCGATTCCATATTATATTCCCTTTTAATCAAATTCTAAAAGTATGCTTGTTGACTCCGGTATCGCATTAGTTAAAGACTTCGATGCTTAAAATGTTTAGGGAGAAATGGAATACTGGTGTGTATGTTTTCTTTAAAGTACCGAGACCAGCCATATACTGTATGTTTAAGTTCCAAAATTAATATCGTTTATGGGCTTCACACGCGTTGCAGTATGCTCAGGCACTAAGTAAAAGGAGATGCTTCGTATTGCTTGACTAATTTTAAAAACTAAGTTATAAATATAAAAATTGCAGGCGCTGCTCTGGTGCGTCGGCTCCTACACAGTGCCTGTCTGCCGTAAGCGTTACAATATACATACAGTACCCAACACTGCTTGTACCCATCTGTCATGCAAATAAAACACCTTGAATTGAATTGAATTGAAGGGAGAAGGGGGGGATACTAAAGCCAATACTGGCTCAATGGGCTTTGACGTGCTAATGCTTGGTTTAACGGTCCGGGTGTGGCAGGCTTCCAATGTCAACTCGACTCGATTGGAAGACAATGAACGTATTTTAGCCCTAAATGAATTAATAGCAAACATGGTTTACATAAAATACATTTTTCCAAGAAAGTTTATAATAATACGATCTATAGTTGAAATCTGAGCCTACTTTAAAAATAAAGGAAAAGCATTTTCAGAGAGCAATCACGCTGTGTTTATGTAGAAAAAGTGATTAGGTTTATGAGCAATCTAATTACCTATTCGCTTAAAACGCTATATAAAATAAAGTTTATTTAGAGATGAATGATCAGTGTCGCAGTTTAAATAATGTGAGTCAGGAAACTAACACAGCGCCACCGGATTTAATAACGCAATAAAAACGCTATAAAATAATGTGACACAGTACAGCACAGTACAACAATACTGACCATGACTTTAGAAGCATAAATTACCTTACACTCAATTTAAACACAAGCTGTTTTTCTGTATGAACCTCTAAGCTGGTTCATACAGAAAATGTAGAAATGCATTAGCCTGATCATGATTAAAAAACACATAATTAAACACGCGTTTGCGATTGAAATCAGAACACGATTTAAATCAATATAAATATTTATATTGTAACGCATACTGTCCAGCCTCCATTTCTCTATAAAAATTTACTGTTGCACACACACACACAATAGAAGCAGGAACCGCTGTCAGAAGGGAAGATATATTCAAAATATCGCAAATATCGATCATGTTGCGATATTTTGAAATATAAAAGTCAATTGATTGTCCATAATATCGCTTACCTATTTTTTCGAAGAAATGTTTGTTAAAATAAAAGTCCAGCACCAGCTGGATTCGAACACACAACCTGCCAGTTGGTAGTCACGCACCTAGACCAGTAGGCTACAAGACAGCTTGCATGATCAGGTAGGCGAAACAGCCTTACACAGTCCTGCCGCAGTACACGGATATAATCATACCGTTATTAAATTCTTTAGATACGCGATTCCATATTATATTCCCTTTTAATCAAATTCTAAAAGTATGCTTGTTGACTCCGGTATCACGTTAGTTAAAGACTTCGAAGCTTACAATGTTTAGGGAGAAATGGAATACCGGTGTGTATTTTTCCTTGTGATATTTTAAGCTCTAGTTGAATGATAGGTGTCGCATTTTAAATCATTTTCGTAGCTAGAAATTATGAAACGGCCTGTTAAAAGCAAGGAAGTTTTTATGCCCCGTTGAAGTAAAACAAAATGCCTGACAAAGTATGGCTTGGACAGATTCCAAGTGCTTGTACAAATGTGCTAAAGAAATTATACTTTGAGTATACAGCTTGTCCAAAGTCATCCATTATTAATACTATTAGTAATATCTTCAGTAAAGGCTTTGATGCTTAAATATTTCTGATAAAGGTAGGTTGTGTACTTCTGTCCAACTGAGCAATCTTGCTTTCATAATATATACCAACATTTTAATGACTGATGATTAACATGCTGTAATACACAGTTCAAAATTAAAGGCTCAAATGCTGTACATGAGAGGTTAAGCTCCCCCTGGCGGTTTTACAAGGCGACGCC
Organism: Lepisosteus platostomus; assembly: GCF_059453375.1. Taxonomy (NCBI): domain Eukaryota; kingdom Metazoa; phylum Chordata; class Actinopteri; order Semionotiformes; family Lepisosteidae; genus Lepisosteus; species Lepisosteus platostomus. The sequence goes on along the minus strand of NC_142612.1, from coordinate 55,657,719 downwards.
GGATAGTTAGTCACGTGACACGTGACACGCGTGATACCGCGTGATACTGTGACACGCCCACCGGGGTATGCCGCGAAATACCTCACCCATTTTGAATGGCTGCATCTGTATCTAGTGGTAGGTAGTATTCTGGATTTGTAGTATATCAAAGAACAAATAAAGATCTTTTGTGTAAGATTTTCTTACCAGTTTCCTGTCTGATATGACCAAATTTAGACATTGCTGTTAACTCTGAGGCAGCAGGAGCCTTCCAGTTTTATGCGATTAACATTTGTAGCACTGTGGGTTTTAAAAGGTGTGAAAGGCTTAACACCAACATCAAAACATTATGAGTGGAACAGTTTTTCAACAATGTCAGTTCAGTGAACAGTGAGCTACTTCTGATCCTACTTTAAGGCAATTTTTCAGTACTGCCTGGTTCTGGGCGTCCACTGCTCAAGGGCCTAACTGGTATGAAAAGCAAGTATTAATTACAGATATCTGGGCGGCATGATGGTGCCATGTTTAGCATCGCTGCCTTGCAGCTCTGGGACCCAGGGTTATGTTCCTGGGGTGCCATTTGTTTGGAGTTTGTATGTTCTCCCCGTGTTTGCCTGGGTTTCCTCCAGATACTCCTGTTTCCTCCCACAGTCCAAAGGCATGCTGGTAGATTAATTAGCTTCTGGGAAAACTGACCCTTGTGTGAGTGTATGTTTTTGTCTCCGTCAAAACAATGAATTGGTGACCCATCCAGAGTGTATCTTGTTAAAGCCGTTAACTGAATTCATGGATTTACAGATTTGTCAGAAAAAAATAAGGAAGGACAAAAAAAGAGAGGAGTCCTCTCAAACCATCCTGCTTTTTTAGTTGTTAGTAGCTAATTGATCTGATCTTATCCAGCCACATGGGTAGCAGGGTCCCCTTAAGCAAAAAACAAAAATACTAATAATGAAAATGGGAGTTTTGAAGACCTGAGAGAGTGAAACAGTTCTTTCTAGCTCATAAAACTGATGGATTGTATTTGCTTATTTATTTTCATTTTTGGTTGAAGTTTAAACATTATGAATGCTGAGCATGCCTACTTGTTATGGTGAGCTGTTCTAGGTTTATTACAAGGCAAGATCACTATGAAGGATAAAGAGATTAAACCAGTGCAGCAGAAGTGGTATGTGCCTCATTAACCATCTCAAGATTGCTAAATAAAAAGCAGAGTGCAATGCAAACTTTGTTGTAGAGAAGACTGTAGCTTACCTCATGATCCTAGAAAAGTTTCCTGGCTTTTTTTTTTTTACAGTTTCCAAACTTTAAATAAAAAATTCAGTCTCATTCAAGCTGTAGTTATGATTAGATCACACTTTTTGTCCAACACAAAATGAGCAACAAGAATGCTCATTAACCCCTTCAATTAAAATTGATTTAACCTGGAACACATTGAAGCTTTAACTTTAGCACAAACCCCTTCACCAGAATTAGAACAGCTGCAATCCTCAGAAATTAAGTGTGCAAAGAATGTTTCATTTTTTTATCATATACTCTCCCAGTTTGGAATCTGGAACTGGTTCAAGAATCGTTTCAACTGCATGGTTAATTTGCTTAATGCCTGTTGTGTGCCTGACTGGTTGATACTTCAGAATTAAATGCTGATTCTGTTTAATTTAATAGTGTCGAGTCCCTTTTGTTTTACAATTCAGCCAGTTTCCGACTCAGATGTACTAGGTAAGCTTGGTAAAAATAACAGTTTTTCCTTTTGTCATGATGGTCGTGTTTTTTAATAAAACTTGCTGCTCATCTCATATCTGCTTCACTGACCCACTTACTGTATTCAATCTCTCGTTTAGAACAGCTGAAGTCCCAGAAGACTTGAAGTCTGTCCTTGTTCTGCCTCTTTTTAAAAGAGGGTGATAAGTCAGACCCTAACTACAATAGACTTATCCATTCCACTTCAGATTTTTAAGATTGTGAACAAAAATGAACAAGCAATTAGGGAAAACAACAATGCTCCTTTTAGACACCAATTACATTTTACCTGAAATGTATTATCATGGTACTCAAAGATGTGTTATAGCAGCTTCAAAAATCATATAATACTTATAAACAAATTTGCACATCTTGACAAAGCAGATTTAAAAAAAAGATCATATTTTATCATTTTATTGAATCTGCTTTAAGTTTTGCCCTGATCTGTGGGTTTGGGAATCTGAGAAGTAAGAACACACTGGGGAGTACTATCAAAAAGTCATTGGTGCTGATCTATCAGCTATAATTCTTGCAAGAAGCATATTCCATCCTACAAGACCCTTCACACTCTTTAAGTAAACTCAAATTACTCCCCTCAGAACACAGATACAAACAAACAGGTTCAACTTCTCATTTATACTGTACCTATGGCCATAATCTTGCTCAACAGTGGATTCTCTTAAAAAACACAAACAATACACAAATGTTATTGTCTGCTACTGCATAAACAAATTGCCCCTCGTGGATAACAAAGACACTATCTCTCTGTGTGGAGTTTGTATGTTCTCCTCATATTTGCATGAATGTTGGGCTTTCACCAACTGCTCATCGACATAGAATACTGGTACAGTAGGTTAATTGGCTTCTGTGAAAACTGGTCCTCATGGTTGTGTGTGTGTATCTGTTTGCCCTGCAATGGACTAGCATTCCTTCCATGGTGTATCCTGCCTTGCAACCATTGTGTGCTGGGATAGGCTCTTGCTCCCCCATGACTCTGTATGGGGAAAAATCAGTTTAAAAAAATGGGTGGATGGATTAACTATTTATGGAATAACTTTCAAAACTATATGCGGTGTATAAATTCTGAGGACTGGGAGTCCCACAAGTTTCTACATAAATATACACACTACTGTATTTCCCAGCCAATAAGTAGCTCTCATCTCAATCTCTAATCTAAGACTATTATACTTTAGTGGACCCACTTTCTCATCACTAATGGTCAATGTACAACTCATTAAAATAAAAAATCAGTAGGCATTTTATTAACTCTTCTGCTAAAATCTGCTGAAGCTAGATCCATGCTGCTCAAAAAAAAAAAATCCAACTCATCCCTATGTGAACTATAAATTTCTAGGCACTTAGTTGAACAGTGGATGAATACAAAAATGCTTCATAAACACACACAAGTCAAATCTAGAACTTCATTTATTGCAACAAATCCTAATTTTTCTCCTCATTTGGGACCATGGTAGTATTGTTTTAAGAATGGTCTGCACGTCCTTTACCTTTATGCTTAAAGATGTACAGTATAACTTTTGCCATCCTTTGAACTAGTTTTGATTTGAACTAATTATCTAAACAGATATTTTCTATTTTTTGTTTGGTCAGTTCTGCATATTAGATGAATGCTGTACTTAGCCAAGGTAATTTACAGATCTTAACTGGGAAAAATAAACTTCCAGTCTTAACGGTTCTCTGTTCCATCCTAAAATTCATCCAACTAAAAAGTTGTAGTGTCTCTATGTCGAACCTGCCAAGAGAAACTGCCAACTACTGTCATTTCAATTTTCTACTGCCAGGGACTAGAATAGTTAGCAGAATAAGCTGAAACTTATTTAGCTTCATATCTTTATATTTTCTGTCTAACACTTGCACTTGTTAGCACTGCTACATCCTGTTGTGTCATTTACATTTTATTGATTTTTCTTTAACTCTTATTTTCTGAGCCAAAGTGATGTAGGCCTCTTGGCCAGATTGCCTTAGTAAATAACTTTAAGATGGCAGTTATCTGGTTATATAAAGGATTATTAACTTGTAACTTGCCCAAGGAGAAGGAAGATCCACAGACATGATTTTATGTCATGCATACTAGCCTTTTCTTTTTTTAAAAAGTCCCCATTGCTCATTGACATCACTGCAAACATGATGGCACCTGACATCTCAAGCATTGTAACTTTGTCACCAAACGCAGAGAAGGCAGTGGCCAACCAATGCCAACACTACTACAGCTGTGCTCCCCTTACAATAACAAGATCTGATATCAGTCCTACTCCAGTTGCACTTCCCTTACAGTAATGACATCATATGTGATGCCCCCATCCTGAACTCAACTTCCCAGTGAAAATTGCAACCAAAGGAAACTGAACATTCTAGACACTGTTGGATATTACCATACATGACTGAGCTAAAATACTAGTCTGCTTTTCCCACCATGTAATACAAAACAGACTACTTTCTTTTTTATTTTTTTTTAGTTTAGAGAACAAAAAACAATTTGACATTTTTTCATTATATGCATTTCCTTTATTAATTCAATCCATTCACTGCTGGTAAATCTGGGAGTTGCTTTGTTATAGCTTTCTTCCCTGCTGATATAAGGATTCCAGCAAATATTCATCAGTTCCCCTCCAATCAAAATCCAGTTTACCAAAATATAAAGCCTCAAATATAAAGGGTACTGTCCATTCCTTTCAAATATAGGTTCCAGGGCCTCATGTAACTCCTTCCAGAAAAGCCTTATTTCAGGGCAATTCCAGAATATGCCAATGATTACCTTAGTTTCTGCACTGTCTCCAACATTTAGGGTTTTTCTCAGTATGGTGCGCCTTTTGACTCCGAGTCAGGAAAATCGAACAATGTTTTTCCAGCAAAACTCTCTCCATAAATGCGAGTTAGTACATCTCCATTGAAATTAATAGATTTTAAGCCACTCTTCATTTGAAAATCTAACTTCACTTTCTTTCACCCATTTATCTTTTATATACTTTGTAGAATATGATTTCTTTTCCATAAAACTTTTATTTCATCTAGATATAATACCTTTACTTAATTCTGATTTGTAGGCTTCTGTAACTATTTTCACTACCCCATCATTAGCAATATCTAAACCTCCCCTTATAATCTCCTTATTAAAATGGTGGCGCATTTGAAGATATCTCTAAAAACCTGAATTCTCCAAATTGTGTTTCTCCTTCAGATACTGAAAACTTTGTAACTGATTCTTATCCATTATATTACAAAATGCAGTTATTCCTTTTGTGATCCAAATGTTAAATCTATGATCCAATTTATTTGGTTTAAACTCTGTATCATAGGCACACCATCTGAGTATTTTTACTGCCTCACCTAAATTACTCTTTTGTGATCGTATTCCATGTCCTTAGTTGAAACTTTATCTATGGATTGAATATTTTTTCAGTAATTTTGTCAAAATTCCTATTATCTAATAATGCCTGAATTGGGGCACTATTTACAAGGGATAATTCAATATCTTTCTATCTGTCTTGATATTCTGGATTACAAGAATTAATGAGAGGTTTAACTTGAGATGCATAATAATCTTTCAAATTTGGTTAAGACATACCCCCTTTATCTTTTAAAAGTTGCAATGTTTTGAATCTAATTCTAGGTTTTCTCCCCTGCCAAATAAACCCAGAAATCATCTTATCCCATTCTGAAAATTGTTTTGCAGAGACTTCTACAGGGAGAGCTTGAAATAGGAAGAGTAATTGAGGCAGTAGATTCATTTTTACAGATTCAATTCTAGAACTGGGACTCAAAGTGGATTAGGTTCCATTTCAATATATCTGTTTTAATTTTAGTTATAAGGGGTCCTTAATTAATCATTGCTAATACAGAAATATCTTTTGGCAAATAGACTCCTAGATATCTCATTGAACTTTAGTCCCACCTAAGGTGGTATTTGCAATTTACCAAATCAGGAGGGTTGTAATTAAAAGTTAGAATTTGTGTTTTTTTAACATTTAACTTATAGCCTGCCAGCAAGCCAAAGCTATCTAAGAGTTTCATTACTTCTAGAAATGAACAAGTTGGATCCTCAAGATACAACAAAACGTCATCTGCGTACAGTGCTATCTTGTGCTCATTCTGTTGTATAGAAATGCTATTTGCTATTTTGTCATATCCACTGGGCTAGTGGCTCTATATAAAGAGCAAAAAGCAATGGAGATAAAAGGAAACCTTGTCTAGTCCCTCATTCTAAAGTTATTCTATCAGATAAATAACCATGTATTTTAAATCATGTTGTTGGTCTATCATATAAAGTTTGTATACCTTTGATAATATTTTCACAAAAACCAAACCTACCTAAGACCCTATAGAGGTATTTCCAACTAAGAGTCAAAAGCTTACTCAGCATCTAAACTCAAAAAAGCTTCTAAATTATATTGCTGAATGATTCATGATATGCAACGTGCATCGAATGTTATCATGGGTTTGTCCATCTTGAATAAACCCTGTTTGATCATAGTGTATCAAATGAGGGAGAATCTATTCAATTCTTTTAGCCAGTATTGCTGTATAAATTTTATAATCCACATTAAGGACTGAGATCCACAATCTAATCTATCTTTCCACTCCTTAGGGATAATAGAGATGATAGCCTCTCTCCATGATGGGGGTATTTTTCCATCAATTAATGCCGAGTTACAAGCAGAAAGAAGATTTGGTATTAATTCTACTCTGAAGGTTTTATGCCACTCCAAATTAAAACCATCAGTTCCAGGTGATTTATTAGCTCTGAGGCTCGTAATCACTGAATTCAATTCTTCTGGTGTTATCGTCATTTTTAATATATTATTCTGATCTTCCGTAAGAGATGGCAAACTAAGAGATTCCAAAATAAATCCATCTTTCCTTCACTTTCTGAATGGGGTTGTGTATATAGTTTTCTGTAATTTGTTAAAATGTTTTGGATTTCTTCCCATTTATATAATACACCATTAGAGTTCTGGTCCCTTAATTTATATATTGTATTATCGGTCTGTTGTTTTTTTAATTTTCTTGCCAACAGCTTTAGTGATTTTGACCCTGACTCGTAATATTTTTGTCTAGTAAATATATATAGATATTTTTCCATTTCCTGTGTACAAGACATCTATTTTGTTTCTAATCTTTATTTCATGCATTTGAATCCTGTTTTTCTTGATGTTTTCTTCTCCAACTCTTAACTTAATATTCAGAATAGATAATTGTAATTGCTTTACCTTCTTATGACTGCTCAGAGAAATAATTTTCCCCCTCATAACTGCCTTTAATGTGTCCCATATTATCTCTGGTCCCACTTTCCCATTATCATTCTCCTCCAAAAATATATTTGTATTTCTTGTTTTATCTTTGCTTTACATCCTCCATGTTGTATTTCCACGATTACTTAATCGTATGGACAATGACATAGGAGCGTGGTCTGAAAAATCAATTCTACCAATATCACAATGTTGAATCCTGTCTATCTCTCTTGTGTATACAAAATTAATCAATCCTTGAATATACTGAATGAGGGAAGGAATAATGAGTGTAATCCCACCCACTTGGATAGAAATCTCTCCAAAGATCTATTTTTCCCATTTCCCCCATCAGTACATTAATCTTTTTATACAATGACTTATCTCTGAGAAGATATATTTGTAGAATCAAGCCTGGGGTTAAGACGCACATTCCAATCACCTCCATAAATCAGTATCCTTTGTGCATTAACCATCAAAACAAACTTTATAAAAATTAAAATCACTACCAGGTGGGGCATATACATTAAGTAATGTTAGTAATTCCCCTTCCATTATTCTCCTATATAATACATATCTCCCCTCCTTATCTTTAACTTCTGTAAGCAACTCAAATTGAGCCTTTTGAGATATCAGTATAGCCACTCCTCTCCTATGGCCAGATTTATACGAGGAGAAATAGATTTTTGAGAAACCTATTCTCCTTAATTTCTCATGTTCCAATACACTCAAATGTTTCTTGTAAAAAAGCTTTATGAGCCCCTTCTTCATTTTAGACAAAATCTTACTTCTCTTAATAGGGTTAAGTACTCCATTAACATTAAATGTAACTGTTTTAAGGTCTTGCTTGGACATTTTATGTAAATGGTAAAACTTTCAAACTCTCTCCCATAAGACACATGTTTCATATTGTTAAACATCCTCTTCCCATCATTTTTTTCTAATAATGCATCACAAACAAAAAACACAGTAAACAAAAACATTAGCCAAACTATCTTAAACAAAACTGTATCCATCTCCGTCTCGTTCACAGTACTTTCTTCCAACTGTGGGGTTCTTTTCAAATGAACCCTGTATGAGCTTCTCTTTAAAAAAAAAAAAAAGCCCATTAGGGAAGTCCTCCTCCTCTGGAGGGCCCTTAAGCAGGCAGCGCGATGGCAAACAAACTTATATTATAAAAAGAAAAAATAGGTAACCAGAAAAATAAAAAGTCACTCTAGTCATAATCACCAGATATCTATCCTGACATTTACCAATTCTCTTTAACATCGCAGGAAACTTATTAAACAAAACCTAAACGATTAAATCCCGACCAACTTTTAACAACTCACTCTATCCATTTTCTTCAATATTGCGAGGGGGATCTCTGCCTGAAACTCTGTAATCTCTTCTTATATTGCGGTTTCGAGGACTGGTCTTTCCCAGGGCCACCCCATCTGCCGGCCTTCTGCCAATTAAACGGTCGCTTGATTTCTTCTTCCAGCTGGCGGTATAACTTGTGCTTTAAGTCCCCGCTCTGCCATGTCCTTTATGGCTTCTGCTGCCAAATGGTATGGGCATGTGCCATCTTCATAAAACACCCATAGCCTCACTGGAAATGAAATCTGAAATTTTATTTTCTGCCATTTCAGCACCTTTACTTCAGAATATTCCATACATTTTTTTTTAGTACTGTCAGGGGGTAACTATGATCCACATAAAATCGTTTGTTATTATGGAAAAGTTATTTCTTTTGCCAAGCTTTACGCAACACTTCCTCTTTCATCTTGTAACTTAAAAAGTTGGCGACGATGGAGAGCAGTTTGGCGTCAGGGCCTCTGGATCTCAGCGCTAACACTCTACGCGCCCTTTCAATTCTCAGTTCCACATCCTTCAGTAAATCAAATTCCCCCATCGGCAGATTTTCAAACAAGGTGACCATGCAGCGACCCTCAGATTCTTCGGGGATTCCGTAAATCCGAATGTTCTCTCTGCACGATCTTCATTCCTGGTCTGTTAATTTTGCTTCCAAAGTAATTTGTCATTGCAAGAGTTTCTTTATTACAGTTTCTGCTGTTAAAACCCTTGTTTCCACTTCTTCGATCCGTCCCTCTGACTTATCCAGTCTCTTATTAAACTTCTGTTTAATATCCGTAAGCTGCTCTTTATTTTCCCGTCTGAAGTCTCTAAGTTCATATAATATTTTCTGAAGACTAGCGTCTGTGCCATCTTGTTCAGAACTCGCTGAGCTGCTCCAACTGTGGTCAGAAGTCGCAGTTTCGACATTTTCCACAGTCGGTAGTTTTCTCTTGTTTCTCCTGACAGCCCCTTCAGCCATAGTTATTATTACTATTTTTCAAATGTAATGTAGAAAAAAAACTTTTCAGGCCTTTATTACAAAATTGTCAGGCGGTGATCTGTATTATGCTGCCATTTCCCTCCGCATCCTAGCCGGAAGTCAAAACAGACAACTTTTATAGCTGTAAATTTTAAAGAACCTGGTGCTGGCCTAAGGAGGATAGGCTCCCCCTTTTGAGCCTTGGTTCCTCTCAAGGTTTCTTCCTACTATAGTCTGAGGGAGTTTTTCCTTGCCACTGTCACCTTAGGCTTGCTCACTGGGGGGGTTCAGTCCCAGAAATCTGTAAAGCTGCTTTGTTACAATGTCCATTGTAAAAAGCACTATACAAATAAAATTGAATTGAAAATCAGATGACAACCCTACTTGAGCTCAACTCCCCTTACAGCGATGAGATCAGATGACAGCCCTACTCCAGCTGTGTTCCCCCAATAGTAATGAGATCAGATTCCAGACTTACTCCTTACAGCTGTGCTCCCTTTACAGTAATGAGATGCCAGTCTTACTCCAGCTGTCTTCCCCTTAAAGTTCTAAAATATATTCTAATATGTTGGGAAAATGTGTAGACAAATATGAATTAGACATTCAAATAAAAATTATAGCTTTACAATATATTCCTAGAAATAAATTACCAAATCTGTCTAAATTCCATAAAGTATTATACATTTAATATTAGTAAATCATCTTCAAGTTTTTGTTTTGCAGACTATTCATTTATTCACATTTCTTATTGAAATAGTGTCAAGCATAACTCATCCTTTATTCCTGATTATTCCTTTAACTCCATAATATTTAAATATACTGTATCCAAAAAAGCTAGTATACTGACCTTACCTTTAGGATTAGCTAATAGCTAATAGTGGATAAATGGTGAGATACGCGCCAAACTGAAAGCTAGGACAGCTGCTTTCAATTCTGGCTATATGGGTAAATACAAAAAATCCAGATAAACCCACTGATCATATCCAGCACAGATGTGTGTAAAGTTTTTAAAAACACCAATCCACGCAAGGCTCCTGGCCCTGGTGCCATCCCTGGCAGCATTCTGAAGGCATGTGCAGACAAGCTGGCAGATGTCTTCTCTGACATTTTTAATCTCTTCTCTAGCTCAGTCTATAATTCCTTCCTGCTTTAAGAAAACCACCATTGTCCCTGTTCCTAAACAATCCAGAGTCAGCTGCCTAAATGACTACTGCCCTGTCGCACTCATCAGTTATCATGATGTGTTTCAAGCGGTTGGTCAAAGCATACATCACCTCCTCACTGCCTGACACCCTAGACCCACTGCAATTTGCATACCGCCAGAACAGGTCAACAGAAGATGCTATTGCCACTGCCCTCCATACTGCCCTCTCACACCTGGATAAGAAAGGAACATGTGTGAAAATGCTGTTTGTTGATTACAGCTCAGCATTCAATACCATAGTGCCCTCAAAGCTCATCATCAAGCTCCAGGACCTGGGACTGAACACCTTCCTCCTACTGAACACCTACCCTGACTCTAAACACTGGAGCCCCCCAAGGTTGCATGCTTAGTCCTGTCCTCTACTCCTTATTTACCCATGACTGTCACCAGGCATAACTCAAACTCCATCATCAAGTTTGCGGATGATACAACAGTCATTGGCCTGATCACAGATGGTGAGGAGTCTGCATACAGGGAGGAGGTTGAAACCCCGGCAGTATGGTGCCAGGAGAACAACCTCTCTCTAAACATCAGTAAGACTAAGGAGATGATTGTGGACTATAGAAAACATCAGGGAGGAGACCACACACCTATTTACATCAATGGGACTGCAGTGGAGAGGGTCAGCAGCTTCAAGTTTCTGGGAGTTAACATCTCAGAGGATTTAACCTGGACCCACCACACCAACACCGTGGTCAAGACAGCACGGCAGCGCCTGTTCTTTCTTCGCAGGCTAAAGAAGTTTGGCATGCCATCACATATCCAGGCCAACTTCTACAGGTGCACTATTGAGAGCATCCTGACTGGTTGCATCACTGCCTGGTATGGGAACTGCTCCACCCAGGATTGCAAAGTATTGCAGAGGGTGGTGAAGTCAGCGCAGCTTATCACCAGCTGTGAGCTACCAAGCATCCAGGAGATCTACTCAGCTAGATGTCTGAAGAAGGCTAGGTCCATTCTCAAGGACCCCAGTCATCCCAGTCACAAACTGTTTTCCCTCCTACCGTCCGGTAAACGGTACCAAAGCATTCAGTCCAAGTCCAACAGACTACGGAACAGCTTCTACCTCCAAGCAATAAGACTGCTAAATAGAAAACCTGCAGCTCCTTAGCAAATCACCTGTAATGGCTACATGGACACACAATTCTCACTATATTCAGCATAACTGCATTACATGTATATATTGCATACACCATGGATACTTAACAGCTCTACTCACATTGAGTTGTATTCAACTTCAAAAATGTAACCTAAATTTTGTGATTTTTGTGAATTTGTGTGATTTTTCTGATTCTTGTGATTTTTGTGAGCTTGCAGAAAAAAGACATTTCATTGCCAGCAACTACTGCTGCACGCCGTATTGTTGTGCATTTGATAAATAAACTTTGATTTGATTTTGATTTAGCAAAGAACAAGATAGGTGCTGATGGACTTTTTCTGTTAGCCTTAGAAGATATTCTGATATACCCCTCCAACTTGACTTAGCTTTTTTCACTGGACATAGAGGAGCCACAGAAAAGATCTGAGCAAGGCATTTGTATGGCTGCCCATTTTCTGTCCTGTTCTGGCTAAACGGAACCGATTGTCAAATCCCATTCCATATTGGTATGGTACACAGTAAGTAGTATACCCCTAAATGTGCAACACTAGCTCTCAACAGTCTAGGAATGCAGATTCCTAAATGCTGCGAGTCAGGCTCACTTCTTTGGAGTTGGCACAGCATTTTCCCCACATATTTCCTGATGTTATTCGACCAGTCCTCTAAAATGAGCAGATTACCTTTTGGAAATGTAAAGTGTTGTCTATAGCATTTTTAAAATATTAAAACATAGTAATATTTACACTGAAATGATTTGGGTTACGGATCATAATACCTAACTAACATTTTGAATAAGCGTTCAAATAACATTAAAAGACATTAAGCATTATATATGTTGTGTGAAATAATAATACACCCGTACAACCAAAAAAAAAGTTCATGATTGATATATTTTTACATTTTAGGAACAATGCTTAGATAAATGTTCAGAGAGTATGAGTTAACAGAAGGCCCTCACTATGGCTTTACTGTGACATAAGAGCTTCTGTTACAGTTACAGGTTCGGTCATTAATAAGCTGTTTTGTGTTTGAGTCTTGTTTGTTGCTTTCAGATACAAAAGAAAAGTACTTTCTACCAAACCAAAATTATAGGCCAGGCCTAAAGGACCTCTAATTAACAGCATTCTTTTTTCTTGCCTCTCTTGCTTCACACCTAGAGAGGTATTTTCTGTTAAGAAACTAATTATGTACCATAATAAAATCTTCAGCTGTTTCTTAATGTGCTTCAGTCACTGTGCAGCGCATCAGTCTGAAATCTTTTTTTTTCCAGAAATATGTTAAATGGGTTTTCACAAGGATTGCGGAATAGAAGATTAATTAAAAATATTATGCAGATTCTTTGATATAATGAAGGGAGGCTGGAGGTCATAAAAAGGGCTATTTTTTATGAATTATATCTTAAAGCTTAAGTTTAAGATTAACCCCTTACCAATATTACACCATAGATTGTATGCATTATACCTGGGGTTCTTAACCTTGGAGTCTCAGGGGAGTTGCATAATAGCCAACAGAGACAGAATCAACAAAACGTTCACACACGCACACTGGTCCGGTAAATGGGACATGCATGCAGATTCAGGGTGGTTACACATAGAAAAGGACAATAACAGAGGTAAACAATTAACTATTCTACACACCTGTACAGTTAAGAATTTACAATAGCAGGGTGACTTAGTGGTCACTCTGCGAGCCCACAGACCATCCCCCCAGCTACAGCTCCCAGCCTGCTCTGCGGTGTGCCCGGCAAGAGTGCTACATTAATTCCTATTGGGTGGGCCACGATTGCATTTATATTTGTTGCACTTTTTTTCATTTGTGCAAGGTCGTCATGATTAGCCTATCAATGGAGCATTTTTGAATAGGTGGCACTGGAAGAGAGAGAGCTAAAGAAAGTGAAGAAATGCACAGCAGAAAAATTAGAAATTAGAAAATACGATGAAAAGTACCTAAAGTACGGATTTACACAGAATGGTGATGGAGAGGATGCATGACCGCTATGTATGGTTTGTTGTGAAGTGTCGGCTAAGGAAAGCCTCAAGCCCTCCAAACTGCTAAGCCACTTGCAGACCAGACACTCAACCTCGCAGTATAAACCTGTTGAATTACAGGAGCTAAGAGGCCAACAATCTGCCCTCCAAAAAGCCACCACTGTGAACCAGAAGGCATTTCAGGCATCTTTCATCATAACTGGATTGCCAAAATTGGGAAGCCACACGTTAGGTAGACTTTTCTCTTTCCGTGTGTTAAGGAAACGGTTTCAATCACATGTGTGAAAAGCACTGCAGAGCAGCTAGCATTGATACCAGTGTAAAATGATACTGTCTAGCCGCATTGGGCATATGGCAAGAGACATGGAAGAGAAGGTGTTCACCAAGATAAAATCTAGTGTGTATATTTGTTGAAGAGGGAGAAATTAATTAGGAGTTTTTGTTCCGTCATTCTCTTCCCTAGCGTGCCACTGGCAATCAACTTTTCATTTTGCTGGACGTATATATGCGAGTATGAAATTGACTGGAACAAGTGTGTGGGAATCTGCTCAGACGGTGCACGAGCTATGACTGGCAAATGCAGTGGGCTAATTATGAAAGTTACAGGCCGTTGCTCAGTTCGCTTTGTATGATTCATAGACAAGCACTTGCGGCTAAGAAAATGCCACCTGAACTCAAACAAGTAATAGATGAAGCTGTTCATACTGTAAATTCCATCAAGGCCAGTGCAACAAGCGCAAGACTTTTCAAGATTCTGTGAAGAGCTGGGAGCAGAACATCAGCTGTTGTACCACAGTGAAGTACAATGGCTGTCCAGGGTTAACGTATTGAGTTGCCTTTACGAGCTCTGAGATGAGGTGAGTATCTTTCTCCCTGCTAGCCACTAAATGACTCCCCCTGCTGGCCTATCTGGATGACATTTTCAAACATCTCTGAGTTGAATGCATGACTGCAAGGTGAAAACGCATCTGTCTTCTCTCTCTCCCCAATAAAATAGAAGCTTGGATCAGAAAGCTATGCTTGTGGAAAACTTTGAGGCTTTCCCAGTACTAGAGGAGTGTTTGAAAGACAGCACTGTTTTAAAGGCTTACCTGTGTGTGTTTATTTGCGCTCATCTTGATGGAATGACAGTTTTGCAAGTATTTTCCAGAAAACGGGGCAGTGCCTGCAACAGATGAATGGATAAGGAATCCTTTCTCTGTAAAGGCAACAGGAACTTCTCTTGAAATAGAAGAGAATTTGATTGATCTGACCACTAATATGGCCTTGAAGCAGAGGTTCACAGGGAGGCCTCTGGCTAACTTCTGGATTTCAGTACAAACAATTTCCAAGACTAAGTACTTTGGCACAAAAAAAAAAACCTCTCCCTTCGCATCGAAATTTCTAACGAGTCTAGATTTTCTGCACTTGCTTACCTCAAAAATAGATACAGAGCCCGTCTCAGGGTAGAAGATAATTTGCAACTCCTCCTGAGCTCTAATAAGCTTTGTCTTGTTCACCTCTGTACATCAATGCAGGCTCAACCATCCCATTAAGTGAGTAGACTGACAATTTACACATGACAATTTTTAAATGTGTCTGTGCACGTGTATAGGGGTCACAAAATATTTTTAACCCCAAAAAAGGGTTTCATTATCAAAAAGGTTAAGAACCCCTGTAGTATACTATACAGTATAATAGTCTCTTACATCATATTCTTACAGCTTTGGGTGACTTGAGAAGGGTCCTTTAGCATTTAGAGAAGAGTAAACATTTCTAACTTCAAAGCAAAGTGGATGTTTACAGAGGTCTGGGGGGGTCCCTCAAGCAGAAACAATACTAAAGTCTTAGTATGGCTGTGGAAGTTGTGGACTAATGATTACAAAGGAGCAGGGCAGAAAGACATAGTAAAAGTTCACCTTAAGAGCATGAGAGATAAAGCAGGAAGAAGCAGAGAAGCAGAAGCAGGGAGAAGAAAGGAGTCCGGTGGAGATGGAACTTGAAGATTGAGCCAGGCAAGCGCCCCTACCTCATGATCATCCAAACCTGACTGGAGCTGGGAGAGACGGATTTAACTGCAGGTTACTTTTTGTTTAGTTAGAAGGCAGCTAATCTCGTGTGGCCTCTGTACCATAATGTTAGGCCTCTGAAAGGCCTTGTCTGTAAATATTGTATATACAGTATAAAGTAACATGTTTTGTTGTGTGTTAGAGTTATTGTTAAAAAAATCTGTCCAGCCTCATTTGTAACAATATAATGTAACTTGGTGTGTTGTAGGTTCTGCGTCTTGTGTAGTTTATGGTACTAAATACTTGTTTTAGCCAAGTGTGCCTGGATTACTCCTCTGAACAAAGCTGTACCAGAGAATAAATAATTCATGTGCCTCTGGTTATACCAGCCGCTCAGGTGTAGAAATCACTTACAAGTTGGGTGTTATGAATAATGATTTCACCGATTCACTAAGCCACTCAGTCAATTTCTGATTTCCACCAGTTTCTTAACCCCCATTTGTAACAGTACTGTATATTGTTTTTCATAGGAAAAGGAGATTTGATATGCAGAAAAAGGTAGAGAATAGGCTAATTTGTTTTTTTTCTCAAATTAACCTATTTTCTACATGTTCTTCCTTTTTTAAATAGAATTTAAATGAAAATGAAGAAATTATTTATGCTTCAAAACAAAGATCTGACCTTTCATGCTGAAATCAAGAATGCTAAAATATGCTTCACATTTGAGCAACATTTACTCTTCAATTCAATAGATAACTGTATAAGAACTGCAGACATCATAATTATGAAACTCCACCTGTGAGTTATTAACTTTCTGACTTTGTACAGTAACGCAAAGAAAGTGTTTGTTTTTTGGGGGACATTTTTTTATTTCTCTTATTACTCTGTGAAAATTTCATGTTCTAGGCAAAGGTTTCAACACATCCTGCTTAAATAATTAACTACTGTACAGTTTTATTAGTCTTTTCAAATGACGCAAACAGTATTGTACATTTCAATCTATATGTTGAATATAATTAATGAATTCTAAGTTGTCTTTTGATTTCTAATCCACTAGTCAATTTGATTTCAACAATTTACCTTTATATTTTTAGGTTATTAGCTTATTTTTATACATCTCCAAATAGTATGACAGTGTGACATTAACAGTGAATAGTAAAGGTTAAAAGTTGAGTAAATAGTTTTTGTTAACCTAATTGTTGTATGCGGTTACAAATAAAACAAAAAGCAAACTTTCATTGTAAAGCTATATACATTGAACAGGGCCCTTGCCCAAGCCAAAAACACCCCTCAGACCACCAACTCCCGCATTGTTGCCCGCCGTAACAACCGTATTCCTTTGGTGCTTTCCTACCACCCCAACACTTTCTATCCCCAAGACTATTAACAACAACTTTTTCATCCTACAGGATGATCCCTCCATTGTGGCCCTCTTTTCTGACCATCCCATCATCTCATATCGCCGACCACCTAATCTGTGTAACCTTGTTCACAGCTCCATTGACCGCCCTAAGCAACCATCCACACCAGACACTTTCCCTTGCAACAGAGCTCGCTGTATCACCTGCAAGTGCATATCTAATACCACACTCATTCAAGGCCCTTCAGGACAATTCCGGATCACTCAGATGACATCTTGCCAGCAACATTATTTACAGCATCTCTTGCAGTAAATGCCCAGCCATCTACATTGGGAAAACAGGAAGGAGACTCAGAGACCGCTTCAGAGAACATGTTAGGGCTGTGAAGATTAAAGATTTCTCCTATTGTTTCTCATTTAATTTCTAACGGCCGTGATCACACTAATCTCTACGTCTGTGTTCTCAAACATGAGTTTTCCTAACTCCCACATCAGAAAGACTACAGAAACTAAAATTATCCTGCAGCTAGGATCACACCTTTCCAATTCTCTCAACAACAGTAATTTTCTTCTAAATTCTCTCTATTCGTTGTAGGTTTCATTTCACACTTCTCTTCACCTATCCTGACTACACACTATCTGATTGGCGACTGTCTGTCCCCTGCTCCCGCCTCCCACCCCTCCTCTCTTCCAGCTTTTGTTCTCCTATGCTACATCACCTTTGCTTACTGCCCTGTCTGTCTTTCTCGCATCTGGAGAAGGCTCCATGGCTGATACGTTGTTTTTTATTTCTTCTTTTAAGCATGGAATAAACCTATTACTTGTTCCTTTACATTGAACAGGTAATTTGCTGTTGTGTTGGCCCATTGTGTTCAATCTCCCCATTCCTGGTGAGCACAAGTACTGGGACAAATTCAGTTAAATTAGACTAGTGCAGAGTATTTGGTTTTATATCCCTTAATAATAATAGCTTACACCTATATAGCGCTTTTCTGGACACTCCAATCAAAGCGCTTCACAGGTAATGGGGACTCCCCTCCATCACCACCAATGTGCAGCATCCATACACGCAATGAATCCTTCAAGGAGTCATTGTGAGCCTAGTGGATTAGAAATCCATTGGCATCACAGGACTCTTGACATGATCTTTTGAGATGCTTTACCTAGCCTTGTTTGGGTTTTTTGTCTTAGTTTCCTCTTCAACAAGTAAAAATGCATGCACAATTTCATTCCACTGCCCCAGTACTTCCTGTATGCTTTCCATTGTTCACTTTTTACTGTTTGCTTTTCACTCCTGCACAAGATGTGCTAAATCTTTGGTTTAAGAGCTGTCATATCTTATGTATAAGTGTAAGGGGTGGTGGCCATCAGGCTCTACAATTATTTTATTTTTAGCCATCTTTGTCATCAACATCGATTAAAGAATAGAAATTTTAATCCCTTTTCATGCCAGTGAAAATTAAAGGGTTATGTTTGCATGATGTAAAGATTTCAGAGACATGCATGTTATTTTTAAGACTCTCTAGGTCCATGGAAGGATTAAGCTAAAAGAGGTGCGTGTCATTGTTCCTTATCCCTCTAGCATTCTTCTGTCTCTTGCATTTTTGCCTCTTATCGGTTTTCCTAGGAAATCAAATCCAGATCAAGAGAAACTCCTACTGTGTGTAAAGGTTCAAGTTTAAAATCAATATATGCAGCCTGGATTTCTACAATTAATCTTACATCTCTTATCTAATCATCATTGAAGTTTTAACCACACAAAGCTTCTTGCACTGAGCTCAAAGTTTGCACTGTGACTCATATGTAAACATACAGAAAGAGGAAGTATTCTGTTCTGTACAGCTCATCAAGCTTTAAACAAATTCCAAATGACTTTTGTATACACAGGCTTTCAGATATTTCTATGTTTTCTACAAGAAATTGGCTTGGAGCCTTTGAATATGAAAATCTACTATTTTTACTCTTTTTAATTTACATTGACTTTTTTCCTGCAATCAAGTTACTTATTTCAATGTTTCTTCAAAGCCATTCAAAATAGCTTGCAACTGACATCTGAATTGCTATTCTCCTGAAAAATTGACTACAAACACAAGTCGATAGATTAGCAAATTAAAAACGCAGTCACCATAAAAAGGCAGCTTGCATGTGTAACTTTGTGATTTAGTAATCTGAACTGAGTTCATTAACATGACACTTTTGAAATTGTCATTTTACAGGCCATGGAAACTGATATAACAGTGTCAAAGCACTATCTCTCAGACAAATATGGAGAAGAGCTGGACATAAAAAATCAATTTGCATGCCAGAAATTTTTAAAAATGTCACCAAAAAATTGTATCCATCCTAGCTGTATAGGAATGACATGGCTACTATTCAAAATGGCTACTTACTCATATTGACTTCACAATTATCCTTGACGCAGAAAACCACAATTCTAAAATTGTTATGAATGCAGTTCCATATCCTGATTGTCCATGCCGCAATTATTTTGCGACTTCATAATTTTCAATACTTTCTGGCATACAAATTGATTTTCTATTTTGCATCTACAGTACAGCCAATCTTCTTTCTACTTGCCTGGGGAAAAAAAAATGGCTCTGACATTGTTATACCAGAACATCACTGAAATACAGTAACTTGTCAAGTGTCCAATTTTCAACTCCACTTCTCTACCTGGGAAAACCAGGAGAACAGCTGTTAAAATTGTAGGCTTGTTACTAGTTGGTGTTAGTAAAGGGAAACCACAAAGTATCTTTGTAAGGAGAGTAAGGAGGGTTCAAATGTCAATGACTGAAAGATGCACACAGGCATTGTTTATAAAAACAGGCTCTGACTAACAGTTCACTCCAGTCTGCTGAGCCAGCACACTGGGTACAGTTAATGATCCTGAATCTGGGGAGTGGGGAGGTGGGGTTTTGCCAAGGGGGTTAAATAAAAAAAGATTAATTTTAGCATAAAAGGCAGGGATAAAAAACTGTAGCTGTTATGAGCAGAAGAGGCTACAAGGAAAACTATTTCTTCTGATAAGTCAAGAGAAAAGGACTTAGATCTGACATTGAAGCAAAACCAAAGATCCTCTCAAATACTGTTACAGTATTTGACCCAGGAAGAAGCTCCTCAGGACCCCAAAGATTTAAATACATTTAGCAAAACTATGAGAACATGCCAAAAACATCTCGTGAGAAGGCCTCGTCACCGATGCTGATCAGCAAACCTAGAAACTTACCGAATCATATTTTCTTCTCTAAATTGTAAATGCAACATTTTAATTCCCAAGCCTGTACTTTTCCTTTCTTTTACATCTGTAGTGTAATCTATATGTGAGTGCATGTGTATTAAGAAGTGAAAAAGTAAATTAGTCAACAGCCCTCCCACTATGCACATACACAATTAAAGTAATTACTGCTGGTTCTAGCAAAGCAGCAGGTTCAGAATTGTCTGCTGTTGTTTAAACAGCCATTAGAAAGTTTATTTTGTTCGTAATGATCTTCTGCATATTGCTGTACATCATATGACAGAAAGAAAGAAAACGTGCATAGAACAATAAAATAATTCATATATTTTGGAGTTAACACGAGATGCGTTTTATCCAAAGTAATTAAAGAAATAAGAGAATCTCAAGCAGCACTCCAGGCTAGCCACTTTGACCCTGTAAGGGCATCGCATTTCATCTTTTCTGAGCTTGATTAAATAACGTAATTTAGAACCCAGAGAGCTACTTAATTGTTTAATTATAATTGTAAAGGACATGGATAGAATATGAACTTGTACTTAAAGGGTCAAGACTGGTTAGTGTACATTTAAATGGAGTCATTCTACATGGGAAGAGTTTTCGTTCATTTCTAGTTTACAGTTAACTAATTCTTAAATATAGGCATACTGTATATGAAGGAACGGCTAATGACTAAAGATGTAAAAAGCTTAGAGCTTAAAGCAAAGTGATTTTGAAATACTTTTCAACCATTTTTTTTTTCCTGAGTTCAGCCAAATTCCCAGCATGCCTTGTGGGTTTTCCCACACACCAACCAGCACACTCATCGTGAACTGTGACAATTCAATCTGCTGTGACTGCAGACATTATTCAGTTGCTAATGCTGTGTGATATCTGGATAATTGCTCTCGAGATTCCGGTAGAAAAAAGCTGAGATCAATAATAAGTCTGACAGACTGAAGAAGTGGCAGGTGGTTGTGGGTGTCCTTTGCAAAAGCAAGGATAGCTGCCAGTACTGTCTGCTTGGTTGATCAGATTGTTGAGAACGAATGCCTTCAGGCTGTGAGCAGATGTGCATCACTCCCTCTCTCTCCAACGCCCCCCTTCCTGCAAAAACACTCCAAACCTAATATAAAGGTGCACTCTCACATTTCTACTCCAGATAACTACAACTAATATTCTGAGACATTAGGATGGATCAAGATATTTTAAATTGGCTTTTCAAGATGGCTTTCCTCGCACTCTTGGTAGTTTTTTAGATCTGCATGTTGATGTTCTATATCACATCACGCAGTTGTAAAGAAAAATGCAATACAGGAGCAATTTTCACCCACCATAGTATAAGTTAATGATTTCCACAAAGAAAGCACAGGTATAGCTTTTTGCATTTATTCTCATACGCATCCTGAAAGGATTCAACATATCTGGCATGACTGATGGTGCATTCTATTAGATTTTTCGAGGGAAAAAAAAACTCAAAAGGCAGATTTCAATTAGAGTTGTGGAGCTCATAAGTACAAATTCAATCCTGCCCTTTGCCTTAAGGAATGCCTATGCAGAAAATGTGGTAAAGGTATGGGAAATTCACAGGAGTTGTAGGCCTAGTTTGTGATAAAACTAATAACCTTTAGGGAAAACCATGTCAGGAACCTATGATAAATACAGTAGGCAGACACCCAACTCTTAATAGGTCTTTCAGAAATGGAATAGATGTCAAAATAACATAACTCAATATTAGCTGTAAGGTACAAGCTTTGCACTGCACATGGGGGGGACTTTCTTAATTCTTTATTTCTGCTGTGGCTTTGCTTTCTGTGTGGTCCTGATAACTTTCTGATCTGCTTCCTAAACACACTACCTGCAAAAGCACCAGTAAGCACATTGCAGAATCTTAACTCCAGAAAGCTACACGCTTTTTTCTTTCTCTGTAATGTTTTTAACATGATATTCTAGACAATGCTCAAATGCTTG
Source organism: Lepisosteus platostomus (assembly GCF_059453375.1). Taxonomy (NCBI): domain Eukaryota; kingdom Metazoa; phylum Chordata; class Actinopteri; order Semionotiformes; family Lepisosteidae; genus Lepisosteus; species Lepisosteus platostomus. Next base: position 55,635,622 of record NC_142612.1, on the reverse strand, counting down.
TTTGCCTTAAAGAGTGTCAGGGGCAATGTCTTCTGTTCTCACCCTCCCAAACAAACCAGAATTTCTAAAAGTTTTGCCTTAAAGAGATCATATCAATATTCCCTTTCCAGATGTTTATATTGATATATTCATGCAGGTATGTATGGAATATTGCTGCAATCAAGGAAAAAAAATATTTCAGATGTTTTCATAATTTTAAGAAAATTCTTATTACAAGATGGTATATTATCTTGTACTTTATGTGATAATCCTGCAATAGTACAATTATCATACAATACTTACATTATCATTAGTCAACTTACAGTTTTAAGCAGAGAAACTGATCACATGGTACACTTTCTTGCTCAGACATAAACGTGAGTGTCCCCAAGGTTATAACGATTGTGTCGAAAGTCCATGCACATACTGCAATGTTGGACACTGTCACAAACACTAACCCCAAAGTTCCAGTTGAACTATCGGTAGCTTCTAGGTACTTTCATTGCGTAACGTAATAGGATTTTACTATGCTCAAATGATCATTAGGAACTCGTAATTACATGAAATACACTCTTGAAATGTTTTTTCCTTGATGGCTGCAATGCACGTCTATATGTATAACATTCTCTATATGTACTTTCTCACAAACTGCACAGCAAAGTGTACCTTATCCCAACTTTTTTTCATTGGGTAAACTGCAGCTGATTTAAGAATATTTTGTGAATGAAGCCCTAAGTCTGACTTTGAAATAATCACTAGGATTTCACAAGATAATCAAACTAGTCCTGTTTATGCTTTATATGAAAGCCAATTAAATGAATAATATGTAAATAGAAGAAAATCATTATGTTAAACTCATTTTAAGTTAATCTTACAATGAATCATTTTTTCTTTCAGGTATCCTGTGACAAAAAAATCACACTAAAAGCTGAGCTTTTCAAAACACATCTAGTAAACAGAAGTGTTCTCTCTTCCAAAAACACTGCCGTTACTACTGCACATAGTCCATATTTACTAACCTCACCCAGCCAAACTACAATATTAAACATTGCAGGGGTGTCAAATATATTAAGTCTGATACTAAACCAGCTTTACAATTAACATTTCTGTATATGCATATTTATCAATATAGGTTTTAAAAGGAGTGTAGTTCCACTAGAATAGGCACTGCAAATTAAATTAAAATGGAAATTGCTGTTTGCACAAGTGAATGAAGCACATTATTCCACTAGGTGATGTTCAATAACAAATCCATCCATTATCAGAAAGCTGCTTATTCTTGGTAAGGGCAGTTTACAGGATCAGCAAAAATCCTGACTCTTTCAGACACTGATTGGTCAAAGCCCCGCAGTGACTGGGCTGAAACTATTACTGGGATTCACGGAAAAACTAAAAAATGGCAAAGAGTGGAAAGTGAGGCAAATCTTTGACTCCCACATGGCTCAAGTATGGTAGTAGTATGGTAAGGTACAGTATATTATGATGTGTTTTACAACAATACCATGTTTGAGTGGACTAGACTTAGGGCCATATTAACACACAAGCACTTCCCTAGGTCCCATCTCCATGGACTTGATCAAATTAGAAAACAAGCAGATCTGAAATGTGCTTTTGAGATAAGTGAAGCTCCAGGCTTACTTAGCTTTTGAGATCTAGCTAAATAGTTTGTAATTGACAAATATCTACAATTTTATTACTTTTATAGTTAACTCAGAAAGTGGTCAGTGGTCTGACCTTCCTTCTCTTCTCTCCTCACCCTTGTTCCTTTCCTCTCTGTGATCTTATATAGTGTATCTGGACTGCTCATTGACAATCATTTACCGACAATGTAATTAACTACGTAAACTTTGCAATTGTTTTTGCTCACAGGACCCCCACCCCTCAAACATCCCCTTGGTTTTGAAACAGGTACTGTTTACACTACTGGGTGTTACACACTTAACTAAACTCTTAGAAAGATTTCCTAGTCACCTATAGCTGTAACAATATGCAGACCTTTCTCTAGAAATTGCCATATAGATGATCATATAGTTTAGATCTAACTATCATTTCCATAACCCATCATTTAATGAGAGAAATATACTAATTACTTATGGATAGGCAGTACATTATCAATTTTCAGCCAAGTACCTTGAATGACTTCTGGAAGAGTTTTGTTAAAGGCCTGTGAACAATATCTCGTTACCCTAGATAAACAGTAATTGTTAGAATACCATTGAGTGCTGCTTTTCTCAAGTGCTTCTAGTACCTTCCCTATTATGCTAATATGTCATATAGATCCTTCCTCAGTCTGAAGCATGTCTTTGTATTCTAACTTAGGTTCCCCCTTAGTGAAATAAACATTAAATCAAGTATTATACATTTAGAATATTTTAATAGTGTATGTTTTATTTCTCTGTAAAACACCAAAGGAGTGGAGATGGGGCAAATTGGAAAATGTCTATATGTTGTTTAAATTCATTCATATAGTTGATAGAGTCATTGGGAATGCGCTACATGTGACTCTGGATTGTGGATTGACTCTGGAGGTTTTCTTCATCATGTAATCCCTAAGTGGAGGACTGGAGAGAAATCTACACTTAACCACTGATTCAGCAACTTTAAAGTGCAGCACCCAAAGTTCTGAAAATTATATCTACTATACCGGATGTGTATACAAAAGTTGAGCACAGGATTAAGAGAGGTATAGGAATTCCTAATGCAAGAACCCCAGAATTGGAAGCTGGATAACTTTTTTTTTACTGTCTACCCACAACTGCTACAGGTGTGTATGGCTATTACCAATAAGCAGAAAGTACTAGAGACCAGTCCTACTGCAGTGCTCTACAAGCTGACACCAAGAGACTGATAACTCACACTAAACAATAATTAGCTCTCACTCTTATAATGCTGGAAGGGAGAGCCATGTAAATAGAGTTCTAATTCAATTCTGAAAACATTCAAATTCGAATTTGAATGCATTTAAAGTCATGTGTTACCAGCCACAAACGGTGTTGTTCTTATTAGGGAACATCAGTGAAATGTATACTATGAGTTTTACAAGGAACGCCTTTCAAAATTATGGTGCATTTTAAGAGCAAGCAGTCAATATGAATTATCATTCCCATATAATGGGACAATTGCTTTTGCTTGCTTTTAAAACGCACTACCCTTGAAAGGTGTTCCTTGTAAGATCAATAGCTAAATAAGCAGTCATAAAGTACATACATGGATGAAAAAAGTTTATTTAAAAAAAGTGGTGCTGACCTTCAATGTGAGCCACAACTGCACAATTTCTCTTTCCCTGCCATGGTACAATATACAGTAGTTCCATTGGGATTTGCGTGCTGGTACTGAAATTTACTGATGCTTTCCTGCCAAAACTGATCCAATGAGGGAGGATGTTCTTCAGTAATACCACAATTTACTATTGGTCTCTTGCAGAGACCAGTCTCAAAGTGCTAAAAAGCACTATTGATACTGGAAGTTTGGTATTTCACCTATCAATTTTATACCACAAATGTCCATCCATTTGCCAAGCACTTCATCCAATTTGGCAACCAATATGCACATGGTGGGATATGCCCTGGATGGGATTTCAGTCCATGTCAAGGCAGACACGGGCGCAAACACTCACATGAGGGCCAATTTGCCCAAAAGCCAATTAAGCTACCAGTACAGTATTTCTTTAGACTGTAGGATGAAACCGAGCACCTGGAGGAAACTCATTTGAACAGTATGTTCTCCTTCAGTGTTCACACTCCACATAGATACTGTAGCCCCCCAGGCCTGAAATTGAACCCAGGGTCCCAACACTGAGGCAGAAATGCTAATGATTGTCCAAAAAGTGTATGTACAATCTCCGCAAACTGTTGCGTCTTCCTCACTGTCAAAAGAGAGCGAAATGTGTCCAGTCACCTGTTCATTGCCAAAAGGGGAATATTTTAGTATTTATTCATCAAGAAATCCTGATCTTTAAAACCAATTCTATAAAAGTGAAAATGAAATGTGCAAAGAAAAAAATCTTTTGAAGTGAACTGCTTCTAGAAGATTAATAATCACAATTTGCACAGAAACACATAAACCACACAATCCACTGCATTGCAAAATCAAAGGAAAAGCTGTGGGCATTCTCTTACAGCAGCGGACCCTTGGACATCAGAATTATTCGATTACATACCGTGTCTAACAATAGCACTGGAGATACTATTAATTTGTTTTTACTACAATGTCAAATCAATGTATGTGAGAACAGTACACACTTCACAGCCTTAAGGTGCTGTGTTAAGGAAATGTGCTGAGGTATCAAAGTAGTTCTCCCACACCCCCGCCCCCCCAAAGTCCTCAGATATTTTTGGTGTTATTTGTGACAGGATTAGGTCTTGGAAAACAACATATACAGTAAAATAGATTATACTGTTTAGTATTACCAAGCTTGTTGTCGTGACTATAACAAGATAAATGTTGGAAATCTGTCTCCTAATGTGCCCTTTAAGGGTGAGAGCAAGATGCTGACTAATGCACTTATTACAAGGTGATTAAAGGTCTGGTTTTTATAGCTTTTGTAAAATAAGGAAAAGCATTTACCCAGTTAAGTTTAAAACATCTCAAATTAGTGAAATGAAACCTCCAGCTTGATCAGTGTACCTACGCCATTCATTTCTGTGCTGTTCATTTCAGTCACTGCAATCTGACTGTCACTGAACGCCCTAAATAGGGAGTACTCATAAGATCACAAACAGGCATGACTTTCTCAGGCAGTGTTACCCAAACAGATTAAGCAATGCTGCGGTATTCAGGCATGCAAGGGTGCACTCAGAGAAAAAACACACATAAACTATTTTATGTAACACCTTTAAAAGGTGGCTTCTCAAAGCACTTTACAGAACTACAACAATAATAAAAATACACAACATATGCACAATGACAATACACAATGAGAGGAGACAGTAAATGGAGGTACTGAATACAGTAGGAGCAGAGGGGTAAAGAACAGAACTAGTTTAGTAAAGGATCTTCTAAAGAAGGTTTTGAGTCTTGATTTGAAGGAGTTTAGAGAAGGTAACTGATATCCTTGGGGATAGAGTTCCAGAGCTTTGGGGCATAACAGGAGAAGACCCTGTCACCCACAGAGTGTAGACAGGTTTTGGGGACAGATGGAGACCAGAATTAGAAAAGCAAAAGTTGCAAGTTGGGGAGTAGGATGATAGCAGCTCAGACAGGTACTGAGGTGTACAGTACATGTAAGTAAATACTGGCAAGAAAAACATTCCCATGAATAACACTTTGAGGAATTGAAATTCTTAAATTCTAAATATTTAATTATTAGCAGAATATTTGTGTTTTCCAGTTAAATAATAACAGATTGGCATATAAACATTAGCATTCATTCTGTGGTCTCGGAGCAATCATTCAGACACATTCTGAAACATACAAGATTCAATACAGGGTTATTGAAAAACAATTACATAAGGGACCTGCAAAGATTAATCGATTTTGTCTTTTGTGTGTAAACTAGAGGAGTTAGTACTAGCAGGACTGAATTCATTTTATTCTTCAGCTGTTACCTCTGAGATCTGACTTAGCTGGAGAATAAGGCAGTGGAATGACCCTATAATTTTCCTCAATTTCCGGGCGCGCAAAGAGGTATTAGGCTTAGGCTAGAGCACTCGAGGTTAAAGGAGGTCAACATATATAATTACCATTCAACTTTGGATTTTCCTTTCTGCTTTTTATTAAGTTATTTGTATATCATCTGTATATTGGATTTAACTCTTTTGACCAGGCAGGAGTGTAGTAGAAGATGAGCTGTACACCACTTTTTTTTGCACAAGCCAATTATATTTGAGACCAGAGAGTTAAAAAGATGCTACAATTTAAAAAATCAGATGCACCATAATTTCAATAGCCAAAATTTTGAAGGCCTCTTTTATATATTTCAATTTGCTTACCTCAACCTTTCATATTATGATTACTAAAAAAAATCCTAAAAATGATATTTAGAGAAAATTCCACACAGACCCATGTTTATTAACTTAATAAACTTATTTGTTTAATATATATATATAAATAACATTTCAAATGCAGTACATCTTGATGATTCATACCTTCCAGAGTCTAACTGGAGTCCTTTGGGAAATTGTTATTTCTGCTTTAAGAACCTAAAAAGCATGACTCCTGAACATGAGCACATCCCAAAATACCTGAGCTATTCAGTCAGTATAAACGAGCTGCACAGAGGTGTACTTCTACACCCGACTTGGAGACAGTGTTAGTCACTTGAAATCTGTGTTGGGAATGGTCCATGTTCAACCCAGTAAACCAAGTTTCAAATGCCGAACAGTTCAACATACATCACACATATTGTCTCCAGTGCTGCAGGCTGCTGTAGAGATTCTACCAGTATTGGGCTATGAGTGCACAACATTGCCTGGCATTAGGCCAATCCCAGAACTATAATCCCTCTCACTATCACAGTCTGTAAAAGAGACTGATTTATCTGAAAGATAAATGTATATCTATTATAGCTTAACACCTAACCTCTCGCCCTGAAGACAAACCAATCGTGAGAATTGTATCATATTAGTCCAGTCACCCTTGATTTCCCACAGAGCACTAAACAATGTTAAAATAAAATAGTTCACAATATTACATGAATGACTACTGTAGATACAGGACTAGATTTCTTATATCTAATTTCAAGCTCTAATCAGACTTTTGCTATTAAAATACACTAAATACTGTGCTTGTCACCTACTGTAAGTAATATTTTCCCACAAATGTGGTTTGTCACAATAGAAGCTTATACAGTATGTATGCAACAGAAACTTTTTGGTGCAGCTCTGTTAGTGAAATGCTCGGTCACGGCAACCTTACATATGAAAGCCTACTTAAAAAAAGATTAAGTGTTTTAACAGGTAAGTAATGCAATTAAGTTGAATTCCCACTCTGCAGACCCTTTATTCTCAGATTGGAGGGCTGGGCAGCCATCAGCCTTTACCAGTCCATACACAGTGAATTACATGTAGTGAAAGAAAATGAAACCGAAAAGGCAAAAACACTCGTATAGATATCAGAAAAGTAACAGAGAATGATTTCCCATAACCCCATCTAATACAGTCAGATACACAAAGAAATAAGGAATACTCTTTAGTTTCTGGATTTTGTTTAGATATTAACTTTGTAAGGGTTTTTCCCCAAAAATATCTATTCTGTTAGCTACCAAAAACAGTTGCCATAATCCCCTTAGAAAGTTATTATTAACTTAATAGAGAAACTGCAGGGAAAAAAAGAGACTGCTCACAGTTAATGCTGTGATATTATTATAGTCTTACTCTGTCCTCTGTTGGTGAAGTGTGGGAGTACTGTCACCTTGCCTGTTGTGCCTTCAACAGGATATCAGAAGGCGTACTGCCCTTTTGAAAGAGAAGCAGATAGGAGGTGCTTTTTGAAGGACAAACTTCAGAAAACTTGTGTTCATTAAATTCAAAAAACTGTATTGATCACTTCTTCATAATCTCTGTATTTACAGCAGGGTGCCAAATATTTCACTCAATACCGTTAGCTGCCAATTAGGGAAACAGACTAGGACAGATTAATGTAAATAAAAATTGTCCAAACAAAATCTCTTTGACATATGCAAGTCCATGTGTTAAGACCAGTTAATTATACAAAAACAATTAAACATAATAAGATGACCAATTTGAATTTTCCTCATCTTTAGGTTTCTACAGTTTGAAGGCATTTTAGAAACAACCAAACCTTTTTACTGGATGCAGTAGCTCTTTAATGTGTAGACTTTTATGAATCCAACTAAAACGGTAGTGCCTCAGGTCCTGCGAGTCCCTCAAGCTTTGACAAATGACGCTGTATACAAGACATTTGAAATGAAGTCATTTTGCAGCCTGTTTCCTCTTCTTCCTGTTTTAAAAATTATATTCCAAGTCCCGACATGTACAGAACTGGTGTAAAACCATCAAAGCAAGCAATGCACCTTTGTACAAACCATGTAAAACTCTGGAGGGTGTACTGTGTTCTAGGACCTAATTGTGTAACCTCAAAATTCAATGCAGAGATGATGTGACATTTAGTATTATAAAGAATACATTTTCTCAGAGGTTAGTCAATTCATCTTTAGAACAAAGGTGTTTCAAAACCTCTGGTGTAAGAAATGGCCTTGGATTCAACTGTGCTTAAAGGACCACAGACTTGACAGAAGGTTACAGCTAAAGGCTGGGCACCAGTGGATAAAAGCTTCCTTTGTTTTCTATTCTCATCAGTTAAGTCTTCAAGGACAGCAAGTGCAGCACAAAAGAAATGAATAGCAGTGATCTCCCAACATTTGCAAATACTGGAATTTAAAAAAAATAATAAAAGCAGAAGTTCAATGTCCTTCATTTGCAATTCATACTCAGTAAATGAAACATGCTGATACCACAACAAGGTATCCATTTCAATTGTAGCTGCAGAAATAATTGCTTCCTACCCTACTACTTACCTTCTCCTGCATCACAGAACGGAGCTGCAGAATCTGATAGGACCCCTGTTCTTTGTACAAAAAGAGCTTTTTCACAAATTGATCTCTGTTACAGATTTATACTACAATTTTTGAATCTTTACTTCAAGTGAACATTCCCTGCCACGTCTTTTTTTCTCTTTCATTACTTCCTGACCAGAAATAAATGTTGAACTGTGCATCTGTTCTTGACCACAATTCTACAACAAAGTTAAATTCTAAGAGACACACAACTGCAAAAATACTTTATGGATTAACTTGGGTGATATGGTCATTTTCAGCAAATGTAATACGGCAAAAGTGGACAGGTTAAAGATTTTTGACACATTTTGCATTTGTTACCCGTTTTAAATTCTCTTTGACCATAATACCCTAAAAAATATATACTGTGTTTCTCCAAGGACTGAGCAATTGACAAAATCACAAGGGATTCTATATTAACCAACATATTGGTCAAACAACTACACATGCACCTTGCTCCTTCGTGGCTCCTTAAAGTCTCAGTCCTCATACGAGACTAAGTGGCTGCTTTAATGCCTTTTTTTTCCAAAGCAATAAGTAACAGTGGGTATATGGCTGTTTCTTTTACTTCTCTATTATTGTCAGTCCAAAGTTCTTCCCAGGATTATTAAACAAGGCTCCACATTCACTGAGGACCAGTTGCTGCTCGACTAGCACAACTACTACCAACTTTTTTTCAGCCAAAAGTGCATTCCCCCTAGCAAGACAACCCTGTAATCACAAACTTCATGTTTGTGCAAGCGGTTTGGATGTTATCGTTTCTTTAAACAAATTTAAAAGTTGCTTAAACATTTTAAATTACGATATTTCATCAGACTCGTGCTCTATCTCCTCCTGTGTAATTTAACCTACCCCTAATGAAAAAATATGAAACAAGGCTTTCTGCCCCTTTTTCAGTGGGAAAGTAAGGGCAGAACAGCAGTTAAAAAATGTTATACTGCTAATCTGTCTCTACAAATGTAGCAGTCTTTCAGCTTTATTAAGATTAAGCCCACTGTTGCCAAGACAGTTTAATAACCATTCTTTATGTTATAATAACACTGGCCATTTTGGCATGAGGGTTTCAATTTCCGAGGCAGCGTCCATCATTTGTTGGAGAAATTAAGGCCCGTGCTGAGCTAATCTGTGACAGAGCCAAATTGCCCAGACTGTAGCTCAAGTCATTGTTAATGAGCCCATTTGCTCAGAGCTCCACTCATGGGAGAACAAATCATTGAATGCTGAAAAGTCTTGGAACCAGGGGCAATCAGACACATCCTCATGTGAAACTACTGTATAGGTCTAATGTTCCAAATCCAGAACCCTGTACTCTGAGGCTCCAGAAGGGATTACCTTGGAAGAACAAAATATTTGTGCACTATATTTTCAGCTTTTCAAACCTAAAATCCAAACTGGCCCAGGAGCATTGCTTATCAAAAAAGATTGGCTTTGCATTTATTATGTCTGTTCAGAATTCATTATTTTGCGCAGCTGTTACACATTTTGAACAGAATGTGGAAGACTGGTTGTCTGGCTTCATGGACACATTGTGTTAAAACAGTAAGGAAGCACTACTGTTTAGTTTCAGATAATTCAATTTTCGAATAAAGCTTTGTATGTTAGGCTTTTGAGTATTAAAGGGTCCCCTTTCATACCCTGACCTCTGAAAGATGAACAAATACCTCGGTTCCTTCTCTCCAGAACTGAGACGCTTCTAGTGTAGAAGGCCAGTAATTGCTAGGAAACAGTTTTGTCAGCCAGAGTGGATGATCTGACACCTAACACTCAAACAGCACTTAAGACTTAAACTTACTGCCTTACCATGATCTGGTACAGTTACTAAACCAATGCAAGACAGACATGGGATTGGGTATATTTAAATTAACAGATCAATTTTCTGACAACAAACACAGATAAATTAACACCATGGAACGTCAAATGATATTAAAGAGTTTGTTCCTCATTCATTTCATCTTTTTTATAATTAAGATTATAGAGAGAAATTTAGGGTTTCCAAGTCAGAAGTGCCCTTTTAGGTGTGTGCTTTAGCCAAGGGGTTCCCAGTTCCAAAAAGCTAATGACTTAAGAAAGGCAACAGTTATAAAGGTAAACTCCAACTGGCTTAAGAACTGAAAACCATTAAATTTAAATTACTTATAATTTGGTCTTTTATGAGTTCAACTGTTGAACTGAGTAGTCAGGTGAAAATTTTCTAGGTTTATGACAGGAAACCAGCCTCACAAATGGTTTCTGCTTGCATTATTTCTATTAACACTTCCAGCATGCTCCAAGTTTCAGGCTACCCCCAAAATAAAACTTGGCTCCACCACTGGAGCCCTAGCAATACATAAAAATCCTGAAGCCAGGTAACAAGTCAACTGGCTTGATTAAACTTTACTTTTATAAACTTTTACTAAAGGCGAAAGCACACCACAGTTATTCCCATAGAACTTCTCTCAACCGGTCTTTTCACTGGTTACTTTTATGTTGCAAGCAAAACCGAAGTATCCCTAAGGGCCTTCAAACTAAAGGCAAAAGCCTGTTCTTACCATACCTTTTCATACACTGAGAGACAAGGTAATCATAAAGATCTGAGCCTCAGTTGAAAAACCAGCTCAGCTCCTTTTCCTTTGCCTGTCTGGAAATGTAGTTCCTAAACGTAGAAGCAACAGACTTTAGAAGACAAGGTAATTCCGAGTAGAGGCTTCTGAAAACTTTGCCCACAATACACTCTCTATACATCCCTGCCCCATGTTCTGCCACAAATATACAGTATAACACACTTACTGTATATACTGAGACTGTTTTACATCACTGGAAAACTACAATATGTTCTGTGTGCCAGGATTTTAAGATCATGCCAGCAGCTCAATAGGCATCATAAAACAATTTTAAAAGAAATGGAAATTAAATCAGGATTAATAATAATGTTAGCAATAAAGATCATTTTACCACTGTTATACATCAGTTGAAATATTGGCATAATAGTTTAATATATTGAATAAACTAATGTTCAGCAATAATTTCCCTGTCATGCAGTGATTAATGGGAGCTTTTAAACATCTAGCTTTCTTTCTTTTAACTGCTGACCATATTTGTCTATTTAAAGGAATGCAGAGAGCAATTTGTCAAATACTCTATTGACTGTAATACATTATAGTACCATATAATAAAGCAGCTTTGTTTCAGACCTGTAAATGACATTACACAGGCCCTTTTTACTCTGATTTTACTGCACATGTAGTCCTGACAATATCAATAGTATAGCTTTTTCTATATTGCAAAATTGCAAATCTTTATTCTGTTAGTGGTAACTGGATAAACAGTCTTCTAAAATATAGCACAAGGCTATTTTGTAACCCATTGTCAGTTGTATAATTTGTGGCTGGTAGCCAATTTAGCTTTTCAGGCAATCTTTGGAGGTTTCCCACATGATAAAGATGCTCAAGCAGTTATTTCCAGCATCTTCCTTTGTTGTTTATTCATATTTCTTAGGGTTTAAAGTCATAGATCACTTGTACATCATTGTAGTTAGCTGCTGAGAAAGCTCCAGGACAATGTGCTCACAGACCTGTCCACCTCTTTAGAAGCTGAACCCAAAACATTGCTCTCATGTTGATCTGTATCTAATGTTTTTAAACGTCATCTCTGTTCCCATTGGTAAAACTATTCTGCCATTTATTTCTTTAATACATCTCAGAATGCAGGATGGGAAAGGAATGGTGACATCAGTGTGTACTAAGGACACAAAAGAGTCTTCAAACCCTCTGAAATAAATGGCCAGCCTCCTTTGGAGTGCTGTAGAGGAGTGTGCCTTGTTTGGGCTGTGCAGGTCAAAAGGCATGGGACTGCAACAGGAAGGTCTAGCTGTATGTCCATTGCCAGCACTCACTAACTCTGCTACTACTTAGAAAATGAAGACCCACAGTCACAGGAGTTCAGTGTCCTTCCAGCATATGACTGTGAATATCACTATCTTCAGCTCTTTCAGTTCTAACATTCCCTCAATTTGAGCTAGAGCAGTTCGAACACAAAAGTGATAACATGGACAGGTACGCGCTTTTCATCTATTAGCCCTTAGACTTTTATTATTTTTAAAAAATATCCCAGACATCTTTTATAACAGGACAGGAGTTTTCAAACTCCAGGACATTAATAAAGGGCTATTTCAAAGTCTTTTGTTTTTAATGATTTAAAAAGACCCATAAAACCTCAAGGACTGAGGCTGTACTGGACTATCCATCCAACCACTTTGTTCAAATCAGGATCATGGGGGAGCCAGAGCCCAGAAAGCAATGGGCGCAAGGCAGGATACAATCTCGATTTTATACCCCCCTTTCTTAACTGTGAATCCTAACATTTCAGGCTATAAATAACACAACACAGAAAAGTACTGTATTAATGTTAAATTAACTCTGTTATACACAATTGGTTCTCTTTGTTATTCATAAAGAGACTTACAGTATGTACTGTAATATCAGAAATTATGAGGGGGCAGAAAATCAATGACTTGTTAAATCCTGCAAACAACAATCTGTCTTGATTTTTCGTATACATCTACGAGTACAATTTGCTCCATTTGACATTTCAGAGGAATACATTTCCATTCCCTCACATTGATCCGCAATGTTTGCAGATCCTTTTAGAATTTCAGCTCTCAATTTGCAAAGTATTTGTTGCTAAGAGAAGACAAATTGATGTATTTTCAAAGCAACAGACTACAGACACTCCACAGCTTTTCATTAGAAAGGTGCTTGTCTATAACCTCTCAGGGATAAATGTTTCTCAATTATAGAAACCTTACAGCAAAATGCACTCGTTGAGGGAACAAAACCCAAGTTACAATACTGACATGCAAACAGACTAAAATTTCTCACTAATGTGTTGATTCTCCCAAGGGAAGTCTCCCTCAGGTCAGTTGCTCCTCTGAACATGCACGTCCCAAACCTCCAACCGCAACTTAAAAGTATTGTTTATAATCTCTTGAGACAAAAATATCATTTTACAATCTTTGTCCTAAATAGGAAATAGTCAACTAGTGGAATAAACTAAAATTGTATTTAGTCAACCCGCATCTACATAAAAAATTGTGCCAACCCCAAACTAGGATGAGATTAGGTAAAGCTTTCAGTATTGAGCAGCATCATCAATGAATGTTAATACTGTATGTGCCTAAAATGCCTTTTCTCCATTTCAGTGGAACGTTCTGGCAGAAACAATAAGGCATAACATCATTTAAGCTATAGAGCAAGCTAATACGCTGTCCTTTTTTAATAATCTAATTCTGTTGGAGTATAAAAAAAAAGACATTACTGTGGACAAAATAAATTAAACAAAGAGGGAGATATAAATGAAGCCAGGGTAAGGTCTTCAGTCTTCATAGTTTCTGAATGGCTTGTGTAATGTATTGTCATTATCCTGTACTTATAATGTGAACTGTAAAGTCGGTATTGCCTCTTACACTTGGCTGCCCTGAGTCTGTGTGATTGAGTTGAATTAAAGCCAGCTGGACTGACATTAGCTGCTTCAGCACTTTCTTTGCTTCCTGGACTCTCTTCACCATCCATCCTCGGGTCACAGGACACCCAACTTAAACCTCTTTTCTCAGCTCGATCAAGAATCAAAATGAGCTCAAACCTGCCATGGAAAGTCTTTGAAAAGCCATTTTCAAATGACCATTGACTCCCACACCAGCTTCACATGAATCGTCATATACAGAACTGTATAGCATTTGCTGTGCAGCAGAAGGCTTTGTTTTCAGTGGTTTTGCATCATCATAGAAAATTTAACAAAGTGCAGCCCTCTGTTCTCCTAACTTCAAACAACTTTAACATTCTCACCATTTCTGTGCCTTATTCTTATAGAGGAGCAGACGAGTATTTATGAAGTATGTTATGTATTCCCATTCAAGTAAAGCATGACAGAATGTTCTGAGAAATATGCAGAATATATCCCTCTATAAGGTGTTTACCAAGCATTCGTGCTTAAAAAATTGAAATAAGTGGGTTTATGATCAATGCGATATTGAATTTCTGAACTTCATTAAAAATGAAAAGGAAACAAGTACTTTAATAACACCTGGCACTCCTTGTGGTACTACTGTAAGTGATGTGGAAAAGAAACATGCAAAAAGCACTAAAACATGTTCATATTTAGAAAATCAGTTCATGGAGAGTGATATTCAATGACAGATTTTGAAGTGTTAGCAGAAGGCACTTCCTAGTGAGCCCATCATGAATAAAAAAAGCAAAATAGATAAACAAAATGGAAGATCAGTGGGAAAGGGGGTTCACTGTGTTATTGAACACTTCGCACCTGATTTGGGTGATATGATACTGTAGGATGGACAGGTATAAACATTCACCTGTAGTTAACTTTTACTCTTACCAGTTTTTTCCCCTCAATTTGTACTCTTAAGATTCATGCAGTGTCTGGGAAATGCCTACTACCTTACAAGTTGATCCGTCAGTCACAAGCCTCCTTCACCTTCAATCGTTTCACTTTGGATTATCATTAATGGCACCAAGCATGATGTTCAGAAGTCCAGACAGGTGATATATTTTCTCCAACATTTCCACAGAGGACAGAGGGATACACCTTCAAGCTGGATGGATCCCCATTATCTGCTGCTGGACGTGACTGACAGAGGACTGCATTTCAAACAAGAAAAAAAAACATTTTAATCGTAGCTGCAGAGAAGGAGTGCAAATGGAAATACTTTTTTCAATTTCAATGAAGCCCTATCTGCTCCTGTGAGACTCAAGCCTGCAGGCCACACAGTGACGTGAGCATCACTCTCCAAAGGTGACAGCATTGACGGTTAATTAATAACAGGTCTCCTGTTTGAGTGTATTTTAAGGGAGCAGCATGATCCACAATTTTTAATTGTGCTGGAATCTGTATTTACAGTATCAATCTTCCAAGACAAGACTTGAGGGAATCCAAACATCAACAGCTGCAAAGACTCCCATGTAACTGTCAAAGTTCTTGAATTTGTCATATGAAGTTGAGTTTCAGCTCTTTGATTAAACAACCCAGAAAGGGACTGCAGTGCAGTAATACTGTTCAAAGTCTGAAAAATGAACAAAGCTCTTACCTTTAGAATAGACATACAAAAAGATCTTATCCCTTGTAAGCTTTGCTATATTGCTCTGAATCCTGGAATTTACCTCCTCCAAAAATCGTTGTATAAGTGTTTAGTCTTAATTTTTAAAATAATGGTCAAATTAAAGCTTAGATCTTCTTCTTCTTCTTCGCATTTTCCCACTTATGTGGGGTCTGCTTGTTTGCACTTTTCCACTTCATACGGTCTGCGGCATCTCGGCAGGTGACTTTTGCTAGGTGCATGTCGTCTTTCAGCCGATCCAGCCAGCGCGTAAATGGTCGTCCACGGGGCTGGCGGCCTTCCACATTCAATTCGAGGGCGGTCTTTGCCATTGATGTGTCATTGCTGCGGGGCACGTGTCCATACCATCGAAGGGCGCGATTCCCTCATTTTCTCAGTGATTGGGGTGACTCTGAATGTTTTTTGCACCCCTTCATTCATGACATGGTCTAGTCTTGTCAAGCCGAGGGTCCATCGCAGCATCTTCATTTCCATCGTATGGAGTGCCTGTTCATGTTTCTTTGTCATTGGCCAGCATTCAGTTCCGTATAGGGCCACTGGTCTGACCACTGAGTGGTAGACTTTGGATTTTAGGCGTAAAGGGATTTTCTTGTCGCATAGTACTCCAGTGAACTGCCGCCATTTCATTCAAGTGGCGCTGACTCACGTCTTGGCGTCTTGGAGGGTAGTGCAGTCGGAGTTGACACATGAGCCTAGATACTAGAACTGTGTCACTTTGTTCAGTTGGACCCCACCAGCAGCGATTGTGCCATCGGTTTGATCACAGCATTCCAGGTACTCCGTCTTCTTGATGTTCAATTTCATCCCGAATCGTTCAAGGCGCGTCTTCCACTCCTGTACTTGTTGTCCGAGGCCGTGTCGCGTTTCGCTTGCTATCATAACATCGTCAGCATACAATATCGTCCATGGATGCCTCATTTGGATATCTTTGGTCACTGTATCCATGCAAAGTATGAATAGCAGAGGAGACAAGGCTGAGCCTTGCTGGACGCCAACATTGATCAGGAAGGTGTCTGAGGTTCCCGCTGCGCAACGTACTGAGCTAGTGGCCTTTTGGTACAGGAGCTTTGTCCAGCTGACATAGGCTTCGGGGACGTGGTGCTGTCGCAGCGCCAGCCAGATGAGATCGTGCGGTACCCTGTCAAATGCCTTTTCTAGGTTGAGAAATGCCATGTGGATTGTTTTCCTCTTCTCGTGGTGCCTTTCCATCAGTAGGCGGGCTGCGTGTATGGTGTCTGTGGTTCCGCAGTTTTTCACAAAGCCGCATTGGTTTGGTGAGATATCGACGATGGTTCTTAGTCGTGCGTCCAGCACACGCTGGAAATCTTAATTGTATGGCACAGCAGCCAGATCGGCCTGTAAGTGCTTTGCCACTTTTCATCTTGTTGATGGCGGTGGTTACTTCTGCGATTGTGATGGTGGGTACTGGGCCGGAGATGGTATCGGCTGCTGGTAGTGGAGGATGTGGAAATTCCTCGTTGCATATTTTCTCGAAGTAGTCCTTCCAGCGCCGGAGGATGTCTTTTGGCTTCTGCAGCATCTGTCCATTTTCATCTTTGATGTTGATAATGTGTCCTAGGTCTTGTATGGTGCGGTCGCGTGCGCGGGCAAGTTGGTAGATCTTTTTTGCCCCACCAGGGGTGCCCAGTTGATCATAAAGGTCCTGGTAGTGCGCCGCCTTTGCAGTCGCCACGGTTCGCTTTGCGGTGGATTTCAGTGTGCAGTATCATACAAGATCTTCTGGGCATTTTGTCTGCCGCCAGGTCTTGTAGGCCTCCTTTTTTGCCTTGGTTGCCTGCTTCACATCATCGTTCCACCACTAGGTCCGTTTGCCGATAAAGCGCTGGTTTGGTTTTGTGGTTCCCAGGGTGGTTGTGGCGCATGTCTTGACGTGTTCAGCCAGGTCATTCCAATCTTCGCCGACTGTTGATCTTGGATTGGGCACCAATGGTCTTAGTGTCGCCTTCACGACAGCTCGATGTTCTGGTAATTTCCACCATTTGATGCAGTCAATCTTGGTGGTTGGTCGCGCCAACTAAAGCTTAGATGATAAAAAGAACAAATTCCATGCAGTTCATTGCTGATTTTAGATGCAGTTTGGTTCAGTTTAAGAAGAAAGGTAAGTAAGCCCTGTTTGCAGACTTTGGGGATTTTGCCAAAATCTGGGCAACACAGTGACATTGTGGTCAGCTCTTTTGCTGTACAGTGTCCTGGGCTGAGCTGACTTTTGGAATCCATTTGTGGTGATTCTCCATGTTCTTCCTCTGTTGCACTGGTTTTATTCCCACCTGCCAAAGCAAGGGTGTAACTGCAGCGAGGCTACCACTTGTTGGATACTGACTGAATGCCAGAACAGATAAAGTCTGAATCTGACCTTAAAGTGTCATCACAGGGGATGGGGGGGGGGGGGGGGGCAAGAACCAGTAAGAGAGGGGTCCAAAATGCCAAGTGCTATATTTCTGCTGGCTCAGAATTACAAAGAGCAAGTTAATACAACTAAATCCAGTATATAAACCTTACATCCATCTATCCACTTTTTAAGTGCTAAATCCAGTTCAGGGTTACAGAGGAGATATGGTATCTCAGCAAGCAACAGGGTCAAGGGGAGATAAACCCTGGAAGGGATGCCAGTCAATTGCAGAGCATACACAGACAAATGCACAAACCAAGGCCAATTTTCCCAGGAGCCAATTAACCTGCCAGTATGTTGAAGAAAGATGTGAAGACGGGGGTTTGAATTTAATCTTTTCTGTAGGGGGTTTAGACTTCCAAGTCACAAGCAGGGGTTTATGGCAGGAAAGGGGGTTAACTGATACAGATGCCAGCTAGGAACCCCCCTGGGTGTAATGTTAAACTGACCATTTGCCCAGAACATCATAAACTGGCCAAATACCATGAACCCCCCTCTTTACCATCAGACCAAGTGACGTCAGAAACGGAGAAGAAAACTGTATATAACCCAAAAGTTTGTAACAGTACGGGGAACAATACTTCGGTTTTGTTGTTTCTTGCGGGAAACAGGACTTCGGCTTTATTGTTCCTTGCATGCAATAAACTCATCTGTTTTACTTCATCTCGGGATCAAGAACCTTATTTCTTCTGTTACAACAAATTTGGCGTAGTCGGCGGATGCTCCAGAAGGCGCAGAACTTCCCATCGGCAGGAGAGACGGTCAGCGCGCACATAACTAAGAGGTAAGGACTCCTCTTTTATTTAAAAGTCCCGACTCTCTCTGACCGATTGGGAAATCTCTGCTCCCTGCGAGAATCGCCCGAGATGACGGAGTAAACGTGAGTTTCTGAATTCCTCTGGCCCGGGGAAGGCACCGGTGTATGTAATGGGTTGTTTGCTGTAAGCCCAGAATTTGGTCTGGCAGGGGTTCCGCGGTATTGTGTACAGGCGTTCGAAGCTGGTGTATGCCTTAATTGCGCGTGGAGTTTTGAACGGGTTTTGGACCCTTACCGTGAAGTTCAGGACTGGTGTGGGTCTTAATTGCACCCGGAGTTCTGAAGGTCAGAACTGGTTTGGGTCTTAATTGCACCCGGAGTTCTGAGGCTCAGAATCAGTGTGGGCCTTAATTGCGCCCGGGGTTCTAGAGCAAGTGGTGCATTAAATGCACGTAGTTCAGGACTGGTGTGGGTCTTAATTGCACCCGGAGTTCTGAAGGTCAGAACTGGTTTGGGTCTTAATTGCACCCGGAGTTCTGTGGCTCGGGATCGGTGTGGGCCTTAATTGCGCCCGGGGTTCTGGAGCTGAGTGGTGCATTAAATGCACGTATAATTCAGGACTGGTGTGGGTCTTAATTGCACCCGGAGTTCTGAAGGTCAGAACTGGTTTGGGTCTTAATTGCACCCGGAGTTCTGTGGCTCGGGATCGGTGTGGGCCTTAATTGCGCCCGGGGTTCTGGAGCTGAGTGGTGCATTAAATGCACGTATAATCCAGGATTGGTGTGGGCTTTAATTACGCCCGGGGTCCTGAGATTAGCTACGCCTTGATCGTGCACAGATTGGTGTGGCGTGGTTTTTTTTTTTGTTTTAAAGGAAACAGGAGTAGAAGAGATATATGTATGTATGTTTTTGGTGTTTTCCTTGTTTGTGAAATACATATACACACGCACGACACTAACATAAACACACCTCATAATAAAAGAGCAAAGCATTAAGTAGCAGGATTTAAAGGACGTTGAGACCCGAGAATCGCCCTGATTGAGCTCAGTGCGTAAGTCCACCCCGGGGCAAAAGCAGCGATGCTGGCGTTCTGGGGATGGTGAATTACTGATCAAGAAAGGGGGTTTTCGAGGTCTCGTTTCTTACCTGTGAACAGTGCGGTGTAAGTCCTCTCTAAAGTCTCGGAGAGGCATTTAGATCTGGAGGTAACAGACGCCCTTAGCTGAATGAGTGCAGTAATGCACAGGTTTTTCCAAGTGAAAACATCCCCCTACTGAATGAGCTGTTACCTCACACACGACAAAAGTAAATCTTAAAGAAACCAAACATGTGCGCTAACTGATGGTTTGAGAAAGTGGTGGAAGGGTCCGTTTAAATATCGGAAAAGTGTAAGTTGACGGAAAAGAAGGAGAAAAATATGGAAAAAGCTGAGTTTGTCAGAGGGAATTTGGGGCGAAGACGCCTGTAAAGAAAGCATATATGAGTATTGATTGGCAAAAGCACAAGCATGTAGCTCCCACCCTGGTGCACGGCCGGCACCAGTAGTGGCAGATACATGACGAAAAAGAAAGAAATTGGGATCAATTCCCTCAGTGGCCATATGGAGAAGGGGGGTCTGATTGGGATAACACTTGGTATGAGTGTGATAAAGACGGATCAGGGTCTCCCCTGTTAGAGGGAGGGCGCCCGCAGGTCTGTACTCTCACTCGAAGTGGGAAAGGACTTGATGTAGCAGGGGCTGGTGCCGTTGATGACAGCGCCACTCTAACTCCGTCTCGCACCCCGCCGAGGGGGTCCGTTCTCGCACCTACCTTCCCTGAACCCCCAATACGATCAAATCCAAAACCGGAGGATATTGACCGGTGGGCTAGAGAAGTACCGCACCCAAAATTAGGGATGCAGCGAACCTGGAGTGCGCTTCAGGAATTAAAAGATACTTATGGTATCTCCCCCCTGACTGCCGCTATGATCCTCAGAAGGACAGGGGAAAAGCGTGTCGGAGAACTTAAACAATTGTGTGAGGATAACGGCAGGGGAGGGCGATGGGAATGGGTTTGGCGATGGCTTAAACAAAATTATCCACCAAAGACAGATTGGAAAAAGATATCTGCGTGTCAGCAAAAAGAAAGCGAGGATGTGGCGGACTTCACTGACCGCTTCGTCACACTCTGGCTGGAATGCTCAGGACTGAGTGACGAAGATGATGTGAATAGCGACGCCTCTGCTGTAATTAAACAAATTTATTTGGGCGGTCTTAAGCCTGATATAGCCAAAGCCCTTCAGTTAAAAGAGCCCGAAATAGGGCAAGATACGACTAAACAATTTGAGGAAATAGTTAAAATGGCACGGCAAATCGAGAGAAATATGTATGCTAAGGTGCGGGCAATACAAACAGGGTGGACACCCCCCATACTGAAGGGTGGAGCTGGCCCTGACACCCGACTAAATCCAAAAAGCGAAATTACAACTCGGTGCCATTATTGTAAAAATTTCGGACATTGGCAAAAGAATTGCAAAAGGCGATTAGCCAGCGAGGGCAGGGTTGGAAGATACCGAGATCCCCCTTTCAATCCCTCGAATCGAGAGGGGCAAAAAAACCTGTTGTCACAATTACAGGATCTGAGCGAAGCAGACAAACGCGCTATCAGGGAGCTTTTAAACTAGGACTCCCCCTAGTGGCCTCCCTACGCCTATCTCAGGAACTGAGTGAAAAAGAGCTCAAATTACAATGCACGATTAATGGGATTCAAATGTCACTTTTATGGGACACTGGGGCTCAATTATCGTGTTTATCTGAACAGTCAGCCAAACGGTGTGGTGTCATGTTCACAGGGAAGGAGCTGGAGGCCACTGGTGTAGGGGGTAATCGAATAACACTCAGAGAAACTCAAGAACTCAAGATTAGACTAGGAGATGGGGAGGTAACATTTAATGCTGTCATGTGGGTAGGATCTACCCCAGATCTGTTGGGATGGGATGCTCTGAAATACCTACAAGGGGTTACATTAACCGTACATGAGGAGAGGGTGGAGGTAAACATCTGGTCCCTCCAAAAAGACGAACTAAAAGGGCATCCAATTTGGACTATGGATAAGGACGAATGCGGGCTTCTGGATATGGAACCCGCCACATTTACTGGGAAATCCCCGCCATACACAAAGCCATATAAAATCAACAAAGAGGCGGAGGAAGGGGTTTGACCAGTAATACAAAAACTATTGACTCAAGGCATTGTACGAAAAACACATAGTACAAGCAACAGTCCAATATGGCCCGTAAAGAAAGCCAGCGGAGCATGGCGATTCACAGTTGATTACTCAAAAGCTAATCAACACATCAACCGTCTCACCCCCTTAGTAGCAGACCCCTCTGCTATTTTTCAACTACTGACCCCTGAGCACCAGGTGTTTTCAGTAATTGACATGGCTAATGGGTTCTGGTCTGTTCCTCTACACCCAGAGGTACAAGATTGGTTCGCCTTTGTTGTAGATGGAGAACAATATACTTGGACCAGGTTACCACAGGGGTTTCATAACAGCCCCACCGTGTATCACATGGCACTTCGGAGGCATCTCCGGGAGCTGCCTCAAGTGTCCTCCGTCGTTATCCAATATGTGGATGATATTTTAATCGCGTCTCCTGACGAGGAAACCCACAAGAAGGACCTCCAAATTATTCTCAACCATTTGGTTAAAAAAGGACACAAGGCTAGTTATAGCAAAGCTCAGTTATGCCTAGACACCGTAATTTACTTGGGACAAAAGATTAATCAGGGAAAAAGGGAATTGACAGAAGATCGGGCCCAGGCAATCCGAACACACCCTAGTCCCAATACGGTGAGAGAGCTCCGATCATTTCTGGGTCTGTGCAATTTCAATAGAAATTGGGTTGATGCTTTTTCTGAAAGGGCCAAACCACTTACAGACCTATTAAAGGGGGGAGGGAGGTCCCTTGATCCTATTGCTTGGAGTCCTGAAGCTGAACATGCTTTTAATGATTTAAAACAAGCTCTGTTACAGGCTCCTGCATTGGGGTTTCCTCAGACAGATCAACCATTCTACCTCTACGTAAGTGAAAAGAATGGATTTTGGACAGCTGTACTAACACAGGAACATGGGGGTAGGTACCGCCCGGTAGGGTATTACTCTGGATCCTTGGACGAGGTAGCCAGGGGCTGGGGACCATGTCTACGAGCCGTTCAGGCCGTCTGTCTAGCAGTACAGGCAGTCAATAACATAGTGCTAGATCAACAACTGATTGTTCGATGCCCACATGCGGTACACACCCTCATGTCCCTGAATCGGGTCAGTCAGGTTAATGCGATACGATGGAGCAAGTGGCAGGTCTTGTTAGAGGCTCCAAATATTACCATTGAACGTGAAGGAGCTCTAAATCCAGCCACATTGTTACCTGACCCATCAGAAGCCTACATGTTAGAACACAGCTGTGATGTTTGGGCAATGGGAGAAGATGAGGGCATCAAAATAGCCGAGCAACCACTAAGGAATGAAGACCTCATCCTTTTCACTGATGGAACTTCATTCATAAATTCTAGTGGGGAGAGGAAAGCGGGTTGGGCTGTGACTACAGAACATGATATCCAATGTGGGGGAAGATTTGAGGTACCCACGTCAGCACAGCGAGCTGAACTGAAAGCTTTGGTGGAAGCCTGTAAATTAGCAAAAGGCAAGACCACCACAATATACACAGACTCACGATACGCATTTGGAGTATGCCATGATTTTGGAAGGTTATGGAGTAATAGGGATTTTTTAACCTCTGCTGGCACTCCGGTAAAGAATGCAGATCTGGTGTCTGAGCTGCTTGCGGCTCTCCAACTCCCAAAGCAGGTAGCTGTAGTCAAATGTAAGGGCCACAGCAGGGAGGACACTCCCGAGGCCAGGGGCAATAAGCTAGCAGACTGGACAGCACGTCAAGCTGCCCTGGGGCAATGGGAGGAGTGGGCTATAGAAAAACCTCTTCAGATTATTTCAGTTTGCACAGTGAACATACAGGCACTCCGGACGGAACAGCTCAGCGAGCTCCAGGCCCAGGCTCCAAGGATTGAGAAATGGACCTGGATGGAACGCAATGTGGGGCTGCAGAAGGATGGGACCTGGAGGTGCCAGCGTACAGGCAGACCCGCCTGTCCCAAGCAACTAATGCCCTACCTGGCACAGCAAATACACTCCACAGGGCACCCAGGTGTTAGCCAAATGACTCGACGCTTTGCTCAGAGCTGGGTGGGCACAGGCTTCACACCCTTCGCAGCTGATGTGGTACAACGCTGTGGAGAGTGCCAAAAAGCCTCTGGAGCACCGCCGGTTCGGGCTCCTAATCTTCGACGTCCTGCACCCGAGGGGCCCTTTAGACACTGGCAAATAGACTATTGTTCACTGCCACCCTGTAAAGGGAAAACAGGCCTCCTAGTGATGGTGGACCAGTTTTCTAGATGGGTGGAGGCTGTCCCTGTCAAACGAGAGACTGCGCAGACAACTGCCAAATATCTCGTGACAGAAGTAATTCCCCGATGGGGACTCCCGTGTCGCATAGACTCAGACCAGGGCACACATTTTACTGGAAAAGTGTGTCAGGTGGTGGCAGACCTACTAGGGATCAAATGGGACTTGCATTGCCCTCATCACCCGCAGTCCTCCGGCATGGTGGAACGGGTGAACCGGACTTTGAAGGCTAAATTGACAAAGTACCACCTGGGAGGGATCCCCTGGGTGGATGCATTGCCCGCCGTACTGTGCAGCATCCGGGCTGGGACAAATCGAATAGTGGGGCTGAGCCCGTTTGAGGTGATCACGGGGCGTCCCATGAGACTGAGTGACTCTCCAGGACATGACAGAGTAGGCTTGAGTATACTAACTGATTCTCTGTTACAGTATTGCAAGTTGCTGACAGAGGCCACCCAAGGAGCCCGTGAGCAGGTCCTGGAGGCGTGGGGACCACCACCTGAAGGAGGGCACGACCTCATCCCAGGAGAGTGGGTGTGGATCAGGAAATTTCCTTCACAGGTTCTCCAGCCCAGGTGGGACGGACCCTACCAGATCCTGTTGACAACCGAGTCTGCGGTTCGAGTGGAAGGAAAAGATCGCTGGATCCACGCGTCACACTGCCGACGAGCCTCATCCCCAGACCCAGAATGAAATCATTTCTGTCAATAATGATAATTGTTGCTGTAGAACTATGTTCCGCAGGGATTAATGATCATCTCTCCCACAAAGGAGAACATGGAATTAATTCCTTTTTAGGCCTCTCCTATCTGACAGCTAAGAAAACCAACCAAAGTGCCTGCTGGGTGTGTGCCGCATTACCCAAATATGTACAGGGAGGACTTCCTATGGGGGCCATTCCTTGGCGTCTCGAGGAAGTCATAGGCATGATCATTTGGAGGGATAATTTAGGAGATTTTAATATGACAAACTATGGGGGGTTGCCATAACACGACTTTAACCTGCACAACATTACAATATCTACAGGAGCAAGGCTTAGAGCCCACGAGTTTCACAGGCTCTTACGCTCCTAAATATAACAGAAGCCATACACCACCATACCTGACTCTCAATAAGGAACGTGAGGGAAACATATGTTTTCAGCACACTAATTGGTCTGCACTTGGTTGGATGGAGTCGTTGCAACCTTACCATCGCTGCAAATATATCCACCTCTACCTTCCAAATTCCAGGATGGGATCGGCACACCCCACAATTCGGTATAAGCTTCTTATTTTCAGAGGCATGGGGAGCGCCAAACGGAACATCTTTCATTTGTGGAAAACGAGCCTACCCATGGTTGCCAGCCCAGTGGTCTGGCTCATGTTATTTAGGATATGTGGTTCCTCATATCCGTGTTCAAATCCACAGCCCCTTCGGACCTAACCACAGACCACAAAGAAAATTGGCTGATTGGGAATATTATTTAGGTATAATATTTCCACAAGCCGGCATGAACTTTCTGAGTCGAGAGTTAATTCAAATGGCCTCGACTTTAGAAGAATTAGCAAATTCTACCTCATCTAGTCTGAAGGCTGTTAATGATGAGATGGTAGCCCTCAGAACAGTGGCCATGCAGAACCGACTAGCTTTAGATTATGTACTGGCGGCCCAAGGAGGAACTTGTGCAGTAATTGGCACTGAATGCTGCACATATATCCCTGATAATTCTGAGCACATCTCAGATCTGGCCCAACACATTTACAATGAGGAACAGAAATATCAGGACTTTTATACTGAAAATTGGGGAATTGGATCTTGGGTAAAGTCTGTGTTTGGGGCCTGGGGCGGAACTTTTTTACAGTGTTTATTTGTAGGAATAGTATTGTTTATATGTATAATTGTAATCATCACGTGCACAAAAACATGTATCACATCTTGCCATAACCGTGGAACGTACAATGTCATGGCAATACATACCTGTTCGCCAAGAAAGGAAAGATCTGCCCTGACATGGTATGTATAAAAATAGGCTACACTGACGTATGCCATATTTTATAAGGGGGGAATGAAGAAAGATGTGAAGACGGGGGTTTGAATTTAATCTTTTCTGTAGGGGGTTTAGACTTCCAAGTCACAAGCAGGGGTTTATGGCAGGAAAGGGGGTTAACTGATACAGATAACAGCTAGGAACCCCCCTGGGTGTAATGTTAAACTGACCATTTGCCCAGAACATCATAAACTGGCCAAATACCATGAACCCCCCTCTTTACCATCAGACCGAGTGACGTCAGAAACGGAGAAGAAAACTGTATATAACCCAAAAGTTTGTAACAGTACGGGGAACAATACTTCGGTTTTGTTGTTTCTTGCGGGAAACAGGACTTCGGCTTTATTGTTCCTTGCATGCAATAAACTCATCTGTTTTACTTCATCTCGGGATCAAGAACCTTATTTCTTCTGTTACAACAATGTCTTTGGACTGCGAGAGAAAAACCATGTGAACACAAAATCCAGATACAACACCCCAGGTTTGGGACTGAACCCAGGGCCCCAGTGCTGCAAGGCAGCAATGCTAACCACTGCAACACTGTACCAACCCTATTTAAGAAAATAATTGGGTAAATTGTTTAATTGACTACTCACTACTTGCCAGTACTGTATGTCTTTGAACTGTAGGAGAAAACTGAAGCACCCAGATGAAACACTAGTGAACAAGGGAAGAAATAAAAACTCCACACAGATAGCACCCCAGAATTGAACAAAGAGCCAAACCCTAATTTTTATCAGTTGTCTTCCAAAAGTCATAAGCTGTTTTTAGAACTGAATTCTTATAAGGTGTACATTACAGTAAAAAAAATAGAATCTACAATAGTCTTAATAGTTTAGCACTGAGCGTCTCTTGCAATACATGAAGAGCACTGCAAAACCTTAAATTTTTAATAGTCCAGAGCAGACACCGCCAAACAGACTACAACAGAGCACACATCAATTCAAACACTTAAATCAGCTTTCCACAGCCATAAACACTGTGACTAGGCCAGGTAAGCGTGCAAGTCAGTCTATAGCCTATGGAATTTGCAATAAGCTGCATTGTTGCCAGCATTTGATACTTCACACCAAAAAAAGAAATCCTGGAGCTGTTATCAGAGAAACTTAGCAAAATAAGTCACAATAACAATAACTATTGTGCTTAGTCCTTCTTTCCACTAGACTTACTGTAGCTGCCAGTGCAGGGCCCTAACTGCTCTGCTCCTGAGAGGCATTGTCATATAGGGTGACAATACTCCTGGCAAATTTAGATTTAAAATAAACTATTTAGCTAATAAACAGTCATTTAAATTACATACAGGGATATCCTCACCCTCCATTTGTCAGTTGTTAATATTTTGTAGGGAGATTTTCTTAGATTTTATTAACACACTGTTTGTAACACACAAACACACAAGTTGCAAGACTTATGTCTTTTATATACAGAGGTATGCATGTGACCAGATTGCTGCATGTGGCACATACTGTATTTCCTGTCCACCGTGAATCAGAACCACCATGAGAGAAAAGTCAGACTGGGAGACGACCCAGATCAGACCTGACTCAGAACATCTGCTGGAAGAAGGCTGGAGCATGACAGAAGACAATTAAGGGAGTTAATGAGAAGGAAGAAAGGTTGGACTTGTGACAATTTACAGAGATTCAAAAACCCAGCATGAGACCAGGTTTCCTTATCAGTTTCGATAATGCATTGCCTGACTCACTGCCATGAAGGAAACGGACAGCCCACAGATGAATCTGTGTGGTTTCTGCCTGGGGAGGGCATTCGGGCAAAAGGAATTTAAAAATGTCATCCAGGGGCTCCAGGTTAGCTCTATAATAAACTGTACATTGACTACAATTTGGTTTCACACCATAAGCAGTTCCTACATTCAAATCAAACACTCCAGGAGTAACACTAAAATGAATAACACTCTAGCTTCCAAGATAGAATTATCTTACTGTACCTCTGTTTATCACTATGTGATATACAATGGTGTTCAGGGAGAATTATAGAACAATGCTGCTTAGTTAAATTTGCAGCAGACTGCAATTCTTAACCATTTTGCATCTCCATATTTTTAATGAATAATATTGCCCAACTGTCCTAGACTTTTCTCAATGAACTGTATTTCTTCTTTATGATACTTTATCTAATTTGTACATTAGCATTCCTTCTCCTGCCCAAGGTGACACTTACAAATTCTTTTGTAAGCCTCTGTAAGTGGCATCTTTGCTCACCCTGCTAAATACTAATTTATGTATGAAACAAATAAGTGTCTCATGCTTTGGGCTAAAATAGCTTTAACTGCTGTAGTAATAAGTTTTTGGTGTAAAGTTTCTTTTGAAAGAGCACAAAAATTCAAGGTCAGTTCTTTGCACAAACTATCAAAACTGGAAAATTTATTTTCCTTTACTTAAAGAAAATACTTAATATGTTGAAAATATATTTGACTTTAATTTAAAGCACACTTCAAAAAGAGTGCTCAGCAAAGTTGATGCTTTTGAGTTAAGGGACCTGCACCTTTCTCAGAGGTTTCAAAAGTACCAGCTCTTATCAGCTATTGTTTGTAGAAACAGTTGTCTGGTCCAAGGTCTTCTCTCAGTTTAAAGATGTCTTTTTAGAAATGGAGCATGCTCATTTTCTGTTCCAGTTTATTTTAGCAGTGTGCTCACAACACTGCATGTCCCACTGAAATAAAAGATCCTACCCTGTCATGGAGAAACGAGTAACAGATTTCAAATTTCAAAAGTCTTTGACCAGCAAGTTGTGCCCTTTCAAAAAAGCAACAGATGACATTATGAACACTATGTGCTTTCTAGTCTTTCAACTTTTAAGCTGCCTGAATGAAATGGAAACTATACAATTGTACTACATATACTACATTATACAACAATGCTTGTTACTTTTTCACTTAAAATGAATTCTGCATTGTTCAGTATGTGTCCGTCTGTTTTAATAGAGTAAGAAACCTTCATAGAAAAAAACACACTTGAATCTTAGGAAGCGCGAGTGAAACAGCTTCATGCCTTTTGCCCTACAGTATAATAGGTCTTAGCTCAGTCTCCAGCTGTGACTATCACACTATTTCCAGGGCTCAGGCCTGAAGACTCTTATTAGCTATTCTTTCTGGCAATGAATATTATAACGCATGACTCCTTATTGCCTTCCTTCGCATTTTTTCACATCTTGTGCACAGACTGTTAAATAAAATCTTTCTGACAAACTTTGCATGTTCACATCTTTTACTAAACGCTCTTTATCATGCTTGAAATATCAGGGATAATGCTACCATGCATGTTCCTCAGCGCCGTGCAATTATCTAGCAGCAGAAAATTGCTGTAGTTAAATCTTCTCAAATTACCAGTGCCACTTCCTATATTCAATACACTACTATTTTCATCTCTGCATAATAATCAGCTGCACGCTCCCTCTGAATCAGAATTCAGAGTCATAAATTTTGCTGACAGACAGCTCACGAACTGGCCTGCTACAACAAGTAGGGTTACAAACTCAATTAGTGCCACAGAATGCTTTTGTTTTCCTCTACAGTGACCAGATGCCCATCTGCAAGCTGTGTGCTCTGTGGTACTTCATTAAGTTACAATCTGGAATAGAAAATAAAAATAAATAAGCAAACAGCTTCACTTACCACCTTTCATTCTACTGTATTCCATTATATTACAATTTTAACACATTTGCAGGGACATAAAAATACTTTGACTATACTGTAACGCATTGCAAGGGAAAATTCAAAATCCAAAATTCACAAAACAGGAACACTGCACTGACAAAGAACAGAGATATTATACATAGGCCATTAATAAAACTCTTCCAACAGTTTCACAAGGCAGAGGTAATACCCACTCACTGGAAAATTGCTAATTTAGCAGCCATCTATAAAAAAGGTGACAAAACTAAATATAGATCAATAAGACATCCTTCACTATAGAAGGAAAATTAGAACTAAACTAAAAAGATCTTAGTATTAATCGACATGGATTTAGAAAAATGTAGCTGTTGCTTAACTATTATAGCTTAATTCTGAAATTGCTCATATTAATGCATGACCTTGGATTGGGTACAGATAAGGTATACATTCTTTAAAATATATTAAGTGGCTATGCTTAGTGAAATACCTCAGGGATGTATTTTAGGACAACAGGTCTTCCTAATTTTTATCAGTCATCTAGATTGTGGTTTAGTAAATGAGTCAAAGGTGTTCTGGTTCACTTGATATCTATGCATTAGTGAAGCACCTTCCTTCTCTATCCTGTTTAAGAAAAACTACTTCAAGATGTGTAGATGCTCAATCAGTATGTACAAATGTGATTACAACATAATATATAAATATAATTTTGTTGGTACATTTAGTCCTTTGAACTGAAAAAAAGGACATTCTGAAACAAATGTGAAAAATACAACAATAGTATAATGAATATATGAAAAGAATATCCATAGGATCCAGGATCAAATAGCTACAAATTACTCAATGTCCTAAAATGGCAAAATGGCCTTTTATTTGTAATCCTCCTTATGACTAAACAAAATACAAAAAAACATCTAGCAAACATGAAATTGGTTGTTCTGTATTATTAGTATTTTAATTGTTTGGGGTTTTTTTTTTGATGTCCTGAATCTACAATAAAATTCAGTTTCTCTCTACAAACATTAGAATAAAACAAGAACCAGAATGGATGTAGTTGACATTCGCGAGTTTGTTCAGGAACAAGATAATTGAAATAAGAACTGTAAAGACCAAAGTTGTTTACTGCTTAAGCTCCAGGGAACTCCAGGAGTAGGCTAGCTTTGTCCAGGTAAGTTTTTCCCCATATTGACAATTTGACAAGTATATCCCCGGGTTTTAAATGGGTATAAAATGGGAAGTCTAGACCATCGGTCAATGGCTCCCTGTGTTGTACCTGTTGTGACTTGGATAAACAATTCTATGAAATTATATGCAGTACTTCAGGACAGCATGCTTGCCAGCAGAACTGACAAACAGAAAACCAATTTTCAGAACTGGTTTCAAACCTCTGCATTAAAGTTTACTCTTTAATAACTGCATAAATCAATGCTGTCAATTTAACCTCCTTTTTCAGGCTATGGTTGACAGATGAACTAAATCAGGCATTCGGTGAATCAATGATAAGGGTTATGATTGGATCAATAATAACAGTGTATTTAAACATGCTCAAGTCATTGCAGAATCAAATGTCAAAGACCACCTATATTTTTTAATACAAAAAATATATTTTCTTATGATAAGCACAATTTAGCTGGCCCACAACACTGTTTGCATGAAGGAAGGAGACATTTGGGCCATCTAGTTCATTTGGTTGCTAGTAACTGATCTAAGGGATCTTATCTAGCTTTTATTTAAAAGAAGCCAAAGTATCAGCTTCAACAACATGGATAACTTGTTTAAGACTTCCACAGACTCCACTCGGTTGAAGCTTGGTGTGCCTCCTGTTGTCTGTTTCCACAACTGTCTCCACCTGCATTTTCTGGTTCATGTTTCACTGTTAATTCTGAAGAGTTCCAATGGTGGATGTCAGTGCCTTTGAGTATTTTGAATACTTATCACGTCTCCTTTTAGTCTTCTCTCGAAGACTATAAAGATTCAGTTCATTAATCCTGTCAGTATAGGCTATTCCCTATACTGTATATAGAATGCATCTAGTTGCTCTTCTCTGAATGGATTCTAGAACAGCAATATTCTTTCCATAACGTGGGGACCATATTGTGCAACTATTCTACAGTATGTGAGTTTTTAACAACTGATTTGTACATTTTTGTATCATAACATTCCTTCATTTAAATTCTTTTTTTGCTTTCATACATTGTCTGCAAGATGAAAATTTGTCAACAATGAAGTATTTTATTTTAAAATCAGGGTTTTCTGTCTTGTACTGTAGTTTATGATTTATTGGCCACGTAATATTCTGCACTTGTCTAACAACTTTAAATATTATCAATCAGATATTTACCAAGTTCTACATTTTTTATAATTTTACTTTAAAATACACAAAAGAAATTTACTTTACATCTTCAAATGCATTTTTTATCCTGTTATATCATATGCAAACTTGAGCTGTTTAAAAACTACACACAAACCTACATTATTGATAGAATTTAGGAACAGCAGGGGTGCAAATGCAGATCTCTGTGGTATACTACTAATTACAACACCCTAATTTGGGCATTCATTCTTTATCTCTAATCCAATTGGTTTTCCATCATATAAACAGTTCTGAATCTAAATACTGTACTAGCATTACCTTGAAGGCCAACCATCCAAAATGTAAGATACACTACGAGGGGCTTTATTAAGAGCCTTTGGAAAATCTAAAAATATAGCTCAATGTGCATTATTAATTGTATATCTTGATCCATTACTGCTACTGTTAGTTCAAAGAACTGTACCTTTTCTAAATCCATGTTGATTGTACAGTTTTACTGCCATACACAAGCGTCTACTTCCAATTATTTTTTCCGCCATAACAGTACGTGTAACAAAGCCAGACTATGTTTTTTTGTTCCATTTTTCACTTTTGTTTTCCAGTGGTTCTCCATGAGCAGTTTTCCACTCAGTGGGCATTACTCCCATCTTGAGTCATAAATGAAGACCATCTTGTTTCTTGAAATATAATAGAGCACTTTCAGGCCCTGCAGATCAGACCTACAGTATAACAGTTCTATCTCTTGCATACTAATACTGCTTAATACAGATCTTTCTCTTCCCTCAGCCTGTGACATGTTGGCGTTATGAAATAATACATAAGCCATTTTGCTTTCAATCTTTTCCTGTTCTTTTGCCATGTAATAATGATAAAAAGCTTTATTTTTATTCTCTAATGCAATATTTTCTCACTTTTTCTGCCTTTCTAATATCCCTTTCCAACATGCTTACAATTACCTTTCTTCCTTTTCATGTAAGGATCGTGTTCTTTCAAGTCAATTTAAAAAGAGTTCAGAATAAGAGTTCTTCATATTGTTTCTTAATTTGGGCCACTGAAATGCCAAGACATCTAAACAAGTCTAAGCAATAAAATGGTTCTAGTAAGTTTTATGTTCTAGTTAAGTGTGTTGTAAAATCTGTAGTTGGTGGCAGCAGTGTTCAAACTAGAGTTTGAGTATTATAGGTATAGTGTTCTATCTTATTATAGCAAGTATTATTGCTGGGATTAGTGCTGTGGTAAGGATAGTTAAGGTCTAAAAAGAGGTTGGAGCAGAATTTAGGCTGTGTTAAATTAACTCTCTGATGCCTCTTATATGAATGCATGCATATGCACCATCACAGAAATGTTATTTCAATGGTTTCCCACTTTAAAAAAAAGTAACCTGACCTTAAACTATCTTTAAAAAAAACTTGAAATTGAAAGCTAAGGCTGCCAGACTTTGTTGAGATATACCATAGTCTGGAAAGAAACTCTAAATGTCAGCAGCTATTTTAGTTTTGCAGACAGTAGTCATCTCTCAGTCCAGAAGCTAGCTGCAATCTTTAAAAACGAGAGTTCACACTTGATCACATTACTTTTGCTGAAGAACGACAATTCATTTCTTGCACAAAGAGGAATTGAGCCATGATTTAAAGAGCACAGTTCAGAAACTGAAGGGCAAAGCAACTCTTTATACACAAAACAAAGCTGAGGAAACCTAACACGTCAACATAATACAACGTCTCATGAGCAAGGTGCTTTTCTCCTTTGGTATACATCACAAAACTAAAAGGTACATACTATAAATGTGTCACTTGCCTTTGCCCTTAGTGCTATATTAACTCACTTCTTCATAAATACAAATATCCAAAGGACAGCAAAAAAGTGGTTTTCAAAGCGGTCTTTTAAGGCTGTCAAACATGCACTGTGCATTTAACCCACCCCCTTCTCTGCACCCTCTGCCTGCTTTCTTAGTCCTGTCTGAGGAGGGAGAGTATAAGACTGCGTGCTCCTACTTAGAAACCACCGAGAGTCAGACCAGGCAAACTACTCTATTAAAAATGGGAACTTAAGCCAGTACTGCAAAGCAAAAAGTTATTTTACAGAAAGTCTTATTCAAGCACTACAGAGACTCCTATGAACAGAAATGGAAGATGTAATGCAACTAGAAAAAACACCTCACCTACAATTATCTCATGTAGTTCATTCTAAACACTCAATCAACAAAAAGGCAGCTTCCAAACCTCAAGTACTTAAGAGGCAAATGCGCTTATTCCAAAGTGCAAGAGAAAGTAATGTGCCATATGTTTTCACACGGGCCTATTCACCCAGGTGTATGACATTAGGATATCCACTACCCTTATACACTCAGCTGTGCCAAGACAAACACCAATGCAAACTGTCACCTCCTTCTTATGACAGAAACATGTCCAGTCAACAGAATAATGAAAAAAGCCACATTGAGATTAAATAGGAACATCTTTATTGCTCATAACAGAAACCATAACCTAGAACCAAATCTCCTTTCCATTAGACCAGGGTAAAAACTTCAGCTTGTCTCATCTTCAGTACAGTAGAGAGCAGGCAGCCAGATGAGGGAAAAAAAAGTTCCCTTTGCTTGTCCAAAGCAGGCTTTTAAGGGAATCACCATAAACACTCACTCCATTCCAACAGTCTAAAAGGAAGAAGTCTGTAAAAGTAGTCACGATACCTATGGTATCCATGTTAAGTCAGCCCTCTCTGAAGAGTTTCTCAAGGCAAGCCTTTTCCCTAGTAACACCAAATAGGACCCAGCTCTAAGCCCTCCATACTCAGAGACGAGACAGACACTTCATGGCACAGGGGGAGGAGAGTCAACAGCATTTTGGACAGCTTTTCACAGTCAGGTCTTGGAATAGCTGGAGCCCTGGGGAATCAGATCATCTCTTTCACTCCCAAGACAAGCACATTATCTCTTTGTTTCCAAAAAACCATCCGTCTCCAGCTGCTCATGTTGTTTGGGCTGTGCAACCATTGGACCACGCTAATGAGCTAATTGCCACGATTTACAGAGGAGCCCTGTTTGTAAACACTTCATGAATATGGAAATGTTAATTGTCCAGAGAAGCCAGTGTCCTATTTTAGTATTGAACATCGGCTCCAGCTTTCCAGATGCAGCAGCCAGACACCCACAGGGAATACACAATTGAAAGCAGATTAAGAAATGCAGCAGACATTATCCTTATTGTTTGCACTGCATTAACCTTTTATGTGGCACTGCTAACCACTGTACAGGCTTGGTTTAACAGTATGCATGAATGACTTACTTTTGGCTTGTATGCCAGCCAGCTAAAACCAGAAAAATGCAGTGATTGGTTAAGAGATTTTGAGAAAGGAGAAAAGCCCAGGCCTGTGCTCAGGCCTCCCTCTAAACAGGTGGATCATAAAACCTGACCTCATGGGATTTACAATGGACAGCAAGATTTCACAGGAAATAACATCCAAAAATCAGATCCTCTGTGAATACAGGTTTATTGAGGATTTTAGTATAAGTTTAAACTAAACCTACTTGTTTAAGAGGCAGCCAGAGGATGAGAAGTCTTGAACTACATTCAGAAAGTAAACCTTGGTGTGGCCACAGAGGGGGGAGAAGTAGGCTGTATGCAAGACATATATGTTCAGCAAGTCAATAATAATTGTGATTGAAAACACCTGGGTGAAACTGGCTTTGTCTGTCATTATCCCTCCTAAACTCCCGTTAAGAACATCCATATAACGCAAAGAAGTCTTTATTCAACCAACTATTTCATCCACCCCCAAAGACCTGCATTAAACCTCCAACTAATTATCCCCATGTGAGAATGTGGCTTCTAAACCTTCCACCAATTAACTAATTAGTTAGACAAAACACCATATGTTAGACTATACATAGACTATAGAGGCCTAAACAGGTTTTAGTGGTAAGTCAGATATACTGTAACTACCACCCTCATTACAGCTGGCCAGCTACACACTTGTATTCTGCAAATTATAAGGAATTGCTAAGATCACTCTATTAGCTGCCATGCAATGAAGTAGCTTTGTATTTCAGAAACAACAGTCACTCAAATACCCACATGGAATGTGGTAGAATGCACTCACAGGATAAGACTTGGACAGGATGTGAATGTGAAAAGAGTTATGAGCAACACAAAAAGCTGAAACACACTGAATGAAAAGAAAAAGTTGAGCTGTGTTCTGCCATTTTATTAAACATGGTTAAAAAAATCATAGCTTCACAGTGTGAGTTTAGATTCCTCTGTATTGATTCCACACTTCAGTAACTGTGACAAGAGAGTGAAAAAAAACATAGGCTGACACCATTTCCTTCAGCTTTCAAAAACAGATATGAAGTTGACAGAGGACAAACTTTATGATGTCAAGGATTTTCAATGCCAATGAGGAAAAAAAAAAACTACTACAGTAGCTATTAGATCTCTAAAAGTCATGTTTGTGTTGTTGGCTTTCTGACTACATAGTAGTACAAAATCCGCAGCACCTAAAAATCTGATTTTGTAAGATTTCGTCATACTGAAGGGAGAGTGTCACATTTGCTGTTGTTCTAGAAATTAATAATATACAAATATTACTGCCATAATTGCTTTGTGGACACAATGCAGCCTGGTTAAAATAACATAAACCGACTACTTCAGGAATGCAGAATTAAGCAGTAGCCTGATACTGAGGCAGGTACCAGTTTTCAGGCTTCACAGGTATTAAGGACAAGTGGCTACACAGCTGTGTAAATTCACATTTACTTAGTAAGACTGATGTAACTGTCAGTAGTTAAAACAGTGTCATTCCCCAGCACCACTGCTTGTGCCCTGAGTGAATGAGAGAGGAGCAGGACTGTGTTGCTTTGAGTAAGCGTGGAAATAAGTCATGTCTGTGTGTGTTGTTAACATTGTACTGCAAACCATAATGTCTGAACTCCATTTGGCCTCCACTGTGTTTATTCCAGACACCCTCCCAGACAAAGGAAATGTCTCCTACACATACCTTACTAAAAAAATGGTGGAAGAAATTTGAAACAACAAGTCCTATTAGATCAACTGCTCTTTCTCACTTTATCAGTCTCACAGCAGTAGGCTTGGTTTTTTCGACAATCATTAAGCTTGTCATAATTCTGTCTTATTTTATTAATCCAGATTTTTCCATATGCTGTTGTGTGTTTTTTAGCTGATGTTCCGTTGCTGCATCTATTTCTTTATTTAGGGGAAAAAAAAACAACAATTACTGTTTTAACATATTAACAGTCCTTAATCTGTCTGAAAGAAAGAACATATTTGAGAAACACTGGAAATCACTGCTCAGCACTGCTGTTTTTTTCTGTTGCAGAAGACCAGGGCAAATAACACTAACAAAAAACCAACAGAAAATCCCATACAATACACTTGATATATTTTAAATTTATTACCAGCTAACAAGACAACACTGATACAGTATATAAATCAGATTATTTTGCAAGGATACTTTAGAGTTTAGAGACAAGGTAAAAAATGCAATGAAAAATCTGAAAACAGGAGTTGAAGTTTTGGGGGGGGGGGGGGGCGCAGTGCAGTGGTTAGCATTGCTGTCTTGCAGTGCTGGGTTCAATTCCTGAGATTCTATCTGTGTGGAGTTTGTATGTTCTCCCAGTGTTCATGTGGGTTTTCTCTGGGCGATCTGGTTTCATTCCACAGTTTAAGGATATACAGGCACAGTAGATTAATTGGCCATAGTGAGAATGTGTCTGTGTGTACCCTGCCTTGTGCCCTCTGGTTTTCTGGGATAGCCTCCGGCTCCCCAATGACCCTAAATCGGAGGTTAGCGGTTAGAAAACGGTTGCTTGGATGGAACTGGAGTTTCAGTGAATTTTTCTCAGCTTGGCCACAAACATGGGTCCCCAGGTCCTGCCGTGTGC
Source organism: Lepisosteus platostomus (assembly GCF_059453375.1). Taxonomy (NCBI): domain Eukaryota; kingdom Metazoa; phylum Chordata; class Actinopteri; order Semionotiformes; family Lepisosteidae; genus Lepisosteus; species Lepisosteus platostomus. The sequence goes on along the minus strand of NC_142612.1, from coordinate 55,597,521 downwards.
AGGAACGACCAGGAGGCCGTGGGGGTCGGCCGGAGCGAAGGCAAACTCCTGCGACAGGCCGTCCTTCAGAGCGCCAAGGTCCTCGAGCTGGACGTGGGGACAGGAGGCGAGCACCGAGCGCACCACGCCTCCATTCTCTGCCTGGGACAGCGTGCAGGTGGAATACACCACCACCCCTCCGGGCCGCAGGGCTGCCACGGCCGACCTGGAAAACAACGGCAGTTAAGCAATTCCGACGCAGGTGAGCAAGGCACCAGGGAACAGATGCAGGTTCCCGTGTCTTTGTTTTCTGGTTGGGCCCAACAGGCTGCACACCCAGACTCCCCTTGAGAGCCCATACAATAGATGTGTGTGTTTTTTTTAATAAAATGGACAGCTATAAAAAGCCACTGTTTATCAGAATTAGATTAACAAGCAATAAGTTTCACTTAGTTTGTGTACAAACCAACTGAGTAAACAAGATACTGTTCATTTGGCTGAAGCTTTAATGGAAAGCAACTTCTATTTGTATGCATTTGTTCATGAAGCACTCTAAGCATTCTCGCTCTAAGGTCCAAACAGTAGCTTTCCACTCAGTATTTGAGCCCACGCCCTTCAAGCTGTGAGTCCAGAACCCTACTAACTACACTACCTTGTTGTGAACTAGTATCGTTATATTGTACATTAAAGGAAATGATGCACAGTGAGGTTGGCACAGTGGCACAGTTATTAACACTGCTGTCTCGCAGCGCTAGGGCCCTGGGTTCAATTTCTGGGGTTCTATCTGCGTGGAGTTTGCATGTTCAATTAACATATACTGAAATGGCTGGTCAAATTGTTTTTGGGTACACTGGCACTGGTTTGTGCCTATTTGTGTCTGCGATGGACTGGTATTATATTCCGGCTGTATCCTGCCTTCTGACCGTTGCTTGCCAGGATAGGCTGTCACTCCCACAATCCTAAATTAAATAAAGCAATTTAAAAATGAACTGATGTACAGTGACGCACAATTCTTCAGTCTTGATTTGAGCTCCCTTGTCGTCAGCTCAACAGTGAGATAGGCGGATAGAAGTAAAGTCTTCAATTTAGGGGTCACAAGATGAAAGGTGACTTGCTTTTCAAAAGGGGACAAAGTCTGTTTTTCCTTTCTTAGTCTACTTTGTTTCATCAGGTTACCATACATTACAAATCCTGTGCTAAATTCTATAAATATAAATACACTGCTAGGCAATTAATACCTCCTCTTTTGAACTCCCAGGGGGGCTTGATCCCTGCCTAATGGATGCTGTTACTGTATCCAATACTCCCCATCTAGCAAAGCAGCAACACACTTTACATTTATAGTGTAATATGATAGGCCGCATTCACTCAAAACCTTTATATTTAAAATCTGGAGATTGTGAATTGTGAATATGTAGTGAATAAAAGAAACCAGGCAGAATGATTCTTCCATTTGCTGATCTCACCCTCTTAAACTAAACAGGACCAGGTATCACCCTTTGCACTCTCCCTTCTCAGAAGAAAATCTTCTGTATGGGTCTTACTTTCCAAAATTTAGAAAGGTGTTTTCTCAATGTTTCAAATCAGGTGTTTGACACTGTTAGGTTCCCCTGTTGATCCTGTGCCAAGGTGGGATCTGGCACGTCCTGAGGAGGACTGAAGCCCAGCAGGAACAACAGTAAAGCTACTTAAGGCCAGCTAAAGGGACAGTTACTACCCAACCTCCAGGGACTTAATTAGAAAACTAAATCTCTGTCTCTCTATCTGAAGTTAAGGGAATGAAATCTGCTGTATTGAAATGAAGGTCCTGCTCAATATGAGCTGCACTACCTGTATAACACTTCATTCTGCCAGATGCCCTCAAGGATCCAAGAGCTGCTAATCCGATTTCTCCGGTACCTGCCTTTACAGTCTCTGCCAAGAGATGCCAGTGCTGGTCTCACATATACTGTATCTGCTCCTTCTGTGCAACAGAAGGGATCTTAAGCTCTTTGCCGTCTTTTTTCTTTACATCTTTAGGCCATAGAAAAAATCTTTACTTTTTCCACTTATAATTCTTGAGTATTCCTGCTATTACACACAACTCAGTTTCCCAGAGTTATAATGGTGTAAGACTAATAACATTATTAGTGCCTGTGTTACTGTCTTTGTCTGTAAGATTCTGTAAGATCTACCAAAAAAGCTAATTACAAAAAATCAAAACCCTTCTCTGGGATCCACTCAGAATATGCAGGCTGTGAAAACAAAAGAAATCTGGTATTGCAAAAGGAAATACATGCACAGTATAGTATGTGCACTTTCAAGAAACAGCACTTTAAAAATGAATAATACAGTGACCTCCCCGATATTGTACTATGCACAAATAAGTAATAAAACCTCTATAATACAGAAACGCAATCGCAATCGTTGTGCCATTTAGATGACTGATGCAAAATAAAGTAATAAAAGCAAGCTTGCAGGACAGAGATACTGTGCATTACTGCTCTGAAGAAGGATGCACCACTTAACATTCTGCCATTGATTCTATGTGCTTCCATTCAATCTCTCTTCAGTAGACCTGAGGCCTTTGTAAAAGGACAGCTATATTGGCTTTGGGTGGATTCAAGAGACAGCTTTTATTGGAAATGTATTTTCTTATATTTTAAACTGTATTTCACTTTCAGCTCAATGGAAATTGCATGTGCTTCTGATCTAGTGGGACCGCTACAGCAACAACTGTTCTTCAATTGTTATTTGATGGCTTCAGTCAAACTGCAACCTATAAAACAATATAATAATGGCAGTGAAAGGCCTCAATCCTCCGACAAATTTACAAAACCTGTTGCAAAAAAAATATGATTACTAGCTACCAGCACATGTTTTTGCAGTACTCCTTTATACTGTACTTCTTGTGTGCTATGTATGAAGAACCGGCATAAAAAATGAGTTGATAGCTATAGGGTGATAATATAAATTTTAATATTATTAATAAACCTGTTTGTAACTGACTGATAAAAAATTCCCCCCAGAAAAGATCATCAGTCATCTCCATCCCCAGACTTGAATCTTTATACAGATGCAAACAGGAAGGCAAATGTGACTGCACCACTCAAAACTATACACGTTGAATAATGGGCAAAAATGGCAAGAGAAAGAACAAACACTAGTGACAAAGGACAGAGACAGGAGATGATGGGGGCCATTTTTTTCAAAGTATGAAATCAGTATTTGTGTGTTGTTGCCCAGTGTATGCTTTTCACGTAATATGTTGCTTTAGTACAAAAACTAGAACTTTTTACAGCAAAATAAGGTATAAAAATTCACACAAATCCCTTTTTACAATTTTTTCCTTCTATTTCATCTCCATATATAGTGTTGTTTGGAACAGTACAGGTCCAAGCTGACCATACATTTTGCTTCTGTACTAGCTGCTCCTGATGCGAGTATGTCCTGTTCAAAACCAATATGGTATAATGGAAAAACAATGTAAGAACAATTCTGAACATCCCAGGGCTTAAAAAAGAATAAAATACACAAAAGGGTTCAAAACAATTTTTGTTTTAATTTTGTGCTAGTTTGTGTCTAGCCATCTAGACACAGCATTCTCTCTATCACTTTCTGGTAAACATCTTTAAGATTATCTAACCTTAAATCAAATTCATAAATATATAACACCTTGAGCAAGATGACACCAATCTCCAAATAAGAAAAAGACAGGCAGTTTGAGATTGCTGCTGTCAGTGACATTGATTTTCTTTGTTCGTTCTGTTTTTGTTAAGTGCTTCACTCCACACCACTGACTGGAACAGTGAAGGAGAAATTGTCAGGAAAGATATATATTGGCTTTGCAATGCCATTTTTAATTTGCGGTCTCCTAACCATGCATTAGTCCCCACCAAATGGAAATGCAATCCTCCGACCTTGTGGAGCAGTACGTGATGTATAGCCAGGGAATGTAAAAATTCAAACATGAGTCTCCACACTAGTCCTTCGCTTGGTGTGGATAAAGTGCAAGTGCCCGACGCCAAGATACAGGCAATCGGATGAAATGGTTCTGGAACAAAACCTTTTGGACTCAGCAATTTATACACAAATCCAAGCTGAGGACCTTGCTGAAAGATGAAGGGCAGCCCTTAGCACGTAACAACAGCATTCTAATTTGTAATTCTGGACAGTTACACAGATGTGTGTTGGGCGTTTCAGACAAAATACTTTTTTTTGTCTTATAAATAAGCTTCTTAACCTGTCAAACCAGCGATATCAACTCTGAAAACACATTCAGACCAGACTGAAGGAGATGACACCGAAGAAGGAGGAAATCTAAGATTGCACCAGTTCCAAAAGTCAAAGCGGACGACACAATGACACAAAACATCTCAAAATAAACCCTTATTCTGTCAGGACAGATATAGCTTTGGTCAGTAATGAGTTAAAAGATAAGCACCACAGCGTCCTGCTACATGTTAAGATACTCCACAAGCTGGGAATGTATGACATTTGGGGCTTGTGTAGTTTACTCATCAGTTCCCAGCCCTAGGGCTCTACAATGGGAGGCTTATTTAATTAAATCTGTATAAACGCAGGGAATGATGCATGCCGTCTTTGGACTGAAGTTCACAAATTGGATTTTACATGCTGGATATTGAATTGAGATCACTTGTGTTTTATATACTATTGATTTCTTCCAGGAGGAAATAGGGGACATGATACACAGCTCTAATAAGACAAAAGACTTCTAATATTAATCTTGCTCTCCGGTTGAAGTGCTGACTAAATATGAAATTCACATCCACTTCTGTTCTCCACTTACAGCACACTGCATGCTGAGCAGTCCTTTGTTGTTATGGGGGAGGGGGGAAAAAACCACACAAAAGCCTGAGCAATAAATGTCTTATATTATGAAACCTTATGGACATCCAAAGCCCTTTCTTGCTGTTGTAGTATTTCTGTGTTGGTCTACCTCATTTACAGGTCTGATTAGGGAGCAGTCTAGCATGGAGGGTAAGTTACTGGACTCTTCTTCTGGTGGGTTGTGGGTTCAAGTCACCGTTTGCAGACACTGCTGTTGTACCTTAAGAAAGGTATGTTACCCTAGCTGTATGAATGGGGACCAGCGTTTTCTGGGGATAGGCTCTGCAATGGACTAATGTCCCATCCAGGAGGGTGAGTTATGAGGTCCCCTTCACGCCAAGGAAACCTGGATAAGCTGGTCCGATGAGCTCTTGTGACTCAAATACAGAACTGCCACAGTGCCTAGAGGTCCCATGAAGTGACAATTCTGGATGAATTATCTTTACGTGATGGATACTAAAACGTATATGAAACTTGACCAAACATGTTAAGAAAGGGAGGTGTATTATTACATAGAAGTTGAAATATACTGATGTCAGCAAGTAGCTGAGTGATAGCCATGTTAAATTGCTGTAAAGAGTTGTTTGTTTGTTTGGTTGGTTTTTTATAGCGTTATGATCCTGATGTTAAGTGAAGAGCTCACTAAACCTTGCTTAACCAAATTTGTACAAAGTAGCTCATTAGGAATACAAAAGGTAGTTATTCTTGTGTTAGTCCATAACTCAAATTAAAAGAAAGGGGATGTAATATTTGTGTGCATCAGCAGTGAAACTGCATGTTGACTGGTGGAGGGCAGAACGGGAATAATGGTTCAGGGTAACAGGCTATGGTGAATGTAGGAATTGACGGGTTCTGAGTTAGAAGTTAAAATAAAGATTGGCACATCGTAGTCCTGGGTTGTTAATTTCTACACTATATGTGTACAAGAAACAAGACAGGAGGCAACACTGGAAGATCAGAAGAATGCAGAATGCACCTGCACCATTTTCCAATTAATCAGCTGTTTTCTCCTTGCTTCACTCCTGTGGTGTGGCAGTTTGTAGGGTACAGATAACTACTGGTCAATCTGAGAGCACCAGAAATAGAAAGGGGCAGATCACCTAGAAGTCTCCAAGTCTCCCACCAGAGGAATTTTAAGGTACCAGTCCTGTACTTTGAAGAAACACAAACACAAAATAGTCTGCTGACTATTGTCCCTTAGCAATTAGTTCTTACTTATTTTCCACAAGGCATACAACACCACCAGCTCAAGTTCTCATTTTACTTACGGCCATGTGCTCCTGTTGGAGCACTTATTTCTGATTCCTCTGACTAGTAATGCCACAGCTGAAGTGCCACCCCAGTGATGGAATGACCTACCTGCCTCAGCCAGACTTCCAAACTGACTCACCCTCCTAGCTGAAACTCATCTCTGGAGGATATTCTGACCCCAGAAGCTTGTGAGCAATCTTTACTTACTGTCTCTGCTTTTATGTCACTACTCCCTGTCAAGCAGCATTGAAACTCCTAAGCACTTTCTAACATCCTGGCAACGATCCTGGCCAACGATATTACCATTTTCTATGTTTTTATTGTTGTTTTATGCACTGTTATCTGTACCCCTTGAGCAGAAGCAATTGTAAGTCATTTTGGATGAAAGCATCTGCCAAATGCATAAATGTAAATGTACTTATGAAACGTATGCGTCATCTGACATTGTTATCTACCTGATTGGAACCAATAATTTAAATTAGAGAGAGTGAAGTGCTCAGCATCTCAATTTCCTTAGCAGCTGTAATTTACCTGAGTAGGTGTTCCTGCAGGATGGGAAATGTTGCTCGTTCCTGTATCCGAACCGCAGCTCGGTCAGGCTGGGAGGAGAAGAGCCAGCTTCGGTCATTGGAACACGGAGCATCCACCAGCACCTAGTGAGACAAAATCAGCACCTCAAGCTTGAAAACCTTATTGTGCCCAGTGCAGATTTTTAGGTATATGCAAGTGAACGTACAAAAAAGGACTGTGCTCTTCCTCAAGCACGCTCAGTTTACTGTGCTTTTTCAAACTCATGACTGTGTTCTCCATCGCAGCATTAAATTCCAGTCACTTGCCATTCTCAAAGATGTACCACTCACACTGCAGAGAAGACAGAGCGAGCCAGCAAGAGACAAAGACCTTCATGCAGACGGAGGAGGAAGGGAGACTCCAATTCCAAACAGCCTTTAAAACTCACCTTACAAGAAGATTAAAATATAGGCCTTCGGGATATCCATTCCTTACATGAGATATGATTTTCAATCGGCGCCAGTGTGGAGCCTCTTGCGTTCGGCTCCATCTCCCAGTGGAAAAGTCTAATTATTGGGCTGTAGAGAAGATTCAGTTTGGCTGGTGTCTATCACATTAATATCTGCATGTAGGCAGGGGAGGCTGGGGCAGATGGAGCTGTATTGTGGCAGTACCAAAAACCTGGGCCACTTTCTGCCATATAGGAGGGTAGTTATTGGACCCCAGCCTGTACCAACATCTGGGATGAGAACTCGTTTTCTGAGGTCGGTTTAGCGTGACTCACCCAGCATGTGCGTGTATGTCTATGAGGAGTAATGTCTTCTCTACTGTATTTGCATCTAAGAGATTTTTTTTTAAATCAAAAAGCGCAACTCAGCATTATTTCTAGTCAGTGCACTCTGCAATCTGAGTCGCTTCATGGACTCCAGTGAACCGCAGCTTAGTTCTGAGCACACCGCTTTGTTATTACAGCCACTTGTTTCTGTGTGAAAGAATTGCATATTCAGGTAAAATTTCAATTTGCTTACTTAATGCCACAAAAGGAAATTAGCCACTGGAGAAACGGCATAGTGTTACTTGGTTCTGTAACACCTGACTTACTGCTGGACTCCCTAAGGAGTTAACAACATAAACACTATGCTTACAGAAAGGAGTGGCTAACAAAGATGAAGAAAGGGATTTTTTAAATAGCAATTAACCAAATGGGGGGGGGGGGGGATTAACAGATAAGAAATTTAAATGTCCTATCCAGTGACCAGGATACAATGTATTACTTATACTGCAAAGCAGCTCTGAGCACACACGGTTTGAAACTCAGTAAAAGGTATTAATATTGCTTTCATCGCTTCACAGAAACAAGAGAGGACTTTAGCATAGATCACAATGACAGTCTGGATGGCTGTGTACTGATGAGCACATTTGTTTCATGGAGACCCCCAATGACATGCTGACTTCCTTAGTCCCACCCGACCAACCTATTTAAACCTGGTAATCTGTAAATAATTGAATCCCTGTACTGAAACCGTATCCTCACACTAATGCTTAGCTCTACTCCCAGAGAGAGCCAAAGGATTGGCCACACATATCCACAGAGAAAATTATTAGCCTTTTCATACTTGTGTTAATTAGAGCTATTTATTTGAATATACACTTGTACATTATCTAACGTTCTGTCTTAATTGCACTTTGTCTGCCTGCAATAAGTCATATTTATGCTTCAGTACAATTGTATTAGTGTTAATCAAACCAACCTAAATTTATATTTTTCTTGGGTATGATTAAAACAAAAGAAACCACATGGCTCTTAATGCTATGTTATGTTAAACTACAGAGAGGAGGGCAGAAGATTATCACTCTCCAAAAACAAAATAAAAGACAAAGCAAAGAACTGCTCTTGTTTTTGCTATTTATTGTGCTGTATTTTTCCACAGGTTTTACACATGGCTCTGACCCAAGTTTCTGCATATGCCGTGTAAAGACTCTGGGCTCTTTAACAGATGTGTGGTGAAGGACTAAGACCCACAGGCTCAGCCGCAGCTGTAGTGAGGACCTGGCTGGACAATGACACCTTGATAATTTGCAGCGATTGTGAGTGACGGATGAGATTGTCCACTGAGGTGTTCTCGGACTGGTAACAAAGATAAATGCAACACCACAAAAAAAAGGTCATACTTATTGTCTCAGGACTGTGGCAAGCGCTAACAAAATGACAGCTGGAGGCAGAAGGACAAGCAGAGGTGCAATAGAAAAACTGTGACAAAAGCAGAGCCTACCATACTGGGCTTCCCGCTGACCCCTATTAATCTTTAAGCCCCCAGTAGCTGGGTTTTCACAACACTATGAATGACAGCTAAAGCAGGAGAATGGAGTGACCCCTTCTCTATAACAGGAGTCTGGTGTAGCAAGACATAACGAACCTAAATGCACAACAGGCCCTTGCAGCTCAAAACTGTCACACATTCTGCCAGCCGTTCCAAACTTTACTCAACATTTCCCCCTGGTGGATTAGCTCAGTAATGCAGGTGTGATTAGACAAACTCACCTGTGGGGATCCTGAGATTTGGGCTTCATGTTACTGAATAGAAATACCTTTTTTTCATCCTCTAGGACTACGGGTTAATGGAATACCGTGCAAGGCTGTCCCAAAATGCTTAATTACATTGCAATAGTGACACGTTAAATATCACTGGTGACTGTAGCAGGTGAGTGCAGAAGTGCAAATACAGTTCTGTGCCTCTCTATCAGGCCATTCATGGATAACCATTAAATGCATAGATATGTGTCCTTGCACCCAGACTATGGTATAATATACACAATAATGTACTATAATATACTAGACACTACTTTGTCTGTGGGGCACTTGAATCTCCAATATGTGACAATAGATGCCTTTCTTCCATCACATAAAAGAACATATCATATATAACATATATAGCCAGCAGCCATATCACCCTGCAACTCACAACTGGCAACCCACTGAAGTTAAGCAGGTGTGAGCCTGGTCAGTAACTGGATGGGAGACCTCCTGGGAAAAACTAAGGTTGCTGCTTGAAGAGGTGTTAGTGGGGCCAGCAGGGGGTGCTCACCCTGTGGTCCATGTGGGTCCTAATGCCCCAGTATAGTGACGGGGACACTATACTGTAAACAGGTGCCGTCCTTCGGATGAGACATAAAACCAAGGTCCTGACTCTCTGTGGTCATTAAAAATCCCAGGGCATTTCTTGAAAAGAGTAGGGGTGTAACCCCGGTGTCCTGGCCACATTCCCCATTGTCCCTTACCAATCATGGCCTCCTCATCTATGAATTGGCTTCATTACTCTGTTCTCCTCCCCACTGATAGCTGATGTGTGGTGAGCGTTCTGGCGCACAATGCTGTTGCATCATCCAGGTGGATGCTGCACATTGGTGGTGGTGGAGGGGAGTCCCCATTACCTGTAAAGCGCTTTGAGTGGAGTGCCCAGAAAAGCGCTATATAAATGTAAGCAATTATTATTATTATTATTATTATTATTAAAAATAACATTAACTTTATTTTGTTCATGCTGCTTCTTGGCATTGGAGAGAGGATGGAACAATGCACATGTTTCTGTCTAATGTAAAAATCCGGCAACTTTATACCAAGGGCACAGGCTGCAATTCATTCTTACCTTGTCATATACTCCCAGTTCGATCTGTCCATAGAGTCTTCCATCTAGATTAGAAACCCTGACAACATCACTCAAGTCTTTGGGGACGAAGGACTCCAGCGTCTCAGCCAGCCATTTCCACCGCTGACAGTCCAATTCATTGCAAAGCAATAGACCTACAATTCAGAAACATTGCGCGGCTTCAATGACAATCTCCTGCACATGTTCTGGTTTCATAAAGACAAAGGCTCATCCATTTCCTTAAATATAATAATAAATTACTTTGTGTAAGTGTATTGATTTGTAGGTATCAATTTATTATTTTGCTTACATCTCATTTAGTCATTTTACTCCAAAGCCCCATCAGGACATTATGTTTTTCAATCAATATCATGCGCTTGCTCTAATCTCTAGCAAGTAAAAAATTCTGCCTTAGAAACTGGTTTCTCTATAAAAATGACACCTACAGGGCCTTTCAAATGAATTCATGCGGGCTATGAATATGTTGTCAATTTATCGATCAGGATCTTTAATAGACTGCAAAAATAATCTCCTTTTTTTCTCACTCACAGGACCTGCTTGTTTCTGAGGTTTTAAAAATGAAGAAAGTTTACAGATGGAACACGATTAGACACGAGAAAGTTTCTGACTAACATCTAGTCCCGTCTTTAAAAAAAAATCCATTAAGCTGTCACAGTCGTCTCAGGACATAAAAGTACATCTGACAAGTTATAGGAGTCACCAATTAATTCCAAATAAAACGGCATTAATGAACTAAATGCGATATGCTATTGTGAGGATTCCCTTGAAAGAGCTCTGGGTACAAAGCTTCTTCCAGAAAATTTACAAATACTATTGAAAAGACCCCTAAAAGTGTATAAAGCAGGAACAGTTTTCAGATCCTATTTTTTAAATCAAACAAAAAACATTTTACTATTATACAAGAAAGGTGAGCAAGGCTTCACAAGGACATAGCTGCTTAAAGATATAACGCTACAAAGCTGTCATAAGATATTTCTCTTGCTGACTTTTCTAAGCAAAAAAAAAGACCAGCCAGTGCTGTCAGAGTCCAACACCCCCTGACACTCAGTACTAGATGCTGTAGTGAGAAGAGGCCCCCTGACAGCCAACTTCCCAACACGCCACAGCTCTGATGCCCCAACGCCACACACATTCAGCAGCTCTGACACACAAACGCACTGAAAGCTCGGCTTTCAGACTCTCAAACACTGACGCACCCAGAACCCACAGCTCTAGACACTGTAAAACTCCAGTGGTCTGACAAACTGGCATACTGAGCATTCAGCAGATCTGACACCCCTGCACTCTACTTCATTAGTCACCAACTGAAGGACCACAATTGACCGATCGATCATGGAGCCTCTGACAGTCGGTCTAAGTCCTCAGTCATCTTTTTTTTCCAACCTAAAGCAAGGCATAAAATAAAACTCTGTCGATGACTGCAACAGACCAAATGCTTTCAAGCCAATCGTGGTGACACAGAGTTATGAGTTGACCTCTGCAATGTGACATTATGTGGCATTTATTCATTACAAATGCAGAACTGAAAAAAAAGAAAAAAGCTTATTGTGTGGGTTGCTTGTCTACTGAGCTGCTGGATCCAACATACAGACACTCCACACACACCACAGAGATCTGACACACAGACACTCCAAATGCTCCGCAGATCTGACACACACGCTCAATATGCTCCTTGGATCTGACACACAGACACTCTACTGACTGAAGTGATGACACATTCAGCTGCTCTAACACACTGACCATTTACAAAAAAAAAAGACAGAAGTCAGGCAAACCGTGAAATCATGGGTGACCAAAGGAAACCAGGGTGTGCAGTACCTGGGCTGGCACTTTGCAGGATTGCCACAGCTTTGCCACCAGGAGCCGAACACATATCCAGCACAGTTTCGTCGTCCTTCACCCCCAGGGCCAGCACTGGCAGCAGGGAGGCTGCATTCAGGAGGTAGTACTGCTTGAGCTGTCCAGGCCGGTAATGCTTGGAGGGGAACCTCAGGGGCTCCTGGTGAATAAAACACTGCAGGGAGCTGGAGCCTTCCGGCAGGAGGCTGGAATACCCCAGGGTCTGTAGCTGCTGCTGCAGCTTGTGGGAAAGACGGAACCGGTTCAGCATCACCGCGTACTGCCAGCACTGGGGCTGCAGCAGCACCTCCCTGGACAGAACGCAGAGATCTCAGTAAGGGCTTTACTTGCAGGAACTTTTGAAGTGTTATGGTGGATGTACCTAACCATAAGCTTTATGTAACTAAGCAATTTCTGCCAGAGATGTTCCTAAGTGACATGCTGAAAAAACAGGAGTGAAAAGTCAGAAAAATGTCCTTTTAATGTCCATTCATAAATGTCCGCATTTAATGTCCATTCATAAATACAGGGTACAAATTATCAGTGCAATCTGCAGGTACTTGAAAGATTCTGTCAATAACAGTGTCAGTAGTTAGTAGCCAGAGCCCACAACTATATATTAAAGCAAATATTGGTGCTTTGAAGCAACGGACAGCAAGAAATACTGTAGAGTCATTTACTGCTTCTGCCAGCAGGCAGTTAGTGTGTTTCTTACACTAATGACTACAAGACAACAACTATAACATGCAATTTCAAAACAAATGGCCACATAAAATATATATTTGAAAATAATACACATTTCAAATATTTCATTGTTGTTATTCTTCATTTTTTGTATCACAGATGTGCTTATTTGCTTCTCACCTCCTGAGTATAACATCCTACCAGCAGCTCAGCTTAAGATCAAATCGGTAACACTGATCAATTCCACTCTGATTGACAGCAGAAAAAGTGAACATGTGATCAGGGACACTGTTTGCTTCACACGGCAAGAAAATGTACAATAGTCAATTTATGCTGATCAGGGATTATGGAGCTATATGATGATCTGTGCAAGTATTACAGATATTTACATCCATAAATGTGATATGTAAACACATGAACATCATCAGAGTTCATAAATGGTGTGTGTGGTACTTTAATAAACGTAAAAAAAATACTTAAGTGGTCCAGGATGTGGAGAATGTTAAGAAATACAGGTTACAATAACAAAACAAAATCAGGTTATTTTTGGTTTCTTAAGGAAGGAGTTTTCAGCCAGAGGTCCAATGACTGCTGATGTTGTCGAAGGCATCTCACTGATAACAGACACTCAGCAAATCTGCTCAGATAGGACATACATTGCATGCGTTTTTTTCTGCTTTTGATATACGACTAAGACGTAAAGACTGACTTTATTCAGACTGGATACTTGTTGAGCTAGATCGTTGCTCTAAGGCAATCACCCATCTTAAGATAATCGCAATAACTAATACATTCCCAATCATGAACAGCAGAGAGCGCTACAATACTTCGGCGATTAAATAGTCAGGAAGAAGGTGCATATATTTAAAGATATTCGATCAAATATATAGCAGTGAATTTGAAAAGAGAAACCTGGCTTTAGCCCACAAATGACCGAGCTCCGCATAGTACAGCTCATCGAAGTGCTCCAGCACACGTTCACACACTTTCCGCCGAGGACGGGTGTTCCCCTGCAGAGAGAATATATATATATACGAGTTGCTTTGGAAATGAATTGTACACAAACGTAAAAAAAAGGTTATGGGTTTGGTTAGTTGAATTAAAAAAAGACTACCATGTATTAAACATAACAGCCTCGGGTTTTACAAACTTAAATTTTGAGCAACATTTCGATTTTAACGAGCACCACTTGCGGATCTGTATAAGCTTAATAAAAATGCTCACTTGTATCTTGGTTTAAAGATGTTTGCCCACTTATTGCTCATCCATGTTGTATTGCCGTATTTAATATCGTAACATTCTGGGAGTCCCGTTGATTTTATACCGTTTTTAAAATCTTGTAGCATCTTAAACTCGAATGGTATCTTACTGATTCATAACATTCTCTTACCTGAGTTTTTACACATTTCCCAGTACCTCCGTGTGTTTTATATCTCTTGTGTTGATGAATATCACGGTCTAGCTGTCGATGAAGAAATTGTCTGCATTTAACATTAAAAACGTTTGAACATCGACTAGCCAGGAAAAGTAAGTGGTGTACTCCACTGCAATAAAAGCCGAAGAACATTTCATTCTATATTTTCCAAATTTATATAATTTACTTCTAAAAATGCAGCTTATTTCAGTCTGACAGGGGACAATTTAGATGGCCGCACATTGTCCGTCATTATTTGTGACCCCACCACTACCACACCATACACATATGTTCCGCTCTAATCTAAATTAATTCCACCTTTAAACTCGAACGCATCAAACATGCCCCGCATTTATTTTAAACTTAAATGTACATGTGACGTGAGTAGCTCTAGAGTAAACCGATCTGATTTTGATCATCTGAAAACTTCTTTTTCTAGCAACAAAACTATTTTAAAATCTCTGTTGCCATAAAGGATTGAACATTTTTAGATAATAATGTACTACCACCACTTGGTGACTTGGTTCACCTTCAAATCTATCGTGAAGGTGAACTCCAGTTTAATTAATCATAGACAAAAGACAGCTTGTCTCCAAGCAAAAATACGTGTATTAAACTCAAGCAAAAATCTTATGCTATGATAAAGTGTGTGGAATGTACCATAACCTTTTCACTTAAGTCATACAAAATATATATTATAAAATGAACACAATATTTGCAATCATTTACAGTAAAAAATGAAGATTTACAAAAACAGTACGGAGCATATCATTTACTTTAAATAGCATCTGTGTTGCTTAGAAACCAAACACAGCACACAGCAAGACATTCATTACTAATTCCTTGTGAATTTTGATGCTAACCTATTTATTTTGCATCTTAAAGAACCCAGGGCAAAACAATATTTTGTATACAAAGTAAAAAAGAAATTAAAATGTAAAATATTTTTTAAATAAGTTTTGTCCAACCAGCTTATGTAACAGCCTTAAAAGTATATAAAGTTCTCTGATCTGATATGTTTTATTGAGCAAGTTGCAGGGATTAAGAGCACTTTTATATTTTAATTGGCACACTCTTACAAACAGTTGTAGGGGGTACAAGAAATATCACAGACTTAAACAGAAGTGTCAGCAAAATATTATATCTGGAGTATTGTTTGGTTTTGTTTGGTATCTATGATACACGTTACATCTAGTCTGCAGCTCTATCAAAGCATAAAACCAATTCTATACTGAATAAGCACATTTTGTATTTCACTCTTAAAAGTGTAATTTCAAGTTTCATGTGTAGTTGTACCACATCCTACACTGGCTGTAGTTGTGTGTATTCAGCAGATCTACAAAGAATTCAAATAGGTGATTACTTCATAATTGACCAAATTGCAGGACACTTTTTTACTGTACAGTATATAACATATACACTTACAAAATACTGTATATTTTGATGTTCTTGTTAGTCTCCTTTTCCATCAGTAATAGAACACTTAGTTCCTGATTGCATTTTTATGTGTTATGTTGTTTTGTTGTGTTGAAAAGGCTTGAGGCAGTCATGTCTCTAAATCTCTCTTTGTTTTTTGCCTATAACATTTACAGTAGATGCATTGAGATCTCACTGAAGTGTCCTTGATGTCCATGTTGAGCTGATCCTTGCCATGCTGTACACGCAGAGCAGAGGACTTTACAAGAATACACCTTTTCCTAAAATCTGCTTTATGTGCTCTTTTACCTTTGGTATATTTACTTAAAATTTCACTCAGGTTTTTTTGAAGAATGTTTTTGTTGCTGCATTTAAATTGATCGATTCATTTATAATGTAATGTAATATAATGTAATGTTTCTTTATTAGCCCTATACAATTTCTTGCATTAGGAATTCATCTTTTCGCATACCCCAGCTTTTCTCCATGAGACACACAGACAGATACACAGACAGGGAGAGAAGCTTGGGGTCAGAGCACAGGGTCAGCCATCGTACGGCGCCTCTGGAGCAGTTGGGGTTATGGGCCTTGCTCAGGGGCCCAACGGAGTAGGATTCCTCTGCCAACCGCGGGATTTGAACCGGCAACCTTCCAGCCACAGGCACAGATCCTTAGCCACAGAGCCACCGCTCCACCCCATTTAAAGTCTGGTACTCCCAATCTGTCTTTAAAATGACACTTAAATGACACTTAAAGCACAGAAACCTACAATGTGGATTAAAATAAAGCAATTAAAGCAATCATAAACTAGTTTTAAAAGAATTCTACATTGTCAATGAGGCGCCTCACACAAAACCGCCTCATGCTCTGCTTGTGCCTTCTTATTACTTAGAAACATGTCAGTGCTCAGAAAACCTGACATCACCTCTCGGGCACAAAATATGCAAATTGTGTGCTTTAAGAATTTTTTCTTAAAAAAAAGATGATGTACAAAATTAAAAAAATAAAGTCATTTCAGAAATCAAATTGTTACAGAAAACATTTTGCTTAAAGTAGGTGACAGTATGCAATTTATCCAAATCAACTGATCTATTTACATGAATGAATGTGTTATCAATTACATATAGAAAGCAAGGTGTGCAAATAAACATTTTCATTATTTCACATTACACTGAAGCTAGTCTTAAAATCATGTTAAATGTCAGTTTTTCATCACATGTGTCTGAAGGGAAACATTTTTGTACAAAGAGATAACGATAAAATGACAAAGGATTAGAGTGCATCCCATCTGATCAATTCAAGCTGCTGTAAACAAATACTTTAAAACATTTATTAAGATATAAAAGAGAGTGAACACAAAACAGAAACCTTAGTCTGTACAAATACTGGCTTAAAGCAGTAGAAAAGTAAAATACAGTATGTTGGCCCAAGTATTATTTACGTTTTTTGTTGTGTGCTTTTTGAAGTCCAGACAATGTGAAGAGATGTGAAAGTCTTCATGAAGAATTCCTTCTCACATTTCTTTGTTGGAGGTATACTTTTGAAAATAAATTATACCTTAGGACTAGGTTCATTTGCATGAAGTTTTTCAGATTAAAAACTCCACTGAAGCACAGAAATGGGGTTCTTCTGTGGAAATCAGCCGGCCCTCTGTTCAATGTCCTGTTGTGGAAGTGGCAGCTCATCTAAGCTGCTCATCAGCATGGTGATGCAGAGAATGCAGTCCTGCCCAAAGGCGTGTTGAATGTGAAGACGCAAAAAGCACAAGGTACTGTAAGTGATTTGTCAGAGTAAGAGAACAATCGCTGAGGAACTAGGAAATGACATCATGAGCGTCACTGTTAGGTCTTTGCCTAACTGTGACAGGAGGAAGGGGTTTGCCATAGAAATCTGTGAAGAGGGAAAAAAAGAACACAAATCAATAGCTGAGTTAGCAGTTCCTCTGCGCATTGTATTAAAAATATTGCAATGTTAATATTGCTCATTGTTAATCTGCTGCTATGATGCATGCAATGTCAACACAAATTTGATATGAAAAGGTGCTCAACCTTCAGAGGTATATGGGTTGGAAAGAAACAGAAGTGAATTGAATTCCCTTTGAATTGAACTGAAAAGAAAATGGCATTTGTCATACTTGTGAATATTTTGAAGTAAATACAAGAATGGCCAGCACAGCTACTGGAGCATAATGGCCTCAATGAAGGTAACTGCCCTTTATGATGGCACTGGCCTGGCAGATACTGTAGGTAGGCTGGGGCTAGGAGGAGAATCAAACCCTCTATTTGCATGACTAGCGCAATACTCTACCAACTAAATTGGTAAACTAGCCATTAGGAAAGTGCTTTATTTGTGCTTATTTTAGAAACCCAATCTGCTCTATAGTGTCATTAGATGTCAATCACACTCTTCTTTCTAAAGCTAATGCTAGACTTTAAGGATTAATTTGTGGATTATACATTGCAAAATCAGTTTAAACTGCAGCTATATAGACTTGCAGATTAAAATCTTTTATGTCCACATTTGATACCAGCACTAATGCTCAGGATATGATATAAATCAGGTGGGACTGTCAAGGCCCTAAACCCCAGGTGTGTAGATGTAACTATGACATCATGCACAATCCATAAACCTAATACACACACTACTAGTCCTGATGGACACGCAGTTTATTTAACAGAACTCTTTGTTTTGAAGTTCTTCATCTACATGATCCACAAACATTATGTCACAAATAGCTTAGGACAATTCCTAAGGATACTGGTGCAATATGATTCTTCCCTACAGTACACTCCATTTTCTGATTTGAAATGCCATTATTGTGGCAAAATAATCATATAATTATAGCTAATTCAATATCGAGAAAAACAATAGGAACTTTTTTTACTCTTTTATTCAGAAACACCCAGAAGCCTAAAGTGCCCCTGTGCTCTGATCACAAATAATTACTGGAAATGACTTAAGTAGACTGCTAGTTCACTTCCATTATGTATTTCCTTGTGGATTTTGAGGTAAATAAAGCACTTAAGGTCACAGTCTTCAATGCAAAAATTGTGAAGTGCTAAACTTACATTTAGGGGAGGTGAAAGAGAAAAAGAGGCATGCATTTTAGTTAAATGTCACTGAAAATTCTCAAAAAGGATTAGTGAGTTTGTTAAATATAAAGGCAGGCAGGAAATTGTCATGGCGATGAATGCAGGAACAACCTCAGCACGTGCACAAGCATATACAGCATGGTCAGCATGGAGGGCCTCGATGGGAGCTCAAAGACATGCCGATGAACACCTGATACATTTACCCGAATGTCGTGCATCACCAAGAGGTTCGAGTTTGGGAAGTCTAGTAACTTTGGGGGTACCCCATCCAACTAAAAGAAACGTAAACAACACAATTTTGTGAACCCGTCTGTCTCGCATACTGTATGTAATTCCAGCAGAATTCTGGAGAGAACATTTTCCTTCCACAAAGCGATCAGGCTTGAGATTTAATACCCTCTGATTTACTTGTCTAAAACGAACTATTTAAATTGTTTTTTTTTCTGAAGGGAAAAATTTCTTTACATTATAAATTTCTTACTTATTTCTTACATTTTACAGTAGGATAGCTGAGCTGATATCACTACAAAAACTATCTTTTGTATCTCAGAATCACTTCAAAAACTCTTTGAACAGCGTAAAAGCATCACAAACCAATGATATGTGATTCACTGCTTGTTTATTGGTGTGTCTTTTTGTTAAAAATCTCTGAAATACCTTCGTGTTTTATAGACAGTGCCTGTCGCTTAAAAGAAAATATGTATCAAAATGAGGCTTGAATGATAAAGAAGTGGGTTTTATTGGGGGAGCAAGGACAAACCCCACTCCGCTGGCAATGGGAGAGTGTCCTTCTGCTCAGTGCTCACCAGGAGGGGGCGGAGGGGCTGGGCTCTCAGACACGGCTTCGTCTGTGCTCAGGGGGTCAACACGGTGCTTCCTCTTCAGCCAAAGCTTCTTCGACTTCTTTCTGGTTTGGTCTGCAAAAACACAAAGACAAAAATATTTTCATCTCTTTCAAACAATACTGGTTTTGCTTCAGGCACGAATGCTGAATTAGGCTTTTAGGTGAGCCCTGTATTCAATGAGGAGTATGGCTTACTATTCCGTTCAATAGTAGAAGCTCTGTTGTTGTCACAGCCCATGTGGGTGCTGTACTTTGGGTTTCTTCAAGAACAGCTGGGTGAGATGCTTGAATCAATTAAGTACTAAGTACTAATAGGTCAGACAGGCTGAATGGCCTCCTCTCATTTGTGACTTCTCTACTTTCTTAAAGAAAGCAGGGAAAAGGTTCTTCTTTGATAACCTTTTTTAAGATTACAGTTAATCATTTTTTAACAACACGTGCCCTTTGTGTTTTGAGGGAGACAGTACACCAGCACCTAACTACAGTAAGGCAGGGCAGTTTCAGTGGAGAGTTTGAGACAACAGTAAGAATACGGAGGTGAAAAGGGCATTTTTACCCAAGTCGGTGCTGTCGGGTGTCTGCCTGTCGCTCTCCTCCTCCCCCTCTTCTTCCTCCTGCTGCAGCTGCTGGCTCAGTGCGGTGCTGTAGTTGTGCAGCATGCTGTTGTCATTATCCCTGGGGCTGTGCTCTCCGCCACCTGCCTCCATCTCCTCTAACTGCCCTGGCATCTGGGGTGCAGCCTCCACCTTATTATCTGACTGGTTGCTCTGTTTCTCTTTCTGTTTTCTCAGCTTGTCTTCATTCTAAATCCAAGAGACCAAGACAGTCAACTGCTACAGAGGTGAACATATATCTAGACACAGGGGTAGATGGACACATTAACATATTAACATATTATTTATTTTGTTAAGGAATGTTAATATAGTTTGATCACTGTTGTCCAGAAAGACCATCTTGATCACGGTCTGCAAAAATTGTTATCAATGGCACATGTGTGTCTGGTGAGATCGAGAATGTTAAATTACTGACTACGGTAATTATTAACTTGTCTTATTGTTTTCAGAATGTTTCAGAAAACGTTCAGTTTTATTTCAAGACAAAAAAATGCACACTTGCAAAACTACAAGTGAAAGACTAAAAATAACATGTGACAGAACATCTGAGTTGATTTACAAGCTCAGTTAAACAGAATATAATTTTTCAGCCTAGAGATACCGCTGCAGGGGAGGCCAAAGGATGGATATCTAAAGACAAGTAAAAGGAATTCCATTCTTATACTATCTGTTTAAATTTTTATTATTTGTCTGGCGTTTGCCCAGTCTTGGATTTTGTCTAAATCTTTCTTAAGATGCTTTGCTGCTTCCACAATGTTTTCTAGTCTTCATATTTTGAGATCAAATGCAAACCTGAGTAACTTATTATACCAGAGTCTATTATTATAAATCGGCCAGGGCCAGGTGGAGCATTCACCCTTTATTTTTATCTGTTAATATCCATAAACCAGTTCTCAGTCCAAATATACTATATGCATTGCCTTAAATGCCTGCCACCTGCAATTTAAGAAGCAATCTTTAATGAGGAACTTGTATCAGTTCTCTGCTTGTATACACTACATCATATATTATGTAAATTACTACTGTTGTTTCATTAGAGAAATCTAAGCATATTAGTAAAGTAAGACCTTAACCTTTTCTAAATGCATATACTGTAGAGTGTGCTCAAGAATGATATTGGTATATAGTATAAATATTCTAATTTTGTTCTAATGAGTGTTTCCACAACTTTCCATGTAATAACAATTATTGGTCTACATTACTTGAATTATTGTTTCCGAAGAACTAGCGAAATATCTCCAGGGCTTGATGTTTTATCTTAAGTGCTTCAAGTACAGTACCTGCAACATGTCTCCTGTTTCTATGCTCAAGTAAAATAACAATGAACTTTTGAATTTCCTAAATCTGTGGCAAGTTGTTGATTTGTTTTCTTTCTTAACAACAGGGGATGTAGTATTATATATATTTTCAATTTTTCCTATTATCTAAATCAGTGGTTCTCAAACTGTGGTACGCGTACCGGCAGTGGTACGTGGCGTGCCGCCAGGTGGTACGCCAAATGACCCTGGAATTGCATTGTGTGTGCTGAAAAAATCGGGACGGGTTTTCATATTTTGTATTTTTATACGTGTCGAATACGCAGCCTACGTACTACGATACAGTGCACGCTAATACTTCAGTGGACACAAGAGATACTCTGTAATTCTATACCACTCTATAGGAATGCGTGCTACGGACGCAAGTGACCGATTGTATTTAAAAAAGCTACTGTATCTCCAGCAAATAGGGAGAAAGGAGAATGTGCGTGATTTTGGAACAATGCCAACGTTGTAAACACAGGAATGCATAGAAATGCGTGCTATCAACAGAAAAATATTTAAGAACTGTTCTAAGTTAATTTGAGAAAAATACACCGAGCGTCTCCGTGTTTCTCTCCCATGCGCATGAAATAAATACTTAAAATAAACACTGAAATAAAAACGGAAACGTGGAAAAATGCAAGCTTGCGGATTGCTAAAGCAGGTAAGCCCCACACTATTGTGTGTGGAGAAAAAGCTGCTGAACAGCTAGACCTGCTGCCCCCCCCGAAAGACACAGTCATTCATAGAATTATTGAAATGAAGGATTATATCAAAAGTACGCTGACAGCGCGCGTTAAGATGAGCAGATGTTTTTCACTGCAATTAGATGAGTCTGTAGTCGATTTGGCCAATTTGCTCGTTTACGTTAGATACGAGTTTGAGGGTACGTCCCGTGAGGACTTTCTGTTCTGTAAGCCGCTACCTACAGGAACTACAGGAGAGCACATATTTCAGCTTCTGAATGAATTTATCGAAGAGAATGGCATCGACTGGATAAAATGTGTCGGAGTTTGTACAGACGGTGCTAGAGCAATGACAAGCCGACACAGCGGTCTAGTTGCACGAATTAGAGAGGTTGCTCCAGAAATTAATGGTTGCATTGCAACATACACCGCGAGACCTTTGCCGTCAAGAAAATGCCTGACGATTTAAAAACTGTTAGACTGTTGTGAATTGTATCAAGGCTCGAAAAATTAATTCACATCTGCTTTGCTCAACTAAACAGGCTCACCCCTCTCACTGAAATGGTGCTTTTTTATTTTTGTGTGTTGTTTTTTTTTCTGTAAAACACTTTGAGAAGCCACATTTTAATATATCAAACAAAGTTTATTATTATAATCTTTATTATATGTATGTGTGAGTGTGTGTGCACATGCGCTCATGTTGGTCATTGATAATTTCTGGGGTTCCTATGAGATGATGACTTGTAGGTGGTACTTGGATGCTTTGGTTGGATTAGGGGTGGTACTTGGTCCAAAAAGTTTGAGAACCACTGATCTAAATGATTATGACTTCTGAGACACGCTTGAGTATTTACAGTTGGTTTTCTGCTGTAATACTGATTTTCTTTTATTTGTTTCCTGTTGAATGTGTTTCTATCTCTGTCTCAGACTTTCTAATTCTCTTTTTTAGCTTTTCTCCCAGTTCATTACTTACCTTTTCCACTACCAGCATTGCTTGAGTTCTTTCAATCAAGTGTACCGAATCAGGTTGGCATAGAATCCCCTCTCACTGCCCCATACAGGCCAGCCTTGAAAGGCCAAGAGGGTGCAGGGAGCCTCTCTGTTTCTCTCGCTAAGGCACATACCTCTGTGATGACATGGCTGATGGGTTGGAAGGGGTTCGCCATAGTACCATCTTCCTCCTCCTCTTCCTGGACGGTCCGTCCCTCTTGCTCGGCCTGCACCCTCTCTCTCTGTTCCCTGTTGAGGAAAACACTCCAAATATGTAGGCAAGTCGAGAGAAGAGCACTGAGACCGAACAGACTCCTGTGCATTCCAGCGCAGCCCTAAAAGGGAGGATCCCAGAGTCCCATTAGTAATAGTTTCCAAGAGATCCAGAGGAGTCATTCTTTCAATAAAGGAGGCCATTCCTGACATAAACGTTATCTTTTGGAAGAACCATTTGTTTTAATAATTATGGTGGTTTTCTACAAGCTCTGTTTTACAGCTACATAGATGAAACGGGTTTCCTATCTTTCTCAAGAGGCATATTTGTTTTCTTTCAACACTTGCAATATGGAGTCTACATAGTATGAAACCTCTTTTTTATCTGTGTCTTGCAAAAGCACCCTCTTCCTTCCAAATTATTTTTCTGTGCAGGTCTTCCTGACATTTGACTTTGTTCACACATAAAAGACTTTTTGAGCATTCAAGTTTTGAAAATGAAAAATTTTAAATTTAACATTTTTTAAAATTTAAAACTATTCATTTTAAAAACTGTAGACATCTTTTAAAATTCAACAAAATGGGACAACAATGGAAGGGGGTAAATACTTTTTTATATTCTATATTGCACTGTATATTCTTTCACCAGTATAACTAAAACAAATAAATATTTCAAAAGATATTATAAGGTAGGAAATCGCATCAGAAAGGGGAAAGGAGAATGAAAGACAGCTAATGAAGCTTTCATTAGACAAACTATTTTGACACCTGCTTCAACACTTTGAAAAGTTCTGCATGATTCTGAACTTTTTCCTATAATTACCCTGACTTTAAAACGTGCTTTACGTCCTCAACATTTGAAAAGTGCTTTCCTGTGTGGTATCATCATTTTATTGTAAGTGAATATGCCTTGCCATGTTTCCTCTGTGTGCTTTGCTTTAACAAAAAAATTATACTGCATCATTATTAGGAAAAAAATGCTGTCATGGAAATGTTGGGCCGTACCTTTCCTCTCGAACCCTGCGCACACGCTCAGCTCTCTCCCGTTTCTCCTGCTCCTCCTGGGCCTTCTGCTCTGCCGTGTCCTTCTGCACACGCTCATTTATCGCCTCGTAGTCTTTGGCGATGTTGTTCAGCAGCCAGCTAAGACCTTTCCTGATGGACTTATCCAGCTTTTTCCCATACCCAATAACAGCTGAACAGGGCTCCTGGAAGAGGTAAGTAACATACAATCATTTTCTAATTAATTTATCCAATACAGGGTGGCAGGAGAGCCAGAGCCTATACTAGCAAGCAACAGGCACAAGGCAGGGTACAACCTGGATGGGACACCAGTCCATCACAGGACAAATGCAAAGACAAAAGTATGTTTTGGGACTGTGGGAGGAAACTGGAGCCCCAGGAGGAAACCCACACAAACACAGGGAGAACATACAAACTCCATGCTGGAAGCAACTCAGGTCGACAATTGAGTCCCAGATCTGTGAGGCAGCAATGCTAACCACTGCACCATCATGCCGCCCCACAATTTAACTTACTGCAATCACAATACAGTTGGGAAGCACCAGAAAGTTCACTACTTGGTGTAAAACAATATGTAATTCTAGACCTAGAAAATAAAAAATCAGGGCTGGCACTGTACGCATGGAGACAAGCTTCTATTTAGCTTCTTTGGAAATGTATTTTCTTCCTGTAAAAATGACCTCCTTATAATACTGCACAAACACAACTGATGTAATTTAAACATCAACATTTTTGATTGACACAAAAAACTATGTGTGCTTTACTGTGCAGCCATCACAACAGTGCCTGTCCTCAAAAAACTTTTAAAAAGACTGAGGTTCTGCCTTTGTTTCCAGCCATAAGGAAGGTTAACACAATTCATCATAAACCCAGTGGTGTTTTCTTAATTAAACCTGTATGGTTTTTCTTTGTAAGAATTTACTGAATGGGGAGTAACTATTTCACTGCAGTAATGTTCTCTTTTATTTGAAAATCAGAAAAGAGTTTGCACTTTATTCAAAAAGCATCAAAAAGAAGACCTACTGACATTGGTCACTGCCAGATATAAAATTACATGAATTCATTAAATTGGAGATGAATGCATAGACTGCTTTGCATGATAAAAAGCTGTACTTTATAACTTCTACTAAGAGAGCATTCTGTATATAAATACAATATATGCATGTCATAGTGAGTGGCTTTCACTCCTACATTTAAGGTTCACATGTACATTTCCTCACAGTTGTACAATCTGATACACAAAATGTCTCAGGAACACTTACAATTTGACACAGGCATTTGTTCTCATTCACCAGTTTTTCCAGAGAAAGATACTCAATGATGTCGGCTTCTGCCAAGGCCCCATCTCGATCCTGCTTGTTAGCCAGCCTGAAAGAGAGCAAAGCCTTCTATGAGTTGTCATGGGTCACAGGCATAGATTAAATAAAATGATGCAAGCATGGCTATTACTGACAAATGAGTAAATTTATCACAATGCAAGCCACACCTTTGAAACTACAATTTAGTTTCTATAATAATAATAATCATAATAGCTTCCACTTATATAGAACACAGAGATTCAGGACTTCGGTTTTACATCTCATCAGAAAGACGGTGCCTTTTTTATAGTATAGCATATACTATATAGTATATAATATATACTGGGGTATGAGACTGACAGACCGCGGAGTGAGCACTCCCTACTGGTCCCACTAATACCTTTTTTAAAAGCAAAATACAAATTAACGGGTTATAACACTTGTTAAGAAGTTGAGATACAGAAAAGTGCAGGAAGTATTTAGCCTAGCCTGTAAATGGGTTATCTGAACTAATATTTTCAATTGAAATAATTTCTGATCAGGTCTGTATTGAAAGACAATTACTACATACTGATACAAACATAAAAATACATGTTTTTCCCCCAAACTTCAGTTTTGTGGTAACTCTTTGCAAAATCCTTATGCAATAAGTAGATTTCACACTGTGTATCTTTTTTGCAGGTTTCTGTGACATTCAATCTTCTTCAAATATATAGTATGATTGTGTTTGATCATTACAGTTTTGAAAAAGGCTAATATGAAAAATATATATATATATTGTTTGTCATCAAGTTGTGATATTACTGGAAGGGGGTGAATACTTTTTAAGACATTGCACATTAGTATAACAAGCACTGTACCGCAAACAGCAAATATTTGACACAACAACTGTAAGTCATGCTTCCAGAATTCAGCAGTAAGTTAGTCGCTGAACTGATGCACAGCTTCCTTGAAATGATTCATATCAAAACAAGGATAATGCCATTAATGTTTTAACAAAACAACTATTTGTTGTTATGAAAGCATAAACACTGAGCTAAGTACATGGCAAACTAGTGCAACAGTTACACTGTTTGGTTTACAGTACATTGGTTTTAAAGAGAAAAGCGAAAGGGTTCTGTTGTAGTAAAACCACCAAAAAAGATCTGCCAATGCCAGATGACACCTGTACCTCTTGGTTTATATCAAAGAGGAAAGCAAGTGTGACCCCCACCCCACCCCTCCCAGTCCTGCTTTGCCCATATCTTTACTCCTTCACCCACGCACAAACCCACATCATCAACTCCCTTTCTTCCAGTGTGTAATACCACTTCACAGAAAAATAAAATAAAACTACTGCTGTGAATTTTGCTTTGGGCAAGCCTTTTATTTTCCTAATATGAATACTGGTACAAAAATTGCTAAACCGGTTTTCCACTCTCGAGATGACTCACCAAATCCAACAGGTCTGACAGTTCTGTTACCGAAAAAGCATTGTTTTCCCAAATATTTGTCCTCATCCAGAAGTAGGCAGAACTTGGGACATTTGAGACATTTACATATATGTTTTATAAAGTACATGTGGAAATTACGATGTTAAGTATATCTACTTAAGGAGAAAATAAAATGTTTTCAACTATAATGCCTAGTTTTAGAAAACTAGATTAAAAAGCAGCAGTCACTGCAATTAAAGTACAATATAAAAAGCAAGGTAGGATGTCCTATTCTGTTCTTGAGGCTGTGCAGTAATGGAAGTACTGTCATGGGTAATATAAGAAAAGAAGCAGCTGTGTTATACCAAAGTCAAATCATTGCATTATTTGTGACAAGCTGCGCAAAAGTTCTCCTTTCTTCATAGTATGGTATGGTGCGAAAGGAGTGTTCGATCAGCTTTGCAAATCTCATTACAATTACATCAAGGTTCATATAGAGATTACTGGCATACAGTATATCACACTATAAACCAGGGACAGGTTTATGTTAGCTTGAGAAACAGAGTAATGTAACACTGCTAAAATCTTAGGAATTCACAATCATGTGAACATATGGATAAGTAGATGTTTGTTGTTTTCTGCAAGTGTAACAACCACCCCCACACCCCACCAAATCCATCTTTAACCTTGAATGGAGATCCAGCACCACATACAGCTGAATTTTCACACAATGGTTTATAACCATCAGCACACAGAGAGCTGATCTTAACGCTTACCAAGAATGGAACAGACAGGTGTAGCAGATAGCAGAACTTGACTGATTGCCAAATTTTCCTTTGTAGGTGAAGGCTGTCAGTCTGGAATCTTAAATATGCTAAATTAATGTTTAACATTCTATTAGAATAAAAAAGTGCAGCCATTCCAGCGAATGCAAGAGTGAACTATATTAACACTATATGATACGTGTATGTACTGTATCAAATAGATATAATATTTACTTTTTTTACTGACAAACATTGCATTATTTTTCCTTTCGTGAGAAGGCAAGAAGCATTTGAAATGATAGCAGTCTGAGATTTTTTCAATTATAACCCAGCTTTAGGCACCAAACAGAATTAAACAAAGCTTACGCAAAATATAACTGTTGACATTTTAAACAAACAATCAAGAGTTGAGAAAAATAAGTCTTCAAATATTTGAGCAATTTTTGAAGATTCTAAATTAAGCTGCTTTTCACATCAGTCTGGAGCAGTGACTGTTCACATCAGTGACCCAACACCTGAAACCTAACCAGGTTTGCTCTCTCAGGCTGATTCTGGTCCAGGAGGATCTGATCTGCTTGCCTGAAAGTAAGGTCTTGTGGTCCTACTTATTTCAGAGTTAGAACCAAGAGCTCTTCTTCTGGGTTCTACAGGACAGGAGCCAAGGAGAGACCCCACTCAAGCCCAGGAGAGAGCCCAAGACTACTACTAACACTTAAACTGCTAATACAAAAAGTGTAAATTGAGCACAAAAAGTGTAGTGCATCTCAAAAAGTATGACAGAGACCTACCAGTCCTTTGTGTTTTCTTTTCTTTTTCTGAGCCCATTAACGGAATAAACAACTATGATTAATTGACTGTAAACGTACAGATCCTCTTCCTCTAGGACAGGCTTGGGCACACCTGATATAAGGAACTATGTTTTACAATAGACATTATGTTTATCAGGTTTATCTAGAGTGGACTGTATTTCAACACCTAAATGATCAATCTAATTTTGCACATTACTCTTTTTTCTCCCACAGGATAATACTTTTGGTATCTTTACAAGGAATGTTTTATTACATTAGCGCAAGCAAAAACTTTATTTCACCCAGCAATACATTCCCTTGATATTACTTCCTGATACTGTTACTACATTTGTGTGCTATTAAAACACTCATGAATACCATAAAAAACAAAGGCGCTATTTCTACGTTTTATTTTTACGTTGGTTGCTAAGTTTTTCTCTCTTACTTTAAAAGAAAGTGTTATAAACACAAAATAAGTGTTTTAGACTAACATTCCCACTGCTAAAACAATAGCTTCTCGTATTCAGTGCACTGAAGGACGTCTGAAAACAATAAGAACTGTTTCACACTCAGGGGTAACCCCCTGAATACAATACTTTTGAGACAAAAGGCACTTTGAAAGTAAAACAGCATGCTTTCTTCCCCGTTGACATAATTACATCATCCTGCGATCAGAGATAGCCTAATAAGCCTCTGTCAGTTTCACCC
The DNA here is from genome assembly GCF_059453375.1 of Lepisosteus platostomus. Lineage (NCBI taxonomy): Eukaryota > Metazoa > Chordata > Actinopteri > Semionotiformes > Lepisosteidae > Lepisosteus > Lepisosteus platostomus. The sequence goes on along the minus strand of NC_142612.1, from coordinate 55,568,200 downwards.
TATTGGTCAGGCAGAGCACTTCTGTGGCTAGATGGGCTGGGCTTATAACTGGCTGAACCTGATTTCCCAGGAGCACTGTTTTTGTCTATCTGCTGTCCTGATGTCATGGTTAACTTTGACTTGAACACACGCTAGGTTCTTGGAATGTTTTCTTGAGCGATTTGGAGAGGTCAAAGCTAAAGCAAAATCTGTGCCCTGAGGACTTGTACCATGGGGAAATGCTCAGACTGACGGGAGTTTGTGTCGCTGTTCTTTTTCAGTACCTACCATGCTACTCGTTTCAGTGGAGCCAACACCTGCTTACATGTCCTTCCTGTGAAAGGTGTTTCAATCTTTGAGGAATACACAACAAGGTAACTAGAATTTTTCTCTAAAAATCTTTTCATACACATTTTCTAAGACAAAGAACAAAAGAAAGCTCTGTAGTGTTCTACAGACCATTATTTAGTGTTCTTTTTGTCATTCTTAGTTTTAAAAGTTTCTTTTAAGAAAAAAAAACAGGTTAAGAGTTTGAAATAGGAGGATTATTATATTCAGATGGGTTTTTAAAAGAACAAACAGAAGAACTATATGTAGAAGTCTGAATACATGTTTTTTTCTCATTTATAAGAAGTTTGCAAAAACAAAACTCAGAGGTTTTTAAAGTTTTACAAAACAACTTAACTGCAAGCAAGCAAAATGTTTTCAATATCACTCCACATCACGATACAGGATGTGGAGTGAACAGGTTTAACACTAGTTCACATAGGTGGAATCTGAACTATGTTCCGCTATCCATAGGAATCTATGTCCTGGGCTCACCCAGTCAATGCAGACTCAGTAAAGGAAGTAGCTACAGGTGAAGAAACTTGTCACAGCTCAAAACACAGGTTTGAGTTCCTCAAGGCAGACTCTAAAGCTTGCTACCAGAAAGAGAGGAGCACCAGTACAAGATGTCTTTCAGAAGGAAGAAGGAAGAGAGCTTGGTTAGAGCTAGGTACAGATACTGTATACATTCCTTTTAGCCTAATGTAGTTTGTTAATTTATTTATACAATCCAGGAAACATGAAGCAATGTGAAAAAAATGTTTGGCTTTCTCTTAGAGGTCAACGTTTTATGTAGATATTATATATTATAAAAACTACCAGAGACCATGTATTTGTAATTGTGCTATAATAATAATAATAATAATAATTGCTTACACTTATATAGCGCTTTTTCTGGACACTCCACTCAAAGCGCTTTACAGGTAATGGGGACTCCCCTCCACCACCACCAATGTGCAGCATCCACCTGGATGATGCGACGGCAGCCATAGTGCGCCAGAACGCTCACCACACATCAGCTATCAGTGGGGAGGAGAGCAGAGTAATGTAGCCAATTCATAGAAGGGGATTATTAGGAGGCCATGATTGGTAAGGGCCAATTGGAAATTTGGCCAGGACACCGGGGTTACACCCCTACTCTTTTCGAGAAGCGCCCTGGGATTTTTAATGACCACAGAGAGTCAGGACCTCGGTTTTATACTGGACAAAGTCATTTTAATAAAAGGTGGTACTGAAACTCAAAGCTTATTTTATTTAAAATGTTAACAGAATAAAGTTAATAAAAAGGTAAAGTCAATAAATTCACCAGTTTTGTTTTCAGCAATGATCTGCAAAGCAAACTTTGTGAATGACTGTATTTACAACATAGATCCTGTATCCAGACCAAGACGCACTGAAAGCCTTATCAACCATTTTTGCTGCATTACTGGCACAAGTGTCAGTAGTGTTGACTTACTACACTTGTTAAGTAGGAAAAAGGTTTTGACTTTAAGCCAACAGAACTGCAACGTCTACTTTAATAATAATATTGTAAGATGATAACCAAGTACATACCTTTACCATACAAACTAGTTTTATTAAAACATGTATTCCCTTTGCAAAGCTTCAAATGAGTAAAGAAGAATTTTGTTTGGTTCCTGTTTACTGTTGTAAAAAAAAACTCCTGGCTCCACAAAGATGACTATAATGGCGAGGATGAATGTTAACAATGGATTTCAAAAGGACTAAATGGTAAAATGCCTTCATTGGTAGTAAAAATTATGCCCATGTTTTATGTCTGGGGAAAAACATGACACTTTAATAAAAAGTAATCAAGAACATTAAAACAGAGTAAACTCACAGCCCCAAAAGTCCAATGAGAATTTAGAAATGTTATAAAATATTGTGTAAGAACTATCCCCGTTGAGTACAGCCTCATTTAGAAAAGTCATACTGAAAGCAAGAAACTGTTATGGACTATATTTTTTGCATATTAAGATTAAAAATACTGTCTTTGCTTTAGCATGACCTATAATGGCCAAGGAAAATTTATGTACACTGCCTTATGACGCACTGTGGTATGGGAGTGAGGTGGTTGGCAGAATTAGTCAGATTTCTGTTTGTTTTTGTGTTTTCTTTGAAGTACAGAGACATTGGGTTATACAATGGCTGCAATACCTTGTTGATCAGCTGATACTTATTAAACTAATCTGCAGCTGCACCATACAGAACAGTTATGCAATTCTTTAATTAGGTCCCGGGGAATGGGTAAGTTCCAAAAGACAGCCTCTTGAGTATTTACACTCAAGGTCTGTGAAACTGCAGCATTGTGTTGAACAATAGCAACTCTTACATTAATAAGCTTTACCCCCAAAGAGATTGGTTTAGTTATGCAGGCTGTAAAGTAGCATTTACATTCTTCACAGTTCCCAATCATACCAGGTTACACCAAGTCAGTAATCTCTGGGTCTGGAAGGGTTGACGACATAAGAACGTTTATTAAAACCACACAGGAAGAATCCCAACCCCCTTCCTCCCCTACTGTCTCCCCAAAGGTTACGTTCACATGCTCTCTGCTAAACTTTATTCATCTGCCAGTGTTTCACAACTCCATCAGGAGTAAAAAAATAAGGCAATGGCATGGGAGAGAGATCTGAAAGCACACAAATAAATCAGTTAAGAAAACTCCTGTCTCCATGTCTGTCAGGTTCACGACAGTAGGGCACATATAGCAGTTCGGCATGAGAAAGTTCAAAAGATGAAGATATATATGACAGACTGCTCCTGAAGACAAACTGTAAAATGGCCTCCTAATAATCCCCATCTATGAACTGGCTTCATTACTTTGCTCTCCTCTGATAGCTGATAGCTGGTGTGTAGTGAGCGTTCTGGCGCACTATGGCTGCCGTCGCATCATCCAGGTGGATGCTGCACATTGATGGTGGTGGAGGGGAGTCCCCATTACCTATAAAGCGCTTTGAGTGGAGTGTGCAGGAAAGCCCTATATAAGTGTAACCAATAATAAAAAAAGTTCCAAAACGTTTGTGTAAAAAATAGGTAAGTGTAACCACTGTAAGTGGCTTTTGATAAAAGGGTGAGCTAAAGAAAATCTTAATATTATTATAACTGCTATTAAGTCATCATGTCTAAACAGATGTTAATACCCATATCTCTAGCAAAGCATAATAATGTAAGGATTATTTTCAATCCATAATTCCTCATAAATCTGCTATTACTCCTGTTATTTCCGCTAATCTGATGTGTAATAACCATAAATAAACTAAATATCAGACTAATGCATATGTAAATTTGGTATGATCAGGTTTAACTTGGATGAATTGAGATTGGATGAGTAAAATGAGACTATTTACTTTCATCCTCAGCAGGGTCCAGCACTGATTGTAGGGGTGTTACCCCAGTGTCCTGACCAAATTTCTCTCCTGGCCTTTACCAATCATAGCTTCCTAATAAACCCCAGTAATGAATTGGCTTCATCACTCGGCTCTCCTCCCCACTGTTGTGTGGCGAGTGTACTGGTGTACTTTGGCTGCTGTTGCATCATCCAGGTGGGGACTGCACATTGGTGGTTGAGGGGAATCCCCATTAAGGTCCACACTGTAAGTGCTTTGAGTGGAGTTTCCAGAAAAGTGATATATTAGTGTAATGGTTATTTATTTATTATTTTTAGTCAATTGAGATTCAAAAACTAGTTTTTAAAGTCCAAAACTCTTGACGTTGGGTGGTTAGAATTGTATGGATCAGCTTGGAAAAACCAAGACTTTGCCATGGCTCTTGAGGCTTTGCTAAAAGTAAACAAACACCAATCCCCCTTCTTGATGTTGTTTTCTAAGGGAGTGCAATTATTACTTTAACTTCAGATATAAAAGGTATGACTTTCTTTCTAACCATTCATTTTCTTTGCAGTGTTTACCTTTCATTCCTACTGTACATCCCACAAACATTTTGTTTGCAAGCACGTTTGTCCATCTTTGTAATGCAACTAAGAAATGGTAAACAGACAAAATATTTTTTTGCAAAGGAACTAGTAATAGGTTTATTCCATGCTGAAATAAAGAAGAAAGAAAACATCGTTTCGGCCGTGGAGCCTTCTTCAGGTGTGAAGTGGGAAAAAAAATATTTTTTTTCCCACTAGACAAAAAGAAATGGACATTACGCATAAAAAGCAGGAAAGTTTGCGCTGGAGCTTCTTAAAGTAGCTGCTGTAACTACTTTGTACAGTTCAGTACATACGTTTGAGTGTGCGCTGGGTGTTTTATCAAATCCCATATTTTCACATTGTTGAGGTATACTGACAAGTGAGCAAGAACACTGCACAGCAGACTTGACACAGAATGCTGTTGTGGCTCTAGCTTTTTCCTGCACTTAAACCGAGATGCCCATCTAGGGACATGCCTCCAGCCTATACCCACTTTAGCAAACTGCTATCAGGCTGTGGGATCACTGCAGCATTAACGAGCTGCTTCCAAGCCCTTCAGATATGATCTTTTAACAAATCACTTACTCCTAGAACAAAAAGCCTGATTTGCTTTAAATTCTGTGGCAATATATATAAAAGGTTAGAAGAATTTGTTTACCTTAATCACAACATCTATAAATTAGACCAGTGAGTAGAAGATCCAAAAATCTTGAACCTAATCATTTTGCTTTGCATACTGCTGATAGAGCTGTTGAAAAGGAAGCAAAGGGCTTTTGTAAATGAAAGAAAATAATCAAGGAACAGTGACTTGGGACAGGAAACCAATGGTCTTCTGGAGTGCTGGAAGTACATCAGACACTGAGACCCCTAAGCCTTTATTCTAGTGTGGCTGTTTACACTTACTAATGGGCACACCCCTCACAGGGACTACATAGGAAATATAAAAAAGGAAGGTACTGTAACAGAGCAGTTTCCTCCTCTGTAGCAACTGAAAATACTGAAAATATACAGTACTTAAAATACTTTAAATGATAATGCCTTTGATCAAGTCACGCTTGGCCTTCTTTAGTTTAATGAGTCGACAGAATATTCCTGAATTCGATAAATCACTGCATTGATTATTACACACTTGTATTAATTATTAATACAGGATTCACACACCTGCGGGTAGCACAGAATCAGAATAATCCCAATTGCTGCCAGTGACAGGCATGCTTAGATATTTTATATCAGAGTACTTTGATGAACAGATTTATTGAACTACCAGAAACCACTATAACCATTTAGACCCCATTCAGTGCAAAACTACAGCTGGTATGGTTCCCTTAGGCAGTCAGTAAAAAGATAAACGTAAAGAGAGAAGTAAACGATTATAGAAAGAATTGTTTTCTCTCTTAGGATGCTGGCAGAAGCAAGATCTCAAGGACTGCAGCCTCTAACCAACTACAGCCTTTTTAATTTATCAACTTGTCAGCTTTCTCTCTTTTTCAGATTCACAAAACCACTACGGAGCCGGGCCTAATAATGGCACTTCATTTTACAGCAGACTGAACGACAGAGATTAAACCATAATTAAGTGATCGCGTTTAAAAAAGAATACATTCGGAATAACCATGAAGGATCGCCTAGAGGAGCTCCGGCAGCGAGCTAAAGACGCAGAGATGGAGAAGGAAAAGAACACTTTTGCGGATGATGTGACCGACGGGGCGTCATTCAGCCCACAGGCGGTGGTGTTTGAGACAGAGCCGGGGATAGAGAACTTCCTGAGCGAGGTCCAGCGTATCCGCGACAGTATCAATGACCTGGCGGACGAGGTGAAGAGGTTCAGCCAGCAGCAGAAGAACCTGGTGGCCACCATGCGCCGCTTCAGCGTCATGAAGAAGGAGAGCAGCATCACCAGGGACATCAAGCTGCAGGCTGAGAGCCTCCACAGGAAGCTCGACGCGCTGGCCAAGCGGGTCAAGAGCACCGAGGCCGAGCATGGCCCGAACGCAGCGATCACCCGCATCCAGAGCACCCAGTATTCGACCCTGTTCCGGCACTTCCAGCAGGTGATGCGCCAGTACAACGACACCCTGGTCAGCAAGCAGGACAAGTGCAAGCAGTTCATTGTGCTGCAGCTGGAGGTGGCTGGGAAGGAGGTGTCCGAGGATGAGGTGGACGAGATGGTGGAGCAGGGCAAGTGGGAGGTCTTCAATGAGAATGTCTTGAACGAGGTGAAGATCACCAAGGCGCAGCTGACGGAGATCGAGCAGCGCCACAAGGAGCTGATGAACCTGGAGAGCAACATGAAGGACTTGCGAGACCTCTTCCTGGAAATCTACCTGCAGGTTGAGGAGCAGGGCGAGCACATCGAGAACATTGAGTCCAACATCCAGAAGACCCAGGACTTTGTGCAGAAAACAAATGAGAAGTTCAAGCTAGCAGCCAAGTACCGAAAGAAGAACCCTCTGAAAAAGATGTGCTGTTGCTGCTGCCCCTGTTGCAAGTAGCAAGGCTATGTCAATTGCAAACTCTAGAATGTACTGTAGTGCGCTATGTAGGTCAGCTCGAGCACACAGACAAGTGTTACTGTTTTTCATTGCACAGCTGACAGTGATCATCAAGAGAAATGCATCGCTTTACCTACAACAAATTCAAAAAGTGATCCATAAAATTATTTTTTGTAGCAGATGTTCCGACTTGTTTTTAACAGTCATGATATAGGTAAACTCACTATGCTTATTATAATTTTTCATTAACTGTATTGATCCAACAGGGGATCAATAATGAGTAACAGAGGCTGTGGTTACAAATGGAAACGACACAATCTGTAGATCTAAGAGCATGCTTTGCACCAGGTGACAGGTGTTTTCTAGTGGGAATAACAGCATCACATTCTGATCTCTCACGGAAAGTATTTAGATGAAAAGCATGAGGAGATGTGTTGTCCTGCTGGAATGTTGTCCACATCAGGATGAGCCTGCAGGAAGGGGAGCAGGTGAGGTTCCAGGATTTAGTCAATGTACTGTAGCACTGTGCAATTAGATTTCCCTCAATCAATAGAAGTAGAGTTCTGCAGCCATCAGACAGTCCTACCTTGACCCTGACACACCGACCCCTCCATCCACTGGTCTGTTGCCCACAATTAGTGTATCGGTCTGCATGTCCACATCATTTGCACCTGGCTGACCTTCACAGCCTGTAGGTCTTTGGCCTTAACACTAAAGAGGACTAGGCTTCTCTGCTGGCACCAATAATCTGATAGGCGTTTTTCACTCAATAAGCAGGGAATAATGGCTCTTATTTATGTTTTTCTTTTTCTTTAATTTTCACCAGGCTTGACATGCTAACAGTTAAATCACCTCTCAAAATTAAATTTTGCACTACTGAAGTGATTTAGTGCTTATGCCACAAAGTCAGTCGAGTGTATCACAGTCACCAATGATGATCAATGAATCAAAATTATGCCACAACATCTAATCTATATCCAGAAATCACATATTGTATTCTTCTAAAAGCACACATGCATAAATAGGGTGATACATTTCTTTTGATGCTTAGTATATATGCCTTGATTACCACCTGGCAAGGTTAAAAGGAACTTCCAAATGGAAACAGGACTGAAGTAGAGCTTTTTGAATGTGCAAAGACTAATTTTTATATGCACTTTATTACAGGAAAAAATTCCCCTGACAGGGGCCAGTCCTTCACATTTTTATGAAGAAGCGTTAATCAAACCTTAACCAAGATAAAGTCTTCAAAAACACAGATAACACAAAAGAAAATAATTGTGTATTAATGTGACAGTATTCCATTTAAGGAAAAGTAAAAATAAATGTTACATTTTGCCACTGCTCACTGAGGTTTTAGATTCAGGCTTTTACCATAAGGCCCGTGTTTTAAAGATTCTCTGGACATAAAATACAAGAGAATGTCTTGAGATTCCTTATCTTTTTTTGAGTCCTGAAAAGATGACATATGTTAATTAAAATAAATATCATTTTTGCTTCTTGTTTGAGTTTTGTATAACATGATTGCTCCTCATGATGATTTTTCAGTTTTCTGAGGGGGCATATTTTTGCCTGTTTCATTTAAGAATGTATCTGTAAAAGAGACACATCTATAAACCTTCTGTGCTGCAAAGCTGTGATTTATGTCTTGCCTACACCACTTGAATAAAAAACAAACAAGTCACTAACAAAATGATTTCACTCCTTGGACCATGATATTGGATGCAGTCTTTGCCCAGTGTACTGCCAAAGTTTACTATGCAGGTGGCATTTTAATAAGCATTTTAATTATTCTTCATATATATTAACACTATACTACATTCCAGGTTTGTGAGGTCATCTCCACACTCTACGCTCTGTACTTCTTTATCTTTCAGTTCTTTATTATATAAGGCATCCATTAAGTTTTAATACCAGTATGCAGACTTGCTTTTACTCCCTTTATAAAAATCTTAGTTCAATAACATTTATTGCCCAAAATTTTAAAAAAGGTTACTTAGTACAGTATTTGAGCAGACATACAGCAAAAAAGTAGAAGACCAAAAAGGGCAAAAAACAAAACAAGCAATTAATGTTTTTTTATATATATATTGCCAGATACATTTTAGATATTTTTGGACAGGATATAAAGATCCCAATAGTGGAGGACAGTGAGAATCGAGAGTGAAACAAAACCTGTGACACCCTGTTTTTACACCAACAGTTTTAAGGAAAGTTTAAAGTTTTGATGTCATTTTAAATTTCATCCATGGAATGAAGCCAACTGACTCTTTTTGTGTTCCTAAACAATTAGCAGCACCTTGATAAAGCTAGAGAGGTATAAAACAGGCTGAGAATTACAGAATACAAAGAGTTTGTATTTAAAATTCCCAGTAGCCTTTGTTTGCTAAGGCCTTTTATTGACTTGTTCACAGAACTTATTACAATTTAAACTACTGGAATTTCAAATAAAGGGCTGTTCATTAGCTAGAGATTTAAAATTGCAGGGTAAAGCAAAGAAATATCTTTCTACCCTACTATTTTATTTCACTATGAGTATACAATTACCTGTTGCTGATGCATTAATTCATATGCATGCTTTTATACTGAAACCATACTTTGCTGACACAAAATTCAGTGCTTTCAGGGACAACACATGAGGTCAACTTTCAAGAGGGCTGTAAATAGCAGTTCTTGTTCAGAAAAGTTAATGTTTACACTTAATCAAACATGTTATACTTTTACTGAAATTTAAAATGATCTCTACAATGGATTTCTTTAAGGGAAATGGTTTTGCTTTTTCAGGTCTCTGCTATATTTTTGGATAAGTGTTTGGATTACAGAAAATTAAGCAATGAAGCAGAAGAAGGATTAATTAATGACCAAAGTTGAGTCAATACCCCTGCAGTTCACTTGTAGAGGTGCTGTTGTCAGAGTACACACAAAGTCTGGGTGGAGCTGAACTGCTGCTAGGCAGTAGCTGGCAGCTGGGATAGAAAGACTCATTTGAAAGTGGAGACACAGGAATGATGAGGATGTTTTTCAAAAGTGCTACCCTGCTCAAGGGCAGGGAGCTATAACTACAGACCAGAAATTATTACACACTCCACAGTGTGACTGATAAGTAATGTAAAGCATAACAGCTATTTTATGGGACTAGTAATGAATTGTGAGTAAAGTCACCTCTTGAAAGAAAAACCAGAACAAAAAAAAGGATTCTTACCTCTGTAAAGTAGTAACATGAGGCAATAACTCAGAATGAATCTGACTTACACACAACCTATTTTTAGAGAAGGTAAGCATCTGCATTAAAACTTAAAAGTTTTTATTCATGCATCATATCCTCACAAAGTTGTTATTCGAATCTTTTATTCCACAGAAAGCATCTCAAAAGCAAACTGCTGTCAAAAAGAAAAAAGCCTGTATTTATAAGGATTGTTTAATTTTATTTATGCTGTGCTCAAATTAGCTGCATTGGGATTTATTATTTTTTTAAAGTTAAGAAACTGGTTTAATAGCTTCTGCTGCTTTAAAAACTAAAGAATAAATGGATTACACCGATGTTATGATCAACCCAGAACCTAAATAATCCTGTTAATAAATCTCTCACGGTAAAGGAGAAGAGTTTTAATAAAGGATGCTGTACAAAATAGCCAACAACGCCATCTAGTGTCTGCTGTAAATGAAAGTTTGAGAACTCTCCCTGACACCCTGGTAATTAAGACTTAAGATGCACTTTTCAATCCAGACAAAGCACCTAGCATAAGGACAGGATCCACTTTATTCAATGCTGAAGTGCAGTAACCACCTGACCTGGGCGATGTACGGCAGTTATCACATGCCTGTAGCTGCAGAATAGGGGAAAACAAGGGGAACCCCAAAGTTGACACTGGACACTCCTACAAAGTGGCATGGAATCCTTAATGCTGGACCTTCATTTAATTATCTGAATTTTTATCATCTGAATTACAGCACCTTAGTTTAAATGTCTCATCTGAACTATGACATCTCCTGGAGCACACTGTGACATGCTAGTCGAGAAGAAATGGCACTACCCACTTGTCCACCAACACTGATTACAGCAGCAACCCAGTTCTCCTGGGTTTTTCTACCATCCCAGTATTGACCAGGCACAGACTTGCAAAGCATTCACTGTAAGATGGTGGTAATGCTACACTGGAAGATGACCTCAAAGTGCAAGATGCATAAGAAACAAAGTATTTAATGGCTTATTTCAAACTTTATTAAACTTTAATAAGTCTAATCCAAGTAATGTTAGATACTCATTTAAAAACTATATTGTGCAACTTCTGAACTGACTACCTATGCTACTTTAGATTAAAGGGATTTTGAATGAGCATAGAGCCAAATTCCTTTTTAGAAGACTTCTAGCACATCTTTACCTCTCAAAGCAAACCTTCAGCTCTACCTTATTCACAGCTCTAATGCTCTAATGAAGTGCTTCACGCACGCTATAACTCCCCTCTTCCAAACAGGCAGGAAAAGAGCTGGACTCACACAAGGACTGGCTTCCCAGTAATCCGGGGGTGTCTGAGGACCTCGGCCATGGTCTCTTTGGTCTCCTCGATGCGCGCCACGTCGCTTGAGTCCACCACAAACACCACCCCGTAAGACTCCGAGTAGTAATTCTTCCAGATCCCCCGAATCCTCTTCCCCCCTCCCAGGTCGAAGATGGTGACCTCAAATTTCCCCTGCTTCAGGTCAATTTTGGAAAACCCCACAGTGGGAGCAACATCCTCTGGATTTTCTGCAATAAAAATTAGACACCAGAACCTTTTTGATCTCCAACAATCTTTTGAGGAAAAAGCTAGTTATTAACTGACACGTCATGGTTTCATTTATGCATTTCAATTTCATCAAAGCTTTATGCTTTCACATTATTATTTTTAATGAGTTAAGTCAGCACATAGCATAGAAATATATCAATGAAATATACATAACATATATTATAGGAATGTGTAGAGGCATAAGCTATGTCCCGACTGCCCCAAGAAGTACAGATGAACTAAGAGACATCATTATGCTTTGATGGGTTCAAGCATTGATTTTTTGGGGGGTACCAAATCAAGCAGCTTTTTTTCAGTTTTGCTTTTTCTTCTCCCCTAAACATGCGCTAGCAATCTGCAGACAAAAACGCACACTTGAGGGTAGGCTCTCAAGACAAGCATCTGTTTGTGACAGTCATGCCAGGTTTCACTTAAGACTCTCAAGAGTCCTCATTTTACTGTATATCAATGGCATTTGACCTCTCTGCAGCAATTCCAAATCCCAGCTTTAGAGTGGCACTTTGCAGAATTAGTTATATTGGGTTCAAACCACTGTGCAGGACAAGACAATTCGTCTGCCCCCCAAATTGTCTTCTCAACTGTATGACGTTTAACCTGGATGAGGGTCTGTCACTAATGACCTACTCTCTCCCTGTTGTTGATCTTTCAACAGCAGAGAAAAGGCACTGCTGTGGTGAGCAAGATAATGATTCACAAGATAAATGTTTTGACCTTGGAAAATAAAACAGAATAAACAGATAAATAAGGCACTCTTTGGTATGCAGCAACAGAACTCCAGCCTTGAACTTGAGAGCTGTTTTCAGTTTTTGCTTTCCGTTTTCTTTTGCACATCTGCTGTAATTAAACTGAGTTTGGGATTTGTAGCTGGGACCAGAATGATAAGCAGGCTCCCCTATAAATGTCACTTGTAATGGCTCCAATGTGTACTTTACTAAATCAATCACCAGTATGTACACAGCTGTTAGATTTCTCTGGCACTGCTGCAAATGTACAGGTTTTTCCTAATCACTGACAAAAAAGCATGCAATAAGGGTGAAACTCACCTCCCTGAATCCCTCGGACAGTTGCTGTTTTTCCAGCATTGTCAAGTCCCACCATCACCAGGGTCACTTTCCTAAGATGACAAAGAAATATCCGATTACAAGATGTGGATGGGTTTTCAAGAGTTGAATAGAAACACTGCGTTTGTTGGGACATCCACTTGTTCGGAATGGTTCTGGAAAAACCAACATGCTCTTTAGTGTGCGAGAGGATATGAAGTGTGTTATGTTATGCTTGCAGGATTGTCACCTACACTAAAAAACGTTCTCCTGAAGCTGTAAACACTTGGTAGTTCTCCAAATACTGATACCTTATTTATTATACAACACACTTCATTTACAAGACTGTCTGCATATTGCCGAAAGCAAGACCAAAAAACATTTAATTCTTAATTGAATTCATTTAAACTCACTGCATTGAACCTAATTTATATTTCCATAAGGTTCATATTGGATTTAGATTGAGAGTTAAGTATATAGCATTCTTCTGAGATGATTAAAAATGCAGTCATCCATAAGTGTTACTTAAGTTTAATTGCCTTTGTTTAATTTGAATCTTAGTCAATTGCTCTGTGGCACTAACATATTTGACTGCATATTACCATTATGATTTCCTTTACTAGCAGAATACTGCTACTATTCAGTGAACTGTAAAAGATTAGTTATTTCCATATCAAACAGTATTAACAGGATCTAATCTGTTGCACAAAAGTGCTTAGAGACATACTTTCTGGGTAACTATTCACACATCATGAAAGTAACTTACAGTACCTTCACTAAAAAAAGAGCGCATCAGATTTGTCAACACTCCTCAATCAGGAGCATAGCTACATATGTAAACAACAATGCAAGAATTAATCAACATCAAGTAAATCTGTTAGTCCTCTCCCCCTTAATTACTTCTGAAAGTGAGCATACAATCCACAGTAGGATTATAATCTTGCCTTTGCTGTAAACAGATAAGCGTCTCTCAAGGTGCGATACCATGTCCAAACAAAATGGTGAGAGGAATCTCTGGGTGTGTTTTTTTTCCATGCATTTCTACATACTGAATTCTGTATAGAACTGCCAAAGACATAGATCTAAAAGTAAATGCAGCTTGGGGCAGGAATATGCTTCTCTTCATGAGTGACAAAGCCCGACCCGCAGTATTAAATTAAACACGATGCCAACCCCACTGACTAATAAAAAGGGATCAGTTTAGAAATGCAGAATCAGCATTTGGCCCTGCTCACGCCCCTGTTAAAGCCACAGACTGTTTACATGCCAGGGAAGTTCTGAACTTGAATATACACTGAGGAATATACAATTAGGACATTTTATTTGCAATAACCTTTGTTACATTTGTAAGTATTTGTGATACTATTGAGGCAATCTAAGGTGAATATATATATATATTAATCAACTGATTTTAATATTAATATATAAAATCACACTTACAAAACACAACTTATTTTCTGTTTTAATAAAAATGACTTTGTATAGTGTTACATTTTGACATGCTTCACAGTACTCAGCCTTGTTTGGCATATCAAAATGCATACATCTCCTCTGTAAGATGTAAGACTACAGATTCAGTATAGAAGAGCATATTTTCTCATTTCACTTCTAATTTGGATATAGCTGAGAGCTCACACAATTTTCACTTTTCATGCAATTTTAACGGTTCCTTTAGAAAGCTGCTGCTGCAGCACATACAAACACCTTCTACATTAAAAAGCGAAAATTATGCAGCCTTTTTACTGTTGAGTGAAAAGAGAAACATGAATCAAAAACTGCACAGAAACAATTCTGCTGTTCTATTTGGATTGCTTTCCTAATAAGAAACTAACCCACTTCCTCTTACCAATGCCAAACTGCAGTGACACCTACAGGAAATTGCATTTACTGCAAGATCACATTAAAACAAGAACACCTTAACATTGCTTAACCAATGCCTAGTGAATAAGATTGTCTGGAATACGAAAATACAGTACATTAAGTAAACATCTCCTTTCCAGACACAACCAAATCATAAGCGAAAAGGGACAGAGCTAAAAAGGCCTTTTGTTAAATGTACTGGTTTTAGGGCAAAATCAGTTGGTCACTTTAATACGGTAAATTCGTCCTCTCAATCATCAGAACGCTCTTAAGAAATACTTAACTGCGGAGTTTCCGCTTCAGGGCCATTAACCGCATTACCAGGCGGACAGTCTTCTGGAACCAGGAGGGCTTCATGAGCTGCAGGTAGGCTGCTGTGATACTGACTGACCACAGACTTCTCAGCGCTATGAGCCACACTCCCTCATCCCAAATCCACCCCATGCACAGATTAACAGGGATTTCACCTACCTCCCATAACACAGAGCTGTGCGATCACATGAGCAGGCCATACGACTTAAATCCCCTGCTTTCTGGATTTAGAAACACTCTTTCTTACCGATAAGCGCATCACTTCTAATAGAAGAAACTGAGATATATGAATACAAAATCCAATTCAACAGACAGATGTCTTTCTTTTTCCCTTGAAGTTTACACCCAGGCCTTTCTTGTGACTTGCATAATAAAACGCTGCTGTACCAAAAGTACGTTCCCATTTATGTTGGAAAGGATATAGTTTACAGCTGCCACTTTTAGGAGGTTTTAAAAATTCAGTATTGTGAGCGTACCAGCATATTAAAAGGTATTTTTAAAGCGCTGCAGAGAGCCACAGCTTTCACATGTTTGTTTTTGGAAAAAGCCACCTCCCAGCCTCTTTAAATTGCCTTTGGCCATATGGCACAGCAGCTGCAGATTATAGCCTGGTTTACTCCGATATATCCGTTCCACAATGCACTCACACCTAGGGGCCCAGAAACCCCTGAACAAGGATCTACACAAACTCCACAATTCTAGCTCAATACCTGGTTGTAAGGAATATACTAAATTATTTTAAAGCTTTTTACTGAGGAAGTACTGGTATTGAAACACAAACAATCTGATAATCCTATGCTGATATTTTTTAAAAGACTGATGCCACCTATATATGGACAAAACCCCTGTTCATTTAATAATGCATATGATTCTGTACACAAACAGGCCTAAACTGGTGTTTGCTTTTCATGTTCTAGTGACAGATCAGCCCTGTAGGTGGCTCTAGTTCATCCCAACCAGTCATTCAGCTCAGAACAGGAAAACAGAGGAGCAACAAGGAATGATATACAGTACAATGCCTGACCAAATGCAATCATAACAAAAGCCCATTTTATGGCACCACAATACTTTTGACAGGGAATGCAGCGCATATGTGCTGGATTTGTAAGATTTTTTTTCTCATATCATGAACACAGCACACGGGACAACACACCTGTGCAGCAGAGTCTCCGGGATTGGCAGTGAGACACAGGCGGATGCTTTTGTAGCACAACATTGTTGCTTAGCTACTAAGGTGGACAAAGAAAAAAATATATTGTGCAGCAGAACAGAACAAGCTCAGGCAGGTCTAGTGCAACCTGATGTGTGCAAAGCTGGACATGGGGGCGTTCTAAAAAGCTCTCATCAAATCAAATCTCTCTTTACATATTTTATCTATGGAAAACTAAGCCTACTATTTTGCCAGTTTTAGGTAATTACAAAAGGTATTGTTTTGTGTTGAGATGGTATTTGAACTGCAGGGCCAATTTATTTGGTTTTTTTTTTTCTAATTACTATTGTAGCCACCCAGCCATTCTTTATTCTATTAAGAATAAATAATTGTTGAATACCCTGGCTCCTCTAAAAAAACACCTGAATGAAATCCTCTAGGAAGAAGAAGAACTTCTTTACACAAATAGTTGAGAGAGTATGGAACAAGTTACCCAGCCATGTTATTGAAGCAAATACCCCGGCATCGTATCAAGAAAATGTTGGATTAGATCTTCGGACTAATTTACTCCTAACTCAAACAGGTCAGATGGGCCGAATGTCCTCCTCTCGTTTATAACCATTCTTACTGTATGTCCTCATATTTTCCTCATACATCTTTTTTATTTTGCCTGAAAGTTTTTTTCTTTTTTTTCTGCCGCTTTCTCAAATTTTAAACTGTTAATTTCTGAAGGATTACTTTTCCTTTCATGTTTTCAAACTGAATGCGTCACAGTCTACCAGCACATGGAAAATTAAACTTAGGTAACTGCAGCTAATCCTATTATATATCTACTTAAGTCAAATGAATGGATCATGCTATGCAAATGCAGTGTAAGGACTTACAATGATCACACAACTGCTGCTGTAAGTGACACGGCAAAATTGTTTTAATTACACATCTCTTGATGCTTCAGATTAAATTTAGCACCATTAATCAGCTACTCTTGCAAGCCTTTTCAGGATCTGAAAACAAACGAGCAGCGGCAGTGAATTTTGTTTTTTTAAGACCCGGGATGATTTAGCTGGCAAGTGAAAACAGAAGATTTTCTTTCCCCTAATTCTATTCTCCGACACCCTGACACATTCTCAGTTTGCACAGCTCGGTGCAGAACTCTCGGGCTGCAATATAAACGTACTGTATGTAACTATCTGTGACTCAGAGACACTTAACAGTCATTCACCAGTGTGGTTAACTGCCACATGTCACTCACTGCACTGAAGACTCCGATCTAGGCATGTAGATAGAACAGACTGTTGACAGAGGAAGCCAATGCTGACGGCAAAATCTCTTTCCAGAATGGTTTGGAGGGTACCCATCCAACAGAGTTTGTGACAGCAGCTCACTCTGAAGTCTTTGATGGTTTTGAACCTCCCAGCCATGCCCATCAGTTTCTCACCTAACGACCAAGATGAGACAATCCTCCCTGGCCCAACATAGTGAAACTCCAACACTTCAGAAACAAGGATCTGATCTTACAGTTATACAGGGAGGAGGTACAACCATCATTCCATGTGTAAATCTGCAGAATCATTTCTCTTTTCCCCAAAGACACTATACATTACTAGTACTAAATGATTTCTGTTTTGACCTGTTTTGAAAAAAGTGATTCTGAAGGCGACAAACAAATATGCAACAATTCAGTACAAACAGAATTCCTTAGCAGTGAACTGAAATCTCAGTGTGATTTCGCTTTTCTACCACAAACACAGCGCAAAACACTATATGAGGCGACACACCAATTCAGGGAGCCCATGCTGTTACACCCTGTCTGTCTCCTTATGACCTTCAATGATATACCTTCATATGACCTACTCTTATCTTCCAACAAGGAAATCAAAAGCTTCCTCAAGCAACAATAATTCCTGGCATTGTTATCATAATATAAATATTTTTGCAGGGATCAACCTCAGATGTGCATCGTGACAATTCAACAATGAACATCAGCGTGGGAGATCAGCTGAATTTCTGGGTCAGTACACCAGGCAATGATAAAGGCATTAATCACAAGAATGGGATCCTAAACTATTTCCGGCATGTTCAGATGTTAAAAGATTTATGCTATTTAGCAACACTGTCAATATGCTATTATATACAGTAGACACAATAATATTATAAGACGACTTTGTATTGTAAGAAAATAAACGATAATTATTATGCCTATATTGCACTCCCCTCAAAACGCTTCACAGGTAGTGAGGACTCCCCACCACCACCACCAATGTGCAGCTCCCACCTGGATAATGCGACAGCAGCCAAAGTGCACCAGTACACTCACCACACGCCAGCTATCAGTGTCGAGGAGAACAAAATGATGAAGCCAGTTCATAGATGGGGATTATTGGGAGCCCATGACTGGTAAAGACCAGGTAGAAATTTGGCCAGGATGCCAGGGTAACACCCCTACTGGGATTTTTAACGACCACGGAGAGTCAGGACCACAGTCTTACGTCTAATCTTTTTTTTTTTACAGTATAGTATCCCCATCACTATACTGGGGCATTAGGACTCATACAGACCACAGGATTAGCACTCCCTACTGGTCCCACTAACACCTCCTCCAGCAGCCACCTTAGTTTTTCCCCGGAGGTCTCCCATTCAGGTACTGACAAACACCTACTTAGCTTTAGTGGGTTGCCAGTTATGAGGTGCAGGATGATTCTGACATATACGTGATCTGTATCGTCATTGTTTAATTACCAGTTCACTCAAAATCCATCTTCTTTTTACTGGCAGGCTGGCAAGGCCTCTAATGGGTGAGATCTCTATCTCCTCTCTTTAAATGTGTACATTAACCTAGAGCCTTCGCTAGCCCTGTTCTCTCTCCCTCAAAACAGGCTGTCAGTAGGTAACTGGCACCCTTCCAGGCAACTGTGTGTTTACAATCTCATTGTATTTATCCCCTCGTGGGGCATTTAGTAGCAGAAAATCTTCAATGACACTTTATCACTCTAAGGAACGTTTGGTCTTGTTACCTGATGTCACATTCTGTTCCGGTCCCCTCATGTACCACAATCTCACAGGGCTACTGGCTAGCTCAGGTACGTTCTGTAAGCTCTTGAACTTCCTAGATCTATCTTAAGTTTCTGACATCTATGTTGCAAGTTATTAGGCAAAAACACAATCTTTCCCCAGTCAATACACTGGAGACTCTGACTTGACTTAAGTTTCACCTCTGTAGCAACTCGGTCTATTGGTCGGCAGTTCGTTTTTCTCCACTAGGACAAGGAAGTCAGTCAGAAGCTGCTCCCACACTCCCCTGCAACTTCTGCACTTAGGGGGAGCAGTCCTCACCCTCATCATTTTTGGGCCTTTTGGGGTCACAGGCACTGGCCCTCAGGATCATTATGTTTTTTGGGGAGGGGACACTCCTTCCCCCTTGTATCCTAGCAAAAATTCCTAACCATTTCTCCAACCAAGTTGCAGTTTGGATCTTAAAGTTAGGCGGACCACATTCTTGTTTTTTTTAGGTTAGATTTTCACACTCACAAAACAGAAGGCTTGCTTTGGAGTCATTACAGCCCTGACGTTAATCGAAGACTGACAGCCTTGCTTGTTCTTCACAGGACGTATGCTGCCTGCTGCCTGTGAGTATAGGAACACCCAGAGTGGTGTCCCATTGATGAGCTGACTTCCTCCAGCTGTGGTCGCCTAGCTATTCCTGCGACTCACACAAGCTCTATCTCTTTAATAAATACACCTCGTGTATGACACACATGCTTCCCACCCAGCCTAAACCTAGAGAGGCAAACATATAACATTCTTTTAAACAAGACAATCTCTGAACACCTTTTACTCCCTGGGACTCACACCATGTGACAGAAGATAATAACACAAGGAGCACACCATGATCACTCCAACTTTTACTTTTTCCAATCTCTAAATTACATACACTGAGCTTTCAACCAAATGTGTACGAGACAAATTCAAATCGTTAATATGCCACTAAAAGGGCAGCATCCTACTCTACCATCCAATTTAACAAATTCCCCTTAATTGATTGTGTAGCAGGGGGAACCTGCACATAAAACCACCCCTTAATATGGCCTGTTAGGGGGTGTATGGAATATCTCTGCTTTTAAACATCCTTGCTACTCTGTATTTGTCTGTGTAGGTGTCCACCTAACATCTCCCTTGTTAGAAAGTATGAAGCAGTGTAAAACCCTACCCAGTGGATCCAGTTTAGGCCCGTCTCCTCAAAACTCATCTTTTTATCAGCGGAGAGATACAGCTATGATCGAGTCTGCAACTTGGTGAAAGCTTTCCCTGCCCTCTATAACTGTGTACCATAACCTAGAGCCTTCACCTCTAACTACACACACACACTCGATCTCCCTTAAAACAGGCTGTGAGTAGCATTACTCATTCCCCTCCAGGACTGCTGCAAGAACTGGCCCCCTTCCTAGGCTCTAACCTTCAGTTCGCACTGCCACACCTCACAGCAAGGGTCTGACATATCTTTAGACTGTGGAAGAAAACTAGAGCATCCAGAGAAGAGCCAAGGGGGGAATATGCAAAATTCACACATAGGTGTCCCAGATATACCTGTAAAACTTACACAAAACATTTATTATTGAATAATTTCATATAATAATAATTGCTTACACTTATATAGCACTTTTCTGGACACTCCACTCAAAGTGCTTTAAAGGTAATGGGGACCCTCTCCACCACCACCAATGTACAACTCAACCTGGATGATCCGACAGGAGCCGCAGAGTGCCAGTACAGTCACCACACATCAGCTAGTGGAGAGGAGAACAGAGTGATTCAATCCATGGGGATTATTAGGAGGCCACGATTGTTAAAGACCAATGGGAGCTCACAAAAAGTATAATGTAAACTGTAGACCATAAAATATTTACAGATACGTAACATCTCCGGTATATCATGTGCTAAACAGATTTAGCATCAATTAAATTTAAAAATTAAAATTAAAATTAGCATCTGGGAAATGTCATCCGTTTAGAAAGACCACTAGTAATACTTCTGACGGAGCTTACGTCAGCTTTATTAACTGGAATTTTAAGGGACATAACAAGGTCCTATACCAGCTCCATCACCTCAGGCTGGGGATTTACCTTAGTTCAGGAGCCTAGTTTTTCACACTGTGAAAGCATGAGAAGCACTCCTTATCTCACTTCCATGGGAGGAGCAGGGAAAAGTTAATTCCACTCCTACTGTCGCATCCCAATCCACTGCTATTCCAAACAGGAGATGCAGTCTAATATACTGGCAGATCTAATAATACAGACGTTCGTGATCCTGACAAATGAAAGGGGCACCTTAATGGGATGATAGCAGTTATAGAGCCATCTGACTTCTGACTGATTCTTACTTCACCTGGCATTCGAAGTATACAGGTATCAGTCAAGGTAGTAAGTTCATCTATGTCCAGAATTTAACCATGGACAGCTCCTCCCCAAAAATGTCTCCCATTGCCTAATTCTACTAATGCAATCCAAAGGGTCCTGAACTCTTAACTCTCATTCTAAGCTTTCAGGGTTTCTTGTTTCCTACAGTTAATGTTCTCATTCCACTCCTCTACTCTTGCCAGAGAACTGCAATCGCTAAACATGCTCTGTTCAGCCCACTGTGCCCCATGTATCATGGCATTTGAACTCAGATTTATTATCTGATAAAAGGCCTGCAGTTCATCCCCTTACTAGAATCCAATAAAACCTGAGATGTTTCTAACACAGGGGTCTCCGAGTGACTGTCACCTAGTCTCAGGCTTATGTGGTCAAACAAGCCACATACAGCATGTGCAGCACATTATTTAGCTCTAAAACAAGTATGTGATGAACTGATGTATGGTAGTCACTTGAAAACAGGATGTAGAATATTCTTATTTCTTTTATATTTCACAAAGTCAATCTATTGGGTAAAGTATCTGCCTAAACTGCAAAGGATGTGTAAAATATTACACTGGAAAAAGGAGGGTGAATGTATAGACACATATACAGCATTTTGCCAAATATTTCACTATTATACTATCAATAATTTGAAAAATGCAGTAACAACAAAAGAAGAATTGTAGTTTTTTATTTAAACTGGAAACTATTTGATAGGCAGCACGGCATGTTATTCCTTCGCTAAGGACCCAACATCAGCAAACAAATACATCAATGTTTTTTTTCTACTTAAAAGATTCGGGACACAACAGGTGTGTGTTTGTTCTACCTGCCGAACAGCGTGTCCATCACTGGCCGCTGGTAGGATGGCCTATCATGGGTAATTTAGTACTGGGAACAGCAGTGGGTTCTTTTCGTGAATGATACACCCATTTAATTTCTTACCTAGCGGGCTCCCGCCACCGTTTCAGCCAGTTACAGCAATTCGCCATCAGACTGAACATGGCACCCCAATCTCGCCGCCTCGGAGGAAGAAAAGTGCGTTTTTACTCCTCAGTGGGACACGGAAAGACGACACCGTGCAACACATGGCGAAGAGGACATCCTTTACTCCAGGGTCTGCCCCGCATCCACGCAAAACAAACCGTGCCTGGCGATTAATCGGCAGCAAAAAAAGGAAAGCAAAACAGAAGAAGGAAAATAAAGTTATTTTTTCTGATACACTATCGGCGTTGTTGTATACATGAAAAGGCCAGCTGTGAAGACGAAGCAATGTTAAATCTCTTTGTCCCTTTGCTGTAGTACTCTCACATACTGATGCAACGTCCCAGCCAAACCTAACAGCACCATCCAATATTAGCAGTTTCAAAGCAGATGCCGGGTTGTAGTTTTGTTTATTTTAAAAAATAAAAATACGAATCCCTGGGCGTAACGATCCATTTAAAGAAGAAGCGACAGAAAATTATGTAGCAGAAAAAGACGACAGTAGTCCTTGTTTTCCGATTTAAAACTAAACCAAACGGTCATTCGTGAATACAGAAAATAAAGATTGCTGTGTACTGACGTCGTACAAATGTAGGTATGTTTTTTTTCCCCCCTTCAAGCACGGAAAGAAAAAAAAGGCACATGCAGCTTGCAGGACGAAGCTAATATTACCGGCCTTCTCCGCTTTGTTTACACGGACCCCCAGCCTGCTGCTATAGCTGCAGCCGTGATTGCGTAGACGCACGACATACGCAGCAACCGGCGGCTGGGGGCCGCGTCAGCGGCTCTGTCTCGGCGAAGCCGCTGCGCAGCTGAGCGCGGAGAGGTTCATCTGTTTCAGAGCAGGGCGGTCAAGACAGCTGCAATCCGCTGTTAAACACAGGCTTTCACATAATTTCTCAGAATATTAAAGATAACCGCCACGTAGCGAACATACCTTTTAAGATCAGGGCAAAACGCGACGTTATAAATATTAAAATGATTTAATTTCGCAATTAAGTGTGGGCTTCAGGCAATTGTTGCAATGGATGTGGATTTTCATTTCTTAGTTTTATTTCTGAGTTCTGTTGCCGAATTATAAATAGGAGCTGGTGTGTCAAATCGACTATAACAAAATTGCTTTAATTTATTTCTTTCTAAATACTGTACCTATTAGCAGTCTGGTGCCAATGCAATACTTATAAAGTAAAGTACAGCATCATTTAAAATAAATAAAAGAACATCATTGCATAGACCTTAATGAATTATTTTGCTGTCTGAAACACTGTAATCAGTGTGTAATCACACTAGAGCTGCATAACTTGGCCATTTCAATATGCTATAGCATTTATTTCAGATAACCGTTTCTTTTGTTTTCAATTTTTGTACAATTATGTTCACGTTTCTTTAATTAGAATATGTTTTTCTGCAAATGCCCTGAGACTTCAGCTTTCTAATGGTTCTGCTCCTCTTTTCCTTACAGTAAATGAGCATTTGTATTTATATTCAAGGACCTTTATAGCATGGATAGTTTTTGATTCGTTCAAAATAATAAGTACTGAAAACCTACAGTATATATGTATGTACAGTATGTAAAATATATGGAAATCTGACTAAATACCTGTCACTCTGGGCTTGTACAATCTGCCCTTTGTAAAATTTGTTGTGTGATTTGAAAGGCAATTGGTTACGCCAGAGCTAATGTACAATTATTATTATTTAGGGAGGTGTAAAGTACACTTACCCTTCTCATGTTTCTAAGTTTTCATTTGTAAATACCTTTCAGATGTATGAGCATTTGTTTATCACTTAGAGTTTGTGTACTACAATGTATAAATAAATAATAATAATGTGTTACTTTGAAAAGGGTGTATAGACTTTCTATAGGCACTGTAAGTCCTAACTGAATCATGTAATGCTTCTCCATAGATTTGAAGCTGTTGCTGATTAAAGAAGGCTGTTGTGTTGTGTTCTGTTGAGTCTGTGGTCTTCTAGGAGAATCACAATTTGGTATCCCAACCTGTAAGATGTACAATGCACATGAAGGAACATAAGTTCCAGATACA
The DNA here is from genome assembly GCF_059453375.1 of Lepisosteus platostomus. Lineage (NCBI taxonomy): Eukaryota > Metazoa > Chordata > Actinopteri > Semionotiformes > Lepisosteidae > Lepisosteus > Lepisosteus platostomus. The sequence continues at coordinate 55,543,915 of NC_142612.1, read as the reverse complement.
GTATATACAGTAGACATTTTCAATTGTATGATGAACTGTATTTCACAAAGCTTCCCTTTTTAATCAAAATGAAAAACCTGTTGGGTTTTAGAATCACATTATTCTTTTCATTATGTTGAAACAATTGAAAATGGTAAACTGTCACACATTTCTGGATTAACACAATTTACATAAAAGATCATTGTATATTCTTTGAGCTGCATTGCTTCAATGAGAGGTAAGACTGTCTGTTCAAAATGCTGTACCTGAAGTAAACACCAGAGGGAACTGTAAGAAAAGAAATTCCACTTTGAACTTACTAAGCATTCAAATAAACTTTATGAAAGTATACAGATTTCACATCATTTTGATTAATCATTCGTTACTGTGACAACTCGAGTGACTGTTGCTTAATCCTTACATCGCCTCATTAGTGAGAGGATTGATCGGGCACAAGTAATGAAGTGATTTAACCTTTTGAATGTCACTCCTGGTCAAAATCAAAACAGAAAAACACAAAAAGGAACCAATAAGCCTGGCCTGTCAAGAAAACAATGCCCCTGTGTCATCAATATGTTGTTGGGGCAGCCCATCAAGGGGAATCACCACCACTGGAACCAAGTCCCGGTTTTTGACTAAATAAGGGTTTTTGCAGACTATCCTAATGGATGTCAGTGAGAGTGGAGTAGACACGTAGAATAATACATTAATTGTTGTGTACAACAGACAAATCAATGGTCTGGGCAGGAGTGACTAATCACTACAGAACTACCAAGGTATTGATGACTGAAAACCTGACTGCGCGGCACTACATTGATCACGTCCTGGGGCTTAACTCACTGCCCTTCCTGTAAATTCAACAGCACTATTGTTACTGGACAATACAGCAGTCCATTACAACAACACATGTCCTCATGTGTCTGTTGTAACAACAACTTTCTGTGAAGAAAACAAATATGAAAGTGATATTAAGGATGCTCTGTTGGCCAGAGTTAAGCCCCGTGGAACATCTGTGGGATCTGGGGTTCAGAGACCAGGGCACAGAGACTGTACATGTTTGCATAGGCTCTGAGAAAAAATAAACAATAAAATTCCACAAGACAGAATTTGCAAACTGGTGCAAAGCAGACAGAAATGTACAGCTTCTACTTTTTTCCAACATTGGCCACACATGTACTAGCTTTTGACATTCACATTAGACAGCAAGTTGCTCAGCCCTATTGATGGCAAATGTCAATCAGCATGATGAATCTGTCATGTCATGTCTGTTCAATTACCTATAAGTGCAACTGATATTTTTCAGAATAAGAATGCCTCCTACTCATGTTCTTGTTTAAGAATCCAGTGATTTAATGACCTAGGTATACTGGTTCTCTTAAAATAAAATAAAAAACATCTAGATATCTCAATATGCCAAGCATTGTATAAGCTGCAGTTGGCTCACTCTATTTCCACTGCAAAAATCAACTTTGTGAAAGAAGTACTGTTTTTTAGTGGAAAAAGTCAAACATCATTCCCCTTGTCATGATTGATTTTAATTTTGCTCTTGAATCTTTTGTATGCAATAACATTCCAGAGACTAAATAAATTAACTTTACACAGTCAAGACCCTGCTTAAAGCTCATTCAACTTCTCTGGAATTAGGAAAACCCAGATGGTTTTCCTAATTCCAGAACCAAAAGGTTTTGATGTTTAACTTGGTCTTGGCTATTTAACAATCTTGTGCAACTGTAAGAGCTGCTACCTTTTGGATGCTCTAGTATTCTCAAAGAGAACCTTCAGAAATTCAACCTTCAGAAAATATTTTATATGAATTAATGAAATGTCATAAGAATTTAATGACTTATTAACATTTATCATGTAAGTTATTTAGTAAAATTGAATTTTTCTCATTATTTAATATTAGAGAGGTGATACTGCAAGATTATATAATGTACAGTACTTGTCTTATTTTGGCGCAGTTGAGGACATGGTTACATTATTGTTTCTGGGGTTTTGGTGTTACTGTATAGTGTTAATGATATTTGAAAGGGGTAAAGAGCAATTTTCACTTAGACTTTCAATTATTTCATTTCCAGAAATAATGCTGACCACCCAAACCCTAAGCACCTTACATTACCGATTGCACAGTGTAGAACCAAACAGAAACAAGACAAATTTCAAAATTCACTATTGTTACTGGACTGCAGCCATACAAAATTAGCAGCCCAGGAAATTCTCTTTCAATAAGTGTGAACCCAGGTGCGAAATACAGACCCTTGAATTCAGTGCCAATGGCAGATCTTTTGTCATGTCAGTACCAGTCATGTCGAAGAGCTCTGAAGTAGCATCGAAGGAAACAAAGTAACAGCTGACTGAAGACGAGTCCACTTTTGTTAATGTCTAGTGCCTTGACAAGAGCAGCTTACAGCATCATTAACATCAATGACACAGTCTGGCACTGGCTTGATAGTGGTAGATGCTTTTTCCTAAAGCTGTCAACAGCAGTGACCTATTGTAAGTATCCTGCACATTATCACATCAATCCCCTTTTTCTTAGTAGCAAGACTAACTAATTGTTCAGTCCTTGCACCTCAACATCCACATCCTTGGTGTAAATATGATCCAAAGTTATAATTTAATCTAATATTACACTGACAAGATGAAACTTATAGTGACAGGCAGAGAGACCGTAATCATCTAGTCTTGAATAGAGACGGGAACCTGAAGAAAGAATTAAAAATTATTTTAAAACTGACAAAATCTGAGCAGTGGACTTCAGAAGGTGCAGTAAAATGTGAACCAGAGGGCACAAGTGGAAACTAACTGGAAGGGCATTTAAAACAGAGAACGGAGTAGGCGGGGGCACATCTTCACACAAAGGGTCGTAGGAGTATGGAACAAGCTACTCAGCCAGTACAACTGGATGAGATATTTGGATCTCTTATCTTTTCACTACCAAATTGCTAAGATGGGTAAAATAGGCTCCCAACATTGGTAACTTTTCTTACGTTCATATATATATACTGTATAGTGCACAAGGCCATGCTTGCCTGAGACCATTTTCAGCTAGTCATCTGTGAATTACATTTATGTTAAGCCCCCTAAATTTATAATATTTACTAAGGGAATTTTTGTCTGTGCTTTAATCCAAAGCAGCTTGTACAAACAGCAAGTACAATGAATTAAAATGCAGAGAGAAATCATTTGAAGTCATAGAAGAGGAACAAGGTACATACGTTTCATAGTGTTATACAGGAATTTGTACAGTACATTGCAGGGTAGTTAGTCACTCAATGAAGTAAAAACACTAAAATAAACATTTAAATTCAATCATCATGTATTGTGCGAGTTTTTAACAACCTGGTGAAGTTTCTTCATAGCTCATTTAAGCATCTTTAAGCATCAATCTTCCTTCTGTGTCAGAGACTGTCCCTGACACAATACACAATGGCAACATATGGGTGACTTTGTTTTTGTATTAGCTAGACTTACAGTGTTGGCTTTTTTACACACCCAGGATATTTATAATGAGACAAAGCAAACTCATCAACTTTAAACATCCTTCAGTACATCAAGGGGGACAGATTACATGCCAATATGGCTTTTTAATATTGTTTACTCAATGGAGTCAATTCTCTTAACCTTGTTACACACAGCGGAGCTGAATCAAAGACTTCTATTTCGGGAAAGATAAGTAGTAAAATTGCATTATGTACTGCTTTTGCTAACATAATCAAAATCTAAATCGTATTTATGATTGGAGGCCTATTTTATTACACAAATTGGATTGTTACAAAATAAAGTCAAACCCAGCGAGTAGACGCAGGATGTTGTGCTATCAAGAAAGACATTAACACACAGCCTGCACTTTGATAGGGTTTGACCATTAGATATGACTTTGAATAGCTTCAGTCTGCAGTCAAATCTCTGTCCTTGCAATTGTAGGTCAGCTAATTGTCTACCCAGAGTACAAACAGTAATTTAATTAAAGCTAAAAAACATAATAAAAGGTTAAGAGTATCTGGAGGCCAGTACATTCATAAATTAAACACATGATATTTAAATATTATCATAAAACCACTTATAGAGCCTCCTCCAGTCACAACTAGCTGAATTGGCTAGGTACACAAAAGTTCATGTTTTTCTCTTGCTGTCAGTTGTGTTCAACAATCATAAGAAATAACAAATTTCTTCATTTTTCAGCATTCCCCAGGGACATAATTTCAAGGAACCTGCAGATAACACTGCTTTAATTTCCTGGCATGAGTCAGAAAATCACACCAATGTCATTCAAAAGCAGCACTGTATCTGAAAGGCATTGCTGTATATAACTGAACAGAGATCAATACATCAATAAACATTTCATTTAGACAGAATACATGTTGTAGAAGGACTTAGAAGGTCATAGGGGGATATGTTTGAACAAAAATAATCTTTTGTGAAAATTTGAATAGCCAAAGTTTAAAAGTTGGCATCTCAGTGAATGGATTAAATTTAGAAAATTAATGTGGAATTTATCATTTGTCTCTTCAAAATCACTGGAATTATCCCGTTTTTAAGTACACTTAAATGCATTACTAGAAGCTCAAACGTGTTTGCGTAACACACAGTTAAAAGAGCGAACATAAGGACAACGTTTTGTAATAAAGTAGGTTTTTAATAAACATTTTTTTTAGTTTAAGAAGTACATAAATAATAAATATAAACATTTTTCACTTAGGTGCTGCACATTACTGGTAGATGAAATGGGTCTTCTCCACAGTATAAAGTACTTTGGAAACCTTTGGGATGAAAAGCTCTCTGCAAATGATTTTATGATGATACTGTAAGAGTCAGTAAGATCTGTTAGATAACCTAATTTATCAAAACACTATTTGTTTTAAAAAAATTAATTTGGAAAACGTACTGTAGTCACACAAATCAATATCCCTGCTTATTGTACCGTGTGTAACAGAAAAGTCTACTAACCCATTAGAACGCGAGGATAACAACTTTTATGGTATGACCGCTAGGGGGCACTGTATAATAATTCTAAAAAGTAAGTGCACTGAAAATTCCCTAGGAATTTAAATGGCTCTGAACTGTTCAAAATAGAAATATAAATCATTTTGTAACAATGTTTTTTTTTCCAAGAAAGTCTGTGATACATTAAAATACACACACCACATCACAGTATTTTTAAAGGATATAGGAAGAATATCATGTATGATTAGTAACTTCAAATGCATGTTTTTTCTGCTTAACTACAGACATGCCTTGATATACTTGTGAGGACCCCAGGAAAAAGCACAAATCCAGATCAATCAGTAATTTCCATTTTTGAGGAAATATACCGTATTTAGGTGGCTTTGTTATATAAGAAAAAAAATAACCATGTGAATGGACCATTTAATTGACCCGAGGCCAAGCAGCTGATGAGACTCCAGAGGCCCCAGGAAAGGTATGTGGAAATGATGAAATTAAACATCTACTCGGCGCAATGAGTTTTTCCATCTGTCACACAAACTCACTCCGGTAAGCCCACTGGCTTTTCTAATTGCTACTCTCTGTTTACTCAAGCTGTACTGCTTGCGTAGGGGAGGCAAGAAGCACAGAACTCCACTAATGAAATAGAATATTTCCAATATTTTACTTGGTGAGGGTGGGTTTAGGGGGATGGCTGTATAGCCATTCATTACTTGGAAAAAGCCTTTGATACCTTCTCAGAAACAGAAAAAGGCACGTCCAAGTGAGCCAGCCCTCAGTCTGGGGATTTTCTGTGGTAAATTACGATCCATTGATTGCAGATATCATTAGCCCAATTACTTTCCAATGCTGCCGAGCCTAATGAGAATGAATAACTGTTTGCTCAAGAACCTTAACTGTGCCACCTCTGCTTGTGTAGTGTTTTACTTATCTGCCTGGGGAGAGGGGGGCTAGAGGGGGAGTCAAGCTTATTATTCCTAGATGTCCGGGTGGATAGCTGTGTCAGTGCTCGTTGACTGCAAAGCAACAAGTGGAGGATAATTTCAAGCCAAAAAAAAACAGAAAGAAAGAGAAAGCGCAAACAGTCACAACAGGTCTGAACACCTGAAGAAGGCTCGACTCTCAGCTGCTGACATGTTTCGTTTTTAATTTATAACAATAATGATAATGCCCTTTGCCTCTGTTAGCTTTATTTAGCTGGTGTTGACACTTAACAAAGTGGGGCATCGCAGGAGATAGGAAACAAGCTGGGCAGAAGCCCAGACTTGTCAGACTGTAATAATGCCATCAAGGTGTTTTGTGTTCCTGCTTGGTCCTAAAGTAGAGAGCCACTCAAAATGTCAGCGCTCTGCAATGAGCTCTTTGATGATACTCTCCAGGCTCACTATAACAAAGTGAACTCACAAACAGAATCAATTTCCCCCTTTTTGATGCAATGTTGTCTTTCATTTTTCTAATTGCAAAACCCTAACAAGCACATACTGTATGTACTTTCATAACGTCAAAGTGTTTAGGAGTAATTTCTCGAACGTGAGTATGTCTGTGAAAACAATTTTTACATAGAAAGAACCAAGAATTAGGTATGTGAAGAAATAGTGATTACTGTACATGTCGTGTAATTTCATATTGTGCAGTTTTTCCTGGTCTGATGTAGTGTGAAGTGCAGCCTTTCTCTGAGAGACATTTGACATTGAAAATACTAAGAGTATGATAATTACAAGGATATACAGTATATTGTATTTGTAAAGCTGAAATTAGTTTCATGCACTGACTGTTTTCCAGGTGCATTTAAACCACCAATGTTTTAGCATTTTGATTTTATTGTATTTTAAAATCTGTCAACTGTGAAAAGATTTGTCAGTGTAAATGAAAAATGCCTGAGATTGGCTTTAAACTGTCCATAAAGGTCAAGCAACTGAAGTTCTGAACCATCTCATGTCAAAAGGATCCTCCCAAATTCTGTAAGTCTCTGTAAGGAAAGTCAGTCACATATCACAGACAAAGTGACATTTCCTGATTTGTGTGCTCCTGTCAGCTGACAAACCTGACACCATTCTTACCTGGCAGTTCTCTCTTCATATCTCTTAACATCATTTTATACTTTGAAGCACAGAGCATGTACAGTTTGTATGACTCATTTTTAATCAAATATTTCTGATAATATAGACACAAGCACTTTCTTCTTTGGTATTGTGACATACTGTACCTCTAAGACCCCAGGGAGCTGGGGTAGTAGGAGGTGTGATTTGAAAGGTATATGAGGGTATCTGGCAGGCCAGAATGTACTGTATCGGATCCTGTACCCTGAAAGTCATTTGTAAAGACAAGAAGAAAAAAATTGACTGTTTCAAAGCAGTCAAGTTGTTGCTATTGTTTATGTCCTGTCCATGTTGTGCATTAAGTTACTTAAGATACATTATGAAAGAGGCATTTCTTGGCTTTAATCTTGACATAAAGACAAGTGGACAGAGAGATAAATGACTGAATTTGAATTGCATAAAGGAAAGAAAGAAAACAAGGGGAAGGCAGGCAAGGATGAGAAAGGGATGCATTGAACTTTCACTTCTAGAGAAATGACTGGAGTATGATGCTTCCTGGGAAAAGAGGAAAGGGAGAATGGGCTTAGCTCATATTCTCTGGAGTGGTGAGACAAGGCATCTCTGCCACAAGACCACACTTGTAACAGCGGGGAAAAAAAAATGACGTGACCAAACAGTTTGACAATTTTCTCTGCTATTAGAGACCAAGGAAAATAGCAATAAGGGCATGGTGGAGCTTGGAAGGATTCATGAAGGAACAGATGTATGACAGAGAGACATGCAAGTGAGAGGAGGACCCCTGACATTTCAGAGCTGAAGCCCATACTGATTAAACACTCTGCACCTGTGCCCTCCTCCTTTAAGAGCATTGGATCAGACACAAACCACCTAGGCCCATACCTGGAAGAAACAGGGGTTCGACCTTCCAAAGCCGCTCTAGCTGGATATCCTGCGAAACCAACATCCCAGAACTGAAGAAAACTGGAAAGGGATGGATTTCTTCTTTTGACCATTTGAATAGCTAAGCTGCTTTGGCAAATGTTGCATTCTGTCTTGAAATGTTGAGCACAGACCAAGCAAGAGTCAGATAAGATGTATTTGCTAGCTAAGTGCAAAAGAAGGATTGGAAACTGGCCCTGGGCTACTTCCCTCCTGAAGATCCAATTTTAAAACCAGGTTTCATTCATTTTAACATTCATTTGTTTCTTTCATTCTCATTGCAAATGAGCTGGTGCATACTGCATGTGCTCACTGGAAATCTTGAGGACAATTACATAGTATCCATTCCACCAGTGGTTTAACCGATTAGAGGTACTTTCTTATTACTGAACTATTTTTACCGTTCTTTACTATTTTGTATTTGCCAAGGTGAGAGATATGACATTAAGCCTATAGCCACTAGTGAATTACCACTATGACTGGTCTTCTTGCTTAAATGATGGATTAATATAAATGTATAACAAATGATGGGAAGAAAGGTGGATCCTCATCTCTTAAACTTCTGTTCGCCTTTGCAAATAGGTCTTGCACCCAGGTCTTCCCTCCATTTCCCCAGCTGCACCCTTGCAACATATTCCCTATCTTCACAATAGTGAGGGTCAAGGGGATTTGGCAGCCTATCCTTATGGCTAGACTGTCATTCCCTAAGCTAGGTGAGTCAAGCCAAACAATCTCTACATATTCCTCTATCTCGTTTATTGGGATCTAACTGAACTACTGGTCATCCAATTACCCCTGTAAATCAGATGCACATATCAGAATGCTGAATTCAAACAGTTTTTTTTCTGTACCCTTTATCTTCTCCTGCTTTAGCTAGAACACGATTGAACCTTGCCCCCCCCCCCCACCGGCTGAAAACTTTCAGACTTCAGAACTGTGATATTCTCTTTTCACTTCACGTTGCCCCAGTTCCCTTTCAGTCTGAGGCACAAGGGTGCACTTATGTCTGCCTCAGTGCTGAGAATGATGGGTCCCGGCATCAGCAAGTGAAATCAATACCAAAGAATTTGAGGCTGCAGGCTGAAGAAGACCATGGATACAGTCCGCCTGCGATACAAAGGCTGCCACCAGTGACATTTTGATGTCACAGCTGCCACATTTTCAGTTCTTGAATTTCGAGTTCGAGTAACTCCCATAAATATGCGGCCGACAGTTTTACATTCGGGCAGCTGTTTTTCCCATGCGGTGACATTCTTCTTCTAATGTTTTTAAGGTTTGTCTGAAGACTTTGTCTGCTGTTGAACCCCCACAAAAAAGGTCCAAGATTCTAGGATGAGATGTGAAGTCAGATGCTAAAACCAGGGTCCATTATGACAGCTATATAACTGCAAGTCAAAGGAATTGCAATAAAGAGGTACTTTATCATGAACTCGATGTAACTCAATGTGGCTGTGCTGTACATTTCATTATACTGCCTGGAAACAAAAATTTGGAAAGCCTCTAGGGAGCAGAACTCATGAACATTACGCAGCCTGACATTCCCTGTCAAACCAAAAGTATATTTCATTAGTCTATAATATGCCTTGTCTAAATAGCATTAATCCACAATCTCATATGCTCATTTATTCAGGATATATTGCATTCATTTTACTACTAACTTTATGCTTTGGCTACAAAAGCAGTATTGAATGAGAACTATCAGCTTTGTAATCAGATGAATATTAATAACAAAACAATCATATAAAGTGTTTCTGAAAGCATTTGTTCTCCGGCATTTTGCTTCTATCCGTAGTTCAGCTTTTTATAGAAAAAATAATGATTAAGACATCAACTTTCAAAGCATGCGAGGAAAAAAGGAAGAGAGAAAAAAAAATTCCAAAAATGTCTATTTTAAATCCTGTCTCTCCTGTATGGCCTGCTATACATTTCAAAAGGCCCTTAATGTTTAAATAAGGCAAGAGCAACTCGTGAGGAAGCTGTTTCCCAGGACCAATTACCTGACAGCTGTGTGACAGAGACATGACAGCGCTATTGAAATGTGCTGCTGATGAATTCACGCTGCTCAGCTGCAGCCTATCCATGCCAAGCACCTCCCTGTCACACAGAGTGAAGGCAGAGATGGGCAAGTGAGAAGATTCTCAAAGCCAACATTTCACATTAACCATATCAACCTTTTCCAGATGTGAATTGTTAGTTTTTCGACTTCTTCGATTTTGTGTGTGTGTGCAGTAGGTTTCCTCATTAGAACGCGAACAAATTTGTGTGGTTGTCTCTAAAGCTTTTAGATTACCGCAAAACCTTATTCTTGGGAGGTCTGTTGAAAGGCTTTTAGATTTTTATTCATTCACATGCTGTTGTGAATAGAAAATAAAGAGATCCTAAGGGTAATAAGGGGTATTTATTTTATTTCCCCGATGATAAATGCTGCTACCACAGGGGCAGCAAAGTCAGTTCCTGAAGGAGTTCTTGTTTTTTTGGTTTTGGGTTAAATCTGAATAGTTAATCAAGCAATTAAATGATTTGTTTTCAATTAATAAATGTATAATTAATAATTAATCATGACCTATTTTATGTATTCTTTAATGTAATATAATTAAATGCTAGGTGGGCAGCATGGTGGCCTTGGGTTCAATTCCTGGGCTGCCAACTATGTGGAGTTTGCATGTTCTCCCCCTGTTCATGTTGGTTTCCTCTGGTTGCTCTGGTTTCCTACTTAGGACCAAAGACTTACTGTACCTGAATGTTAATTAGCCTTGGTGTGAGTGTGTGTTTCTGTGTGTGCCCTATGGTAGACTGGTGCCTTATCCAGTGTGTGTCCTGTCTTGAGCCCGTAATTTATTAGGATAGGCTCTGGCTCCCCCATGACCATGAACTGGATAAAGCAGTAAGAAGATGCATGGATAATTGATAGGTAATTTCTTAGTAAGACATATAAATAAAAATGCAGTATACATACAGAGCATAATTTCTTAAGGTCTTCTACAATAAAAGTACAGATTCCTCTAAAGCACCTTCATTCCTAGTTTGGAGTGTTAACAGTTATACTGTTAATGAAATAATTAGTTTGCAGCTGGTTAACTGAGAGCTCAGGTGAAAAAAGAACCAGACACCAGGCTCTCCCAAGGAGCTTAACACTCCTGTGCTGCCAGAGAATCTGTGTGACTCACTTGGCACTTGACAGAGGCCAATGCAACACTGTGAGATTCTGCAGAGTGGCACTAAGTCTTATGGGAGGAGGGAAGGACAACAATGTTGTGATCAAGAGTGGAGATGCTTCCCTCTCTCCAAACTCACTCAAAACACATGAGTACTTCACTTACACGTGTTGTAATAATCAGGCTCCACCTGAGCTTCAGCATGTATTGACACAGCTTTAAGATCAAGAACAGTTTCTTTGAAAATGTGTTCTTGACCTGCTTATCTATCTAATCCAATGCCAGGTTTGACACCTTGACAGCCAGGTAACGAGAGAGTTGAAAACTGTTCTGAGCAGGTTTCACAGCTCAGACACATTGAAAAGGTATTGAGGTACCATGTGACATGGACGTGACATCTGAATTACTGTGTCTATAAATTCACTCATTTGATGCCTCTGCAAGGCCTCTAGTGAGAGCAGTTCAGAAGCCAGCTGGGAAATCTCAATTGCCATTATTGGATACAAAGTGTCAAAAGGTAATACAAATTTGCTGCCCCAATAAATACAAATATAAACTAATAAATGTCAAGACCTAAAATGACATATGAAGAGACACTCTTGACAGTGTTACATTACTTTCCCTAAGTACAGTTCCTGGCCCCCCCAAAAAAACACTGCAATATCATTGCTGGTTTAACTGACCCAAGATAAAATACAATGAAATTGAAGCGCTGAGGCAATGTGAGCCTGTGAAGCTTGATATTTCTGGCACTGTTACCATGCTGGCATTATCAGTCTGGTATTAAAATGAATTTTCAGATTTTCAGATCCAGTTCCTTAGAAATAGAGCTTTGGACAAATTAGACTTTTTTGGCTTTAGATGGGTACCGTACAGTATGTTGCAAAGGTGCTTGTGGATAGTAATAATAAAGTCCAAAATGATCATTCTTCTTTCTGCATCTTTCTAGCAGTGCTTACAGGACCTCAGATGGCTTTAACGAAGGGCAACTGTGCTCAGAGACCTCATTTAGTTTGAATCTGCCATGTTTTACTTAAACTGACCCAGGTCTGTTGCCTGTTTGAAATGACAGTAACTGTTATGTGTGAAATATGTCCTGGAGGGCTATATATCCAATCTGAATCATTCTAACTCAATGCAATTATTTATTTATGACCCTATAAATTATTCTCTATATGATATAAGATATTGTCACATAATGCTAATTTGAAGAATTATGCTGTGGGGAGCCTTTAATACTTTGTCCCTTCAAGTGGCATGTGCAGATGTTGTTTCATGATCCTCTTAGTCAAGCACACCATAGAGCTGTTTTGTGAAGATATTTAACAGATTAGGCAATCAGAGGAAATAAATTTATGCTTAATTTCCTATATGACTGAAGAGCCAACTCTTTCTGCCATTGGCAACCAGAAGTCTCAAACAATATGAGCATACATTTTCTGCAGTTTGATTAAAGCTAGTTTAGATTAAGTCATAATTCACCAACATATCTATAACATTTGACCATTTATATTGGGTATTATCAATCTAAAGTGTGATTATTGCAGAACATAATTTGTAATAGTGACGGAATAATTTCTTTCTGTCTAGGAATGAACAATCTTCAAGGTTAGGAAGGAAGTTAAGTGCAGTAGTCTCAGCGAAGAGTCAGTTCAGACTGGTAAATGTCATGGATTAATAGTTACAACTACACTTCACGATAGCTACTCATGAATAGCTGCTCTTGAGTTGTTTGCTAAAGGGCAAACATGGTTTCTTACTACCCCAAACTAATATGTTTTAATGATAGATATGTATTATGTATAAATAACAAAGTTATAAGAAAGGTAAAAGCACTAGCTTTGAGTAAATTCATGAAGCTCCCATCCATACATTGTAAGTCTTGAATGTAAGATTCCCCGAGAATTTTGCACAGTAGTTCGTGCACGTTAATGAAAATTGTCACTGCACCATGACCAGTTGCTCTTGATTTGTAGGTAAACCCAAGAAAAAATTAAGGCTCATTTTTACATTTTAACCCTCCCTCTACAAAATCCTGTAGGTATAGTATTAACAAACTTCACATTCCAAACTGCCATTCAGTGTATAATTTTCAAACTCTAGACATTTAACAAGCTGGTTCAGATGACACACAAAGCAATTTATCTTTTAATTTTTAGAAAACTTCCCTCCCATTTGCCAAACCACAGAAATATGTCCGCAATTTTCCTTTCAGGTTTCTTCATGGTTGTAACATTCTAATTAAATTTAAACTTTATTTCTACTTAAGAACACTACCCGTTCCTGCTGTGCCAGAATTGTGTTTTTGTTAAATGTCTAAATCCCTTTTGTTATTATTGAACATTTAAGGCAATGTCAAGTCAGATAAGTACATTTCAAAGCCTTTATTGTTTTCCCAGATAAAAAAAAGCACACAGACATAAAAATAAAGACACTGAGAAGGGGGGTGTCTCTTGTTGTACCACTGAACCTCTATTTATTCCTAAAGACATAGAAAATGCAATGCATTATTTGCATGTACAGAGCACTGATAATCCATACCATCTGTGCATGGTAGTCTTTGTTGGTTCATCTCCTTTTCTGTGTTTATGATTAACGCTCCTCCTCCCCTGTCATACCTCTGTGTCTTACAACAGTAAAGTCACAAGGAACGGATTTACTATTCTTTGAGCAGCGCCTTCACAAGCGTAAGATTACTTAGGCATGAATCACATCTTCTGGGATATAACACGAAATATATGTGACATATATATGATAGAAACAGTCGTGACTGTCGTATAGTGTCCTATACAAGCATTCTCCAAAAACTTTATCTCTGCACATCTCTGTAACAGTTTACTGAATTTCAGACACTATATTCGGGAGAAGTAAGATTAAATAATTCATCTTGAAAATTTTGTTGCACATTATGATGAGACCATCATAAATGCATACTGTATGTATGAACAGTTGCAATCCAGCAGTTAAGAGTCCGAGCTTTTTATAAATCCCTGTAAATAACCTACATGGCTGCTTCAGGAATCAAACAACAAAGATTCTTTGAGATTCAAAATCTAAGGATTAATTTCAACTACAAAAAAATAAGAATTCGGCTGCAAGCAGGCTCAGCTTCAGTGAGATCAAATGAGATGGCAATTCTACGATAAAAATAAAGATCTAACTGAATGACTTAAATTTAATAAAGGAATAAATTAATGTGTTACACTTGTTAAACTCCCAGATATAGTCTGCAATATTTTTTTTTTCTGAACAAGCCAGTCCTTGCAGTAAACTTTGTTTGCCAAACCACAAGAGCAATAATTACTTTCAAGAACTTTGTCCCACACAGACAGTCTGAGTCTGGGACTATGATTCAGAACTCTGGCTTGATGTTATATGAACATAAAATCAACTTTTTTTCTGATAAGCAAATAAACAAATGAAGTGATGAATGTCCAAAAGAATAATGTTTCGAGAGTGTTAAACAAACCAGACAACATCACGGTTTAAAAGAGCTTCATGGTTTTAATGGAGTGATGGCTCTCTTTCCTTCTCTGTATAAACACATACAGTATATTAAAATATTTTATATTAAACCATAAAGCATATTCTTTTACAAGAGGTATACACTAGCTTGCTGTACAACTTTAGAGCTCTTGCTCAGATTTTAAAATGTTGTTCAACTTTATTAACATGTCAGCACTTGAAAAGGCAGTTATTGGTTACAAACGAAAAACAGACATTTTCTGAGCCCAGTTGTACTGTTACCCTCCACCCTGAAGCCTGTTTGAAGGCAAATGGGAAGCACAGGGCTCTATCCTTTGTTCAACAGGGTGTGATCACTGCAGAATTGCACATGGCTTGCAGACCTAATAAAAAAGAGTTTTACTTTTAAAAACTGTGGCAGACTTGGAAGGCTGCTAGACTGGGAATATGTGAGTAGAAATCTGCTTGTAGTAAAACAATTAGACCTTAATACAGCTAAAATAAATCTTAATATTTGATAAGAGTTAAGGAAACCTATTATTTAGATATTTAATCTCAAATGTATACCCACACAATACACAAGGTGAAAGTGCTTAATCTCTACTTCTACTATTTCTTTAAAATTCGCACCATCGTAACATACAATATACACTAACAAGTGGAAGTTGTTAAAAGTAAACACTGTAATTCTTAGAAATATCAAGAGATCCCATTATTGTGTTTCAATCATTCTAAACTCCATGATAAATGTAAAGAAATCATGGAGATATTTATGAAAATGAAAATATTAAATAGAAGGATGTGTTAAGAAATCCAAAAATGTTATTTTGTCATCAAAATGTAACGGCACAGATCTGAGTCATTTGTCATAAATAATTAATTGAATTCCAGAAAATGAGAGGGGCATTTATTCACACGCATAAGGAGCTCTTTCATTGAAACAGATCTGCAGTTACACTATATACAGTATAGATATCTCTCTGGGGTATAGAATGAGGTAGCACATAGTACTAGTAGCATCATCATCATGAAGCACTCTTCAAAAACTGCTGGCAAATGATTATTGACCTCTATTTGTTGGGGGATGACAATAAAAGAAAGCTTAATCTACCACTTTCCACTGTAGTGTTCATTAATAAGGGATCTAAGGCTACAGGCTCAAGAGGCAGTCATAAATCTCAAAGCAACAGCTTGAGTATTTCAGCACAAACTAGCATCTTCAGAATACAAAGTGTCGAAAACTACTAAATCCAATATCACTTGCATTAACTGTAGCTTCAGGGGTTGCCAGGAAGAAGCCTCTACTGAGGGTGAACCACAAAATGAGGTGACTTGAATTTGCCAGAAAACATGTAAATGAAAACCATATCTTACAGTCAGATGAAATGAAAATTGAGCTTTTCATACTGTATATGCTCCCCAGTATTACTCTTGGTGTAAAAAAAGATAAAGTGCACAGTTAGAAAATGATCAAGCCCACTGTGAAATATACAGTAGTTTCAGGGCCTGTTCTGTTTCGGAGTTGTTTTGTCCTGAAGGCCTCGTTAAGACGGGGGTATCATGCACTACAACATGAACCTTTTTTTCCAAGCATCTGGTTCATCTGATACCCCCGACTTAGAATATTTAATATTTAATGGTAAAATGCCGACCCTTCTACCTACCTAGGGAATTCATGTCGGTCATTATTACCGCTGTATACATACCTCCTAACGCTAATGCTAAGGAAGCAGTCAAAATGCTATCCAAAGCTATTAGTAAACAAGAATCAGCACACCCTGATGGATGGTGTTTTTATTATTGCAGGCGATTTTAATCAGGGAAATCTGAAATCAGTCCTGCCTAGCTACAACCAACACGTTGACTGCCCCACCAGGGGAAACAACACACTTGACCTTGTTTATACTAATGTACCCGGTGCTTACAAAGCAGTACCTCACCCCCCTCTTGGACAATCTGACCACATCTCCTTGTTCCTACTCCCAGCCTACAGACGACTTCTCAAACGCACCAAGTCTCCAGTTATAACTGTAAAAACATGGACCAAAGAGGCAGAATCAATGCTTCAGGACTGTTTTGAGTGCACAGACTGGAGTGTGTTCAAAGAGGCAGCCTCCCATGGATCCCACACCAATATTTATATGTACTGTATGCATCAGCAGTCACTAGCTACATCAGCAAATGTGCTGATGATGCGTTGAGCATTAAAAAGATATGCAAACTCCCGAATCAAAAACCTTGGATGAACACTGAGATCCGCTCCCTGCTCAAAGCCCATAATGCATCCTTCAAATCTGGTAATGAGGAAGAACTGAGAGGGGCTAGGAAAAATTAAGAGCTGGCATAAAATCTGCCAAGAAACAGTATAAATCCCAGATAGAACACCACTACAACACCAACGCTAACCCACGACGCATGTGGCAAGACATACATACAATCACAAGCTACAAGAGGAAAACAAGCCCTGTAAGCGCTACTGACCCCTCTCTTCCAAACAAGCTTAACACCTTCTACGCACGCTTCGAAGCTCAAAACCCTGAACCAACCACCTGGACCACTGACTCCCCTGCCACCCCACCCCCCACACTATCCAAGCTAGATGTGTGGAAATCACTAAGTAGAGTGAACACACATAAAGCTGCTGGACCTGATGGTATCCCTGGCCTGGTACTCAGAACATGTGCCTGGCAGATAGCTGATGTCTGTACCGACATCTTCAACATGTCCTTGGCCCAGGCCACTGTACCTAGCTGCTTCAAGACGAGCACCATCATGCCAGTACCGAAAAAATCAGCCCCACATGCCTGAACGACTACCGCCCTATTGCACTCGGCCCCATCCTAATGAAGTGCTTTGAAAAACTACTTATTCCGCACATTAAAGCCAGCATTCCAAAAACACTGGATCCTCTCCAGTTTGCCTATCGCACAAACCGCTCCACAGAGGATGCAATCTCTATAGCTTTACACACCACACTAACCCACCTGGATAAAAGGAACACCTATACAAGAATGCTGTTCATTGACTTTAGCTCAGCATTTAACACCATCATACCCATAAAACTTTCTACCAAACTCAGGGCTCTAGGTTTAGATACAACCCTCTGCAGCTGGATCCTAGACTTCCTCACCAGCAGACCCCAGACTGTCAGGATTGGCAACCTCACCTCCAACACACTCACCCTTAACACCGGTGCCCCTCAAGGCTGTGTGCTCAGCCCACTGCTTTACTTCCTGTTCACCCACGACTGTACTGCCAAGTTCAGCACAAACACCATCATCAAGTATGCTGACGATACCACAGTCGTGGGCCTGATCACTGACAATGATGAGACTGCCTACAGGGAGGAGATAAAACAACTTGCAGACTGGTGCCCAACCAACAACCTATGTCTCAACATCAGCTAAACCAAAGAGCTGATTGTTGACTTCAGAAGACAAGGAAAAGTTCACTCCCCCATCTACATAGAAGGGTCTGCGGTGGAGATGGTGAATAACTTCAAATTCCTAGGTGTTCACATCTCTAAGGACCTAACATAGACACTGAACACCTCCAGTCTCATCAAGAAGGCACAACAGTGGCTGTACTTCCTGAGAAGGCTGAAGAAAATACATCTACATCCACAGGTCCTCACCAAGTTCTACAGATGTACGGTGGAGAGCATACTGACCAGCTGCATCACAGTCTGGTACGGCAACTGCACCGCATCCGACCGTAAGGCACTACAGCGGGTGGTCAAAACTCCCCAACACATCATCGGCAGTGCCTTACCATCCATCCAGGAAATATACAACACCAGGAGTCTGAAAAAAGCCACCAAAATTATGTCTGACCCCACTCACCCCAGTCATAACTTGTTTGTTCCCCTACCATCTGGCAGAAGGTTCCGGTCACTCCAGTCGCACACAACTAGACTCCAAAATAGCTTCTTCCCCAGAGCTGTCAAGTTGGTGACACTCCCACTCCCTCCCACCATATTATGATCTCTCCTAACGTCTTCCTGTACCCACAATGACTGTACTCCTACACCACTACACACACATGTAAACCGAAATTTAACTGTCTCCTCGAAAGCCCAGTAAAACTGTACTGTTTTTGTCCTGTTATATTTTCTCTGTTTGTGGAATTTTGCACAGTTTTGATTACTTGATTACATGTTATTTATGTTATGTTATTACATGTTACTGTTATTGCTATTGTGTTACTGTCTATTGTCTTATCTTCTGTCCTATTTATATACTGCACCTGAGTGACTAATGAGAAACACTTTTCATTATAATATGCACCTGTGTAAGTTTAATGACAATAAAGTTGAATTGAATTGAATTGATCTGGTTAGTCAAAATGCGAAGGGGGTTTCAAAGACACATGCAATGAAAGTGGAGTATCCAATAAAAGGCTAATACACAAAAAAGTGAAAAAACTATGACAATTCTGTAATTCTCTACAACATGCTTCCCAATGAAAGCTCTTTGGCATATAAAAAATGATTCACTTGGTTTATTTACTGATAAATAAACATTAGGGTAGACAACAGGTCTAGCCTATTGTTTTCACAGGAAATCTTGCAATCCCTACCACTGATAACATTTTTCACATTTAACTGTCAAGTCAAAAAGTTTGGACAGAATGACGGTTGCCAAGAAAAAAAAGTTAGATGTTCCGTCATTTCAACCTTTTGGAGCAATGAATATAGATTTGTTCAACATAAAGATAAAATTGTGCTGTTTGTTCTCTGAGTCCATGGATTTAAAAAACTAACCATGACTAGCAATTCTTGTGAGATACAGTACAGTGATTCTGATGGAATTCAAGAAGAGCTCTGCTTCCTAAAAGCCATGCAAGGCATAACTACAGGAGAAGATATAGCTAAGATGTTTATTAAACACCAAAGCCCTCATTAGTCACCTCGCTTTACATTTGCATTGTATCATTCATCAGGAAAATATTTGTGCCAAGATTTTGAATTATTAGCTTAATGACGTGATGACTACAATGGTAAAAATAGTGAAATTCCTTGTTGCTCTCTTGCCTTGATGTACAGGCCTGAGATTGGAGAATTCAGGAAGGGAAAGCAAAGGAAAGGATCACACTACATTTTAAGACACAAACATACATTTATTAATTTTAATAAAAATAATATTGAAAACTCTCCCCATTAGAAGAGCTAGAACCTCATAGCACACTTCAGGAGACATCCTTTCAGATGTAATCCCTGCCAGAGGAGGATTACTGGGGTGCAAATATATTTGCCCTCAGTGGTCTGTACTTTAGTTATGACAGATATGTTTGCTTTCTTTTTCATCAAGAGTATGAATAAATCTTGAGGGCACTGTATACATACAAATATACACATACTGTAGATATACACAGTAATTTTTAGAATTAGAGAACTTGATAATGTTGTGCTTAATTAACTCGTTCCAATAATTCTGAACTCCAGCAGTAAAAGAAAAGAAGACATGGAGATCTTTAATAGTGTGTATAATGTGGAGACCGTTTTTTTTAGCTCAGTAGATAACACACAATAGATGGATTGTACTCAGACAAAAGGGTTCTGTGTTTTAAGACCTCCTGTGCTTAATAATCCTAACTTTGATAAATAATGGACTCTCAATTCCCGAAATAGTATGTACTCTACGCATTATTAACAACCCTACAAAGCAAAATCAAAGACTGTTTTTTCTGTGCTTGTTTCTATAGATAACTATACCTTCAAAGCACAGCAACATTAGAAGTTTTGTGTTTTGTCTTTCTTTTTTGCAGACCTCATATCAAAGGATTTACTTCATCAGGCTCCTCTCACTTCTTGACACTTCAGTGTTGGAGGAGACTTTTGTTGGAAGGATACCGAGATACATCTGCTGTATTGCACCACTGAGATGAAAAGGCCTGGGGATTTGGAAGGTTTGAAAAGCTCAGGGCTGATGAAATAGCTTTAGTTCCCTGCAAAGCTTTAGAATGGTGCTTGAAAATTATTATTTTTCTTTTAGAGCAATACAAACATTTTCTTTTCCTGGTGAGAGTCAACTTTGATTGTTCTGAATAGGATAAATTAACCGCACAAAAGTGTGGTGGACTTGCGCATTGGCATCATAACACACAAACAGATGTGTTATCTCGCTGAAAAAAAAACGTATACATGATTGTACAAGTACAAGTAATATTTTTTGGCCTGTTTACTGATGTATTCCTGGACATACACTAAACTCGATCCAAGAAATACTGTACGTTTTAGGTACTGTATAAATGACACTCTAATAAACACACAGACCTTTACCTCAGCTTATCTTACATAGTTAAATTGAATGTCAAATAATTTTGCTGTGTTTGTTTTTTTTTCTTAGCAAAGAACAGATATCAGCACTGTCAGACATATCACCAGCTGATGTCCATGATTCATCTGGAGTGCAACTCGGTTCTGGAGTGCAAACAAGGTTGTACTATAACAGTAAACCTTAAACCTCAGCACAGTAACAATAAACCTCAGCACCGCTATTTTAGAGTTAGGTGCGTTAGTCTGGTTCAATCAGTGAGGTCATTGACACTGTCAGTGGAAAGATGCTATGTTATGTCCTGGTTTACAAGTGGCTCTGTAGTGGCTCTGAAGAATGTGCGCCTGTAGTAAGAAGGTTGCTGGTTCAAATCCTGTGGCTAGCAGGAGAATCCTGCTCCACTGGGCCCCTGAGTAAGGCTCTTAACCCTAGCTGCTCCAGGGGTGCCATATAAATGGCTGACCCTATGCTCTGACCCCAAGCTTTTCTCTCCTCATCTGTGTGCCTGTGTGTCTCATGGAGAGCAAGAAATTGTATATGGCTAATAAAGTGAACTCTTATTCTACAATGTTACATAACGTATTAAAACATTTTTCACATTGTTTACTCAGCTTATGACTTCTGTGATGTTCTTTATCCATCACCAAATGGTCAGTGTTTCCTAAGGGTAGTAAGTCACGTTTTACACTGCTTTTTTGTGTACAACCCCACTGTCTTGCTATTGAGTTGAAAAGAGCACGCTTGGATCCCCATCTCTAATGCTAATCAGTACTCCTTTTTCACTCAGTCTTTGTTATTCACAGTTATCCTGGTTTCTTGCAGGAGTGAAGTGTAAAAGAGAAATAGGTTCACAATCTGCTGTATTTCCCACCTTTCTGTAAGAAGCCACACAGTGTTTCTCCACATTAGCTGGTACCACTTTCCTGCTTTATTCATGTGCTTTGCACTCAGGAGATGAAACGTCTTGTGTCAGAAAAATAACCATTTAAATCCAGTGAGGCTTCAAATGAAATTAAGTTGCAAACTGTTAGATTTCTCTTCCAGCAGCAATTAGATGATTAATGTTATTATAATGAATTAATCCACCATTCTGACCTTTATACTGTTATTTTGTTGTACAGCTTAAAGTAACTAAATCATTCTCTGAAAAAAACATATTTCAATATTATTATACACATCTACAATAACAAATGTTCTCACTCATTTGTTCCACAATAGTGTACGCTTTGATGTACGGTTCCCCCCAAAATATACTGAAAGACATTTGAATAGACCAAATTGCAGAATACAAGGATATTTTGTTAAAGAATATTTTCCAATAACAATTCACTAATTACCTCTCCTCTTTTTTTGGTAAGTAAAACCAACAATAAAGTTTGTTTTAGATAGCTGACGTCCCACTTTCATTTTTAATTCTAGGGTCATATGTGTTTGCAAATATAAATTAGGAGATGAGATATACATTTCTAACAGCAATCGATTTCAATTTAGCCATAGATCTGCACATTTTCTCTGTTGTTACTGAGTGAATGGAGACATTATGGTAAGTAATTGTTTAATCTCAAATCCAGCATAATGAGTGGGGCATTTCACCAGCTGCTAGGCTGAGCAGATGATGCCGTGAACTGGTTTGAATGGTTTAACAGCCAAAGTGATTGAGATCAAGAGATATGTCAGCTAATGTCACATGGGGGAAAACACCAAAAGCCCAGACAATAAGTGAGATGCACCTGATTTTCTGCAGATAATAACACGCAGGCAGCCTCAGAGTGGAAAATGGTAAAGAAAATCATTTGTGCGAATGATCAACAGAATAGTTCAGTGAGACACATCTCCGAGCTGATTTGCACTGCAGAGAATCCCATTTTGTGTTTATTCCTAGAGTAAATGCATACATACAGTACATACATATATATGTATACAGTATAAATCAACCAATTTCTGTTTAAACTGTGATGGTTTTGGTCAGGCTAGCAGGCTACGTATGATTGATGTGATCATAAGAAAAGATAAATGTCCAAATATTAACCAGACAAAGGTTCATAATGGGGTATTTGCAACCATAGTCCTTCTGTAAACCAAACTGCTTTAAAGACCTCCTATGATCAGAACAAATACCTCTGTGTTATCTGGTGATATACAGTGTTGATCTGTATATCACCACAAACAAAACAGTAAACAAAATAAAACTGCCAATTTGCCATACTGCATGATTTTAAATCTTCAAAGTCATTTTAGTTTCTTTGTCACAGAAAGAACTATATTAGTCTGTCAGGCTATCCTTAAACAAAAGAAAGGAGAGAAGTGCTTGAAAGCTTATATCAGCTAGTCCTACAGTATATGGTAGTGCTCAGTAATTCCTGAGGTATTTTTTTACCTTTATAGCTTTTCTGATCAATAATCAATAGGATATGCTTTCAAAGATTACACATCCCTTTCACATATAACAAGCTTGAAAGCAGAGACTGTGATGTATTGATCACCACATAAAGTATTTAATTAGCTCCGTTAGGAATGAATCATTCCATCTCAATGAATAAGGTCTTAGCTAATTCCCAGAGGTTGTCTTCAAGTATATTAGGGTTATGATTGATTCTTCACAACCTACAGATACATCATGTGTTATTTATCCAGTCATCAGGATGAAGTGTACCAGGAAAAGTAGAGGGGAAATGGATGGAGTTTAGGGAGCATTCCTACGATGGGAGGCAAATAAAGTTTGCGCAAAGATTGGGCTGTGAAAGCGAGCTAACAAAAAATAACTAATACTGTATGACTATGAACTCCCATATTCAGCCCCGAGGAAAAGATTGTGAAAGAGTATCTGGTGAAATGGCTAGCAGAGAAAGAGAGAAAGAGGGAAAGAGGTGGGAGGGCGAGAAACCGAGCACATGATAAGGATAAAGAAGAGGGTCAGAGACCAAATGGTTTCCAAGACACCTTTAAAAATTAATGTCATCCTGGGAAGTTTAATAGTATTGTAGTGTCGTGGTTAAGAGGAAGATTACATTTCCAATATCCTTTGACTACAAGGGAAATCAAATAATAAATTTCAGATTAAATTGCACCCAGTGTCATACATAGGGAGCATTATCCCCTGTAGCGCCAGGAGGGTTTTAATTGAAAATGGAAATTTCTCTATTTAAATGCAGGTTATTGTAGCAGGTGGAGAGTATTACAAATGGATGAATGGGACACTTCTTAGTCCCAACTCATCCATACCTTTAAAGTGTATTAAGCCTGATTTTCTGTGTAAATTTTGCCACTCTAATGCACTTTTTTCAGTTACTGGTTTAAATAGGAAGATTTGGACATGACCCAACAAAACAAAAACACACGCTAGCAGAAATGGGCTTCTCATTGTCCACCTTTACAGAAAGAATAGCTTACATTTGCATTGAGAAATCATCATTTTGTACTATGCATAATGCAGACAAAATGGCATATAATAATTACAAATACCTTAATAATCATGCATTTGTTTCTAACAACCTCTGTTAAACAACTGTATTAAATGTATACAATTAAAATGTAACAATGTAACATAATTTTGGTCTGAGTACACGGAAGGCCATCAGTCTCCAAGAACTATATTATGAAATCCTATATGAAAATGGATACTAGTGACTGTATACTAACACATCAGCCCAGTTTGCTTAGCAATCAAATAGGTAGCTGTGATCTGTATTAGAGACAGTCTTTAAGTTGTCCTTATTAACCATCTTGACAAGGAAGACAAGCAGAGGAATCATGAACAGAAAAGACAAAAAAATAAAAAAATAAACATTTCAAAAAGGAACATGAGGATGTATTTTTGTCACTTACACTGTGTCAATAGAAAATAAGAACAAATGTAATTGTATTAAAAATACAGTTAAGAATACAAATAATTATATTATATAAAGATCGTAACACATACAGAACTGTGGATGGATAACCTTTCATAATGATAAACTGTATGTTCCTATACTGTAAGGTCAGACAAATTTAACATCGACATAGGTACTAAATAGCATTCAGTACGTCTAGAATTCTGTGGCTTCTGTCCAGCTCTAGCCATTCTGCTTCCGCTCCTGTCCTGTGTGTGCATTGACTTCCTGTGATATTTACAGTGGATTAGTGCTTGCAAGTATGGCCCTGAGCAGGCTAGCGCCAGGTTACCTTAAGATCTTACTGCATGAAAACAGCCCAATGCTTACAGTGAGATCAGCTCCTCTTGTTATTCTACGACTCCACACAATGGGTGATTGAGCTTTCTCAATTGCAGCTCTACAATTTTGAAACGTTGCCCAGAATCCACCTTTAAATTTTGATTCTGGAATTTATACTTTTAAAGGCTTATTGTGTTTAACTCAATCTTATTTGGTCACTTTATTCTTTTTTTTCGTAACCTGTGCTACTATCCAGTTCTTTGTGGGTGTTTTGTAAATTTAATCAATTAATTAAATTAATCAATTTATAAATTAAATAAATATTAAAATATTTATGTGTATCTATTTTTTCACTAGATTTTTAACAGAAACATTTCTACGCATCGGAACTCTTCTAGCCTTTTCCTAAAGAATAATGTCAAGGAGACAATATAATCAGGAACGTAAAACCATTATGCATTTAAGGATTAGAACTGAAGCATTTTCAGTAATAGGGCTTGTAATTTCCTTAAGATACGTTGTGTAAGACATTAAATTTATTGGCAACGCAGTTTAATTTAGAAGTCTAACGAAGCAATAAATTTACATAACATTGTTCCCAGGTTTTCAACATTCTCTTCTTTTTCTTGCAATTCCATTGTTTTGACCGTCTGTGGGATCACAGAGACCCACAGTGCTGATTAAGGTTATAAAGTCAAAATCACATCTAAAGTCTTGATATGACATCATGATCTGACATCTGACAATAGTATCGTTGTGTTGTGGTTGAGAGGAAAATTAAATTTCCAATATCCAATATTACAATTATTCTTCAGATATTCTTGTTTTCTGTTAGGTAAAGAAATCTGAAAAATGGCAATAATTCACAACAGTAGAAACAAAAACAGAAACATTCCTTTATCTGGGAATGCAGGAAGAATAATGTCCTTGTTCAAGCTTCACAGCAGATCCAGGACGGATACTTTGTTTAAGGCACTGACATAATAGCCAATGCAACCGAGTAAAAGTTTTACGTGACCATGCCAGTTTCACATAACCATCTGTAGGCATAACAACACTTTCAACCACAGCCTCAAATTGAGTTTAAAATTAAGCATAGAAACCAGCTGCCCAAAAATCTTCATCCATTCATGACTCAAAGAACACAACGGAGATGACGAAAGACAGAATTTGACAGGAAATGTCTATTGTCCAGAAACTGTTATGGTTTAGGCTCCAGTGCCTCTTGACATTTCCAAATGCACTTATGATGAATGACCCACTGTGACCTACAAACAGGACCCATGGATATTGAATACAATGGTTGAGTCGCTTTGTAGATCATAAATTAAGCTCCAATGTATTAAATAGTAACCCCCCCCTCCTAGAATTGCATCCAGATGTCTCCGCATTTCAGTTTGTTTTAGAGACAGAAATGTGTTTCATAAAGCAGGAGACGTTTTCCAAACAGGTGTTCGCTGATGAATCTGTGCAACAAAGCATTCAGCTGACCTGCCCTCTTCATCTCAGCAGAGTGATGCCGGTATCCCAGTAACGTCATGGAGCTGGACTGATGCAGAGCAACAGGGACTCACAGCTCTCCCATGAACAGAGCTATTTTATTTACTCTGGATCTCATTACACGGAAAAAAACTTCATTTCCCATCAGTGCAATTTGTTGGCGATTTGATTTTTCATACCAAGTTATTCGATATGTTTGTCTTAACAACATAAATTTAGAGAGCCTGTCCTATCCAAGTAAATACTGAAAAATGCTTGCAGAAAGTGTCCATTTAAAGGAGATTTTTTTTAAAGTCTATTGATCCCTCTACCCTGCTTCTCTTTCTCTTACAGAGCTGATAATAACAACTAGAATGTAGAGATCCTGTCCTTGTGGTGAGTCGTCTCTCATGATATTGCTTTGACAAGGTATTTTTCAGAAGAGGTCATTGTTATGGCACACATTGAGAAAGCACTACATAATCCTCACATTTCCTGTGCAGAACCATAGTCAACTGCGAAGGACCTGCATCCTCTCCAGGAAATATTATTTGTGGCTGATGCTTGTCAGGTTAGGCTCTGAGTCTCACCATGACCCTGTGCTCAATAATTAGATTAGATAGAGGTATCATGGAACTCTTCAATCCTTCCAATTGATGGCGAAGGAAATGTTGTTTCTTTGGGAATAAGTTGCTTTTTATCTTTAACTAAAAAATACCCATACTTATTGATAAAGACATCTGAGATGTAAAGGGATTGTTTTTAAGAAAAAAAAACCACTGAGAATGAAATACTGAATAATCCATTTAGAATTATTTTACTGCACCCGACAGTTATATATTGTACATATTGTGCAGCTTGTGATAAAATCACAGGCAATGTACTGTAACTGTACCTAAACTCAAAATCCCAGTGTAGACCGATTGCAAAGAATGGTGAGATGACCAAGAATCCTTGCTGCTTGACTTCAGTAACTCAGCTTCTACTCCCATGCAATTGCTTAGCTGAATCAACTGTGCTTGAAAAAAAGCCACTACAGTATATGTCACTATACTGTCATTTTTCTGGACGGCTGGCTTTAGTATAATCAAAAAAGAAAACTGAGAAGGGCAGATGGCTTTTTTTGATTTAGAAAATAAAAGACAAAAAGATCATCACTGATCAACTTTAAGTAAAGTAAAGCATTAAGAGTCACAGATTTGCTCCTTGTCTTTCAATGAAGTGGGCTTTCTCACAGCTGACGTTCATTTGTCATCATAGCAGCGGGAAGATGTAATTATGTGCCTTCAGATTTCTCCTGGTATTCTCTAACATAGTCTGCTTCCACCAGCCTGAAAATCACTATGTCAGCAAGCATGCACAGCGCATGAGCATCCTAAAAAAATTCATTCTCTGCAATAAATAAATGCAAAATTTAATTAAAAGCTCCAGTTCGAAGAATTTATTTTGTTCAAGATAAGCGCTACACTTGACTTTACACTCAGTTTTCTTTATGGTAATTTTCCACAAATACAAATCTAATAGTGGTAACAGGAATCTAATTCAGTATAGTGGATTATTTAGAATTCTGAGAAAGTGGTCTGCTGAGATTAAGATTTCTTTTACATGTAAATCATAGCACAGAAATGCAACAGCAACATAAGCAATTTTATGGTCAGTTAAGAGACAAACCACATTGGATGTACTGTATCCTAAATCAATACAAAATCAGTGATTTATTTAAAATTTAGGATTTCATTTAGCACAGATGTGTAAAATTATGTTTTCTTCTTGTTTGTGCTTTGTGATTTTTTTTAAAGTATAGATTTAACTGCAAAATAATATGGAAATGTCTTCTGCAAGTGCCCTTGTCTGTCGATTTATCAAGTGTAAAATGATTTCTAGCAGTTTCAAACATGTTAAAAGGGTACAACAAAAATATAGTTACATTTAGCTTTACTGGTACACAAAAAATTCAAATAACGCTGTGTTTCTTTGTGTCACTGCAAAATCACTAAGCAGCAAAATCACGTGTTTTTAATTGCTACATTAGGCCTTTAAATGAACCATTTAAGTCATTTCTGTTGTTACAAGAAAACACTGCCATGCTAATATTTCCTCCCTTAAATATAAGGCAACACTGCCCACATAAATCTAACCCAGCATCTCCCATGTAATTCACCAGCTTCACACTTCACCTAAAAAATGTATTCTTACCTTCGTTATTACAGTTTTAAAGGCAAAACAATGTGTTTACCAGTAGAGTTTCAGCCCATTAAAAGCCACGAATGATACAAATTAAGTGTGAGATAAAGTGCTCGCTGCAGGCTGTGTGCATGCAGGATCCACTGAAGGCTTTCTACTTACGAAAACACATCAACTACACATTTTAACAGGAGCAGAATCCCATTGGTAAAAGGAAATAAAGTACATTTGGATAGCGCTAAGAAAACACCATAAATTATAACCATTATTTCACAGTTAAACTTGCAGTCCCCCATATGCGTAATAGCAGATTCCCATTTCCTATACATATGTTAAATAAAAGAACACCCTTAGAAAGCCAGTCTCACACGCCCACACTTACACACATCTTGTATAAGTGGTTACATGATGATTTATTGTTCTTGCAAAAACAATAATCTGCAGTTGATTCTGAAAGGGACTGAAAGCTTTTTCTCACCATAATACACTGTCGATCCACTACATTCCTGTCTAGAAACATGACCATAATGTTTTAGCAAGTTAAATAAATGTTATATTGTTAACCATGCAGGCAGCTAATGAAATGAATAATGTTTTGATCATATACTTGAGTCACAATAAATATTTGATTATTTCCTAGGTTATTTCAAGAAGCATTACAAAACTTGTTAAGATCCTGGTACGTGATCAACAACCAGCATAAATTACATCTATTTTATTTCCTGCTGTCTTTTTGCATTTTGTGTGATTTTTTTGGTGTCAGAAGGTAAATGATATTTACCGGGTTTAATAGCTCCAGTGATCTCTTACAACAATTTTCTCTCACAGACAATAGCATCAGTATTAGCTCATGGTCTCGACTGCAAAACTATTAACCGAAAAAAAAAATCTGTAGGTAATTTCAATTCAGTTCTGAAGGTTTTTAGTAATTACTCTGCTGTTAAGCGTGGCACTTGAAAGTTCAAAATCACTTCAATGCCTCAAGGTCAATTGCTGCAATATATTAGAGGAGAAGAAAACTGTTTTTTATGTGACACATTTGTGTCAGGATATATCCCTTTTGTTGTGGAGTCCAGTCTCAAGATTATTATCAAGATTCAAATTTAAAAATGAACTCAAACTCCTCCTTCTACACACTCATACTGTACCACCAACGGCATCACACACACCCTGAGATAAATTAATTCTTCCTTGATCTGGCCTCTTTACCAAAATCGAAGCTGGAAACTATCTGTGTCTTCTCTTTATCTCCCTCTACTTACACAAAAAATGAAAATGACCCCTTTCCTCAGAAGCAAATCAAGCTTTTGATTAGCTACAACAGCGAGCTGCAATGATGTAAAACTAATTGCTTGGGCCCCTATCGTTCCCAGTTCAACAGCTCATTTTCAGCTCGCCCCCAAGCCACCTGATCCCCTCGGCCGCGCACAACACCTTCTCCGCAGCGTTAAGGAATGGAAATTACAGGAAGGTCAGCCAGTCACATCTGCACAGGTAGTGCTGTACATTTGCTTCCTCCTAGACAGGAAAGCAGAGAAGTTAAATAAAGTCTTCTTGCAATATGGACCAAAAAACTCCTGCATATCTGCAATTCCCAAGAGGAATCTCAAGCCATGCTCCTTTTTTCAACAGCTGTATATGTGCACACACACTCACACAGATTTACACGCACACGCACAGATTTGTATTGCTACAGAATGGAATCTGTGAATAGAATCAATGATCTCTTGCTCCACCACCTTCACTCTTAATGTGGGGCACCTGGTGCTTTTATTCCAATAATTATCTTTTCATTTGATACATCATCCAGTGTGGATACAGGAATATGAGCTAACAATAGCATGATGAAAGGCTGTAATTGTAGCCCCCTAAGGTTGTGACACTTCCATTGCAAAATTACAGTGTAATTTTCACCCAGCCAAGACCCTCTCATACCTCTTTTATGCACCGTTGACACTTTCTCTTTCTTTTAGCCATTTTTTAGACAAGTTCTATAAACAGACTGGGCTCTGTTAAATCGTGATAATGCCTGGCAGTGTTTTTAGCGTAGGACCACATTTTTTTAAATTCAGAAAATGTAGGGAGAAAAATGGTTCAAAACAAATATGTTTTGTATAATTAACAAACTCCTGCCAAATAATGTAAAACAGTTCAGTTAGGTAAATGTAATTCTAAAAACATCCACCTTTTGTTTTAATGAACTACAAGCTTGATATCCTCATTTACAAACTATTTCTAAATTCAAATGAAATACTGTCATAAAAGTACATGGTTCCAATAAATTTAACAAAGCAATGTTAATTTATATTTAATACAGAGTATCAATTCAGTTGGTTTATTTATTTTTGTATATGTTTTGTTTGGACTTGGCTGCTTTAATCTGGAAGTAATTAATAATTTTCTTGTTTTTAATCTATGTAGTAAACACAAGATGAGATGATTCATGCGCTTTGTACTTGTGCTGTGAGTTATATTTACCATATCTGAAGAAATCTCTTTAAAAGACACAAGTTTATTCTGAAATCAAAGAACATCCATTCCTCCATATTCTAACTGCTTCATCAACATTCATTAAGGTCACAGGGGAGCTGGAGTCTATCCCAGCAAGCAAGGTAGCATTCATCCTGGACAACATGCCAGT
This sequence comes from Lepisosteus platostomus, assembly GCF_059453375.1. Lineage (NCBI taxonomy): Eukaryota > Metazoa > Chordata > Actinopteri > Semionotiformes > Lepisosteidae > Lepisosteus > Lepisosteus platostomus. The sequence continues at coordinate 55,512,661 of NC_142612.1, read as the reverse complement.
CCATTGCTGGGAAATGAGAGAACATGCTTTACAATGATACTCAGTTGGCTGTAATACAGTCACATGACAGTTACTCTTTTTCCATGGATGAAAAAGCTGTGGTAAAACTGTTTCTGGCCGAACTGAGTGGAAGAAAAGAATTTATTCTTTATTCAGTCTCTCCATCATTGGCCCACCGAATTCCCAGCCTGCCTTTCTCCTTGAACCGTTTCAGACCAGTCCTGAGGGGAGGACTCTTCTCCTTGATCCTTTTACCTGATCCTGTGGATCAGTGCTGGAAAAGGAATATTCCCACTTTCTCTTTTTTCTTCCAGATAGCCAACTTTTTACAATACACTACAGTCTTGTGAGCTTGTATTTACCTCTCATCCATATTCCTTCTTTTGATCTGCAATCATTAGCTACTATACTGTACCAAGCCCCACTCCAAATCTTAAAATGCAGTTATCTCTTCTGAGATTTTCTCCAACTCGATTTTCATAGTGTTCAAATAAATTAAAGACTTTAAACAATGAAATAATGACAAGGTTCCACAATTGATTAAATCATAGTGCCTTTCTCTACACAAAACTCTCTTGTTTTAGTAGACTAATGACCAGATCTGAATTTGCATAAGAGTTTTCAACTGTATTGTATTCATGACAGAAAGCAGATTATGAGATAATGGTATAATCACGGGAAAACAACATTAAAGATTCTTCTAATAGTTATGGGCATACTCTAAAGACCAAATATATCAAATCCACATGGTCAAAATAGTGTCACTCAATGGCGCCTCTGAGGCGGGGTTTGATTAGCTTGTGTGGCTCACTTCCTCCTTCGTGAATTTACACTTCCCCTTAAGAAAACACAGAAAACACCTCTGTGTCCTCAGGTCTAACAGTAATAGACTCAAGAAATCTTTTATCTGGTCTGCTATCGCACTCTCAAGCAATGAAAAATAACTCTATCTCCTCAAAAAATCTAGACTTCTCTGTTCTTTGTTGATGTTTTTTTCTGCTCTTGTTATGTTGTTGTGTTGGGCTCTCTCGTAAAACACATTTCCCCCTGGGGATAAAGCTTAAATTGGTTTGATTAGCTTTTTATTTTTTCTGAATTATTTTTTTTATGTACAAAAGAGTAAGAGTCATGCTGGTATTCAACCCCACAAACTGGTACAATAGAAAACCAAGGTAACTTGGGAGACTGAAAGACAGGACACACTGAACCTTTGTGGTCACTTGTCTCTCATGAAACTACTCACTACTCACTGTAAGCCCACAATACAAACAGCAGAGTTTTGAAGAACAGACACTGTCTCAGTTGCGCAGATTCTGACACACTGCAATGTTGTAGATAAATGTCATGATTGTTTTTTTTTTGCACATCATCAGTCCCCAACAGGAAAAACATTACAAAGGTTTTGTTCTGGTTCAACAGAATAGCTTGCTCACATTAATGGGAAGGGCTTTTTAAACGTTCCTCCCTACTTTGTGAAAACCTAGTGTGGATTCAGAGCCTTTGTAATGTTTGTTGGTTGTGGCATTCTTTAAAGATATTCCCTACACATGTTTTGCTCCCTTCCAGCAAAAATGATGACAGAGGCTTCATAACCCTGCAATGCCCTGAGAGCAAGCGTTTGTCACAGTACGAAAGTGTGCGCTGAACTAAAGAGAAAACAACAGAGTTTCTTGGCCCCCGGAGGTCAACCCTTCTGACAATCAAACATGCAGAAAACCAGCTATTTCCATGCAATGTGCAGGACGGACTCCTCATCTAAATGCAGAGCAGAGTAACAGAAAAAAAAGAGTGACGTTCCTAGAATGTATGCAAAGATGGGTGTCAGTTCTCGATGTGCATGATCAGCTTTGGAGGTCAAGAGGTCATTTTCCACTGGCGCTGACATAAGATGAAGAAGACCTGAAGGAGTTAGAGGCAGAAGACCTTTGCTTCACAGATTTCCGTTCACCAATGCTGATGCAGGAATGCGGTCTTTGAGGAGAATGTGCTCAGTGTACTTCTGCAAAACAGACAGCGCAGAGTGACAGGCATTCCCCCAGTTTTTAGAAAAATTATACCAGGCATTGGAGATGAAAGCACATTTGATTACCTGTGTCAATTTGAACAAGGAAAAAATATTCCTCATATCCCTCATATAAACTCAATGTAGCAATGATAGTAATTTGAGAAGGATGTTTAATTAATCAGAACATGATTTAACTATTCATCCAATCACAGCTTTGTACCATTTTGTATTCAATAGACAGATATTAATTACGAGTATGAAAATTAACTGTTGATGCTATGGCTCTGATCTAAACTTCCTGAACCAGGAAGGGTATTAATTCAATCAGACAGACCAAGACTACACCTCAAATAGGTGGCTTTGTTGCTACGTAAAGCCATTTGAAAACTGAAAGCACTGGCAAACCTGTAAGAACAGTAAAATGCCTTCAACATGAGCATACCTCAAAGGTGTTCAGCTGGATGTCTTCATTAGATTGTGAATGAGTTTGATACCTGGTTATATCCATACCTATGACAGAACCTCCCACTATAATTTCTGGAAGCAGAGGAATATATGGAAAAAAATGATGTTGTAGTTGAAAACCAAATGTTTACCAACAGTGCTTCTCGGTAGTTCAGTTAGATCCTGATAAATAATGAGAGAGATGAATATACAGAGTATATCTGGGGTAGCTCACCTGGAAGAGGTAATTTGGCAGAGGGATGAGGCTGTATAGACCTAAAATAATGCCCACCATTACAGATGCAGAATTCAACACTTTGAGCTAAGAGCAAGTCAGTTTGGCCATGGACTAAGCTGATATTTGAATGACATATGTGTGTATAAGAAACAACAGAGCAAGTAAATTCACTTTTATGTAAGTGGGTTCAGATGTGGTACTTGGGAAGCACAGATGCTGCAGGTGGCAAAACGCTAGTCGATGAACAGGTGGATTAGGAGCCGTTTTGTTGACTTGCGCAGGTGAATGTGTGCATACTGTACAGTATGTGTACCAACATAGTTTTTTACAAAATGGGAGAAAGGGTGTGTCAGGAAAACTGCAGGGATGCAAACAATAGGAAGTTGTGTGCTAAGGCAAATTTTTTCAATATTGGCAAACAACCTCACTTTGGAAATCACTGTGTTAAGGAAACAGCAGAAACAATCAGCTTTTTTAAAGATCCTTTTTGTGGTAATCATTCAGAAAGGATGTTCTTTGTTATTTTCTCATTAGTGGCTTTTATTTTGGTAACAATCCTACAGTGCATATCCTCCAGCTGGCACACCTGTGGGACATCTGGATTGAACAGATTGAATTTCTCAAAATCAACCTTGCAACATGCTCTTCTTATGTGTAGGTGCCAGTATAGCTTTCAATTATCAAACCGATGAATGTTAGGGCAGTCTTGAACTCGGCTGCTCTTATCTGATGGGGCTGATTAAGATGAATATCTTTCTCTTGTCCTGGAGCACTGGCTTCAGATTTTGAGTTGACTTCCTCCTACTTATGAGGCTCTACATGGCTTGGCACCTCAGTACCGATCTGACATTATCTTCCTATACCCCCACCTTGCAACCTTTGTTCATCTGACTCTGGTCTCCTGTCCTTCCCCCAAGCTCATCTCCACTCTGTGGGTGACAGGGTCTTCTCCTGCTGCACCCAAACCCTCTGGAATCCTGTCCCCAAGGACATCAGAGAGTCACCTTCTCTAAGCGCATACAAATCGAGACTCAAAACCTTGTTTTCTGAAAGGCTTTTATTGAATTGGTCTCTGTGTCTGCTCATTTTATCTTGTACTTCACAATCCCTTATGTTTAATAAGCTAATTTTGTTCTGTCCTTGTCAGCTATTTTTTCTTTACCTTTCCTTAAAGTGCTTTGAGAAGCTACTTCTAAAGGCGATATATAAAATTAAGCTTATTCAAAGAGTCAAAGAACGACAGTGGCTGGATTGTGCTGAACTATCACCAGAGGCAACACCTGCTCAACCTATCAGAGAGAGTGCAGATCCCACTTCGGCCTCACCAATCTCCTTTCCTTTCATGGAAGACAGTCATATTTGCAGAGCCATTTGAGTAAAAGGATCACATAAGAAATACGGTAGTCCATATTAGGACTTGGCAACACAATGGCGGAGTGGTTAGCATTGCTGCCATGCAGTGCTGGGGCTCTGGATTCAATTCCTATCTGTGTGGAGTTTGTATGTTCTCCCCATGTTTGCTCCAGGTTTCCTGGAGGTGCTCCTGCAGACTAAAAACATACTGGTAGGTTAATGGGCTTCTGCGAAAATTAGCCCAAGTGTGAATGTGTGTCTAGGTGTGTCCTGCGATGGACTGGTTTCCCATCCAGGGAATATCCTGCCTTGTGCCCGTTGCTTGCAGGAATAACCTCTGGCTCCGTTGTGCTTCTATATTGGATAAAGCAGCTAGAAGATGGATGGATGGTTATTAGGTATAACTAAAAAGAAAGATGAAAAGAGTACTGCACGTCATGTGAGAGGAATGTACCCTCTCATCAGTAGCAGAGCTGTAATGTGTAACGGTTTCAGCAAGATCTTCAACAACAACAGAAAAAGGAAGAATAAGGAGAGAGATAAATCTGTGAAAAAGAAAGAAAGGAAGGAAACAATGTAGCTTAAGACGTAGCTGCAGTCAAGTGGTTAAGGTACTGAATTCCCCATCCTTTGTGGTCTCTCTTCATATGCTCAAACCCTGCTGACTAAGGAACCCCTTTTGTGATTCATCAAGGGGAGGGGATTCATTCTGGACTTTGGACTGATGGGAATGGTGTCAGGGTCCAAGTGGGATGAAGCTGTTGTATTCTCCAGTAAGATGTTTTGCTCAAATTGCTCCAATCAGTTAATATCTCACTGAGTTAATTTATACTCTGCAGGTGATCATTTGTCAATGAGTATTTGTTCTCAATTGACTCATGAGCTCAAAGGGCATTAATAATTAAGGACTAAAGGGAAAAACAAACATTTTACCCACTAAAGGCCCATGAATTTGGGCGTGTTACATTATAAGATCAGTAGAGGGCGGTAAAGTGCCATCACACCTAAGTGCTGGTATAATAAAAGTACTCAATGCTAGCATGGAGGAAAAAAAATAAATACAGATTTTAATATTGTTCTTGCCTGATACTATTTGAAAAAATAATAAACTTACTTTAAATAACTTTAAAAAATAAATGCTTACACATTCCCACAAAAGCTTAACTGACTTTATTTAATTTGCAGCTATTTTTTGTGAATTTAAAAACTCCTTTAGAACTTCTTAAGATGGATAGGTATTATATAGTAATTTATGCTTTACAGTTTAAACGATTTGAGATACTGTATGTGTAATCACAACAAGAAATAACTGAGTAAAAATACAGTAGGTTGTTGAGTATAACTGATACGATCTGAAAAACAATATGATACATTCTAAAATGTTCTACTTCTAATTCTAATTTTAAAAATTAAGGGAATACAACGGGACAAAATGGGTCAAACTTGAGTTTAGGGGTTAAAAATTTACACTTTATAAACCTTTAATAAGCCAACTGTTAATACATTTAAAAAGGATTATAGTTGGATCATGGTACCTTCTACTAACCCTTAGGTTTAGGGTTAAAGAATTGAGGTTTTTTCATATCACATTTTTTGTTTTACTGGATTATTACTTTCTTAAGCTTTTTCCATTTTGAAAATGTTTTATATATGTAATTCGTGGTGTTTATAATTTCCTTAATACAGGCTCTCATGCATAAAGAGAAGAAGCTCTCTTTTAGCTCGAGTAGCTGGCCAGGCATTTGTGACTTGTCCAGGGAATCTTAAGAGCTGCTGGACAAAATCTGCAATGTAACATTTTCCTCTTCGTCTTTCTCTTTTCTTCAGCTCTCAGAGCGGGGCACTGGTTTTATTATTACAGTTTCACGATGGGATTAAAGGCCTTTGAGGAGAAAAAAAAGTTATTTGCAGACCTTATTTGCTCCAAGATGGCCTCGAGCGAACACAAAATCAATTCATTATTCCATCTAAGGAATTGTCTTTTATTCTCCCATCATCACTGAAAGGCAAATAGCCAACTGTCTGGCACTATTGAAACTTAGGAAAATGGAATAAATTGCACCCTCATCTGTGTCATTTCACAATTCATAAACCCTTTACCATGGACTAGCATTCATATCGGAGTGCCTCTGTGTTTTTAAATTATTCTGAAAGATTAAAAAAGGACTTATCAAGGTTTAACAGCTGAAGCATCAAAAGCCCCTGCAATAAGTGTAGGAAAGATGCCTCTGGATTTCAACTGGTGCTTCAAAGATATCTGAGCCAGTTCCTTCCTCGGATCTTTAAATCAGATGAGTTTGCAGAAAGAATGGGAAATTAAACAGCTGCATGTGCAAAACCTGGCTTGACGAAAGACTATCGGAAACCATTTTAATTGAGTTTCCGAAGGCCTTTTTGTTGTTAAAAGTTTCCAGATTTATTAGATGCATAAACGTGTACATGTGAGTTACTGTATGTTTCAAAAGACAAGTGGTTAGCAAATGCAGGATTTTACAGTGCTAAAGTACTGTCCTGTTTCAAAAACATTAAAATTCCATCCATTCGTCTATTCTCATCCACTACCAGAAAGTCATTCCTGTTAAGCATCACAGTAAACTGGATCTTATCCCAGAAGGGTAGGGGGGAAGAGATCTGGCATGGAATGCATCATGTCTCTGAAAGGTGGAAAGAAAATGAGGCGTAGAGAGAAAACCTACACGTTCACATGAGAACACTTAAAATACATATGCCATGTCACCCTGGACTGAACCAAAACCACATCCCAAGACATGTGGGGCAGGACAGCTAACCAACACATCACCCTGTGTCCCTGTATCAGACTAAATTTTCATTATGTGTTATTATTTGTCTCTCTTCTGCAACTCAGTTCTGTACACCCCTCTTGGCGAGGCCTGAAGTTCAATGTCAGCTTTTGGTTTTACTGCAACCATCTTCTAATCTTCTACCGTGAAGCCACATGCTTTTTAACAACTCCATATAGTTTTCAGGGTCACATTTGTTTTCCCTTTCCTCACCTTTAAAAAGAAATCATAGCATTTTCAGGGGCTTTAACCTCCTTCTGGCCTCTCTGCTTCTGAAAGGAAATGGCGAGGAAGAAGGACTGACCTTGGAATGACCTCTATAGACATGAAAGTGTTGAACTTTCCTTGTCACCATAGCAGGGAAGAAGACTTCTGCTAACCCCACTTGACCAAAATGCGACCTTTCGAAAGTTAAGGACCTGCAAACCCCTGTTAAAGACGCACAAACCTTGCGTAAGAATGTGCTTTCAAAATTGTAAACAAATGAGAATAATTTAATTACCTTGACTAATTTGCACAAGACAAAAGCCACTGGAAAGACTCAATACAGTCAGGTGGCAGAACAACAACAAAACCAGAAACCTGCTGTACAGCTCTTGCAATAACTATTTTCCACAATAAGGTTTAACAATGCCATAAGTGTTTACAAAAGACCAGCATGTGAAAAAAACATTGAAGCAGTATGGAGATTGTACCAACCAGTACAACCCATTTTTGTATCATTCAAAAACCATTAAATTCTTCCATTACTGGGCAGTGTGGTTGACCTGAACTACCAAGAAGTGTTTATGTTAATTAAATCAGTTTTTCCTTTATTCTGTGCACCATTTGATTTTAGATTCCAGAATTATCTTTTGTAAACATTAAGCTTCTTTTACAGTGACTTTATGTTGTGGACCTCTTTTCTAGTTGTAGCCACAGCAACGGATCTAATTTTCTTTGGTTTGATTCCAAGGAGAACAAATAACATGTACACTATATATAATCTACTGATTAACTTGAAGTACCGCTGTGGGTATCAGAATGAAATAAAGACAGAACAATCTTTTAATACTTACAGGAATCTCACACTCATATTCTGATCTGCTGAGATTACTACCTAATTCGGTAAAAGAAAATTCCTCTGTTGTGCTTATGGTGTCCTTATCTGTACTATTCATTGCCACAGGCCTTTTATATATTCTTTTAGAGATTAAAGGTTTCAAAAAAAGGTGCTAAAGGACTCAAACATTCATTATTTTTACCTGAGTATTGCAATCTAAAGTGAAAAAAAATAGGTAAGCTTAAGCAAGATTCATTTCACTGCCATTCGGGTGATAAAAGAGCTTGTCTTATCGTGTCTGATTTGGGCTTTGGAGGCTGGGTTTTATGGGATGTCCGTGGACAAAAAGGAAAAAGAAAATAGAGCCAGGATTAGAAAGGCTCAGGGGAATGTGAAGAATGGGAGCAATATGTTCCTGTGTGTTATTCCATCTGTATCACGTCGCCCAGCCACAAACTTGATTGGTGCTGTCACATCAAAGTGACCGGGAAGGCACTGGAATGGTCAGATAGATCACAGTGTGTTTGCACATCTTTTTTTACCAATTCAGGAGAAAACAAACAAATGGGAAAAATTCTATTAAACAGCGGCAGAATGGGAGATCTGAAGGCAGTGAGGGTATTCGAAATCTTGACACCTAAAAGCTTCAAGTTCCTTATGAAAATCTCTGCCTTGACCTTTCTGTGTCCACTATTTCACATTGCTTAGGACTACCAGGCTGCTGGGAGACCTCTGCCCTGCTTGGGTCACTCTCATGACAGACAAATGGAGAGGAAGGTAGGAGGACTTCTTCATGGCTGTATGTCACTGTGCAAAATCAGAGGAGACAGAGGACAGACCTCACGTTGTTAGCATCATGGGAACTAAATGGAATGTTTGGACATGTGTTTGTCTATTAATCCATCCTTTTTCTAAATGGGGGAACAGACAAGAGATGGGTGCAAAGGAGGGGACACCCAAGTACCGCATACCAGCCCATTGCAGGGCTGACAGGGACAAGCACAGACATGTACACACACACGCTGTCACAATTGTAGTCCCTCCCCCTTAAGGGCATTCCACCTCGTTCACTTTTTAGTTGATTTCTTGCACCTGCTCCCTGTTCCAGCCCACCTTTAAACGCCAGACGCTCACTCTGTTCCGGGCTCTGTGCTGGAACACGGATGCCTGGAGGCTCACCTATCACCGAGTCGCTCTATGTCCACGGCTCGGTTGGCATTCACCTTCTAGGTGTCCTGAACCAGCCGAGCCCACGACTTGGAGCACCTGGTTCCATTTCCCCTTTCTTCCGTTCCCCCTTTCTTCGCCGTCCTTCGGATGAGACGTAAAACCGAGGTCCTGACTCTCTGTGGTCATTAAAAATCGCAGTAGGGGTGTAACCCCGGCGTCCTGGCCAAATTTCCCATTGGTCCTTACCAATCATGGCCTCCTAATAATCCTCCTCTATGAATTGGCTACATTACTCTGCTCTCCTCCCCACTGATAGCTGATGTGTGGTGAGCGTTCTTGCACACTATGGCTGCTGTCGCATCATCCAGGTGGATGCTGCACATTGGTGGTGGTGGAGGGGAGTCCCCATTACCTGTAAAGCGCTTTGAGTGGACTGCCAGAAAAGCGCTATATAAGTGTAAACAATTATTGATTATTATTATTATTCCCTCCGACCCTTCCCTGGATCCCACTCTGATTTTTAACTTTGTCACGTCTGTCTACAACCCCTCGCCTGATTCTGCTCCGGCTTTTATCTTTTTTTGTCCATCTTGGATTTATCACCCTGCTCTGGGCCTTCACCTGCACTGGACTTCACTTTGGACTCCCTTTTGGACTGTTCGCCTGCACCACGCCCCAGGAGCACCTTCGTCATGCCCCACCCTGGTTCCTCTACCAGTCCAGTTCCTCGTCTCCTCCCTGTGTGTGTTCACTCCCTTCTGGATTGTGTCGTCCGCATAGGGTCCTGAAAGACGCTTCATAACACATGCCAGGGCCAGTTTTCCAAGAAGATAATTATCCTGCCGTAATGTCTTTAGACTGTGGGAAGAAACCAGAGTATCCAGGAGGAAAACCAATATGAACACAGGAAGAACATACAAAATCCATGCAGATAGCAGCCCTTGTCTGGAAATGATCCCAGGGCCCCAGCTCTGTGAGGCAGTAATGCTACCCTCTGCACCATTGTGCAGCCTGCCCTCTTCTCTAATGAACTAAAATATCATCCAAACCTTCATAAATACTCTAATAATTTTCCTACAATACACTTGTGATGTTTTTTCTAATGCTCACCAACCAGACATACTTGTGCAACCGTGCATTCGGCTGGGTACAAAAAATGTCACGAACTATTGTGTGTTTTTCTTTAGAATAGGGTTAATAGCTTTTCCCCACGGCTAATGAGTTTAGCCACTTTATAAGCTGAATTAGGCAGAGGCACCATTAAGACGTTGTAATTTTTGGAGATAATTAGTTCAGACTTGTCAGTTTTATTTCTGCTACCTTTATGGCTTCATGACTAGGCCTTAGGGATTCCTCAGTCTGTTTCTTATGAGCCATATGGAGAGCTCTCATTCTGCACACTTTAATTAGGAAGTGCCTTCTCATTTGCTCAACAGTTTCTTCTGCTGCTAAGGTTTCCCTATTTCAAGAGCAAGCTTTGTGTCTAATGTGGATTGTCTGCTGAAAATCAGACATCAATTTACACTTACCTCTTTGCATATAGATTAGGAGTTCTACTGGCATTGTTAAAAAAATCCCCAAAAAAGAATCATTGTAATTTTTTCTCACAATTATTTATTTTCCAAAAGCTTAGAATTATTATTTCATAGCTAGTATCAGTCTTGATTCAACACATTTGTCTAGAAGGATACACATGCTGTAGGCCTTCATGTTTTCCTCCAAATGTACCTCATGATCAAATATTAATTTATTCAGGTAGGCTATTTCTAACACAGATTATATAAAGCTATTTTAAAAATAATTTATCTAAATAGACAGGCAGGTTTGGCCCCACTCAGTCAACTGACAGGGATATTTTTTTGGGTGAGATAATTCTCTTCCAGTCCTCAAAATACTTAATTTTATGGTGGCTAAATTGCAATGTTTTACCAGTAAATGTTCATTATGTCTCTACCTGTGTCTGCATACAGCCACACTAGTACAGAATGCATGATGGCCAGAACGTAAAACATTTGTAATAACAGATCTTCAGTCAGTACACACTGGATGGGTGTTCACATTAAATTAAACTATTATTGTGCAGTTGTTGGCAGCACAACCTGACAAACATTCCCGCAGGATGCAAGCAAAGATTTCGAAAGCAATTTGAACTAATCTAAAGTATGTATAGAACACAAAGTCATGTACCTTCAGAGTGTGACAGGCAGTTTGAAGAAGACTGAACACAATTTACTCATTATAGGAAGAGGTAAAGTCTTGTAGCCTAAAAAAAAAGCAAATGCTTGACTGTTAGACAATTTATCATCCTTCAAAGCTGCTGCAGACCAAGAATTCCTTAAATGATGTGTTTACCAGGCCTAGTCCATTAACTTGTCGAAACTGCTATTATTCATTACAAGATGAAGAAGAACAAAGGTAATTGAATTACACTCGATATACACAGTAAAAGCAAGTTGGATTGAAGCAGAGGTTTTGCTGATCTCTATCAGCACACCGTCTCTCCCAGCCAAGTTCCTACTTGGAAGGATGCACAATGAAGTGACGTTTCGAGACAACCCAGAAACCCGCGTAGCCATCCAAAATGATCAACAGCTACATGCGTTTTTCATGCTTTTTCTGTTCCTCATTCTCACATGTTACAAATCCCCTTCTGTTGGATGCTGTGTTGCTGTTTCTGCCATGATTTTTTTTTTTACCATTATCCACTCTAAGTGTTAGAGCAGGAAAGCTCGCAAAGACTTGGGAACAGAACAGCTGAAATGTATCTGTAATGCACATGCCTGAGTGCAATGTGCTTCGCCAAAGGGCCTGTCTCGTGCTAATTTACTCCTACAGTTCATCCCATATTAAAAATCTATTTCAGACACACCTTTTTCACTTTTTGAAAAAGTAAACAGAGCCATCAAAACATTAATATATTTGTGATCTAAACGGCTACAGAATTCGACATCATGAAACTTTAAACATCAACTCATTACTCACTACATTTGCTTATTTGATTTCATTGTGCTATTTATTTGGTTTATTGCATTCTGGATTGAATTAAATTCTCTGAACTGATCTGCTAAAACACTATCCCAATTGGTGTGTCAGATATTTTGGGGGGTGTACTGGGTTTTCAGTACTGGTTGGATATTTAAACATATTAGGATAAGTGTAGCAGATAATATAAGTCAAAGAATTGATTCCAGGTCAAACAGAGTTCAGTTGCCATTGATTTTCCTACCTTCACTGATGGAAGAACAATGGAAAGCAATAGACATGTCTTGAAATTTTTCTTGTTTTCTGATTGTCAGAGCTGTGGCTGTAACCTCATTCTTTTAGGGTGTGCTGTATGATGCATTCAACTAAATTAAGTGGAATGTTACCGAAGTCAAATCAATCAATGCCAATTCCCTTTTTTTCACTTTACTGTACCTTTCTCCAAAGCCTTTACAGTAAAAAAAGTATGTAACACACACTCTTAAGAGAAGCAACATGGATTCACAACTCACCCAATTCCATTTAAACCATGACAACACTTTTTGTATCTTCCTTGACAAACATAAAGTATTTCTCTATGTAGTTTTAAATTACACTGTAATGCGTCTTTTTAAAGTTACTATACTTCACCAAAATAATTATTGTCTGTTTGCCAATGAGGACGAGAGTTTGTGTCAGGGATTTTTGAAACAGACTCACATGAGACTTCATGATGAGTCAAAAGTTTTTTTTCTGTCTTATCATCTTTCAGAATTAACAAACACAAAACCGAGGAAACAATATACTGAGCCATTCCTTTAAAATACAGAATAAATAGTGGATAATGACAAACATTTAGTTATTATTACATACTGTAGTTAGTAATTGATCTAATGGTCTCATCTGGCTATTTCTTGGGAGAAGCCAGAGTATCGGCTATCTTCAACCACATAGTTACAGTAGCTTGTTCGATTACTCTACAACCTTTTGGGGAAAGAAATGCCTCCACTTGTTTCCAATTGTGTGCTTCAGTTTGTGTTTCACTTCTCACTCTATAGAAATCTGTGGCATTGACTTTGTCAATGCCTATAAGGATTTTGAATACTTGAATCAGGGCCCTTCGTCATCTTCTTGGTTCAAAAATATACAGGTTCAGTTCTTTCAGCTGGTCAGCAATGGACGTTGCTTTAAGCCTCAGGATGTGTCTGGTTTTCTATAACATGGTGACCAAAACTGTACACAAAATTCTAAATGAATAAAGCATTCAGTGGCTTTACAATTCTCCCAGACTTTATTGTTTCTTAACTTTCCTAAGGTCAGTAATTTCTAAGGTGCTACAGTTTTATATAACCATCCTTTCTCTCCTGGAGGACGGTTTATATTACTCCTTTAGCAGACAAAGGACGCACAAGCTCTGATGACCTAATCGCGCCAAGAAAATAACATTGATTAAGATACTTGCCATTCTTCTGTTCCTTTTGTCCTGTACAACATATGGCAAACCTTGGAGTCCAAGGACACAGTAATCTCAGAGATACTAAGAGATTTATCATTGCTACTGACATCAATCTTTTCTCTCGGAGGAGCAGAAGGGACCTGCTTGTTGGAACAGCCTTCTTTTTTCTTTTTTAAGGAGCTGCTGACCAAAGAAAAATATTTTTGCAATTTTTTTTGCCTCTTGACAGCAGATCAGGGCGTATTACTTTCTATACCCTAATAAGCAACCTGCTATTCTTTCCATACAGCATACTGGAAACCAGAAAATACATTTTATCACTGTTGTTCCCATTGTTGAATTTAATAAAGTTTATGTATAAATGTTTGATTTACAGTACCGGTATGTACATGAGGGACTACTGTATATAGCAGTAAATGGGAAAGAAAAATGGATTCAGACACTTCAGGCAAAGTTGAAAAGAACAACCAAAAGGGATAAAAAAATGAAGAATGTCATTGAATTGTAGGACACAGCTTACTTACACACATTAGATATTTTAAGTCCTTTAAACTTTGTGCTCACTAGCTTCAGACAATTAAATTTCAGTGTACAGTAAGGCTTCTGTAGAACAGGAGGATAGACATCCTCCTGCATTTCTATATAGATTTTTTTTTCTTTCAAGAGCAAACTTTTTATTCTGTACCAGACAAGGGCTCTATGTGCTACAGTACATGCAGAGATCAAAGTTCCTGGACTCAACTGTATGAAGGATCCTGGGTGACTATAGAACAAGTGATCACATAGCGAGGTTTGCCATTTGCATGACAATGAGAGGTCATCTGTTGACAGAAGGTGGCTAATTGATGACACTATCTGACCTGGAGCCTACTGGCCTGGTCCACCTTACCTGTCATTCCTAACATTGACATAGACTTGCTGCCTCCTAACTCATGCCTTAATGCACTGTGGTGATGGCTGCATAGGAGCTGTAGCTTTCCGAGCAATCAGCTGACTGAGGACAGAGCTGTGGGACAGACAGCAGGTGCTCACCTTTAATAGCTACATTCATCACAGCAGTCAGATAACAAGAACGGAAGACTGAAAGAGTACTTTTTCTCCTTGCCTTTTTAGAAAGAAGATGGAAAGAGCAATCAAACTGAATTGCCCAAGCAGATCCTTGAGACAACTTCCTGTATAATGACAGGAAGTCTGCACTGATGACATTTCAATAAAGCTTCAGCGAGATATTTGAAAAAAAAAAACACTGTTGCACACTTCACAGTTTCAGGTCTGTGTTAGTCTGGTTTGAGGGTTACTTTGCAGAGAATAACATACAGGGGGCCTATATGGTAATGGTGGAGCCCTGTTCACTACTTTGTGGAGCTGCATGTGCTGACCATAATCAAACATGTAGATAAATTCTGTGTGTTGTGAGAAAGAAGCAGTTAAAAGCCATGCCTGGGCTATGTGTCTTCTTGGTCATCTCTTAGCAGGCAGATTGTGAGGATGACACCTAGCAATAAAAAAACCAGCAAGACAGTCAGATGGGCTCTACAGCTAATCCCCCTGAAGCTGTCTGCAGCTTTTTTTAGAACCCGAGCCTGCTGGTTGTAGGAGCTCTTCCATCATGGATGCATATTGCAAGAGAACAACATAGTCCTGTAAATAACAGAGGTCAGATGCAATGCAGTGCACTAGATCTAAAAGCCTATGAGTGGTCACTTTTGTATTTTAAATTGAGCGGTCTGAAAGCACATTTCATACATGTCATTTAACTGCTTTGTTATCACTGCTGAAATAAAGGAAGTATTACATGAGTCTGCTTTAGACGCGAGTTAAACATGCTGTGATTTCTGCTATTGGAAAGTTTGACAGCTGAGCACTAACATGTTAACTCAGTTATATTTCATACATGACTGCTGCTATGAAACAAGGCTAATTGTTTATTTTGTTTGATTGTCATTCCTTAATAAGATTTAAAACTCCATCTGTAGCATTGCAAATTGTGGGGATGAGTAAGGTAATCATATGTTACACATCATATGTTTCTTCACATAATGTTTGTAACTACATAACTACATAATAAAGTAACTACAACTTCAAAAGCAAACTATGTTTCACATTCTTCTCTATTCTTCAGATCCCAGGTGATGTGAACATTCAACTCAAAATATAAATCTGTGATATAGTGTTTGTCTAGAACACAGGTTTTCTTGTCTTTGTTACGGTTTCCACATTATTAGAAACCACTAAAGAACTTAGGCCCTATGCGGATCAGCAGAAGCCCTTAAAAGGCAAGAACCAAAACTATAGTGTGAACATACATTTGAATACAAAGTTTTAATAACAAACCCATGGCAAATAAGACTATAACATTGTCTATAACACAGTCTAAGGTCAAGGAGATCAGGTGAACAGGATATCAGGATTTACAAGTCCAAATACAGGCGTAAAACAAAACACTGAATCCCTCCAAAACCAGACTTCGGCGATCACGATGTAACCCTAATACCGTGTAGAGTCCCAAAAAGAGTCCCAGTACTGCTCCATACAAAGGCATCTGTCACCAGGAACCGGATACAAGGCCATTCCCACGGGGTGAACCAGGACCCGGAAAACCAGGAACTTCTCAACCCAGGAATACGGAGAAGGATTCACGAAGAAGTCTGGAACCAGGAATAACTAGGAGTCTATGCTGAAGATCCACAACCAGGAAACTGAAAGCTTAAGTACTGGAGCAAGTCCGACTGTACAAGCTGACACCGGAGATGTTACATATCTGAAAATGCTGAGCCATGAATACAGGGTTAATCAACTTCATATACAAGGAAGCGACCAGTAAACCAATTCTGATTGGCCACTGCATAATCAGTAACACTCAAAGAGTGTTCTGACAATTGGCGCTTCCTGAGAGTCTTCTCTCCCATTCGGTCACTGTGTTATGGTTTTTTGATAACACAACATCTACAGTATGTTCCAAGGTTGTTTAAATCTTAGCCAGAGCATAAAAATCCAATAAAAATCAAACCACTTATAGTTTTTGAAGAAATACAATAATGGATGTCGCTCTTTGCAGAACATACAGTATGCAAGGCAGTTGTTGTATATCTTTTAGATGCATCTTTGAAACACTTCTACAGCTGGTAAATGTTTTTTTAATGAATGCACCAGATTCAGCAGGACGATGTCCTCACACCAGTTAAAATGTCCAATGTGCTCCTTAAGTGCTCAACCCAAGCAGAATAATATTAATACCAACAGTTACCTCTGAATTACATTATATTTTAAGAAACTGTAGATTTTACTCTTCTATTTTCTTTCAGTCTCAGCCTATCTGTCTTCTCCCTCTGTCTCTGCTTCCCTCTCTCACAGTCTCTGGCCATCTGTGTCTTGGCAGCAGTTGTACACTCAAGGTGAAATAAACTACAGCCTATTCTGTCATGTAACTGTCAGCTCCAGAATTCCCTCTTCTCACAGCACTACATTTGTTTTGAAGGACTAATACAGGAAGGTAAAAGAAATCCCAATCCAACCCCCACTTCCAAAAAAATTCCAAAAAAAATAATATATTGTTAAGCCTGTGTTCTACTTTGTAGGGAATATACTGTATCAACACTATATATGTCTTTGTGTATGTGTATGACTAGGTCAATAAATTTCCAAGAGATGTCACAACAAACATTTTTTCTTTGTAAATTTTGTCTCTATCACTCTCTCATTCCTGCTGACTTACATTTTTGCTTGGCAATTTGGAGTTTTGCAATAGCAACACATCTTAATTTTCGGGGACGTCACTCCACAATGCAGTTAGTGTAAACGATCAATGCACAGCTAAATTCAAGTCACAACGAAAACTAGGTGTGAAGATTAGAGTAAAGATTAGCTTGAGCTGGAACTGGTTAGGCCAAACAAAAAGGATTAAACTTCTGATCAAATCCATAGTCTTAAATACATCTCACTAATCTCTGCTTGTTTCTCAAGAACGATAGTTTTTTGTCAGTCTTTTTTCAATTATGTACAACAGCACTCTGGGTAACAGCTGGGGTCTTCAGAGAATTCTATCAGTAATTGGAATAATTACAAATTACAATTGCATATCGTCTCTCTACAACTCAGTTACCTTGCTAAATTTAGAAATTTAAGCCAGGCAATGTATAATTAGATAAACAAGCAAGAGAAGATCAACACGTTCCTTGGGAGGCAGATTGTTTTTTTTTTTGGCTTAGTTTTTAAGACCTTAGTTTCAAATAAAGATACAATACAAAATAAAATAAAGCAGTGAGATAAACAAAGGTCAGCAGGTCAACCAAGTTTAGTTCAAGATTAGTTCATTAAAACCAGGCTATTAATAGACTTCAGCATCTAATTATCAGCAGTACATTAACAAGCATAAACCTTCAGCTAAGCAATGGCAGTCTTCATCATCTCCCCGATCTGTTTGAAGTTGTTGATGACAAGTGTATTGTTAGCACTACAAATTAGTCTGTGTAAAGGTACACACCATGTTGATGCCTAACAGGTTTTTAATGAAACTAATAATGAACTGCATTGACCTCAAATTGTGTCTTCTGGTCTTATTATGTTGGCAAGTGCTCATGGCTGACAATTAGCAAAACAATATTTTTTTCATGCTTTTTACTGCCAGTATACCTTGTGTTATTGGCCAAAAAAATAATTCATAGCAAAAGTGTATTGTCATGCACAATACACTTTGTTGTTAATCAATATCTGGTCATAATTTCCTAAGATACGAGGAATTTTGTCTCCTGTTGTTGCCCGTAGTTTTTTTGGAAACTCTTATTTTAGCTGACAGGTGTTGGGGAACATTAATGCCTTCAAAGCAGAAAGGGACAGCTCGTCTCTCAGAACAATATCCCCCTCCTTCTCTACAACCTGACACCCAGCAAGGTGTTAATAGATTGAAGGTGTTGTACAGTGAGGGTGACAGCGGGCTACTGCTCACCTCTTATATTAAAACGCTCAGCCTCTGCTGCCTGTTTAATTCCCTTATGCCTAAACCATAGATGACATAAAAAATTCTCAAACCTATTTTAAGTGTACGGTGAGCCTTGTTTTCTTATAAATAAATCTTGTGTGATTACTGTAAATACAGAAAGGATGTTCAGTTCAAAGAATCTAACGTTAAGCAATTTTGCTATAAATGGTCAGCAGCTGAGCCAAATACAAAACCACGCATGTGATTCATAAGGCATTTCCTGATTTGCCAGTTTTGGTTACCTTCCATTTAGCAGCACATGGCCCTGATCAGTTTTGGACCCAGGGTGCTATGTCCATGTACTTTGCATGTTCTCCTTGTGTTCACATGGGTTTCCTCCTAGGTGCCCAGTTTTGTTCCACAGTCCAAAGTTATATAGTTGGTTAATTTTCTTCTGGGAAAATTGTGTCTGTCTGCCTTGCGATGGACTGGCATCCCATACAGTACATGATGTATCTTGCCATGCACCCATTGCTTGTTGGGATACATTTCTCTGTGATCATGAATTGAATACAGTGGATGGATGGAGATGTTGTTGTTTCCACACCCCATAGATGCCTGTTTGTGTCGAAGCCTCAATAATTCTGAATAGCTAGAGAAGAACTGGAGCCTGGTCTTGGGAAGATGGAGTGAGTGGCTTGTCGTTGATGGACATTTTTAACAGGGAAAAAGGGGGTGGGTTTCTGGACTCATGACTAGAGTGGTTGAGGGTTCAAGATCCAGATGCAGACACTACTGTGGTCTTGAGAGATTCCACCATGTTGAAGATGAGCAATTTTGGGGGATGTTATTCCTGTGATGGACCAGTGCCCCATGCAGGAGGGAGTCATGTGCTCTCTCAGTCTCTCAATGCCACAGAAACCAGGATGAGCTCTAACCTGACAAGCTGAAGTGGCTCGGATATGAAAATGTTCTGTGTGCAGCAGTGGGTTGATTGCATCTCGAGCACAATATGTCTACTATCGCTGTAACACCAGTGACACTCCTAATTAGTACATGATTAATCTTGTTCGTCCAGGGAAATAAATTTGGAAGGAAGTAAGAAAAGGCTGAGGCTATTATATGCTGTTATAGATACTCGAGAGTATAAGAAAGCATTTGTTTTGATCTGTTTTGTGACTATCTGCTATGAACTGCTGATACAAATGCACGCCTCATGTTAATAGAAATCTAAATTCGTGCTTTATGTTTTTCAACAAGCATCTAACATCCCCAGTGGTGCCGCTGTAATTATTATTTTGGTGTCACCTGGTTTTGATTTTCGAGTGTGAAGCTTACAGCTGGGATACCCGGGTCTGTCTTGGCCATCTCACATCGGTACTCCAGATACCAGGAGTCCCAGATGGTAAGAAAAAAAAAGAAAGAGCTTTTCATTGTGCAAACAACCTCATTAATTTCACCAGACTCCTCAGAGACCCTTCACATACTGACACATGCAATTTCACACCGATCATCTCCCTTTTTCATTGCTGCCATACAAAACGCAACAGGACACCGGCAACCTAGGGAGGCAAATATTTCTGAGATGCACTGAGCTTCTGGAAGTTAACCCCAGCAGGAACAGTCAAGGATCAGTTGAGTATGTGAAGGCATGATCCAGAAAGACGACCTTTCCTATTTTTGTGCATTCCTGACAACATGGTAACATTGCTCAAGGCCAACAATCACTGTAGCTTTACAACACTTCTGTGAATTCATGTGTAACGCACTGGAACAGTTAAATACAGGATTAATTTAATCCAGTTTAATTGTTCACTTTGCTAGCCTTGTTGATGTTGGACATTAAGGTTCTGTTGTTAATGTGCAGTGTGCCTCAGATAAGTTCACATCTCCAATGAAATAGGAAAAACACATCATACAACAGAAGGAATTATAGACTGGGTTATATGTTTAGCATGAAAAATATTCTAAAAATACAGTAATCATAATAGCACTGCTCATTATGTGCCTTAAATAACTGAATTCAAGAAAACATGGTCACACCTATTCACATCTGTAAATAATCATTTAAATAAAATCTGCCACAAATAATTCTACATTGATATTCTGTTCATTGGAATCACAGCAGAAGACTCTCGAGCTATATTGAGGCCTCTGAAAGCTTCCTGTTTACCCGGAGTAGAAAATGAAGTAACAGAATAGATTTTAGGTACTGTGGTAGCAGCATCATTAAGATTAAATCAGAGAGCCCTCTGAAAACTTAATACAAATGGTCATTGACCTCCAATTGTGGAGGATGGCTACAAAAGAAGCCCCAAAAGCAGAATCTACCAGTTGCCACTGTGGTATCCATTATTAAGACCATGTTACTGTTGGGGATTGAACATACGAATTCTGTTTAACATCAAACCAATCCTAGAACCAGTTTCTAATGCAGTGCGAGAGTGCATATAATAATAATAATAATAAGAAGAAGAAGAAGAAGAAGAAGAAGAAGAAGAAGAAGAAATAAGAAAGGTGTTGTGAGAAATTACAGTGACAGATCTACAAAAGTGCCTGTTCTTTTGTTCTAGTGTTTAGCCATGAAAAAATCACAGTGAATCATCATGCAGGTTCATGGTTAACTTGTATTAGGCAGCATGATGAAATGATTGCAAGGCATACTGTATCACCGCGTTGACCTCTCTCTGCTGGTTTTTCTCATGTTCCCCCAGTACACTTCCTCACTGTGTTATCCCTAATAGCTCCACTACTTTGCAGGTGTAATTAGGTTGTTTGTTCTACATCTCCTTATGAGTCCTGGAAGCCTGACAAACACTCAGCATGTAACGTGCCCTACTGTGTGCCATATGGCACATACCTAATGAATATCAGTATAGTTATGCAAAAAGTCCTTAAGGGAGTGCTGTGATAAGATTGGGCCTGGTTGCAAATCTGGACATGAGGAAAGGTCTCTCAGAATCTGTTGCTCAAGGGGCCCATCACTAACATTGGCCCATATAATTTTGTATCAATTGATCATCTCAGCACCTACAAAGAGAGTCTGTGGTTGTTGCCACATTAGCACATGTGTATGAGGACCCGGCTCGTGTGCATATTCA
Source organism: Lepisosteus platostomus (assembly GCF_059453375.1). Lineage (NCBI taxonomy): Eukaryota > Metazoa > Chordata > Actinopteri > Semionotiformes > Lepisosteidae > Lepisosteus > Lepisosteus platostomus. Next base: position 55,491,172 of record NC_142612.1, on the reverse strand, counting down.
CAGGCCTCTTTTTTAATTTGATTGTGTTGCTGGTTGTGTCTTTTTTATATGGGTCAGAGATACCACATGAAAGGACAGGTAGGAATAAACGTGTTGCACAGTTTTGTTAATTCAGTGTCGCTGTGTCTGCCTTGCTGACACATCACTGGCAATGATGCTTGGCACAGCAGAAAGACATGATTCAGCAAAATGCCAGAAACATAAAATTCTCCTCACCCTTAGCCCTGCAAGAAACAGGAAGATTCCGAGGCTGTGGAAGGATTCTCATCCTCTTGTTAATAAAATGGCAAAGTATTAAATCATCAAATATATAGAATGTTTAATCAGAATGAGCAAAAAAAACAACAACTTTGGTACATCTGACCACAACAGATATAGATGATGAAAGTAGATAAATGAATAAATAAGAAGATACATACAGTATCACATGGTAGATAAAGGGTCATGCCATGGCTGATGACAGTGTGTAGCTATTTTCTAGGTTAGATTTTTTTATAGGTTTACATAGGTTTAATTAGGAAATGAGTGCTATGTTATGCTGTAAGGCTTGACTTACAAAGAAGAAAACGTTTTGAAGTTTTCAGAAATGTTCCAATTTGACAAGATACTGACACGTAACAGGCTAAGAAGAAAAATGGCATTGCATTGGTTTTGTCAATACAAAGGAATCACTATTACCCAGAGCCTGCATGTGTGCATATTTGTGGCTGTACTCGCTTGGCTAACCTTTGAATTCATCGAGGAAAAAATGCAATTTTCACTTAATTCACAATCCAGAAGTGTCTTTCATAAATGCCTTTGAATTGCAACACTCAAATGTATTGTTTTCACAATGGTCTGTTTTCAAGTATAAATAGATTTCTCACAATATAATGCAGACTCTAATTAATATTTTGCTTGTGGATTCACACCTGTACTGTAGTTGTTTAAAAATATACATTATACTGTATGAAAGGTGTGAGCATTAGAATAGCATAATGCAGGAAACTACTTAAATGCACATTCCTCTGTGTTTTAGGGGGTGATGGGTGTGCAAATAAGCTTTTAAATTAATGTTATTCACCAACCCTAAAGGAAATGGACTTCCAATAGATATTTGGTTGCTTTTTAAAAATAATGAATTACATATCTTTAGACTACCTTTCAAACCTAGAATGTCATAAAACAGTATGCTTGAAATCTAAGGTGACTGTATATTGTTTAAAATATATCTATATAAAATGTACCTATTGTATATGTGAATTTAACCCATTCAGACCCAATGAACATTAAGATATATTCTACATGTGTTGCACATTGCCTTACTGTAGTTAGGCACTCAGGTTATTTTCATAGCTTAAACATATCAGATAATGAAGAACAGAAATTTGTTACATCCTGTATTTATTAAAATAAAATGATAATTTGCAGCCTTGTGTGTACATACAGTACATACAGTATTTCTAAACAGATTGCAAAAAAGAGCGCCAAGAATAAACATCTTTCTCGGCAAATAGGTTAGAATTAAGCAAGTAAATTTAATTTTAGAGAATTGTTGTCTGTGTGTGGGTGCCTAAGACTGTCTTTAGCACTATTCACCACAATGAGGCCTGTTACTAGGGCACATCTGGGATGGAGAAGGGCTATTAATAATAATAATAATAATAATAATAATAATTGCTTACACTTGTATAGTGCTTTTCTGGATACTCCACTCATAGTGCTTTACAGGTAATGGGGACTCCCCTCCACCACCACCAATGCTCCACCTGGATGTTGGATTAAGTCACTGTCCCAGTCTGTGGATTCAACTTGTTATACAAATTCTAAGGTCAAGCTAGTCTCTGATCCTCCAATCAACAAAGAAACAGTACCATGAGTAGATTCCAACCTCTTACAGACTGCCATTACTTAGGGTTTTCCATTGGTTCAACAGAACTTCTCTAGGCAACTTGAGCACTGAAGAGTTCAGTCATAGGATTTAGGAAAAGGATTGTTGGCTTAATGCTTTGGGAGCAATTATTTCCTTTTTGTGGTTTCCTTTAGACAATATAATTTTCTTGTTTGTATTTCGATTCACTATTTGGCAGAGGAGGAAAGTTCCCCTTTTCAGTATCTGTTTAAATTATTATTTTTTGCCTGAGTGGGGTCTTCCATGGACTAAATACCTGTAGGTTTCATCTACACTCTTTGTGCTACGTTTAGAGCTTTAAGATCTACAGATACTCTCAGTGCTTGTAATTATACCTTATTGTAAATAATAGAAATACTAGTTGTAAATGTTGTATATTTTTATATGTTAATAAATGTAAACACTAATCTTTGAGTTGTTTTGTGTTTCTTTATGTGTAGAGTGACTTCTCATTTTCAAAAGATGCTGGCAAGCTCAGTATATGGGATTGCTGAGGGACTATCTGATTAATTAAAATCCCATTCAGCATCTCCAGGACATCATTCTTTGCCATGTTTATGCTCTTTGAAGGTGACTCCAAATTGCAGCAGAAGTGGATTAGGTCCTCATAAGACTATGAAGCCTATTTGCCCAATATCATCAAAAACTCAATCTCCAGTGAGGGCAACAGAACCTCACTGCAGTGCAGTCACTACTGAAGAAAGTTGAGATGATGTTGAAACTGATGTCAAGAAGTGTTAAAAGGTGACATTTAATTTTGGAGTGTGAACTTCCATAGTGGAAGATTAACAGTCACAATAACTACCGTATGACACTATGACTAAGAGACATTCTGGCTAATTTATAGATAAAAGGCACTACAATAAAACATACAGGAGAACACAGGTGAAACACAAAAGAAAAATGTGGAAATATGTTATATTCAGGAAGGTATAGGATGAAGATGAAAAATTAGTTATGAAATTACAGGATACATTCTTCTTCAATGTTTTATTGTCTCCATATGTAAAAGATAGACAAGCCAAGCCGGCACTGTGACAAAATGGAGTGTTCTGATCTGGAAACTTGAAAGTTTTTCAAAGCACGTGAAGGCGACAATTTCTCAAATTATTGTTCAGTATGACTTTAAGTGGCTCCTTCTCCATAGTGGGGGACTCAGGAAAAGGAAGTACAACACCCCAGAGTGAAGCAGGAGAACATCCCAAACAGATGGAAATTGTGTACTGAGAATCATTACATTTCAAAGGCAAAAGAGAAATTTGAAGCTGATAAAGAGCTTTTTAAATCACCAATCAACATGATAAAGGATGCTTCTTCTCCAGCTGTGACTCAGTTATCATCTTACCACAAATGCTTTACCATATTGTGATGTGAGTGCCTTTCCATCTTATAATATAAATGCTTTACCATTTACCTATACAGCATCTACAATGTTCCAATTAGCAGTTGAATCCCATAATGCATGTGCATATATTATGATAGCTCACTCCAGTGTATTCTACTGAATCAGTGTTCTGGACTTTTTGTACAAACCCAATTTTTCTGTATGTCTCAGCTTCTTTACCCCTGAGACTGCTCAATCAAGAAAATAAAAAATAGCTGCAAACTAGACAAAATTTCACCTTCCTTTTTATGTATGAGTCCACCAGCGTCTTGGCAAACAATCTAATGATGGAAATACCATCACAAGCATAGGCCAAACCCAAAAGGAAGCAAAAACCCAAAGACTAACAATCAAGGATACTCTGACAACACACTCTGGTTGCAGTTCCCATTGGGTGTGAATGATATTGTTCTTGAATGGTCTAAAAAGTTTTTACCCTGAAATGACACTGGTTGAGAGAGAAAATTATGAACATGAACCCAAGGGCACCCAAGCTCTTGAAGAGACATGAAGAGTGAAATAGGTCACTCATAAAGGAGTCCAAGAAGGGGCACCTCAATTTGTACAGTAAATATCCCTGGGAGTAAAACAGATGTGAGGGATGCCTTCTGGTGCCAGAGATATTAATTTTTGCACACATTCCTACCCAATACATTTAAATAACTGGTAGTTACTCACATGTCATAATTTTTTAGATATTTCATACTAGGTCATCAAGTTTCGTGATCTTCTTTTGCAAGATAATCTATGACAAATAATTTTATACATTTTATGCTAAAAACATTTTGGGAGAAAAAGGCATTTCTTGTATAAAACATCAACAAAAACGTTGACCAACAAACAAAACTAAGTCTATGTGAATATATGTTTTATGGGAAATTATGATAATGCAATGTTAGATTACCATTATAATAATTAACATTTCAATAAATGTTAATTAAATATAAATAGATAAGCCACCTGGAATGTGGTATGCCAATCACATTCTAGACTTATTTGTCAGTCAAATTAATGTTAATCCATATCTTCTAGAAGCTTCCAATGTATGGGACTAATTTCATTAGAGTTTTCAATTTTATGAAACAACATTCAACAAATATAAGTTATGTGAATGATAAATCTATAGAAAATACCTTGCACAAATATTTAATCTTCTGCTAAACCTCTAGGTACATGCATTGAGCTAAGGCAGGGATTTCTGATTTGACAATTTCAATTAAAATTCATATTAGTTAACGCTGGGTGTCCTGCCTTTGAGCAAACACTGAAAATTAATGTTTAAACATATTTAGATAAAGATTTTATGTCATAAGTAGTGTAACTGAATTTCAGCAGCATACTATAATAAATTGAGTTTTCATTGTGGGTGGGATGCCCACTCATAGTTTTCTCAGGGTGTTTAGCTAACCTTCGATGGAAAAATATGATGCAGAGCGAGTATTTAATTATTGCCTTCAAAAATTGTGTGACAAGTTGTCTGAATAATCCATGCATATAAAACAGCAACTTCTCAGTCAACCATAAATCAAATTGAGCTTAGAGGATGGAGAATCTGCCTATTTTACAGCTTTTCATTCTAAAACCTTTTATTCTCATTAAGTATAATTAGATTTCATATTATGGATTCTAATCTCCTTATATGTTTCACATGCAAATAGAAAGACATCTATTTAATATTTTTCTTTCAACTGAAGCAATGTGTGATAGGGTTCTCATCAGTAAAGCATGAAGCAGCTGTGCTGCTTTTAACTTTAGTGTTGTTCTATTTAAGTAGAAAACTGATGCTTCAGTATTAAGTGGTTGCACAGTGTAACCAGGTCTTTCTATCTTATAATACTGTGCTCTATGATTTGTAGTGTAGACACTGCAACAGGTCACAGAAAGAAAAGATTAAAATAAAGCCAAAAAATGAATATTAAAAAGTAAAAAAAAATGCTAGATGTGTTCAATGATATTTCTGCTATTCCTTAATCTAGCAACACTGGTTCAGTGGAGATCTCCATCTCATCCGGTCTGCTACAATAGTCATAAGGAGTCTGTGACAGCATATTTTCTTCAACACTGTGAATGTATGTTCTTCACAAAATGGTGAAATGTGATGAAGTGCTGAAATCTCAATATTTGCTGAACATAACTCATCTGCTCTGACATTCATACCCCATTATTCCGTGGTGTATTGCTAACACCAATGACACCCATCTAAAATGATCTTTTATAGTAACAGGAAAGGAAAGCATTAATTGAATTCCACCGAAGATGAGCTGACCTACACCATAAATTCAAATATCACATCCTTTACAAAACATCATACTGTATGACAGATTGAAACCAAAGCACTATAGGAGAACAACATATGGAAATGAAATGGAAAAAATATTTCATAATCAAATGCAAAGTCTACCACAGCAGGCATATATACCCCTGCACATTGACTTGTGCAGTACAGGGTCAACAGCATCTACAGTATGTTAAAGCAGATGAAAAAGTCTTTGGCATCAAGGCTGATACCTGAAAACCTCTTGAATAGATTAGAGAGTAGCTGCCATTACCAAATAACACAACATTTCAGAGAAACACACCATAACAAATGGCTTTCCCACCTCAAACTGGAATATCGATTCAAGAAGGTGCATACTACCCACTCCCCTATTCCCAGCCACCAGCTTCCCAATGCTGGAAGTATCACTCATTTTGGGATCAGTCTTTTCAACCACTCAAATATTGTTAGAAGTAAAACCAAGCCTTCACCTTACCACCGTACTACTACCGTCTCCAATTGATGGGAGGATACTATCATCCTGGTGCAGTTTGTTAATAATTGATTTAACTGGAATGCAGCATAGTATGTTCGCCTCATGTACTCTGGTTTCCTCCCACTGTGCAAAGAGATACTATACTGGTATGTACTGTAAGTAAACTGGTAGGTTCATGGGCTTCCAGGGAAATAGGTCCTGGTGACATAATCTGTATTTGTGTTGGTGTGCCCGGCAATGGACTGGTGTCTCATCTAGGGTGTATACTGTCTTGTGCCCATTGCTTGCAGGGACAGGCTCTAACTCCCCTGAAACCCCGTATTGAATAAACAGATTTCTTAGAAAATGGATGGATGGATGGAATGCAGTATGAAACAAAGTGCATATGTTACTCCAGACACTTTTTTCAGAGTTATTTGATGGACATAAGAAGATTGGGTCAATCTTCATGGTACAGAAATCCTTCCAGGTGAACTAGAGTTCATTGAATCAAAAAAGAAGTGCTACATAATCTGTAAATACAAAGCAGAAAAACAGAGCATGATTGCTCCATGGATCATTTTATTTATTTATTTGCTTTTAGAAGGCCAAATGTTTTTGATAAGGTTGAATCTTGATATACAACACTATAACTAAAATAATAACACCATGTCAGACTAAAGATAATTGAATCTAGTGGCAATAATTGGTTTTCAAATTCTTGTATCCTGAAATGCAAAGCTGTTAAATCAGGCCTGGCTTTTCGGAGGCAGGAAATCTAAGCCAATTACATGAGCCAAAGGGCACGGCTCGAGTTAAGCAGTAGTAACATGATAGAGTGCTTACCATTTGAAAAAGGTTAGGGTGCATTCCTCTGGACAGGGAAACACTACACATTTCACAACGTCTGTCCGCATTGCTGTTTCTTAGCGTTTGATTTCTTTAACTGGTCTTCAGCTGGCTGATTCTCTCCATCTGCATGTTCAATGAGAATGTATCCCAATATTCCCAGAAATTAAAACATAAAAGCTAGCTTATTAAAAAAGAAATCAGTTTCAGTTACTGAAATGGTATAATACACTATGTGCTGGAAACTAAATTACTTAAGAGATTTATCTTTGGATGTGATTAAGTAGGTTGAAGGTTCAAAGTGATTAGGCACTGATTTTCTAGGAACTGAACAGACATTCTATTAGGATGTTAGGTGTAGCCCTGTTAACTTTCCATTTCCCTCGTGTAGTTCTAAATGAAAGCCTGCAAAGCTATGTCTCTCCATGGTTTTTATTTTGGTGGATTTACATCAGGTAATTGCCATTTCATGTCATTAGCCAAACTGCTTTATAACATACGGTGTCACGGGAAGCTGGAGGCTATCTGGCAAGTAACGACCACAAGGCAGGGTACACCATGGACAGGGTGTCAGTCCATCGCAGGGCAAGTGCAAGCCAATCATACATGGGGACAATTTGGAAGCCATGGTAAAGGCCAAGGGGGGAAATTTGTCCCAGACACCGGGATAACTCCCTACTCTTATCGAGGAATGCCCGGAGATCTTTAATGATGAGAGTCAGGACCTTGGTTTAATGTCTCATCAGAAAGACGGCACCCACTACAGTATAGTGACCCCACCACTATACCAGAGCATTAGGACCCACACAGACCACAGGGTGGGAACCCCCTGCTGGTTCCGCTAACACCACTTTCAGCTGCAACCATACCTTCCCAGGAGGTCTCACATCCAGATACTGACCTGGCTCAACCCTGCTTAGCTTTAGTTGGTAGCCAGTTGAGAGATGCAGAGTGATATACTGTAGCAACTGGCTTAGTTCATTATACAACAACAAAATTAGTGGGTTTCCAAGGGTATTATCTGCCTCCATATACTTGACTCCCTGTTCAAGATCTCCACTAACCATCCAGTTTCCTTTTTTGACATTTTTACTCCTTGAATTTTGGAATCGTCTTCATATCTTCAGCACAAAGCACAGCTGCTATTACCTCACTACCTGCTCCTCATGAAGATTCCAGTTGGTAATTCCCTTATCCAACTCTCAGTAACTCACTGAGCCAGAGCTCAAGCTGGTTGTCTTTAGCTTTACGGACATCAGACCACCACAACAATGTTACCCCCCAGCAATACTGGTCCCCATTTATAAAACTGGGTGGACTGGTGGCAAAAGTACCTCATTTAAGGTACAACAGCAGTGTCTGCGATGAGGATTCAAACCCACAACCCACCAATCATGAGTCCAGAGACTGGAGCAACTGGGGTAAAGTACTTCACTCAAGGTATAGCAAAAGTGCCTGCAACAGGGACTTGAACCCATAAACTTTTACAAGTCTTTTTGGCTATTTAATGATGTTTAATGATGACACCCCCAAACGTGGTAATCAACTAGTGTGAGGAGTTAAATGTTGTTATTTAAGCTGTTAGACTGTTTGCATTAATAAAGCTTTTCAGCTATGGACACTCCCTCTGATGGCTAATCCTGTTTGGCCAGAAGCAACTCCACAACCAAAACTTGTGTCCCCAACACATAAGAAGCTGGTATGTTTTGTCTCTCACTCCAAGATCACCTATCTCTGTCTGCTGGTAAGGCCCAGGGCATGCATGGGACTCAACCTGTACAATATCATTCAGCACAGCATTTTGTTTCTTTTCTTCTCTTTTCAACATAGAATAAACCTTTACTTGTTCCTATGCAGCCTATGCATGCTGACGCAGCTACCTAATTGAACTAAGTAGGTGTGAGCCTGGTGTGAGCCTGGTCAGTATCTGTATGGGAGACCTCCTGGGAAAAAGTAAGGTTGCTGCTGGAAGAGCTGTTTGTTGGGTCAGCAGGGGGCGCTCACACTGGGGTCTATGTGGGTCCTAATATAGTATAGGGGTACTGCATAGTATCCTAATATAATATAGTATAGTGACAGGGACACTATACAGTAAAAAGGCTCCTTCCTTCGGATGAAATGAGAAACTGAGGTCCTGACTCTCTGTGATCATTAAAAATATCAGGATTGTTCTTGAAAAGAGAAGGCTGTTACCCTGGCATCCTGGCCACATTTCCCATTGGCCTTCCCAATAATGGCCTCCTAATAGTCCCCATCTACAAATTGGCTTCCTCACTCTGTTCTCCTCTACACTGATAGCTGATGTGTGATGAGCATACTGGCGCAATTTGAATGCCGTTGCATCATCCAGGTGGGTGCTGCACATTGGTGGTGGAGGGGAATCTAAACTCTTCTTTCTCAGCGAGAAAGAAACAGGAAGAAAGAAGGTACTGTAAGATGCTAATTTGCCAAACAAAGCCTCACTCCTGGAGGTGCCAACAACTCTGGTTCAGCGGGCCAACTCAGTTCCTTGGCAGTTCAACCCCACTGAGCCTGGCAAGCTATCTCACCTTAGGAACATACTGTAAGACACTGCTCTTTCCTGACCTTTTGGACTTTTGGGTAAGCAGCTTTATCTTATATATATATGCATCTGTCTGTGTTTATATATGATTTTGGTCTAACTGTCAAGATTATACGCATGTACATGTTATCATATAAACTAAAAAATCAGCTATTGTTGATGTACAGTGTTAGCAAAAGAAAAAAAAATAATCATAGCGCAAGTAGATAATAAGTCATTTAGTTTATTATCTATTTATATGGATATAAATTTCTATAGATGCATGTACCTGCTCTTGGTACGCTGTCAAGGTGCCGGTTGATAATAGTTTTCAGTTTACAGTTCCTACATCAGGAAATCATCACACCCACTTACTCTAAATAAATTGTCAATCACAGAAATGGCATCAGACGTACCAAACAGACACAGTTTAACAGTAGAATTCTGTTGTCTGCAAGTCTTAAAAAGGAATGAAGACTCACAATGGTTGTTCATCTACTTACAGGCTTCAACTTGTACCATGTATTTCAAGCAGATGGTCCAATATGTGAAAGAAGAGGCTCCTTTTAAATTGCCATTCCCACTCTCACACTCCTCCAATGTTTTAAATTAAAGTTAAATTCTTCAAGTTCATAGTTTACAGCATTACAACAAAATGGAGGCACATTAAAATGAAAAGCAGTTTCCAAAGCCAGAATTAACTGAGAGCAATTAAGTGAACCTTCATGTTCTAATGGATCCTACGGTATGTGTATCAGATGAACTGGTCAGGACCAGGGCTCAACAGATGTGAAAAACAAAATTCCCCCATGATTTTCAGCAATCACCCAAGGTCATGGTTTTGAATGAAACAAGATTGGAAGCGTTCATTTAGGACACTGTTTTCTGTGGTTATTTGTGCTCTGTATGACAAAGGCTTTCTTTTAGACGGAGATATACTCTTAACTATCATATAGGTGCAGATATTTATTTCTTATCACAAGCACCTTATGAATGCAAGCCTGTAATTTCCCTTCCCAGAAAGAGCCATTATAGCCAAAAACCTGAAGACAATACCACTTACTCTACCTAACCCATAATACCACTTCAAATAAGAATAAAAATCTATCCTGATGCTCTGTCTACTGCACATGAATGCCACCCAGCTTGAGTTCTCTTCCTAAGCTACACCAGGCCTTTGATTTGCTTGATTTGAGGTTGAATGCTTGCCACCCTGAAGCTTTCCCTGCTAGTAAAACAGTTGCAAGAATACATAAATGAGGATGTCTGCCAATTACAGCAATTTACCAAATTGGAGAGTCTTCTGTGCTTTTTTGCATGCAACCTCATTACATGCTGTTTACACTGCTCAGATCTGTTAATGTCTGTGTTTGGCTGCAGAAAAAAAATAGAAGAAGAAAGAAAGTTAATTATAGCTATTCCAAAATGTAAATGGGGTGTATCTCTTTGTCATCCTTGATAGATTAAGGTATTCATCATTGCAAATGGACCTCAGTCACACAGGGCCTTGTTTGGGAAACAGCAGAACTAAGTGGGTTTCTCCAGGGAAGTCATTCCTCCTGTTTAACAGTATTGACCACAAAATGATCGGGCCTAGCTGTGTTGACCCAGCACGATCACTTTGACTTTTACCAAATTAAAACAATTTGTGTGAAGGACCTGGGTAATCTGTCAAAGCCTTGAATCAAAGTTTGGGTGAGTAAGCACTAACATCCAGGAAATGCCCTTAAGCAGCTAGCTCACAAAGAAAGTAGCAGAATTCCTCTAAAGCAAGACAGTGACAGCGAGCCCTGTCATTACTGTGTGAGTTAGCTGAGATCCAGTATTGTCTTAATCTTCCTTGCTGAAGAGTCTGGGTGAAGAGGTAGAACTATTATCAAGCCTTAGCTTAATTTTAAGATGTAATCAAAGCCAAAACACTGAGAAATACCTCAATATTTATAAATAATAAAATGAAGCATAACATACAGTAACTGTAATGGTATCTGTAACAGTAACTGTATCTGTAGCACCTGACATTGGTTTCTTCCATCTATTCATTTTCTAACTTTCTAACATTTTCTAACTGCATTATCCAATACAGAGTCACAGGGTAGCCAAAGCTTATCCTGGCAAACAACGGGTGCAAGGCAGGATACACACAAGATGAGATACTGTACCAGTCCATGGAAAGGCAAACAGATAAAGACACTGACAGAAGGGCCAATTTTCCCAGAAGTCAATCAACCTACTAGTTTGAAATAGGAAACTTGCACAAACACTGGGAGAACATACAAACTTCATGCAGATAGCACCCCAGGCTGAGGCAGCACTGCTAACCTCTGTGCCACTGTATCGCCCCATTGTTTTCTTGTCAGTTCAAATTCTACAGTATATCTTATCAATTCATTTTTATTATAATCAATGAAAGGTCCAATAATGCTTATTAATCCATATATAAATATAAAAAACAATAGTTTTCAGGGATGTATTGCACATTTTTTTCTTGAAACAATTAGTATGCTACAATGTTTATTTTATTTTACAGTTATGTTTATGTTGTGCTTGAGTTATAACTTCATGTGCATTCTGGAAATCATGCCTCTGTCAAAGAATGGTTAAAACCACTACTTTTCTTCTACAGATTTCTAAGGGACATCATTTTCTTCTACTCAGATTTATAACTTGAATGAAAGGAAAAGAGGGACTGGGCCGAGTCCCTCATTTCACTTAAAACACAGAAAGCTCCATCCTTCATTCAGCTTGCTGGTTTGTGTCCCTCTGTCATTACTGCTGGGATAAGGCACTGTGAACCTTCCCATCTGACAAGCTGTCAGACCTTAACTAAGAGTGTCTACAGTACATATCAACCAGCTTTCATTACCATTAGTGTTTCTTTGGAGAATGGACATACAAAATGGCATCCTATCAGACATTCAGCGCTTATAAGCAAATGCTTCCAGATGTGACGTACTATTTGTTCTTTTGTTAGTATCTGTAGGGAAAATTAGTTTACAGCTTTAGTTCCAAGGTTTACAGTACCACTTTTTAATCACCAAAAAATACTTAGTCAGGGAGTAAACAATTATGTGTACAATACAATTGGTTCATAACTTTAGCATTGGTTGATGTAAAAAACCACATCATGAGAATTAGAAACCTGTTGTAATTTCATTATAATACTAAAGAAAATGTTGACCAAACCACAGAGTTAAAGAGTGAATGGCAAATAAACATTAGATGCTGGAGATCTATCTAATGGACCTGTTTTACAGAAAGGCAGTTCCCACCAGTTTTGGTTGATTGTGCTTAGATGGTTCACAGCGCAAATACCTGTAACCCTGCCATGCTGAGGCAAAGCGGCTGGCAGAGTGCCATCCAATGTCACACAAATCCACTGGCTGAAGAAAAAATAATTCCCGTAGAGCTTAATCAGACACTCAACCCATTTAACCTGCCTTCCTTAAAAAATACTGAATTAAATTAGTTTTAATATATACCCTGAGAGATTATGATGAAAATGAATAAGTCTCGTTTATGACTTATCTGCTATGTCATTATTCATTCTGGTGACCATGTCATAAAAAGGACATAACTGCCTTAAGGAGGGTACAGGGAAGGCCAAGTACTCAATTTATTGGAAAGAAAGACCATCAGGACAAATTGAAAAGGAGCTAAATCTGCTTAGCTTTGGCAGAAAAGGCTTAAGTCCAACACTAGAGAGGTCTTGAAAATGTTAAAAGAAAACAAACATATGACTCTACCAGTTAGTCAGACTTACACTACTCAGCTGTAGGGTTGACCAGAAATGGGAATGTACAAAAAGCAAAGTCTGAACTTTTAAAAGCAAGCATATTTGTTACACTATGTGTGGTTAAAACATAGATTAACTTGCTAGATTGAAGTTCATTCTTACACCATGTAGTCTTTAATGAACCAGTCAGGATTTTTTGGGGATCACTTAAGTTTCAAGATCCTAGAAATCAATAATTATCTGGGGAGTCTAGTTTCCATATATATAGTTTAGAAGTCCAGGTTCACATAGCAAAAGGAACATTTTAACTGTAGTTGTTCAGGACTGCTGGAAGATGAAAGGACAGTAACAGCAAGGTAACAGAGAGGAAAGTGTTGAGTGAGGAATTTCTAGGATGCTGGTGATGGAGCGAATCCAGAGAAGTCTGGATACATGGTAGAACGCACTTCAACAGACTGACTCATGCTGGCCAGATTTTCTGAGCCTTGCTTGTAACATCAGCCCTAAAAAACGGATGTCAGTGGTTCATGTTAGATAAATGGAAAAATCAGAATTTAATTTCTAACAATATAAAAGGTTGAGCACATTGTGCAGACTCAGGTGTTGGATAGTAGCCGAAACAGTTTGACAGGTTAAGTCTTTGTGTCACTTGTAATACCGCGTTATGTTAGGTTATTTTAAGAAGTTGTGACCCACGTCATCTAGTCTCCTAAATAAATAAAAATTACGATATACAATACAGTAGGAAAACGAAATGTATTTATTGATCAAATTGAAAATACTTCTTTAACTTCAACTCCATTAGGTAAACAGGATATGAGTCTGAACAAAAAAAAAGGCTGGTGTCCTGGTTGTTGGCACAGTAACAAAGACCTTGTTCTTGTTTAGCCAGCTGAATTGCATTTTATTGCTCAACGGTATTGCTGCTGAACTTAAACCACTCATGTTATTAACCAAATGATGCTTAATAGACATTATGAAGAACAGATTTCAAACAAATAAATCATGAAAATGACGTAAAACCTCTTTCAGCTGTTTTCAATAGAGAAACAAACTTAAACTCTTACTTGCTTTCAGCTTTCTTTGTTAGGTCACTGATTCATTTATTTTTTAACATATTCTTGGATTTAATGCATGGAAATCTGAAGGAAACTTCTCTATGTATCAAAAACACCTGTGCTCTTTAAGGACTGTGAATGAACACTCTGTGAAGACGGCTTTCTTAGAGAACCAAATTGCAGGGACACTCTCTTTTTAGGTTTCCTTTCAGCAAAATCCTGCACAAGTAGAGCCATTGCCAAAAATACATCTTAGGTTAGAAAGTCTAAATTGCTGTATTACACCTAAGTTACCTTGGTGAATAAGCCTGGTAAAAGAACAACACCAAAGGGTTATAAATACACCTTGAACTGTTCATTTACAGTATATTGATAGAAATCTGACATTTAGAAACTTTAAAACGAAAAAAAAGCCTTTCCAGTGGAACTTTACACAATACTATACCCGTAGAATATCATTAAAAGTAAGTAGGATAATATAGTGTGAAAATGTTTGTGCATGCATTTAGACATTGCATATACTGTATATACAGTATATAGCTAATCTAAAGACTGTTTTTTTCACTCTGTACACAGACTAGTCAAGCTTCTATGGATATTAGCTATAACCAAACCATGGTTTGCAATCAATGTGTGACATTCTTGAATTTGATCTCTCAAACCAAAAGCCAGCCCTAATTGAAAAGAACATGCAGGAGGGAGTCCTGGATTTCTGTATCTGGTTAAATGTAAGGATGCCAGCATTTCAGCTTCTTGCCCTCCCTTAAGGTTTAGCTCCGTGATTAATGCTCTTAGGTTATCTTTGATCCTTTGCCATGTGGAGCAAAATGACAAATAATGTTTACACTAGCTTTCTTCCTTTCCAATGTAACGGCACTATTGCACCGTAGCTTTGAATTAGTATCTAATTATGGAGTGGCACATCTGATTTTGATTCTGGAGTTATAACACAAGGGCTTTCTTATTGTATAATTTGTACAGTGGTTGCAGCTGCTTATTTATTTTTGGGGACCCAAATTATATGTAAACAAATAAAGTGACAGCTGTGCATGATATAATGTCTGAAGTATTGTGTTGTGCCCTTTCTGCATCTGTTTTACTTTTTACTTTAAACATGAGGCAAGCAAGCATTTCTTCATCATTCCCCCTTGCTGAAAACAGTATACTGTAGAATTTGGTTGCCCTGCAGACAAAATCCTAGTCTTTATCACTTAGTACTGCTTTCCGTTTGTACCTCATATAATATCAAAACAAGCAGATTACATTTATATGAGTACAACTTGAAACCTTTGAAGCTCATGTATTGTGAAAACCATACTGAAACAGAGTGGGTCATTACAGTACGTGCTCTTACACTTTGTCAATGTTATTTGTCCTGAAGACAAAAAAAAATGATTTTATGCTTCATATTTAACCACAGAATGGCAGTTCTAGTTATTCAGGGCAGAAAACCTCCAGTTTTATAAGCATTTATGAATTTATATCTGCTTTAAACCTGACGAAATATTGAAATCAGCAAATTACAGAATGGCAGACTTTAACATATTCTCCCATTTACTTCCAAGAGGTAACACATAGGAACAGGGGGCATTACAGTTTCACATATAAAAGTCTTCACACTTTAGTGGGAGAACTGTCTTTGTTTCGCCATATTTTTTACACCACTAGCTTGATTAGGTAATTGGGAGCCGAGATGAACATAATCCAGAGGCTTGCAGCCCTTGCAGCCCTTGAGGTCCAGAACTTCCTGTCCTTGCCTTAAATAAAACAGATAGGGAAAAATAGAAGTCCTCATTTACATCATGATTGAATTAATTAAAACCTACTGGTTTTTGGTTGCAATTCCTCTATAACGATATGCAAGTGGGCTCCAAGATAGAATATGTGACTGTTACATATCATCTAAAGAGAATTTTAGAGGATACCTTGTGATCCAACACTGGACTTCATATGCTCAAATGCCTGATTTTGGTCTCATTAACTTGTTGAATCACTTTTCAATTATGGATTCATGAGGGTCCGATGCTGTCTGGTGTATTACTGTGGTGAGAAGCCGTATGTGAATGTAGGGTGCTATTTTGTCAGGAATGTTGCTTACCAGGGCAGGGCAGTGGGGCAGTTGTTAGCATTATTGCCTTGCAGTGCTGGGGTTACGGGTTTTATTCCTATGGCACTGTGTTCTTGGCGTTTGTATGTTCTCCCTCAGATTAATTTGGGTTTCCTCTGCGTGATATGGTTTATTTTCACAGGCAACAAAATGTTATTTGATATTTTTGGTTGGTTAATTTGCTACAGGGAAAATTGGCACTGGTGTGTGCGTGTCACTGCTTGTGTCTGTGTGTGCCCCGCGATGGACTGGTGCCCCATCCAGGGTGTATCCTGCCTTGCACCTATTGCTTTCCACAATAGGCTCCAGCACCCCCATGAGTCATGATTAGACGAAGCAGTTAGAAAATGATTGATTAATGGATGTTATTTTCCTCTTGTCTTTATTAACTGCACCAAGGATTCTGCATTTTAGATGGATGTAAGCTGAGGTGTCATTATGCATCACGGCCATTTATCTGATCCAAGTAAATGGTGATTGTACGAACACATTCAAAACCTCGATGTACTCAGGATGCTGTTCATTTTATTTGGGTCGTCCCATTAATCTGCTGTCCTACCTTTTTTCTTTCCATCTTAATTTCAGTTAAGATTCACAAAGAATAATGAAACCCAAGAATTAGATGCACTTGAGAATATTTGCTGTATATTTAGATATTTAGAGTGACATTTGGATTAACCTGCTTAGCTGGGGACAGCCCCCTGTACTCTCCTGCAGAGTGAGGACTGCCAGTGGCAGTCGAGGTGCATTGGAGGAGGGAAGTGTGAGGCGACGTGAAAAGACAATGATTGTGGGTATGATATATATAGCTTTTGAGAAATGACATAGAGAATGATTATAATTTCGACCAGCTGGAATGAATGTGGCTTGTTTGTCATCATCCCGCCCAAAATTCATTTACGATTCTCCTTTCAGTTGAAGAAAGTGGTATTGAGTGTATTAAGAGAGAAAAGGCAACTTTGTTGCTGTCTGTCTTTTCCCCTAAGACATACTGTAAATAACAATACCAGTTATTTTGCCAAGAGGCCTTTCCTTGACAGACTGTGTTATTGTGTCTTAATAGACTCTTGGAAACACTGACAGGACTAAATTAATTCAATAGTAAGAGCTAAATGCCTTGATAATAATTGATAATAATTAATTAAAGGAATAAACTAATTTCAGTTTAATTAACTTGGGAGATAGATATCTCTCACTCTAGCTTGAGGTCTATTTGTGTTCAGGGCTATTTTGATTAGATAGCTGTCATCCAGAGTTACTCCTGTATATAAAGGTTCTCCCCTTGAGGCTGAACAAAAACAAGTAATTATTTTGACAAGAATAAAATATAATTTTCTTCTCCCAGATCCCACTTTAATCAAAATGGCAATTCAAATCTTAAAATGGCAAATCATAGAAACTTCCCAACTCCTCCTCCACTTTAAGAACTGCAATAATTTGTAACTGATGGCACATTTTACTGGAATTGACCTGTATTTACGATATTTATACATCTAAGTACTGTTTTTACATTATGACACATCAGACACTTTTGTTCATTTTTATATGCAATATTTTAATATAAGCTTAAATAGGGAACAGTTACACCAACAAATAGCATTGTAATAAATAGCATTCTGAAGTAGAAATATGTGTTATAAGTCCAATATCATGACCTGTACTGAATCCTTGACTCTTACGAATTCATTATTTTATATTTATATTATAATTTTTTTGCGATCCTATGCTTTTTATTTAAAAGCATGTTAAAAAATTAAAAATATTAATAGTTTCTATTCCTTTTTGAATTAAGAAAGTGTATAGTTGCCTCTGTACTGTAACAGAAGAGTTTACATTATTGTTTGAGCTCCACTGTGAAAAGGCAACCATACTATAGGCCAGAAAAGCCTGAGTTTGCCCATGCTCTCCTCCTTGTTTGAGCAGAAACAGCGATAAACATGAGTGATGTGTTCTTGGCCTTTCAACTAAACTGAGTTTGAAGTGTTTCCCTCTTAACTGCTAGTGACATCCAGTATTCAAGCAGGGACATGTGATGTGGAAATGCCAAGCAGGATACCAAATTCTCCTGCTAATTCAGAGACACATGAGTGTGGATTGCCTGTTCACACCACCTGTCAGTCAGCAGCAGGAGACTGACTCTACCGCTTGCAAGGCAACGAACAAAATTAGGCCTTATTGACAAATATGTGCCCTTCTGATCTGACAGCGCAACAGATATTAAGACATTTGAATTTCCCTAATTGTCTATTTTCAGAAATGACATACAGTAGCATAGATAGGGTAAGTTTTAAATGTGAAACATGCTCTGAATAGCATTGTGCAGTGGGGGAATAAAGGCTGCAAAGTCTTTAAGGTATTTTAACTTTTGCTAGTAATTTGCCATTTCTGCAAATGTTTCATAAGTCAAGTCGACATGGCCCCTTACAAAACTCTGCCCATAAAATGTAAACCTCTTATTCTCTAAAAACTTTAATATAATCCATCCATCCCTTTTCTAACTGCTTCTTCCAATTCATTGTCGTGGGGGAGCCAGAGCCTATCCTAGAGGAATCCAAAGTACCTGGAGGAAACCCAATTGAACCTGGGAACATGAGAAAAACATACAAATGCCACCCAGATAGCATCCCAGGTCCCCAGTTGAACCCAGGGCCCCAGCACTGCAAGGCAGCAATGCTAACCACTTTGGCACTGTTACACCTACCTTAATATAATAATATTGTTCAATCTTCTAATGTTTTTTTTTTCTTTTTTAAAATGCACTATTCACAAGATTCCCTGTCTGCTGTTTAGTTCTTTTTTGGGATTACACTGTTTTAAATATATTTAAAACATTTAGAGTCTGTGGCAAAGTAATGCAAAGGTTACAATCTGGTTTTCATAATGTTAAAATGTATTTTAAATACAGTTTTGAAGGAATAATTCTCCAGTGAGGCACAGTAGAATATACCATGTTAAATCATGGTCACTAATACCGCTTTCAGGAAGATTCTTAAATATTGCAAACCAATCACGAGTTAGGGCAAATTGTGTGATAGTCTGGGAATCAGACTGATGTCAACATTCAGAAGATGTTTCAGAAAAAAATAAAAAAACACCCACATTTTCTTGTTTTGTAGTTTAGAGCTGGACTAGATAAAAATATTGATCCATTCTCCATTGAGAAATGACAAATGACAAACCCAATTTCCACTAGGTAGAAGCAAAATGCCTTAGAACAAACTTGTACTGGGTTGGTAATTTTGATTGGCGGGCAGGGTTTGACATTTTGAATTAATGCATTTCTTTAAGTTTGATTATAGCTTAACATACTAATAATTTTTAAGGGCACCAAATGCATTTATAGATACAGTATCATTCAAATTGTTTATTAATTGGTGAACACTCAGAAGAAGTTAATGAGGATGAACAAACATAATTGCAAATGTAACTTTTGCACAAAATGACCCACAATTACTTCACCTTCATGCTAGCTAAAAGCATAACTTTCAATTTAGAAGCTTTGAAAACTGGAAACAAATACAGCAGACTCACAAGGTAAGTGTGACTAGGCCAGTGAGTGGCCTAGTACAGTAAGCTCCAGTGGCTTAATTTGTTTGCTTTTGTCTGCAGGGGAAAATTTGCATGCCATTTTACCTTTCATTACCGTAAATCCATTTTTATCCATAATGTGTATGAGAAGACACTTTTTATGCTAACAGTCCTCATTACCTGGAACAAAAGGCAATATATGGCTCCTCTGGGATTTTGCTAGATGTTGCATTTAGCAGTATTTGGATTGTAGGACTGAAGCCCAGCTGGGAATTAAAAGCTTGTTTGTTCCATGAAATCCTTATAGAAAAGAAATCACTGAATAAATAGAAAGATTAACATGAACTAGATGCATTTTACTTCAGTAAACAGACCTCAGAGTGAATGTCCAAAATGCTATAGCCAGCTTTCTGATCAATAGGACCTAAAACTGAATTGACACACACAAGATAGAATTTCAAAGTCAATAAAGTACCTGCCACACATTGGAGTATGTTTACATCCTGCTTGGAAAAAGATCCAGATTCTTATGCATCCCAGAAATTAAATATTCTGTTGTGAATTAAGTATTTTCATTTACTTCAGATTCTTATTATGGGAATGTTTCCTTTCAGTCCACACAGGGCGGTGCACATAATGGTTCGCAAATTAACCTTCTGCCAACAGGAGAGTTTGTGATTGGATACTGCAGAATTGCAGTTTCTCAGGATTTTTTTTCAACTAAACATGTTGTCAGCTCTTGTGAGCTTCATATAATCATTTGCAGGATAAGGATTAAATCAGGCATATTATAAAATATAAAGCTAAATGATGCCTGATCACACTATTTTTCTAATTAAATAAAATATTGAATAAAATCAGACATCTGGAACAATCTACCAGTAGCATAACAAAAGTTTGTGATCTGCTCCTCCCAGTTCCAATTAATAGTCATTGCAATGTACATGTTTGAGTGGAAATGCCAGGTCAGAAAAGCACTTCAAGGAAACTAGATGTATTCAAAACATCTGTATTCAGTATTGCCTCATTTTAAAAGAAAACCCTTGTGTTTGTGGTGAAATGACTACTCTATTTTCCCACCACTCTTTGTTTGTATGAACCATCACTTTGCTTATTTTAACCTTCACGTATTAGTCCATTAAAATATTGCTTATTTTGTATTGCATGCACATTTGTTGGTTTATCACTGTATTTTCAAAAGGATATAATGTGATAAAGATAATTCTTTGGATAGAAAGTATTATACTCACATTTTTATTATCACACTTGTCAAAGTTTGGTTTTGATTTTTAAGTTTGAAAACTTTTACATAAGAACCACTTTTGCTAAATTAGTGGAGAAAAACATTTAGATAAAAACAAACAGAAAGAGATGTAGGAATTTATGTTAGTAAAGAAAGTCTTTTGAAAAAGACAGAGGTGCATTTTCTTCTAAACAGCAACCTCATAGAGTTATTCAATACATACTGTATTCTAACTATTGTATTCCAAAGTTATTGCCAAGTGTAATCTGAAGGTTCTAGCTAAGAAGACATACATTGCTGATGTTCAAGAGTAATGACAGTTTGTGAAATCTACTAAATATATATATTTTTTTACAGCCTGCACACAGGTTGTAAGGCATCTTGCACAGAAGCAATACATTTCCACCCAACACCTGGTAAGCAGTGCATGTTCTATGGCTGTCTGGACATCAGAGAAGTAGTGTTGTTTCAGACTCTTACAAGTCAGAAATCTGAACATTTTTAGCTTTCTAAAAAACTTTTAGTTCATTTGTGCATCTTAAATTCCAGGAAAATATTCAAATGAATTCCAAAGTTAGGGAACAAAAACAAAGGAAGCAATAAATAAGGAAAATGAAAGAGATAACTGGTATTTAGCAAAAATAATCCTACCAGGATATGGGCTAGTTAGCTACTCAGATAAAATTATAAATAAGGAAGACATGTTTTAGCTCACTGTACCAAGTTTGCTATTCTGTTTACATTCTACTTCAGCAGAAGTGTTAGCGGACCATCACATAATTAGCATCGTAATAGCATATCTCCTTACAAGGAAAACCAGTGTGACTCCTCAGTTTTTACCAGAAAAGAAGCTTTAGAAGCCAAGAACATCTCAAATCCAGCTGAAGCAAAGGGCAAAAGATAAAGTGGGGCTGCGTGTTTAAAGGGTTAGGATTTCAAAGGTGGTGAGTGCTACTTTATTTGTATTTATCTGTGCTTTGAGTATGTGTATAAAGTCGAATCACTTAATCTGCAAGACTTTCCTTTAGTTAATGTTAAGTAGACCTGAAATATGTATTCATGTCTTGAGAAAAGGTAATAAAAAACATACTGTAGCTCATGGGAGAGATTAAATGCATAGTTAGAAAAAGTCCTTCAGTCATTACGTGACATTTGTGAATTAAAAAACCCGCTCAAAAATATGATGAAAATTGATGTTCCCTTTATAATGAGTTAGGAGAATGTGGAACCCCTTTGCTGAGTGAATGAGTACTCTACTCAAACAGGGTGTTGATGTAAAATGTCTCTCACTGTGAAAAAAAATCACAATGTACTGAGCACTTTAAATTACTTCAAGACTAGTTCAAAAGAGAATAGCTCTTACGCTTTCTTCACCTCCAATGTAGTAAAGTCACTGCAATGAAAACTTATAAAAAATTGTGAGCATTTACAGCAAACAAAATATTAGATGTAATGTTTAGAAATGAAGCTGTTGACCCACAGCACATAATCTAATAAAGACACAACGAGCATTTGCTCTGCTCTAAATGTTCTTATGGTAGAAGATAAAACAGACGAAAACCCCTGAGACCACATTGACAAACACTTGATTTGTTTGTCAAATACATGACCAGAAAAAGACATTTCCATGTGTCATTTCCTTCTCTGTCGAAAACACTTGTTCTTCAACAACTGCTCCTTTGGGCTGAAAAGGAATTTGCTCAACGGAAGGAAGGCCCCTATGTTCAGAGTTTAAATTCTCCACAGAACTCTTACTTTGATTCAGTAGTCAATCTCCCAGCAACATGGGAAAACCAAGCTGTGTCATATTATGTTAGAAGCAGCTCTAGAAGACTAAACTTGCTGTTCTTTTTTGTCTCTGTAACAAATGAACTGTCAAATGTAAGTCAAAAATCATCAAAGTAAATACCCTTCAGTGTTTATTTCTCTAGTTTAGTTTGAGGTATAATTTTCCATACTCAATGAGAACATTATACTTCTCTGGTTTCCAGGGTGGGATACCCTTAAACCAGTGTATCTATAATGTCTAAACAGTGGTTGCTTCAGTATAAACATTTTTTTACAGTGACAGAATAAACCCATTGACGTTATTTTAATGTACTGTACAAAATCTTCAACATAGGAAACCAACATTGTTGTATAGTCGCTTTATTTTTCTCAACATCATATGAGATGTTGTATACAATCCTTATAAGTATGAAAATTTGATTTTTAAAATCAGAACATATATTCTTATTCAACCAAAACAAAACCTTCCTTTACTCTGCAACACATAAAGCTGTAAAAATATTAAACTATCAACAAAGATACACTGTTGCTTCCAAATGTATTCATACCTTAAATAAAGCATAATTAAAAGTGTGTTAAGCAAAGAAAATAAATACATTATAATTCCCCAAATTTATGAATAAATGTGATCAAATATGTAGAAAAAGGAACTGACCAGTATATTATTGAAAATAATCACATACCCAAGTATTTCTATATACTGTACACAACGGTGAAATGTGTTCTATAAAGACCCTGAAAATAACTGCTGTACACTACATAATTTCTCTAATGTTTTTTAATCATCTTGCAGTTTCACAAAGCTTCCAATACCTCATAGAAGTATTCAGTACCATATCTTCATCTGATAAGTCAAACATGGTAAAGGGTCAATATCCTTAATGACTCCAACTACAGGTATGAAACGTCTTGATAGAGGTGTCCATCATTAAGATGATGAAGGCTAATGCAATAGTTGCTATGCCACTAGGGAAATAAAAAGGCGCACTTCAATGCATGATCAGAGAAGGGGACTGGAATGTTAATTCATCCTAAAAGGCAACATTTATGAATTTTCATCAAGTTAGGGTGTCTCCAAACCTGGCAATCGAAGTGACATCATGAGTTGTATAGCAAAAAAAAAGAAAAGAAAAATTAATTTTCCAAACACTATAACAAATAATTGCTCCCCAGATTACGCATGATGGCATGATGTGGATAGTCTCACTAGGGATAAGATTAAGAATAAGATTAAGAATGTCATTCCCTCTGTGAAGACTATAAATGGATCTCTTCTGCTCTAAGGTTTTGTATCATCTAGTTAAAATTAGACTAAGGAATAGAAAGATTCCAAAGTTTACCAGGATATTTTATCCAAAAAGAAGTTTAAGGATATGTGCAAATGCATTGTACAATAATAGAACAACACAAAACATGCATCACATCCAAAGGTCAAGTGGTCAAGAGAACATAGAAATGTGTGTTCTTTATTGCTCCACAAAATCTGTTGTACAACATTCATGGTATGTGTTGAAGAAAGGAAAATCATGAGCACAGGCCATGCAGAGGAACTGGTGTGGTTCTGCAAGGAGGAGTGATCAAATATACTTAATGTGCAGTTCAAGAGCATATTAAAAGAATACAGAAGTGGTTCTTCAGAGATATCAAAAGCCAAAGGAAGGTTCACTAAGTACTGATTGTGGTCACTTAATACTGATTGTGGAGATATGAATAAATTTGAATTTCATGTAATTAGGGAAAATACGTAACTATTCAGACAGTATGGTGGCTCAGTGATTAGCACTGCTGCCTTGCAGATCTGGGGTCCCGGGTTTAATTCTGGACCTGGGGTGCTATCTGCTTGTTTTTATGTTGTCCCTGTGTTTGCATGGGTTCTCCACAGGTGTTCTGGTTTACTCCACAGTCCAAAGACATGCAAGTAGCTTCATTGGCTTCTGGGAAAACTTTCCCTGATTTGAGTGTGAGAGTGTACAGTATGTATACAGTATGTGATGGACAGGCATACCATCCAGTGTGTAACCTTTCCTCATGCTTGCTGGGATAGACTCCAGCTCTACTGAATAAGTGGCTAGAAAATGTGTGGATCGATGTAACTATTTTTGACAGATGTTCTGTTTATACATGCAATATTGCAAGCCAACAACTTGGTTTTTAAGTGTAAAAAATACTGAATCCTAATTGAAAAATACTGAATATACATTTAATTTGTTTTGCTAAATTGATAGGAGTATGAATACATTTAGATGTTACGTTATATACTGTATAAAACAACATTTTGAAAAAAGTTGGTTTTCGTTTCTGAGAAGATTCTGTTTACATTTGAGGGTCAGGAGGAATGTTTTCCTGAGTGTTCACTTTGTTGCTCTGTGACACAGAGCTTCTGATTTAAACAATTAACCTCCACATGCATTATATTCCACAAAGACAAAGGACTACACCACAGTCAGAGAACATTCATACTGCGACAACAGTTGGAGTAATGAAGACAAATTATCCTGATGAGAAACAATAATTGAAACCAACACAAACACTACTGAGGCATTTTAAAAATATTTGGCATTGCAGAAAAAAGACTCTCTTGAATTTCAGCTATTTAAAATAGGCGAAATTCCACAACCCTTAGAAATGATGTGTGGATCCATTACACTTGGCTGTTTGCTTTTGTGGAGACAAACACAGGCTCATTACTGTGAAACCCTAAGCTGAATCATAACAATACATCATGGCAAGGGTACTTAAAAGTGGCACATATTAAATTAACGACTAATTATGTTTGTACTAAATGTTCTTTTTAATAGTCATAACGGCTGCATTTTCAGAACTAATGACCACAGGGAAGAACAGCTGGCCTAGCGAATGGTGTCCATTTGCAAAGCTTCTTGTTTCACACTAAAAATTGATTTTAGATAAAGGATGACTGATTTGAAAGGCCTGCTGTTGTCATAGGATTTCATCGATCCAGAAACAACTTTCCAAGACTTTTTACTTGAGGTCTGAGCCAACTGTGTAATTACAATCTTTCCCTTCATGAGCTTTTATTAAAAGATTAGCCAGTCCCAATTACTTTAGAGTAGTAGTCTAAACCCTGTGAGTCTTTCACTATCATTATGTAGCACTAAAAAAACAATCAGTCGTTCGTATCAGCATTTGTGCTGTAGCTAAATCCTGTAGCTAAAGTTTATCAAACAGGGCAATCAAAATGTTATTCTCATTTACAGTATATTATCTTTCAATTGTTTCTCATTTACATTTGGATCACTCTTTCTGAAAATTTTTATTTCTTTTTTGTCATTGGTGTTTTATAACCAATAAAAATCAATAAAATCTTTTGAATCAACAAATCATTAGCACTATACAATATATAGGCATTTGCCTATGGAGAAGGATTAACTGTTAAGTAAGATTTTCTACATCAGTTCAATATTTCTCAAATATATAAACCCTGCTGTTGTTAGAGAGTCTTGCAAAACATAATCATGCTATTTAAACCTCCTGTAAGTGATAAAGTAACTTTAATGGGATGATTTGCTTATGAAGGCAATTTGATGAGAAAACACTATTAATCCTCATCTCCGCAAGATTCAACACAACCTAATTTGATAAAGTTTAGGTGGGTAGCTGTGTCACCATGCGTAGGCTGCAAAGGAACAAGTAATGGGTTTATTCCATGCTGAAAAAAAAAGAAAGAAAACACAACGTTTCGGCCGTGGAGCCTTCTTCAGGTGTGAGCACCTGAAGAAGGCTCCACGGCTGAAACATGTTTTCTTTCTTTTTTTTTCAGCATGGAATAAACCTATTACTTGTTCCTAATTTGATAAAGGGTGGGGTCTTTTAACCTCTTCCCCATAAAGCTAATATAATGAGTATTCAAAGAAACAATGTATGCACATAAGCTTTTAAAAGTAAAGTATGCTGATTCTGGATATTAATTGCTTGTGTGTGATTTTGACTGGCCGTGATGAATGTGAATGACTTTTGTGCAAACATTAAAACACCTCGTGAGAAAGCTGCTTAGGCACTGGTGAAGAATTGAAAACTGTGGAATGTGAACTCTAGTGGCTATCAAGAAAGCAAAACATAGAAAAAGACCAACATGTCCGGCCGATCAAAAGAACAAAGTAAGCACATCTTTGCCCACTGTCTGGGATGTTCACAGCCAGCAAATTATAACATGGCAAAGTGTTAGAGCCAAACACAATTCATCAATGATGAGCCTCAATCTGTGAGTCAGGACACCTCACCAAGATCTACTGATCATCTCGCTCCATTTTCATGGTCGTTTTCATACTGCCAGTTACAGCACACTGCATCAGAAAGGAAAGGTTGCTGCTGTTTGGCTGGGAGAAAGCGCTAAGCAGGTATGGATTTCAGGGTCAAATTACAAGACAGAATGAGGTAGTGTAAGCACTGCTTCAAGTGAACATGCCTTCATTGGAGCCGAATTATAAGCAATGGAAGTTTTGACCAGACCATACTGATAGACATCAGACAGTGTAGCGCACACAGGCAATATGCTAAATGTGGTGTATTACATGACAAATCAATGTGGGGGTCCCAGTGTGATACTCCATGTACAGGCTATCTAGTTGCTTTACAGTCCCATTTGTGTTAATTAATTGATGTCAGTTTGACGGTATGCGCTCCATTAATCATGTCCTTGCTCGTTGGAGACCTGACGTGACACCTCTCATCCTGACATGACAACATTCCGGCAGGGAAACACACATCCTCGTGCTGCTTGTGTAGCGAAAGCTGGCTGGCAAGATGAGAATAGTTTTGCCTTGGATGTTGGTGCTAGGACTTGTTGAACATGTTGAACATTTGTGGGTTACTTGTCCTGGCCCTACAAGAAGAATGGGAATCCTATAAGGCAGCCTTCAGTGTAATCCTTGAGTTGCAAATGTACAGTCCAGCTTGCATTTTATCCAACAGTGGTCACACTAGCTAACAGCCTGTGATTTTCACAGTACTGTAGATCAACTCTTGATGACAAAGGACAAATAATCAATCCTATTGAACAAATGTTCATCAGTATAATGAATCTACTAATGTCTGTTAAAAAAAATGCTAGTTTGTCAGTTCCACAAAAAAGATTTGGTCGTGTTGCTGATTACTGCATCAACAATACATTTGTTGCAGATGTCAGTAATGTTTCTTTTGTGACTCAGCACACCTAATGACACCTAAATGGTGGTCAGTTTAACTTTCTAACATCAATACAAAGTCTAATAATTATTTTCATTACTGGTCTGCACTACTAAATTGCACCCCATAAGATCCATTAACCATAATATTGAAAAATATTCTCCTGAGCGACCCAACACATTAATGCATAATGGCCCAGGATAGTATTATTCACTCAGATGTTACACAAGAGCTATTTGTATTATCTGCTTTCCTATCAAGTAAAATATACAGTATATGCACTGCATATACAGTACAGACTGAGGGAAGTTCACATAATGTTAACACAACACATACAGTAACAGTATTGGAAGACTTGCCTTCTTTAAAATACTGACACAGGAGTATAACATTATTTGATGATTCTTACTTTAATATAACTAGACACCAGATTTTTTTATCAGAATCACTTTTCAAAATTGCTCTAGAACTTTCAGAATTACTCTAGCACTAAATTAACAATATCTGATATTTTTATTTTAGTATGATTAGTGAGTTTTATATGACCTCCACCCCTTTAATGAGGATGTTGTTTCATCTGTACTGAAGGCTAATCTTGGTACCCCCACCTCAAGCAAAATTAACTTCTTTGAATTGTAAATTCTATAGCCAGGTATTACAGGAGTAGTAGCTTTCGGGCCAAATTTATAACTGCCCCTAACAGAAGCCAAAGAGACAGTTAACAGCGTTCTTTTTGGATCAAAAAGAAATTATAACAAAAACATTTGGTCCCTGCAGGAAATGAATGCAGTTTGCTTTGTGGTTGCTATGACGACTATCCATACCTTCATTTCATGACAAATAACAAGCAGTGAATCTGCTGAGAGGATACTAGAGAATAGCAGAGTCCTGCTTCCCTGATATGTAATCTGCAGATATGCCCAAGCACATTCTGCCTGCATATCTTTCAGATTTGATTTTGTTGGTTCAGATTTTTGTTTGTTTTGTTCAAAATGTGGTGTGAAGTCTATGTACAGACTAACATAAAGTACAGTACAATGATTTTGGTACAATATTTCACTGTGGGTGTTGAACAAATATTTTTCAGAAACCGTGGTACTTTATGCAAGATTTTTAGAGTAAAGTAATATTGTATATTATTTTTATAATTTGAATTAATTTGGAATATGAGAAAACCTTTTAAAATCTCAAAATCAGTTTGTTGTATAAAATAAAGCTTTCTATTTGAAAATATGGGCTTTACATAGTATGTCTGAGGAGGAAATTGTAACAATGACTACAATGATTTTAAATTTTTATAACTCTAACAATTTTTTTCTTTTTGAAGTTTCAAGAAAGTGAGTTTCCATAATAGGACTATTAGGTCCAATTCAGGTTACAGGTCAGAATCCATCTTTCATCTGAGATTGGTATTTAAAACACATAATGTAAACCTCATTAGGACAAGTGGCACAAGTGGGTATGACTCTAGGACACAAACTCCATAAATCTAAGAGTTAAATACAATACTGAATGCATTGCTCTAGAGGTGCCAGTCTTCAGTTCTTAGATTGCCTTTAGGAGAGAATGTCCAACAGGTAATTCCATGTGGATTATGCTCATTCTTAGTCTTAAAGTTAGTAAAAGTTTATTTTCAGAGTAAACTTTCTGAACAGTGCAAAATTTCCCACACCAACATCCTGTGCGAACTTCAGGCGAGTACGATATTTATTTTCGCAAAAAAAGTAGGCTCTCCTGTCCTCCAAAGGCAGAGGCACTTGGTTCCGATAGAGAGTCCTGTAGATACAGCCCGATGTTTGCGCACAGAATCATCTTACCAGACACAGCATGGAGACACAAAGCCAAACGGGCAACATCTGGAGGCCATGGAGACCGGGGAGACTGGGTCTCCCGCAGACTGCACCGGACACCAGACAAAGACACCTCAGATCAGCCTGGAAGCAGCACGCTGTGAAGGAAGCCCGCAGGAGCGCAGCAGTAAAATGGCTATTGAGAATATTCAGGAATCTGCCATCACTCACTAATAAAACAACGTGAAACCAGGGGGACTATACAATCCCAGGTCCACAGTCAGCAAGGGGCATTTCCAACGGTTATGTGCAGCCTCCAGGAGGTTTTATGTGTATTTGTAAAAGTTTATTTGAGGAAACTATTTATTTTCCACATTGTGGATGCTTTTTACAATGTTATAGTAGGACTACATTTTATCTTTCATATATTATGTCAGCATTATACTTTTATCCTTGCATTTTCATCAAATGTGTTTGTGACTTTAGTTGATTATGCTTTTTTAATGTTGTTTGTTAATTATAAGAAACTGTTACAAGCCTAACTATTAATTACGCTCCTTTGTTGTTATTACTATCAAAACCAAAGTGACAGTATGATGAAAATTTTGCCGGCAGTACAATCACCACCTTATTGCCTGAACTCATCGAATCTCAGAAGTTGAGCAAGGCTAGGTCGGGTAAATACTGGAATGGGAGACCAGGGAAATCGAGTTTGTTGTTGTAAGTAGTGCTTGTAGACCAGTAGGTGGCAATCTTCCACCTGGACCAGAAATTATGTCATTCTTCAGATGGGATGTTAAATCAAAGTCCAGGGTGTTTGGTCATTAAATATACCATGGTACTGTTAGTAAAAGTTAATGTGTTAACTCCAAAGTCCTGGTTAAATTATGTTTTGAGCTTGAACAATTTTACCTACAGTACCTGCAGTTCCAACATATTTTCAACTGGTGAGACAACTTTTTACAGTACTTCCCAGCAGTAGGGCTACTGATTTTTCACCCAAGCAGAGCTGCTTTTCAATGGTGGATGCAGTGAGTTCCTTCATGGGTGCACTATATTGGATACTTTGGATGAAAAGCACTACAGAAATACAATTAGGGAATTATTTTTAAAGAATCCTTATGGAAGAACAAAAGAATAAGGGGAACATTTTACAGTCCAGAAGTGTACAGCAAATCTAACAGTACAGCAAAATACACTTACAAAAGACATAGAAGTTACATAAAAGTGTTTCAGGAAGTGTTTAATTCAGTATAGTTAAAAAAATAAATCATCATATTATACGGACATATATATAGAGAGAGATCATAGTATTTTCAGATTGTAATCATAAATCTGAAGTGCTATTTGTCTGTCATTCAATTGCATAAAATCCATTCAGCTAAAAAAAAACAGAAAACAATGGATCATTCATCATTTTGCTACTATATTAATGCATTGCCTACAGTAGAAGCAAATAGTATTTGGTTAATGCAGCTGTGAGTGATACCTAATTCTTTTCATGAATGCATGTCTAAATTGTTCATTAAATGAAGTCTTTTCCCAGGATTAAACTTGACTACATCTCACCCTTTTCAAGTAGAGAGCGCATTTAAACAAAGAACCCCTGGAGAGAGGAAGTCAGAACTGCATTTTTTTCATTGTGTCTTTGTTACTCTCCTGCACCAAGGTAATTCTATTTATTCCTCTGTTAATTCTCCCTGACATTTACAATTACTGCAAATTTAAATTCTGCCAGTGATTGTCAAACACTGTTAAAAGTTTTCACATCACAGGGGGCCTTAAAAAGACAGTGTGCATAGACTGGACATTTTTTACAAGCATTCTTTGGCATTTACTCCTTCATATGTTTGGAAGTGCCTGTGTATGTTTGGTGCATTTGTTCTGTTCCGTCTTGATTTTTTTTTACTCATAGAACCCAAAATGCCATCATACACCATATTAACTGAATGGATTTCCAGACTTTGTGGTCTCATTCTGTGGCTGTCATGTAATAAGAGGTTAGGAAAGATACCGGAAGATTTCAGAATGATGCTGACATGATACTTTGTAAAATAAACATCTGTTGATCTCACCGAAATTAAGAGAAATTGCATGAATGTGCTATGTACTTTAATGTGTAATCGCATCCTAAATGTCAGGCAATTGATCATAACAACAATGTTGTCTTTTTCCCTTCATGGGCTTTTTTAAGAAACAGATATATGGAATTTTTAGATCATTCAGCTACAAGCAACCAAATAGCATAATGAGCCATTTGGAACATTCCTTTTTCTCTTAACATCAGCAATAAAATACACAAGCACCAGCTCAACATTTGGAATACACTTGCAATGGCTGTGACATGTCCCAAAATGTATGTCATATTGACTGCATGTGTTAGCATTTTTTTTTTTCTTTATGCACAGTTTTTACGGGGACATGCAAATGTATTTTGAATTGCATGGAACAATGCCATTTCTTTGCAGGGAGTAGCAGGAAAGAATGGCTAAATTAATTTTTTACAAATGAAGAGGAGGTGATTAACAGGTACAAACATACTGTATAAAACAAAATAAACAGTTCGGTCTCTGGACTGTGGGAGAAAACTGGCACAACCAGAAATTACCATGAGGCCACAAGAAGTACATGCAAACTCCACACAGAATGTATCACTAAGCAGAACTGAACCACTACAACACAAATGACACAACGATGCTTTGTGTGTATAAGAATTGTGTAAATTAACACAAAATGTCTCATTCAATATGTTGTAATAAAACTGAGAACTTTTTGATCAATACATATAAACAAAGTAATTGCACAGTTCTGTGGTTTTGACGCTGACTCTTTATGTCTTTTCTAAATGGCTTCTTAATCACATCTAGCATTTGCATTTTTGCTTAGGTAGCCAACAAGTCTCTTACTGGAAATCAAACCAACAGCATTTCTTCATCTTTCTTGTGAGTGTACAGATGTTATAGTGATCAAGTCTACTACCTCTGCTTTGCCAAAAAAAAATTTGCTGGTTCAGGGGACCAGGGACACTTAAATCTCTTTTAAAGAGGGAGTGACATTACGTCTGATAGTGCACAGTCAGTAGTGCTCTGTTCCACATGTGAATCAAGAAGAAGCTGAATGTCAAGTTATAACAGTATTATTACATTTATCTCTGAGCTATAGAAACAAAAGGGTCTAACATGTCACATCTAATGCCTGATGTCTTGTGATGTGACTTGTTTGAGTTACTACAAGATGTGACGGAACTGTATTCTCAGTATTCTGTGTTGACTCTATTCCCAGACCCTCATGGCTCAATATTTTTCTTTATCCTTGCAAATCATGCCCTGCAGAATGGCCAATAACACACTGGAAAACATAAATAACCCTCCAAAATGATGAATGCGGGACTTTTCCTCTTTATTGAAGACCTTTGCCACAGCCAGGAAGCAACTTACACTGATGACATCTCCAAGTGCAGCAGGATCCCCAGGATTATGAGTGCTGATATCTTTGCAATACAACGTCTTGGTCTCTCCTGCAGCTGTTATCAGCTGGATATCTTTAAAGAGGGTAAAGAGGGAGGTTGGAGGTACAGTATATTCAGAGTACTTTCTCAGGGCTAATTGTTGTGTTCAATTTGAAATTCCCTTCAAACCCCTCAATGTGACCGCCAAGTTTATGGGAGCTCAAATATTTTTCCACTTTTCTGGAGGGGTGTTACCCATTTTGAAAAAGAAGAATTTATTGAAATGTATTGTTCTTTACCTGTCATTAATGCTACTAATATCATTACTGTAACCGAACTAGAAGAATTGAAAGCAGATCGCCAGTGGCTGTATAGCTTCTTTAATATGCTACAGAGTCAGTTTCCAACATAATCTGCAGAGTTTGGCAAAGCAGGTACAATGCCCAAGAAAAACAGATCGTGCTGCTTTCTATTGTACAGTATATGTCTGATTACAGAAATGGGATGGACAGCTTCAGAGTTTCTGCACTGTGGGAACCACTGTGGCACCAAGGCACATTCTAGTCCCTATTTGTCACTAAAAGGGTCTGTGTGATCTTGTTATTGTCTATTACAGGAGGATTTCTCTGTTTATATGAACTATTCAGGGTGAGACATCTGTCGCCTGACAAAAAGAGCTGGTTAACCACAGACAATAGGCTATCCCAGGGGTCTCTTCTCCACATATTGTATTAATACCCCTGCGCAAGCTGATGGGCTGCATTAGTGCATCACTGGTATCATTTCTGTTCAGCCTTACTGGCTGCTGTCTCCAAGCTAAATGGGAAATACCTCATAATGACTTTGATATGGCATCACTATGACCTCACTATGACATCACTGTGACCTCACTATGACTGGGAGTCTTCTGACAGTGGCATACAATTGACAGAGAACATGTGGGGGGTAATGTTAGGGTTAGTCTAAGATGGCTTTCTTGGCAAACAATGACTCCTGCACTGCACTTGCAGACTTGCTTTGACATCAGACCTGATACTCCTCCGATGGGCACCAACTCTTCTCCCAGGTGCTGTGGAGCAACATGCCGCATGACAAATGACTCAGAGGGTGGCACTGATGAGGTACATGTGCACGTGCCTCATCCTCTTTTGGGTAAATCCAGAAGCTGGATAAAAATTTAATATATTATATAGTACATTAAAGCTTAAAGTTGCTGAATATAAAGTTGCATAAAGCTTAAACTATAAGATTATATGTAGTATATTAAAGTTTAAAGTTGCTGAATATATGAATTATATATACTGTCCTGTATATAATATTATACTGTATATCAACACTTGACTGAATATATGAAAAAAAAATGTTTATTCAATTAAGTTGAACAGCACACTTGTACCCATGTGTCTTCTAATTTCCTGTACAAAACGTGTATTCATGAGGCAATCCAAGAACAGAACTGGTAGTATGTGTTTTGGAAGTTGTGGGTGTTTGCGCTTTAGCAAAGGAACTCATCACAAGATGTAAGCCATGACCCAGTGCACTTCACTCTGGCTCATCATTTAGGATAATGTTGTATCAAGCAGCTTTTCTCCTGAGATCATTGCTCCTGCTTCCAGTCAGATTGTTCTTCTTTTAGGGCATTTAATAGGTTGTGAAACGATTTACATTCCATTATCACAAATCAGCATGTGAAATGGAGACATTTCTCTGCAGGGTTTAAAGCCACCCACTGTCAGGGGCTGTGAATGTGAATGACACGGTAGCTTCAATCCATGAATTTACACAAGCCTTTCTCGATTTTGCCTAATCTTGGCCTCCAAGGTGGGACTCTGCATTGCTCTATTTCCTATTTTTAACACACTTAAAGATCTGGAACTGGATTCCATGTTTCTGAGAATCATTGGTGTTGTAATGTCTAAATGTACCTACTCATTGTCCTTAATTTGTGAAAAAGAGTTTTTATTAATAATATGCCTGATTTGAAAAGTCTATTACTGTATATAAACATATGAACTGTAGCATAGACCTAATGTTTTTAATATGCAATTTTTAAAAATTGTACTCAAAGTATATTAATTAATTTTCTGCATTAAATCCTACTGAATCATCTTCACTTGATATGAAGCCTCAATCCTCAGCTTACCTTTTCCCCTCCAACATACACTGCTCTTTGCAAAAGCCTACAGTAACTTTGGTACACTCTACCACCGTTCATCACTGTTCAGCCATTATTTCCTCTGTGCCCATACGAGATACTGTACCTTCATTTATTATCTCTGCATTTCATCTTCCACAGCTCCTTTTCCTAGTCTATGCTGAATAACCCATTGGTAACATCCACAGTTCTTCATGCGTTCATTAGTCTGGGCTCATTATTTGCATTATTAGAACATCAGCTCATGCCTTCAAATTGAGGTTTTAGAGTGCCTCAATGCAGACTTAAAAAAAAATGAGGCATTCATTTATCCCATAATCAGTCAAACTACTCAATCAACAAATTGTTCACAATAAATAATTAATGGTGTATGGGCAGGTGTAATCAGTGGATGTTATTTTATTCAAAAAATGAAGGAGTAATGTGTGTAACTATATGGTCTTAATACAATTGTGGAGTGAATAACCTTTTAGGGTTCTGGTGCAGTTGTGTGGATTCCTGTAGAGGTGGCCTGAAATGATTATTTAAGTGGAGACATCTTTTACATATTGT
This sequence comes from Lepisosteus platostomus, assembly GCF_059453375.1. NCBI lineage: Eukaryota > Metazoa > Chordata > Actinopteri > Semionotiformes > Lepisosteidae > Lepisosteus > Lepisosteus platostomus. Next base: position 55,455,227 of record NC_142612.1, on the reverse strand, counting down.
AATGTGATGTTTACTTGCACTGTTTATTTTCAACATTTCTGTACGTGTTAAACAAAGCTGCTGTAATGCAATACAAACCTCTGAGAAATCAGATATAAAAAAGCTTTATCATATCACATATCTCAGCTTTCCAAGTGGTTCTCTGCACAATTCCTTTTTACCAGTGACTCCTATTTCTTGATGTCACATAGCAGTTTATAGAAAAAGACTGTGTTCCAGCCTCAAGAGCTCTCCAAGCACCCTTTTAAACTCATGACCCTGTAACTCTCCTCTGTGGAAAGAAAGCTGAATTTTGTTGGGCTGTGATTTGAGAGTGAACCTTTCATGCCCACAGAAGTGCAGTGGAACTCATTGCTTTCTAGAAATGCATATGGTGTATCGTGGAAACAAGAAATATTTTTTATGACCTAGATTTCCTTTTCTGATTTTTCTTTTTAGTGAATTCAATGTGGCAGCAAAATAAGGATTACAGAACTTTGCGCGAATTTGGGAAGAAAGGTTTGAACATGCATCTGGAAAACGTAGAATAACGTAGAAGGAAAATTACTAAAAAGCTGTTAAAATAGTAAAAAATGTCTCCTTTTAGTGAGAATTACATGTTTTCTACATTAAACACAAAATACAATGTGTATTATACACTAAATAAAGTTCCAGGTGAACACTATTTTACAAAAACCAAGGAAATTATTTTCTAAAATTAATCTGTGTGAAGAAAATATACTGTAGATGCATTTAGTGCAAAACAGAAAAATAAAAAATGAAGTAAAGTTGAACCAGTGATTATCTTTTCTTACTGTATTGAAGTAGAAGGACAAATAAATCCAGAACAAACAAGGAAAATACATTTTCTCAGAATGTCCATTCTTTAAAAAATATTCTCATTATGTTTATTATAAAAATATAAATGTTTCCACTACAAATCATTTTACATTAGTAGTAGGCCATCTACATTTGTACATGTAAGGTCTAAATAAAGAAAGGGGAGCAGAGGGGTGGAAAGGGTGCGAGCAAAGCGAATAATGTTCATTAAAACACATATTTAAAAGCAAATACAGAACATCAGTAAAAACCTGGCACAAAAGGTCATAATTTACTGTATGCTACAAAACGAAACTCTTAAACTTTGCACAGGATATGTTAACAAATAAATAATACATTTGTAAATTATAATTGTTTCTGAATGTATAAAAAACAAAAAAAAAGATAATATGATACACAAATTTTAAAAATGTTTCCCTCATATATTTTTAAATAGCGAAGTCTGTACAAAGAGATGGCCATGTAAATGACAGTACCGCTAGTTTCACTGCTGCTAATATTACAATATCATGTTTACATATATACAAGCTAATACTGTAGGGAACATTGTCATTCACAAGCAGTTTGAAGGACACAGGGTATACGCTTTTTTTCGTGCTGATTTCAAAATGGCACTGATCAGAGAAAACTGCTGTCTGAAGTGTGAAACAACGTGAAGGTCTGTTAAAAAGATGGCATTTTTCTATCTTGTCTTTGAGAACAACACAATACACTTTAACAAAGAGTAGTGGAATACGATGCCAGCTTCTACCTACAGTACATAGTCAATCTTCCCTATTCTCTCATGATCTCCTTTTAACACCACTGGCCTTTATAGTTCAGTTGTTATTTCCATTTGTTCCTTGTGGATTGCTAAACTAACACCTAGCAAACCCCTCCAGGCTTAGAAGTTGTAAGTTCCATTATTCTGTCCTTTTATTGGCATGGATTGTGTGCTGGGATAAGAAGGAGTTCACATTCTCTCATTCTAAAAGCACAATAAGATTTTAAGATTACCTTTCATCTTCTGATCCAAAAAAGTGGCTGAGGAGAAAATGTTTATGATTAACTAAGAAAATTGATTTCTATTACCAATCCATTCCCCATACAATGCCCCATAGCTCCATGATTTCATGGTTAATTAGCCTGAGGCCCTGCTAATGAGACATCTTACTGTACTTCTCTTGCAGTAGCTTACAATGTTGGAGTGTTCTGGTTTCTGAAGAGTTTATCGAGACACTGGAGGCCTCCTTCTGCCTGAATATTGGGCCTCTGTGACACTATGGCTAAATATGTTGTAGAGGCGTAAGAACTGTGGGCTTCTCACTATGGAAGGACAAGTCTCAGGTGGAAAGAGTCCAAACATGTAAGGAGAATGCCGCTCTTATCTTTCGATATCGTCTACACAGCAGATATCCATCTAAAACAGGGCTGACACTCTATGGGCTCATTCTTGGAGTGCATTTACCTTCACGTTTTATTATTTTCTGTCTAATTCACATCTGACACCTAGAGCTAAGGAGGAACAAGCCTTAGTTTACCTGAAACATCCTGAGAACTCACTGAAAATGCATTCATCATGCAATCAAATACCAGTTTAAAGCTGTTCTCCCAGTGAACTTTGTTTCTATGTCTGACCTAATGAAAACTTCCAAAGAAAATTCTTGCTTAAGAAAGCAAAACAAAAAGGTTAGTTTCCATGGTGACAACATGGCACATCAATAACCTTCAATGCCCTGGGTCATCAATGCTCTTCTTGACTGGGAGACTGTAGTGATATCAAATATGGTCAACAGTGTCTCAAATTCTAAAATACTGTAGTTTACAGACCTTTAAGCATACAAAACAGCAAAATACAATTCTAAGAGCTGACGTGTATGTAGTAGGATGGTAAACTAGTGAAAATACATTATGGCCTTAAAAGAATAACATACAGTTAACAACATTGATGCTCAATTAGGGCAATGCAATATATTGTGGCGTTTTATTGGTATACGTTTTATTAAGGGAAATGTTTAAGGCATTTATCCACCTTTCTAGATTGTTTAATGAAATGCTCTTTGTAATCCAAGACCACACTTTCCCAGACCCAGAACCCGCTTGGTTATACAGCCACAGATGTCAGAATCTATGCTTTGGAAAGGTGTTGTCAGGGTGGGGGGATTTTGGGTTGGTTCTGAAAATGTCAAAGGCTGTGCAAGTGGATTTGGCACCTTCTTGTACTGTTTTTCTGAGGGCTAAACTGTGACAGAAAGTGGCTTTACATTTTCTCCCAGCTTTAGTTCTCTTTCTCATCATCATCATCATCATCATTGATTATTATGTATTATCATTAGTATTGTTATTGATTGTTTAAGGTGATAAATGCATTTAATATGTATTTTACTATTAATTTATTATTTTAACGTATTCAAAATTAATGAAGTTATTTGTGTAATAAAATAATTCAAAAGGAATTTGTTGTAGAAAGAAAAGCAATATTGAACTACTTTTGGTCAAAACATCTTGAAATACATGATTTGTTGATAATTTCCATCTTGTGTATAACACAAAATATCTATATAGCATATCATGCAAGTTAAACAGATTTGGTTCTTAAAATTGTTTGTTGAATGTTGATGAGTGGGATCTATGATAATGAAAAGCTACAGTAAATAAGCAAAAGATAACATGTTTACTATAATGCTGCCTGAGAAATGATAAATTCCATGGCTTCTCAAGAATACTTCTTGCTGGTTCCTTTTATATTCAACCCAGGTTTCTGAATATTATAGTCTTTTTATTGCATACTGTATTAAATATTCATTTTGAAATATTTCATAAATATTGTTTCATCAACGCCATTTGTGAATGTTGCCTTTATCCTATGTTTATATTTTTTTCTAAATAAAACCAACATTCAGACCAGACAGTAAGTCATCCTCATTCTGTTGTAATGTTATAAATCAAAACCTGAAAGTACTACAGTGTCCCTGCATTGTTTGATACTGTACATGCTTTAAAAGAGAACTTTTTATCTTACATGAATATGCACATTATGTACTCCTTTATTATAGTTATCTGTTTTCAAAAACTACTTTAATGATATAAAGATTTTCTGTTTTATAGAATGGTAAAACCAGATATTTCAGATATTTGTTAGAAAATGCACACGAATTACATTTACTTTAAAACAAGAAGGAAGTTTACACCTATAGTAGCTGCAGTTATATGAATTGATAAAATGAGCCAATTGTTTTTCAATATCCACCTGTAATGATTCTGATATTGATGATGAGAGAGTACTACTCTTGTCTGTTTTATGGTATCTGAGTTTGGGTTCCATACAACTGGACTCTCTGATCCTTTCCTGACCACATTTTATCACCACCAAACATTTGGACTTTCCTCCCATTCTGAAGTACAGTTACTTCCTCTGATTCTGCTTCCATGCACCAGTCCATTCCCCAGCTACAATGAACACTATAGCATGGAGGTTAGATTGATCTACCTTCCTCATCTATTCAGATCGGGAGCTGGAGCTGGAGCGTACATAAACTATTTTCCTGGGTTTGTCTTCAAGCCCGTGAGTTGTGTTTCCAGTGATGGGAGCTTTTCTTGTTATATGCTATTAAAGGCGTCCAAACACTCCCCTGTTGCATGCAAAGGGCCTGCATTGGCGACCATTTGGAAAAGATTAAATGGTAAGCATAGCACAAGGTCCGTGCTCGCAGCTCGTAACCTTTCTCTCGATGTGGGCGTGCAAGCCGAAGTTTCAACCATTAGTCTTGGCTCCGAGCTGTGCTTTATGGTGCCTCTCATCTAGAGCATGCATGCCACTCCAGGACTGGTGGTACAGTAACTGCTTTCAGAGATATTATCACTCTGTAGCAAGGCCTGCCCTTGTGTGCTTCTGTATTAAGGCAACTCTTACCGGTAGCAATGGAACATCTTTCTCTGCACAGAGAAAGAAGAGCTATGGGAACTGGGAGTGCTATGCAACTCTTCTCCAGACCATAGGACCTCTCTGTGTCATTGTCACTGTTCCCTGAAGTTGCTGTCCACAGCATTCCTTTATATAAACGTTTTATTTTCCACTCGCTTCTGTTCTTTTTATATTTTAGATCCATTTTTAAAACCCCAAGCAGCTTCAAAATCTTAGTTTTACACGGGAACAGGTCCGTTCTTTGTGTGTGTTTCAAGTGCTTTAATGCTGCTTACAATCTTCTTTTGAGGTCCTACAATTGTCACGCCAATCTTCTTGAAGTCCCTGCGTGTGAGAAGAGAAATCCATTAGTAAGACAGAAAGCAGTATGCAGCACACCTGTTGAGAACAGTGACTAATGCACAGTGCTGCTCCAGCAATGCTCTATTTAATTCTCTGTGTCAAGGTCGATTATAGTGACATAGTATATATGCAGGCCATGTGTTTTCAGATTACCCACCATGACAATTCAATGGGATTACAATGAATGATCAATGGTCTAACTGCTGCAGGGCAAACATATGAATGAGAGAATTCAGCAGTTACATTTGACAGATACAGATACTGTATCATAGTTAATACAATGACGTGTAAATTTAAGCAGTACCAAACACTTACTGCAGCTTTTATTGCAGGTTAAAGCAGCCTCTGTCAAGGTGAGACTTTTGAAACTTTGTACAGTTTTATTCAAAGTTGAAGAGATTGAATGTAACTCAAAGAGCATTGAAATGATGACACTGAGAAAGACAAACATGCGCGGGTGGCAAGGAATGCTTTCAAACAACAGGAATTGAAAAGACTGGGATCTCTGTGGTACGATGGAAGAAATATACAGTACAATAAAAAGCCCACTACAATATTCTATTACAGCTTCAAAAAGGCTGTATAGCTGTTGTAATACCATGTTCAAAGCATGAAACAGCACTGACACATGTGTACTGAATGTTTACAATGCCTTAAAACAACACTTCTTGGTAGGATTCAATAAATTAGTTCCATGCTACAAGTGACAAAAGCATTTATTATTTACAGGCACATTTGTTTCTTGACACTTACCATATGGATGTATTCATCCCTTGCACTTTCAGTGAGGTCATAACATTGAGGGTTTAAAGATTTTGGAATTGTGCTTTAAAACGAGATGTTAGTATGTGATGCAGTGCTCACTTGCCACTGAAGTACACTGTGCTATACAGCTCTTAGCAGATACCATCTACAATGCATCAACCACAGTCCTTCACTTGGGGCTTAGAAAATGTAATGAAAGTTTGAAAAAGCAAATTAGTATAAGCAGATGTTAGGATATGCGCAGCTTTGTACGTGCTTTGTTCATGTCATTTTGCTGACGTGTTCAGGGTGCTTGGAAAAGCCACTTTTGCACAAAAATGTTAGAGAAAAGTTTTGAAGCAGCCAGCATACAGTAAGCAGTGGTCAGACCCACCATCTGGTCCTTCTGGGATTAAAGTGTTGTTATTCCCAGGGACTGCTCCCATTCGGGGGAAGAGGCTGCTGGCTTAACATCAGTCAGGCAGATTCTATGAATAAAGTAAACCTTTAGAATCACATTAACTCCCCAACTTCCCACTCCATGTGAAACACAGATAGCCATTGCAGACCATCATACAGTACAGTATGTACAGTAAAATGCAAGACCCAGAAAAATGTGACTCACAGAAGACAAAAACTGAAGTACAGTATGAGCTCTCAACAAAATCTCAGATATTGAGATTCAGTCCCTGACACAGGTACTGTAAATTCCTGTGGAGAAATACCTTTCCAGCCTCATCTGAAGGCAGAGGAGGTGACAACGTTGTTTCAGGAGATTGCCACATGCTTTATTTTGCTAATCTCGTGGTTAAAGTCACCTCGTTCGGTCAAATAACCTTCTTCAGTGCAACACAATAAAGCAGACTGTGCCATTCTCAAAACAGTGAGTGGAGGTTCTGTCTTTGTCATCAGAACAAGGATCACTGACCAGAAGTTAGTCTTTTTGACCAAGATCTTTCCGGTTTTATAGTTTTACAGAGATATTCAGATCCTTTTATAGTTGGTCCTTCTTTGTTTTGACACTTTGTCCTTTACACCCCCCAATCAAATGTGTTGATTTTTTTACCTTCCTTATTGTATTTAATCTTTGAAAAGCACCTCTACATTACTGTGATGTAAAATTGAAATGTACAACCATGCAAAATCACAGTTTAAATTTAAATCATTGAGGTTCCAGAGATTCAGTTGTTTCAGAGTTTGAACAATATAGCATACTAATATATAATCATGTATGTTCTTGATTGCCCAAATGGGTGGGACTCTACTGTCTCATGGCCACTGTTGTGCCACATTGTATCTGCCACACTCCAAGGTACTTGCAAATGCATATATTATATTTACAAATGCACACAAATATCGAGGGCTCAAAATGTGAAAAAGTGGATGTCTTGAAAGTGTACATCTTGACTAGGATGCACACTTGGTAGGAATCGTAGTCACACTAGGATGAGGGTTTTAACAGTGAGCTGACAATTAACAATTGACATTCAAGTGAGCTATTTTCTCTAACCCACAGTTCTCTAAGCCTGGTCTCGGCTTAGAGAACATTAGGATGTTCATTTAACAGAACAGGTGGCATGTTCATTTAAGTAATTTAGATTTTTTGAATAAAAATTAAAATCAAGGATCACATTTCAAGACCCATTTCACCCAATGGAGAAACTGTATTTGGACAGTGTAGCTGCCATATTGGTCTTGCGAAATGTTCTCATCTTTAATGACACTGGCCAGTGCAGTTCATAACACAGAGGACCAAAAATGTTATTTTTTTTGTAGTTTCAGTGACATATTGACTTCTTTCGAATGTTCAAAGAGCCTTGATGAAGATTTAATTGTTGGTGCTCTACTTGAATAAATTAGCTTTCTTTTAAAATATATGTGGATCACAGGTTTTGACTTTTGGCATAGTATTGAATAACGTCCTACAGAAACTTTTCATCCACTCTGGGATATTTAGCCTTGAGGCAGCACAGCTTTTACGCAGCTGAAAAACTAGGGGAACAAACGCTGTATTTAATTAATTGAGCAGACCCACAGTGTCACGGCATGGGAACAATATGAACATGAAAGGCACCCTAGAACCTCTTTCTTCAGAGAGTGCCAAACTAGCAACTACACACACAGCGGGTATACAGTAACAGTAATTTAGTATTCCATAAGGCTAATGTGAGGAAGACTGACACATTCAGTTCCTCTCCCAGCATGATGTCTTGAGACCCTTTATTTAAACTGTTTAAATTAAATAACCCTTCATTTAAAGGAGAGCTTAAAACGTTTGCAGCCACTGACTGAAATACAGTACGTCAAGACAGCATATGAATAACATAACATAAACACTATGGGCCTACTGACTTGGCACACATTTGTTTGTAGTACTTTACTGTCATTAGGATAAACATCTCAGATTTATAAGCCCTACAGTAAACCACCCCTAATGTGCAAGGAATGATTATTACTTTTGAAGCTGACTGAAGTCAACATGCTGGGGCATGAGAGCAGGGATAGTGAGTGCACATTCCTAAAATATTAAAGGCCTAGCTTACCTGTTTGTCTGACTGTATTCTATATTAACAGTGAACAATTCAGAGCAGAATTCAATCTCTCAAGTCTGTAACTGCAACAAAATTAACATCAGATGATGTACACCTGTAGGTCATTGACTTTTAAATTCAACAACCTAAATAAATTAATTTGATTCCATTTAAAAGTAGGCATCTGTGTGTGTGTACGCAACATGTAGAAAAATACACCCTTCCATTTCCCATCCTCACTGAGGGTAATTTCTACATTACCTCCAACATTGATGTCAGGTCCCAATATTATGTTCTTACATCCCCCAAAGGTTGGATATTTAGTGGAATCTGGAATTTGTCAGGACAACATCAGTAATACTATCTTTTTCTCAAATCCATTAAGAACATTTTTAAAGCTGTAAAACCTAGCTTTTGTGTCTGAAAAGGAATGAACAAAGAACACTGAAGGTGTTCTTCGTCTTTATAAAAGTTATTGAATTCTACATATTAAAAAAGGAATCAAGTGGTACATAGATCATATAACGCTTCAACAAGACCATAAATGGAAACCTAGGCCCGTGGAAGTATTGCATTGAAATACATCAGAGAACTTCATAGCATACAGGCCGGGTGCTTAATAAGAAGATGAGAAAGCTGCTAATGAGAGGAGCCCCAATGTCTTCACTTTCAATGCAAGGACCAGCTCATTAGGTGACACTCTTGACAGGAAACTAGCTAAACAATGATGATCTTCAGGGAGTTCTCTGCCGATTCATGAAGTCCCATTCAGCTGAAAGTCTGCAGCCCACTAATGCTTACACTGTAGGCCACACACAGCCCCCTTGTGTTCAGGGCTGACACACATTTCTACATCAAGTCCACCATTTGTTCAAAGAAAAAAGTTAGGATACTAAACTTAGGGTGCTAGTCACCTCTTCCAGGCACTTTTTGCTTAGGCTCTAATGTGTGGAAGTAGTTCATGCCATTGCATGGCAAATTAACCCCTGTATTTTCTATGCTTATTAGTAGGCTCTTCTGGGTCCCAAAATAACCCCCAGACTTCGGAGCTCCAAAAAGAAAAACAAGAAAACCCACTCCTTTTAGAACTCTGTCTAAACTTTTTTCCTGCCTAACCATAGGCTAATCCACTTACAAACTTTTACACAAAAAGACAAATGGTTTCCTATCAGTAATTTGTTTAGTTTTAACAAAATAGACTCTTTCTGTGCTTCAAGATTCTTTCCTTATGTGATCACCAAACTGTGGCAAATCAACCTTAGTCTAACAATCTGGTCTCTATGAAAAAGACATCTAGCTCTACTTTGTCCCACCCTCATATACCCTGAGTAAAGGCCTTCATTGAGAACACCTGTGCTCAATTAGTTTGGGGCAAATATCACATTGGTCTTTGTAAGCTGTGGCCAGATGGAAAATGTAGTTTTCTCCCTCTTTTTCTCTCCTGGAACTACAGAGCTGAAATGGGGAAAGTTATAGACAGATAAAGACTCTGGCATATGCTATCTAATTGAAACACTATATATATAGCTTGACCCTATATTTTGTCTTAATACACAAACTGATTTATAGAGTTCAAGTAATATGAAATCGTACAAACGTGCACCCTCAATGCAATCTTTCTGCCTACCATTCTTGATGCATACCACTATTTCTCATAAGTGAATGCTTCAGATGCTAACTGAAGACCATGAATTCTTGCTCTTCTTAATTTCAAGAGATGCAGCGTCAGGCCTTATATTGTTAACAATCATCAAGAGCTGTGTTTATGTCATAAAATGCCTTTCCCTCTTTCCTGACACCTGGGCATTCCTGCATACTAGTTTTTTTTCAGGCCTGTAATATGCCAGTCTCACCACGCAGCTGGTGTTACAGACAACCTTGAGACACGCTAAACTCTGAAGCAATTAAAGCTGGGTCAAGGGTGAGGGAGTTTATTTTTTGTATGGTATTTACATATAATTATTCACATTCTTCAGGAAAAAAAAACAGACACGGAACAAAAGTTTCTTAATTGCTCTCTGTGCTTATGCATTTCTACATTCTTCTTCTAAGTACAACCACAAAGTTTAAGAAAAGCCAACCGAGGGCCACAAACTTTGATCCAAATGTCAAGTTATTTACACTGTCGAATACCTTATCAGTTAAGTGGAATGGCATCCCTCCAGGGACTTCACCCTGGACTGGGTTTCAAGAGACCCCGAGAATGCCACCACAGTGTTTCCCATAAAACCTAATCAATGCCAACTGCAGGAAAATACGAGTTTATTATTAGAAGCCTGAACGAGTCAGCTGTGGCCCTTAACTATAGCCCTTGCCAGCTTCAATTTACTAAACCCATTCCAAGTCTCCAGAGTCTGTCGTAATGTTTGCCATGTATTTGTGAAGTTTTTTCTTTTTCTTGTTGGGTTATGCACAGAAAAAAAAAACCCACAGTAAAAAACACAGTCATTTCTAATTAAATTCAAGGAGGTGCCTTTTCATTCAAAAGAATCAAATCTAGCTATTCTCCATGAACTGTCGATATTAAATCAGAGGACTGTCAACACTAAACACATCTCCTTCTCCCTACAGTCCTGAAAAAGCACATGTTAAAAGAAAGGTTGGAGTGACTGCTAAAGCTTCTAAATAATAGTGAATTACAAATGAAGGCCGCAAGTGGAATCTAATTAAATGTTCACATACTTAACACCATGTACAGGAGGCACTTCTTTACACAAAGGGTTGTGGGAGAATGGAACAACCTGCCCAGCCACGTTGTTGAAAGCAACATCCTGGCTTCCTTCAGGAATGGCTGAATATGATCCTGGGTGAGCACTATTGACTACTAAACAGGCTTAATGGACTGTATGGCCTCCCCTTGATTGTTACTTTCCTTATGTTCTTATACGTTCTTTATGAATTCTTAAGTCCTATACATTCTTAAGGTATACAAACATATCACCTCCACTATGCATGGAAAAATGTTACAACAAAAGCAAAACTGAAGCTCTTACTCTGTAGACGTCTTGGCCAGCGTGTCACATGAGCTGTAACTGACCCCTGTGAAAGTGTCCTTACAGGGCACTGAGCGAATACTCTCCAGCCAGTCCCCCATGGAGCGCAAAGCGGAGATGTCTGTGCTGTTCCGATCCAGCAGTAGGTTGGAGGGCCTGTATGGGATTGGAGAAGACAAGCAGTGGTGAGCTGGATGGGTGACAGGATTAGTTTGCGAGTTCAATCTGGATGCTGAGGAGTGGGAGAGTGTGGACACCATTGAGTTCCTATTGCCTGCTGCTCAGCTGTGGACTTTCTGTCACCACAGCCCTATAAAAGTGACCCTGGGAGTCCAGTCGACAGGACCACCGCCAGTGTGAGCATTGTATCCTACCGAAAAATCCGAAAACAAAAAGGTGGATTTTTATGCCTGCGATTCACATCAGGAAAGGAAATGTTAGCATTAAAAAAACAAGCTCATAAAAGCACATGTTGCAAAGAGAAAACACAAAGGGTAAGCCCCAGTCTCCCCCCCAGGCCTTCATAAGGAAATACCCGTGGAGATGGGAGAAGCTCAGAAACACAGATTTTTCTCCACTGTCACAATGGGTATTTCCTGCTATAAACTGTTTAGTACCAATAAATTATATATAACCACAAGTAAGTGATCTGAAAATTCCAGATGACTTTTGTTTTCTTTTATACTACTGACATCCTCTTCATAACACAGCAACAACAATAATCCATCCATCCATTTTCTAACCACTTGTTCCAATTCAGGGTCGCAGTTAGAGTCAGAGTCAATTCCTGCAAGTAACAGGCACAAGGCAAAACACACCATGGATGGGATGCCAATTAACCTAGCAGTACATTTTTGGACCGTGAAAGGAAACCAGAGCACCCCGCGGAAACCCACACAAACATGGGGAGAACATACGAACTCCACACAGATAGTGACCCTGGACTGGAATTGGCAGCAGGGCCACAGCAGTGTTAACCACTGTACCACTGTCCTTAATAATAATAATAATAATAATAATAATAATAATAATAATAAGATGATGATGATGATGATGGCCAAAAAACAAAAAAAGAGATCTTCCCGTGTCAACGGTTTGAAGTTAAAAAATGGTCCTTTCACTGTTAAGTTTTAAGCTTTTGACTTTTAAGTTCTGTTTTATTGTTCTAAACTTTGGTAAGGAAACAAAGACAAAATACAGACAAGGCTTCAACGTTGGCACGATTCTTTCAATGGGGCTTGACCTTGCACACATCGCCAGTGTGTCTGCTCTGAATATTTGGTTTTCTAGCCTGGCTGAATCTTGGACCTTAAACACTAAATATGAAAAAAGAACCTTGCTCTGCAGTCAATGCTGTCTGACCACTTTCATTTAGTTTATATCTGTGATGTCTCTTCATTTCACCCTTTGAATGCTTGAATGAAGTATATACTGTAAATGTTTTTTTTTTCCTAGATAATAGATAATACTTGTGAAACTGTCTGAAACGAAGACTCTGTTTCACTTGATGCTTTATTCAACAAAGTTGTGATTTAATATGTGGTGCAGGGGCTAGGCCTGGGTTTATACATTTGATTTCAAAGCTAGGGGAATTCTGGCTCTGAACCTAACAGGAAATGAGATTCTGAAGCAGAAGAACAGATTCATTTTGTAAATAAGCAATTTTAAAATACCAAGAAGTCTTCACAAAACCACAAATACTGTGCGCAACTGCTCATTTTCGGACATTTGAGCATTATCCAGCTCTTTGCGTTTTTTTTTAATAGCACTTGTAAATAAAAATTGTATTATTACTGCAGAGCAACACTGCATGTCATTTTGATGACGACAATAACTAAGAATTATAGTGCTTTAGAAGGTTGCTCCTTATTTTTGAGTTCTTTTAAGTTTTAGCCAGTTTGACAAGTTTGAAACAGTGAGTAGAGCATGGATTCCAGTCTGAAGGCATTGTGGGTAAAAATAAGAATGACCAAATTCATCTCTAGAGTGGAGTGTTTATTAAATTTTATTTGCATATCATTTTTGTATTAATCTTTAAAAATGACCTTAAAATTATATTAAATGGAATTTTCATGCCCAAAGGAATAGCAAAATGAAAAGGTGGGTTCTTTAAAATGCCTCAGATCAGAGGGCTAGGGATAGATTCAAATGTTATTTTCCAATATATTTTCTTGCTATTTGATTCAATTAATTTCCTAGCAAAGTTGCTCTGTGATTGCAGATACAGCAGAAAAGCATGTATCCTTAGTAGGGTACTGTACAACCATGAACTGAAATTACAGTAATGTATTCAATACATTAGTCTATGCTGACATAATATGATAAAACTCACTTACTGTATCATGAGCTAAGTGGTTTGCTTTAGATTGTTAATAATGGATAAGTAATTAATAATGGGGTAGTTTTTGTTTTCACAGATGGCTGTTTTGATTAACTTAACAGTATGAAAGGATGCATTTTCAGCAACCAAGCTATTTGTAATGCTACACTGTCATCCGCAGTGTTAACACCTGACATTTACAAAGAGCAATGATGATACTGCTGTTGGGAAGATCTTGTCTGAGTCAGAATGAGAAATATAGACATTCTCCAGTCTGGAGGGAGATTAAATTATGGAACAGTGATGAAAGAATGTTTGTGATAACTTACTCCTTGAACTTACTCCTTGATCTATCCATAGATATTACATTATCTCAGATAATAATTCTTAGACAGCAGTTTACAATCCTTAACAAAGATGGAACACATTTTTTTACAACAAGCAAGTGTAGTTTAGTCTCCCAACATTAAAGAAACATAAAAAGGTTACAAACTACAAGAAGCAATTTGACCCATCTGGCCATATGTGTATGTGTATTTAATTATCCAAATTTCTCCCCAGCTGTATGTTGAAAGAAACCAGGTTACTGGCTTCATCAACTGCCAGGGTAGCTTGTTCCACACTCCCACAACCCTTTGTGTGAAGACATGTCTCCTATTCACAGTTTTAAGTGCATTTCCCCATAGTTTCTGTTTGTGTCCTCCGGTTTCCACTGGTTCACTTATTTTCTTTCTTCATTTTCAAAACTTTCTAAACTTCAGTGGATGCTAGTAACAGCAGTAGACACTAGCGCAAAGAAAACAGACAGCTACGCCCCAAATTCAAACCTTTTCTATTTCTTGAGGAGCCTTTAATTAATGAAGTTTCAGCATTAACCCTCTATTTTACAGACTGTTCAATTTCAGCCCCCCAGGATTCTGAATATTAAAAAAAGGAATGAAAAAAGGAAAAAGAGAAGTAAACACTCAATGTTCCTGTCTTGATTTTTCTTTTCCATTCACACAGTGACCTCTAAATAACCACTGCTGTGCAGTATCATGTTTTTAAAGGCCTTCAGGGAGACTAAAAGGAAAAATTGGCTCGGCTCCTCCATAGAAAAGACATCTGGGCAGCTTAGTCATGGACAGGAATTTGTCTCTCACTGTGAAGAGTGCCGAGATGCCTTCACAAACCGCGCTAGGGGAAAGCCCGGTCTTTTCAGCATCAACACGCATGTGCCTGTAACCCCCAGCTTTCAAGCAGTGGTCTGGCCATGAAATTTATTGGCCAGGGCCTGAAGTTCCATTTGCATGTAGAGCAGTAGACAAATTAGGTGTGCTGGGCCGTGTGCAGCTGTAACTGGTGTCCTGTGGTGCTTCACCACATCTTTTACTGCTCTCCATAAATCAACGTGACCCAGCTCCCAGACCATCCGCGTTAAAAGCCAATCAGGAAAATTACAGGCAAGCTCCCTGGGACCCATTTTCACTTTCTTAAGAACTCGTTAGTCATCGTTATGCACTTGAGCATCTTTATAATAACAAAGCTCCCAGTTACACGGTCAGCGTACAAGGGACGCTGTGGCTTCAGGCACCCCCAGGTGGATTCAATTTTACTAAAATAAATTAAAAAAATCTGAAGAAATAACAGCTGTCATGCTGGACCTCACCGAGTACTGGCCTCATAAGGAGAGAGGCCATGAAAATGAGAAATATTTTTGTATCTGTCTAGCATTGTAACAGTTGGTGATACCCAGTGAGGTAAAGCTAAGAGTGCACTGAAGTCAGCTAAGCTGCTTTAGTGATGTTGCTGTCAAAACCCATAAACTATCCAGACGTGTTAGGGAACTGTACAGGAAATGAACAATTGTCTATGACAAGTGCGTTCTGTGGTCTGTCTGGGCAATAGATCCTTATCTACTTCTTGCTGCACAGAAAAGGAGAAGAAAAACAGTTTATATCTTAAAACAATTCCTGGGCAAACAATCATACAAAAAAAAAGGTGAAACCTGAGAGCACACATTGGTTCATCGGGCCAGAGCTCATCCTGGTTTCTGTTAAACTAGTCTGTCAAGGGGATCACCCTCAGCAATGCTGCTCTCCACTTACAGAGCTAGTTGGACTGGACCAACTGGGGTGAAGTACAGTACCTCACACAAGGTACAACACCAGTGTCTGTAACAGAGACTCAAAACCACCACTTATCAGTCATGAGTCAGAAGTCCAACCTACTGTGCTACACCAGCTTCATTATCGGATATAACATCAATAAAAGTCGGCAAGGTTCTTACAATGGAGTTCGCTTGAAAGGGAATTTGAAGCTAATTTTAGAGTTCATGTAAAAGGTTTAATATAACAAAGGTTACTTATTAGAGGAATACCATTCACCCCATTTTATCTGTTTGGTAGCATATTAATCCAAGAATCTCATCCAGCCCTTTACTGATAGAAGTGAAGGTATCAGCTTTAACCACATGGCTGGGTAGCTTGTTCCATTCTGCCGCAAACCTTAAGGTAAATTACTGCCTCCTATTCTCAATAACAATTCTTCAGTGCCTCCAATTCTTCATTAAAATTCATCCTGAGATGCAGGCTGAACCTGTTTTTGGAAATGGTCTCCCCAGTGTCCTGCACTTTGGAAAAGTAAAGACCCCTCAGATTCCAGACAAGAGCCTGGGTGAGACTAGGTTAGAGCTTTACCTTGAAGCCGTGTTGGCAATGATCTTCAGGCTGCTGGGGTTCCGAATGAGCTTGTCCAGGATGCTCACAATCTGCTCGAACTTGGGCCTGTTGTTCCTGTCCTTCTGCCAGCAGTCCAGCATCAGCTGATAGAGGGCAGCCGGGCAGTCCATGGGGGGTGGCAGCCGATAGCCTTCATCCACTGCTTTGATCACCTGCATATAGGCATAGGGAAAGGTGTGATGGAAGGACTGAACATACGCAGAACCCCTGTCATTTTCCAATTAGTACCTCATAACAGAGGAACCACCTTTTCCACCACCTGTGGTACAGATATCAGTCTTGCACACGGCCATCTGTGTTGGCGTAATGCTTTTGTGTGTGCTGGCACCAGTTTGCTATTGTCGTTTTTACTGCTGTTGTCAGACTTTGACAAGACTGGCATTTTTACAATGCAGTGCTTCTACGCCTGTGAGCATAAGAACATGTTCTCCCTGTAGGAATAGACAAAAGGACTATTCCTTCAACCAAAGACATGGCGACATTTGAGCTGCCATTTTTTTCTGTGTTGAAAGATGTGGGTTGTAGGGGATCCTACAAATACATACAAATGCCCACAAGGAGAATAAATACAGGATTACATCTCTCTCTTTTTTGGGGAAAAAAAGAATTACAGTTATCCTGATTTATTCAATAGTTATTATAAATGAAAAAAACTAAAAAAGATTTTACATGTACCTTTGAAAGCTCATTCTTGCTTTATTTCTCAAACTTCAGCTGGTGACTGCATTTTGTTACAAGACGTTGTTTGGTTTTATTAAGTTATTGGGGAGTGTAGTTCCACATTTGAATTTAAATCGAGCTAAGAAAACAATCCTATATCATTGCCTATTGTGTTGAATCGTATCCAATTTAAAATGGGATATTTATCTTAAGCTTAAAGAAGCCAGGTTTTTCTATCTCCTACAAAAGTTCACCAGAACTGCAAAGTTAACAGACTTTAATGTGATGCAAGACTGTGTCTTGGTTTTAATAGGGTATCATTAATGTATGCAATCCAAATAAACACTGCCTGACTCTCCGAGTGCAGAGAAAATAACCTGTCCAAGTACCAGAGATAAAGTTACAGCTCTTGATCCCAAAAGGAATGGAAACTATACAAACAAATTGTCTGCATTGAAATAGATTTTGTTTATTATTAATTTTGACTTGGGTTTGTTTCAAGCCATCATTAAATGAAATGCACATTTCCTAATGGAAGACAATTCTCTATCCTTTGTGTGCGTATTTGTGATGAGATGACTGCCTTTCGTTTCTACTTTCCTGAGCTGAGCCCTGTCTGCCACCTGGCCCCTATACACCTGCCTTCCTCTCACAGCTTGAGGCCCCTCTGACATCACCAGTCACAGCGCATCTACTCACATCCTGATTGGACATCTCCCAGTAGGGCCTCTCTCCGTATGACATCACTTCCCACAGAACAATGCCATAGCTCCACACATCACTGGCTGAGGTAAACTTGCGGTAGGCAATGGCTTCTGGTGCTGTCCACCGAATTGGGATCTTGCCACCCTATAAAATAACACAAGTCATGAAACCTAGCCCTTAGCTACTTTCTTTACAGTATAAAGCATGTGCACATATCAGTGGTTTGCTTGTCTGTGGTCTACAAGTGGTATTGTTACTTGTTGTTGCAGTTGTGGTTTCTAGAAAGATAAGGGCACATCTTGCAAAACAATGATTCTTCATTCAAAATGAACGTATTATTGATAATATGCAGCAGCATGTCTGTAGGTTCTGTAAATGTATTCTGGATACTACAGTATATATTGAATACAGAACAAGGTTTGAGGTAATTACTTGCCGTGCAATTCATATTTAATTATTTATTTACCAGTAGTACAACTGAAAATTACTGTAGCTGTCAGTTTTAAAATAAACGATCTTACTAATTGATTAATGTAAGCAGTAATTGATTATGGCTCTCCTGTGAAATGAGGGGTAGATACACATTGCATTAATGCCCAATTGAGTTGAGAGAAAGACATCTTTGCATCACATTATGAGTACAAAATGCTGGGTTTCTGCTGAGTTTGAAAACCTTCTTTTTTTTCCCATGAAGAACCTTGTATAGTAAAAGTTTTATTAACCCACTCAACAACAGTGTATTTATACATTTCCATGCTTTCCCACTGGAGCTCTTAGACCAATGACCTGCTCCCTGAGGCAGCCTGGATTTTCTGAACAGGGTTGTTAAAATGTCACCATAGCAGTTCAATCAGCCCTGCCTGAGAACAAATATTGCTTTTTTGCAGATTACATGATATGGTTGTTTTGTCTTTGATCTCGTTTGAAAGTCTCATCCAATGGGACAAGTGTCAATGGTAAATTAACTCTTCGGGTGGAGACGAGGATAAAAATGTTGCTTTAAAAATATATCTTGCCGGATGGGTAAGTGAAGCCCTAGTATGAAAAATAAACAACTCAGAGTGAGAGCCACCTACACTAATATTTGATGGGAACTCTCAATCTGCATTGCTTGCAACCTCACAATGAGTAAAGAACTGACAAAAGACATTTGGCCAAGAGCACGTCATTGTGCATCAATCCAAATGACCCAAAATTTTTAAACAAGTCCCCCATCAAAGCAGAAAATCCAATGGACTAAAAAAATGCTTGTCTTAGAAGAGTCAGTTTGTATGGTATCTATTCTGTTTAATTCCTGTGTACTTTCCTCATAGGCTGAGTTGCCGTGCTTGAGAAAACAGTGAAATGGGAGAGAGGAGAGCCCAGCTGCGAAGCTGGAGCTCAGTGTAGTCAAAAAAACTCGTGCAGATGCTGAGAGGAGGCCAAAGCTAACTGCTACGCCAGCCAAGTCACACAGCTCCAGCCCTGCTTTCCTCAAACAGACTGGCTTTGAAAAATAAACAGGCTTGTGTACAACATTCCCCTGTGTGCTCAGACAAACAGCCAAGGCTTTAGGAACAGGCACATTATTTGTAATTAATTCGGAATTGAAAATCCTCTAAAAAAACCCTCTTGAAAACTTGAAATGGAGGAAAGTGTGTGTGGTAGTGGTAAGGGAGGGAGGGGGTGCAGTATTGTTTTTGGGGTGCAGAAACAACCGTGAGAATGAGCACTCGTTCCAGGAAAAGAAACAAGAAGTCATAATGTTTTAACTGATTAAGGACTCAATGAAAAGGCAGTGGCAGAGCAGAAAGGCAAGACAGTGATGTGTTTGACAATCTTCAAAAAATATTTACAAAGTATTTTCTTCATGCTGGAGCACTAGCACCAATATGACATTTCTGAATAAATAATGGAAGTGATGATAGCTGTGGATTTGGCTTAAAGAAATTTGAATTACTCTGCCAATCTTTTGCAATCTATTTTTGCATTGTTCAGCCTCACCGGCATATCTTATTTTTTAATCCTTTCTTTTAAGATGAATTACATAGGCATATCCTGAATTTATACTGACGTTGTTATCTTTCCCTTTTGTGGTTTCCCTTAGTCATCTGCCTCTTTCCTGAATGTGAAGATTACATGTATCAGAGTGACATATGAGCTAATTACACTGTGAAGTAAAATATGTTCCATTAAAGTCATACATAGATCCCTGCACTGCTGAAGATAGCAGAGGACAATGGAGACTGTGTGGGCTGAGAGCTGCCCAGACGAAGCTTTCAAAAGCTGGGTGATGCCAATATCCCAGTTTCCACTGTTCTGCTTCTTGCTGCTCGTATCACAGGGGCTAGGCCATCGTGAGGCTCCACTGTCAGAATAGCTGGACTTGATTGTGCCCACAGCTTTGACATTCTCCCTTCTGATTAAATGGGATTGATGGGAAAATGTTTAATTGACTCATTTTCATTATTCTTTTTTTTATTCTTAGTCTTATTCTTATTTCCTAAGGCCAGTTGGGAACTGCTCATGGCTTAAGACTCAGTTTTATAGCACTGCCATCTGTACTGCAAATGGAGACTTACAGTACATTTTGATCCACTATTCAGGCCTCCCAGTTGTTTATTTCATTTGCAGGACGAGGCCCTTGAAGACCCCTTGTTTTCAGAATTCCACACATGTACTGGACTGCCCGAGCTGTTGTGTCTCCTGTCGATCAGCTCTGAAAATGTACTGCTGTGCCTGATTGTCAGCTCTGGGAGCTGAAGGGCAGCTGCTGGGACACCCTCCAGGAGCTGTGACTGATGCACTTGGTTAAGAGAAGGTGCTCTGGCTCCTCTCTGTTAGATGGCTCACCCGGGTGGTGTAGGCAGCCTCAGGGTCGTCCTCCAGCACGCGGGACAGCCCGAAGTCGGACACCTTGCAGACCAGGTTGCTATTGACCAGGATGTTGCGGGCGGCCAGGTCTCGGTGCACGTAGCCCATGTCAGAGAGGTACTTCATCCCGGAGGCAATGCCCCGCAGCATGCCCACCAGCTGGATCACAGTGAACTGGGCATCATGCTTCTGCAGGAGAAGGTGGGCGATAGAGAAGGTGAGCTGAGTGATTGCACTGTCTACAGCTGAACACAGGAGATTCCATTACTTGCATTCATTAGAGGGAAGACTTTTTTAATCAATGCACAAATCATGAATTTTCCACAGGAAGAATATAAAAAGGGAAAGAAAAATGAAAGGAACCGGAATTTTTCTTGTAACCTAAAATCTGGGCAAATTTGGTCAAATATGAAAATCAATGGTTAAAATAAATATAGCATGATGAGAATGCATCTTTAAATCTTGTACAGACTGAACTGTACAGGATTACTGTCATGAATTATAAAGAAAACTCACATGACAGGAAGCTTTTTCCATGACAGCCTTGCCGAATAACTGATTATTAAAACCAATGAGGTGAGATGTTAATGTCTTTCAGAAATACATTAGGAAGAGCACATCAGGCATTCATGATCAGACACAGATAAGCTCAATTGATACATAAATGTGTGTGGCGTGGGCGTGCTGTGTGTCTGTGTTGGAGAGCACGGGGGTGAATATAAAATTTAGGCCACATGGAAGTGAATTTAGCTCGAATGCAAAAGTCAAAAGCTGAGCTAATAATAGCTAAAGGAAAGGCAGTAGTGAAACAGAGCCAGATGAGGATGACAGGGTTGTTTGATAAAGTGCAGGTCTAAAAGAAACAAGCAGGAAATTGCTGTATATGTTTGCAACTGTTCTGGAACTACTTTTTGCAAGATGTTGTGCAGATGCATAAGGAACACAGCTCAAGAAGGTCCTGTGCATTGCAAGTCATGTTTGTTCTTTTTGGTCTAATCTTATGGTTTGCCTGATTTCAGTAATCCAAAAACCTGTGGTGATATTTAGGTACCATATAAAGTTTCAGGAACCATAAGAACATTAAGGAGTATATTCTTACATTATTTTATGACAAATCACAACCTTAAGCTCACATTGCCTAACAGTCTAATGTCACTTTAACCTTTTTAATCCTTATTTAAATAAACATTTTCTACTTTTATCCAATGCAAGGTTACTCAGGCTCTTTTATTATTTACAGTCTGACATCAGATCAGTTATCAGCAACTTTCAGAAGGGTACGCTATTGCATGTAGCTGAATAGGTAAACAAAATATTGTTTTCCTGCTTGCTTTATGGCAATATTACAAATGTGATGCTTCAGTGAAGTGTCGTCTCAAGGACAGGACATGTTCCGATACATTTTCTGGCTTGACAGCATTTGGAATTTACACATGCCTAGCAAGAGGTCCAGCGCACAGCAGCATGTGTTCAGCAACCAAAAGCTCAGATTTAATTAAAATACAAAAGACCATGATCACAGAAGCAGTTGAATCATCTTGCAAGTCTCTGGCTCGAGCAATACAATCCGGCATTATGAGGTCCAAAGTAAAATCATGATGCTTTTTAGCACTTTTCACTAGTAAGTTATTTTTAGACTGCCTGCCTAAAATGCTGTAGACAGGTAATGATTACTTCAGTAGTTTGGTTAGATCCAAGTTAAGCAATAGAGGGAACAAATCTGTACAGAGTAGTTAGGGTGATTCATGTAGCTGAACCCTGTAACCCTACTGCAAGGACTGAGCCAGGGAGCTGCTACAAGAGTGCAGACTGAGAGGTGGGGGAGAGCAAGGGTAGGAGAAACACAAAAATAAGTCTTTGATACGAGACTTATAAATGTAGGAGAGCTGAAGTGTGCAAGATTAAGATCTAACCTTCACACCAAACTTCAGTTATAAACCTCAATCATTTAGAAAGGAGACTTCACTCATGCCACTAAGAAGCTAGGACAGGAACTCAACACACTTATGATGCATTAGTATACAGTACCAACATTTACAGCTTACAGAGCTGTTTCTCTGATCTGGCAGATCTGAAATTAATTAAATGCTCCAGAGACAGTTATACTCACTCGCAGGAAACTGTCCAAGGACCCATTCTCCATGTATTCTGTGACAATCATGACGGGTTTACCTGGAAGTAGATCATAAAAAAAATAATGTGGAAATTACACTGAAAATAGGTGCCAGGAAGCTCACCAGCACAATTCACATTGCTTGTTCTGCCCTGGGACAGCTGTAATTGATGCTCGCCTGCTGAACTGAGGCGAGAAACAGTACATTTCTTCAACTTTCCTCTTTTCTTTCACATAAAAAGGAAAATAATTTACAGATATTTGGGGGGTCCTTCTCTGTTGATTTTCACTACTGAGAGGCATGTAGACACCAAGTAATTTTTTAAAGAAAAAAAACATTTGTATTTTAAGAAAATATAGCATCCTTACACAAGCAATGGGAAATCCACAGAACAAAACCTGTCTTATTTCATTTCCTAATTTAATCCCAAATTTTAATATTAAAAGAATATTAACCTTCTCTTTAATGGTACCTTAAAAAGAACATACTTTTTTTTGAAAATCCCATGATACTCTTTTTCTCCTTAGCACTGGTGTAACACCGGGGAATTTAAACACAGTAACACAATCCTATTAAAAAAACAACAACCTGCAATCATAATATTACAATTAATAGTCATAATATTATGATTGCCAGAAACAGAGGTTACCAGACATGTCATGCAATCTCTGCTAATCACCTCTCTAAAGGTGTTAGGGTTTAATTATAACTAGATCGTACACATCTGGTCTATGACGCAATTAAAAAAGACTGCTCAGGAGTTTCATAATACTTTATAACACTGAATTGTGTCCCTAGACAAATGTACAAGGGGTAAAATTAACGGCATTAAGTTCAAAGGAGAAAAAAATTGTGTTTTAGATTAATTAGTTTAATTTGGCAGAGATGGCCTTTGTCCTGCAGACACATCTTGGATATTGGCTGAAATCCTCCAGACAGCCAGAAGCAGTCACCTGTTGGAGGTCAAGTTCCTCTTACATGCTACTCAGAAAAGATCCCAAGATTCACCCGTTGCCTCCTTTTATTTTATTAGCATTTTATTTGCACAACTTTGCCAAGTATAAATTTCCTCTTTATTGTCTGTACCTGACTTCAATCGCAATTAATGCTTTTGTTATATATTTAATTGACTGACTCTTCCATCCAAAGAGATGTACATTTGCATCCATTTATACAGCTATTTGATGGGAACATTGCTGGTGAAGCACCATGCTCAAGGACACATTGATTAATATTTGTTTTAGTGCTTTCTCTTTCCCATGAAGGTACAACCGACAGCTTTCAATATGTACAGTCAGTTTACAGTATCTTCATTTTCACTAAGCAGTGGTGGAAGAACAGTGTTCCCTTTTTAAGACATTTCAAATTCCTTTCTATCCTTTATTTTCCCTTTGATGCAGACTACACAAATAAAAACAGGCTTTCATTTTGCCCAGTTGAGACCTGCACTAATTAAAAGGCAATGCTTGATTTGGGCTTAACTCTCTTCTGAAAGGCCTATACAGTACATGTAAAAAGGCACCTTATAAATAAACACATGTACAATAATTTCCACTTTAAAAGCACTTTTCAGTGATCTGGTTACTTTGTTGGATGCCGGTTTTCAGTTTGATTCCGATTCGAAAAAAAAAAACTGAACCGTTAAAAAAAATAATGCCATAACTCTAACCCCCTTATGGCCTTGATGCCCCACCCATGTTCACAGTCTCACATTCCCTGTGAAACAGTAATTGCTACTCTGCAAATATTTGGCCACAATAAGAAGCCAAAAGCAGCAGGTTAAATGAAGTGTGAAAGTCTTTGGATTATTAAGAATTAACGGAGGCTGGGCTAATAAATCACCCTGCATCAACGGCTCTGTGAGACACACGCCGGGCAGAACTAACACAGCCCTCCCATATCCGAGGTCCTGAAGCCTGTCTGCTTCCAATCAGACATATGTTCCACACACAACACAGGCCTGCACACTGCCTCCCCCCGGCTTCCCATCCCCACACCCCAAAACAACAGGAACAATCTGCAGTCGGTTACAATTACAGCACACATTATTTATGGCTAAAACTTTAATAGGAAGGGCGATGCTAGATTTATTAGACAAACATAATCCCTGTTTTATGAATCTTTCGAGACATAAAAGGAAAGCTTCTCATCCCTCCTTACGTGGCATCTGGGCAGACATGTACGCAAGATCCGTCACTGTATAATGACAACACAAAACTGTGACAATGTTTCTGCGACACAACTGCACGTGTGGAAAATGACTCCTCAGAAATTCCCACCATTATCATCTCGCTAAGCATTCCATTAGTACATGTTGTTTCTATGTACGTTCTCAATGTTTAAGCAACATTGAAAGGTAGCGTTCTGAAGAAAGGTCCACTGTGTAAAAGGTAGTCTTACACACTAGACTGAATCCTGACTGGAGTCTTTGTGCAGCTCTGACTGACTGTGTTCCAGGATGTGAGTGGATGTCAGGTCTAAGAGGTGGAGTTTAGAGCTGAGTTAGAGTCCCCTTTGAGTTAAAATGGTCTTACATTTTTCTACAGGATTTGATTCCAGTATTTTTCCATAGGAGTATTAATCAATCCAAAGGGAGCCCAGGACAATTCCTGATGGCAACCCTACATTAGGAATATTTTAAATAGGAACAATGATGCAGACTTGTTTATGTCCAATAGCAGTGCATAAAGTAAGTTTTATTCCTACCTATCAAGCTTTCAGAACTTTACTGTGTCTATCAAAACATTTGATCTGTAGAAACCTTGTGCAGTTCCACCACATTAAACAAAAGCATCACGTTAAGCGATTTTATATGAGTTTTTATTACTTGCAGGATTCATTTATTAATCGGCTGGAGGAGGATGAAAAGAAACTTTAAACTTATTTTTTCTGTCAGAGGAGATCTGTGTTGGCAATGTGATTTCAACAAAACAGGCAAGGCTGCAGTTAATCTGAAGATTCTTACATATAATAACGATTTTATTGTCATTCTTTACTGCAACTGGTTCTCATTCCTTTGAAAAAATACATCTTTAGAGAACTGATTTTTTTAGAAACTCCACCTTAGGGGTGAGCCACCGATCAGGACACCACGGACAAAGTCTTTGATCACCAAACAAGACCAATCGAAGCACTGGAGATTTATGGTGTCATATAAAACCCTTTTTCTTGGAAAGTGGCCCACATTAACTGGGAAAGCGTCTTATAAAAGGCTGATAAAACAGTGGCTGTTCTCCGAAAGGTATTCGTCAACATTATGAAGTCTATCCATTCGTAATTATAAACAGCCTATCATAAATCATTCCTTCCATAGTACCTTAAATTCAAATTTAATAAAGCCATGGAACTGTAATGATGAACACAAAATCACTACTGTTAAAAAATTCAAGAGGCTAACCACATACGTTCCAAAAGTAAATTGGCACCAATTGAGCACAGTTAGAACCTTTTGCTTAGAGGCAAGAAAACAGATCAGGGTTACCATATTACTCTTTTTTTCATATTGGTTTTTCTAATAATATTTATAGTTGTGTCTGTAATTTGTAGCAAGCTAATGTACTCCAGCTGAACTTGGACTGTTAGGTTAGTGCAAACCACTTACAGTGTTTGCAAAATACTGAGCAAAGCAAAAGTATTTTGTATCAGCTGATTAGAATGTTAGAACACAGAAAGGCTTGCAAATAAGAGGGGGACATTCTGGCTATTTTAGTCATGTTGTAGTTTGGTAGTGAAGTTGTCTTTTTCAGTTGTTTCAAAGGGTATTAACCTGGCTGGCTGAGAACTTTCTTCTCAACCTCATCTGCACTAGACTGGAAAGTTTTATCTGCCTTAAGCCTATTCCAGACACCCGCCACTCTTTGAGTAAAGAAGTTCTTCTTGTTGTTTGTTCTAATGAATTCTTCTTGTGAGACCCGAAATAGTTCACTACTGAGTGTGAAACAGTGCCATTGGTTGACTCTATCTATACCCCTTAGGATTTTGAAACTCCTTGATGAACTTTCTTCTCAACCTCATCTGCACTAGACTGGAAAGTTTTATCTGCCTCAAGCTGTCAAGTATACGATGGTCCCCTGAGACCAGTAATCATTTTGATAATAAATGAGTGACTTAAGCAGAATATTTAAGATTCCTCCACATGGTGCTGTCTCTTTTACTCCCAGAGGGGTGAGTCTGGGGTGTGTGTGCTCTGCTCAGTTTCTGGGACTCTCTTCAGTCTGCAACGACGTACAGTTTCACCTACACTTACTGCGAGTGACTACGCCCTCCAGGCGGATGATGTTGGGGTGATCAAACTGTCCCATGATGCTCGCTTCACTTAAGAAGTCCCGTCTCTGCTTTTCAGTATAGCCCGCCTTCAGTGTCTTAATGGCCACACAGATCTCCTTTTTAGAGGGCAGCTTCAGGCGTCCACTGCACACCTCACCAAACTCACCTGCACAGGACAGAAAAGGTCAACTCATTAGAACTGGTCTTTATCCTAAATCCTAAAATACACTTTAAAAAGGGAAAAACCCAAAATGAACCAATGGATGTTTTTAATGCAGCTATCTATTAGAAAATAAACTGGAAGCACGTTTTCAGGATATAACCCATTGTTCTCTCTCTTCCACACATTTTCTTTACACTTTATTATCTGTTGCATCTGTCTTTGTGAATTGAAAATGCTAATCTTTTTAAGATTTGCCCTCACAGCCCAAGATTTTAAAACACAAGAAAATACCTTTAAGCTTAAAAGTGCAATGATTTACAATACAACAATTTTGTCAGATTTAATTTAAAGTTTATTGTTTAAATTTATTATCAGTTGAAAAAAGTGATCAAATGCATTTCCTGGCTAAAATCCAACAAAACTAAATAAATATCTGTTGCTTCTGGATATTGTGTCTAGCTCCTTCCCCCCTGGGTTATCACTGATCAACCATTGGAAGGGAGAATTCAGAGAAGCATGTCAAACCTTCATGTCTTTGGGAGGAAAAAAAGAATCATGCATAACAGAGATACCCTTGACATGAAGGGAAACCAAGCACAGAATCAAACCCTTGACCCTTGAATTGCAAGGCAAAATCAATGGAATAGCCGATATACACAAATGGTTTTACTGGCTCCTGTAAAAAATAAAACACACTAAACTTTGTGCACTCCTTAAAAAGGCATTACTTAAGTAACCTTTACAATCTACTGTAGAACATGTTAGGTAATAGAGTCTCCCAAACCATTTTTTTTTCCAAGCTACAAAGATAGATGGGACCCACAAACCTTTCTACAGGACCATTCCTAGAATGGCAGTTCATATAAGCATCTTCTCCTCAATACCATGGCTGCAGGCACAGTAATGCCAGGAGTGTTCTTCTAATAAATGGGCTCTACAGTAAACTCCCTCATTCAGCACTGCAACGTAGCCTGAAAAGCACACCAGGGGACTTCACATCACTCCTTTGGCGTGGCTAATTCCTTGATCTCAATCTCATTCAGGTCCTTTGGAACGGGAAGCTGTGTCTCCCTGGCACTTTGTTACGAAACTGAAATTCTAAACAGGGCCTCTAGAATTAGCGAAGAAAAACAAAGCCAGCTACACAATCATTCTAAACGTTGTCATGTGAGCCTTTTTTCCAAAGGCTTCGCAGTTAAAAGAAAAACTCAAATTAATAAAAAATAGATTTTGTCAATGAAGGGATTTTGCATATGAACGACCTCATTTGGTAGTGAATTCTCAGGGTGCTCCAGTGCCCTATCACCTTCCAAAAAGAGAAGCTGGTTGGGTTACTTGTGTCTTGAAATTATCCCTGGTTTGTGCCCAATCCCTGCGATGGACTAGTGTCTCATTCTGGGAACAGTTCTGGCTTGTGCCATATGCTTCCCAGGATGGGATCCTAAGTTCTGCAACACTTCCCATGAATGAGCGACTTTTGGATAACAGAGTGATGGAAAGACACAATGGAATCATTGATTGGGATATACAGTGCCTTGCGAAAGTATTCGGCCCCCTTGAACTTTTCAACCTTTTGCCACATTTCAGGCTTCAAACATAAAGATATAATTTTTTTATTTTATGTGAAGAATCACCAACAAGTGGGACACAATTGTGAAGTGGAACGAAATCTATTGGATTTTTGAAACTTTTTTAACTAGTAAAAAAATGAAAAGTGGGGCGTGCAAAAGTATTCGGCCCCTTTACTTTCAGTGCAGCAAACTCACTCCAGAAGTTCAGCGAGGATCTCTGAATGATCCAATGTTGTCCTAAATGACTGATGGTGATAAATAGAATCCACCTGTGTGTAATCAAGTCTCTGTATAAATGCACCTGCTCTGTGATAGTCTCAAGGTTCTGTTGAAAGCGCAGAGAGCATCATGAAGACCAAGGAACACACCAGGCAGGTCCGTAATACTGTTGTGGAGAAGTTTAAAGCCGGATTTGGATACAAAAAGATTTCCCAAGCTTCAAACATCCCAAGGAGCACTGTGCAAGCGATCATCTTGAAATGGAAGGAGTATCAGACCACTGCAAATCTACCAAGACCTGGCCGTCCCTCTAAACTTTCAGCTCAGACAAGGAGAAGACTGATCAGAGATGCAGCCAAGAGGCCCATGATCACTCTGGATGAACTGCAGAGAACTACAGCTGAGGTGGGAGAGTCTGTCCATAGGACAACAATCAGTCTTACACTGCACAAATCTGGCCTTTATGGAAGAGTGGCAAGAAGAAAGCCATTTCTCAAAGATATCCATAAAAAGTCTCGTCTAAAGTTTGCCACAAGCCACCTGGGAGACACCCCAAACATGTGGAAGAAGGTGCTCTGGTCAGATGAAACCAAAATCGAACTTTTTGGCCACAATGCAAAACGATATGTTTGGCGTAAAAGCAACACAGCTCATCACCCTCAACACACCATCCCCACTGTCAAACATGGTGGTGGCAGCATCATGGTTTGGGCCTGCTTTTCTTCAGCAGGGACAGGGAAGATGGTTAAAATTGAGGGGAAGATGGATGCAGCCAAATACAGGACCATTCTGGATGAAAACCTGTTGGAGTCTGCAAAAGACCTGAAACTGGGACGGAGATTTATCTTCCAACAAGACAATGATCCCAAACATACAGCAAAATCTACAAAGGAATGGTTCACAAATAAACGTATCCAGGTGTTTGAATGGCCAAGTCAAAGTCCAGACCTGAATCCAATCGAGAATCTGTGGAAAGAGCTGAAAACTGCTGTTCACAAACGCTCTCCATCCAACCTCACTGAGCTCGAGCTGTTTTGCAAGGAAGAATGGGCAAGAATTTCAGTCTCTCGATGTGCAAAACTGATAGAGACATACCCCAAGCGACTTGCAGCTGTAATCGCAGCAAAAGGTGGCTCTACAAAGTATTAACGCAAGGGGGCCGAATAATTTTGCACGCCCCACTTTTCATTTTTTTATTAGTTAAAAAAGTTTCAAAAATCCAATAGATTTCGTTCCACTTCACAATTGTGTCCCACTTGTTGGTGATTCTTCACATAAAATAAAAAATTTATATCTTTATGTTTGAAGCCTGAAATGTGGCAAAAGGTTGAAAAGTTCAAGGGGGCCGAATACTTTCGCAAGGCACTGTAAGTATACATATTCCAAAGAAATGAATTAATGGAGTGATTAACAGAATATTTTGCACCAAATTCTATAAAGGTAAGCAATTTAGTTTTAGCTTTAGCTACAATTTCTAAGTATAAATATCAGAATGTGCATGCAGAAGGCCACATCATTTGTTTTTTACATTTTTTTCCAAAAACAGAAAGGGTTATTCTTGGCAACAAACCACTGACAACAGCGCTTTTGACATAAGATCTTAAGAATCTTCAAGAGTGCTGGGTATAAATTAAAAAAAACAACCTGTGATTCATTATTTTCAGATTTCAGAAATGAATAATACAAGTTATTATGGCAATTAGTGTTCCGGGACCTTGATTATAGGAAAGCTGATTTAAAAAACAGTCAACGAGTGTCTACTTTAAATCTCTGTGGTATTCCTGACTGCAGATGTACACTTGCCATAGAAGTGAAGGCTCAAGAGTAAGTCTACTTCAAAGGACATCATTGAGAGGTCAAGGGCTTCAGTGGTATAGATGGTGACAGAGCATTGGATAGATAGAGCACGAATGATTTCAGGCCAAAAATATTCAATCCAGGATTACACATAGGTAATTTCATGTGTAATTATTTCCCATTTAGGATGTTGAGCAAAGAGGCTAAATATTAAGTTGATATCTGGAAAAACTTAGGAGGAATGATTACAAGCTGTCTAAATAGTGTCTCTCCTCTACTTGGCAAAGAGACAAGTGACATTGACCTTCAACTGAATCAAACTCTTTATCTGAGATAATGTGGTTCTAAATCAATCAGAGATCCAGTCAGGAAACAACATGGACTGTAATTATAACTCTTGCGGAACGTTGTGATACATCATAGCAATAAAGCTTCTGAAGGACCAACTGCAGCACGAATAATGACACATCTATATTACAAAGGAAATGCTCAGGGCACTGCAGTCTTTATTAAGGATTTTGCAGTTTTCATGTGCAGAGAGATCTTAAAGACATGGGGCTACGTACAGTACATACCCAGTCAATTAGCAATTTTAAACAGGATGCTTTTACCAACAAATCCATGCAATTTGGATTGAAATAATATCCTAATAATGATAATAATATCATCTGCTATGTTTTCTTCCATATTCTCAGACTGGCAAGTTTTGTCTTGATTTAATGTGTTCCTCACTCAGGCCTCGACAGGAGACAACATGGGCTCTGAGGTACACAACTTAACAACCTATCTGCTTCTGTACTTCCATTAACTGCGGATCTGCACTGCCAGACAGCCGAAGCACAAACACACACACAGCAAATTCTCTTTTTCAATTGCTTTTTCAATCGCTAGCTACTACTGGACATAAATTAATAAAACATCCATCCAGGTAAATAGGAAAAGAGCAGCAGGTATAACATACAGTATTTGTAAATTAAACATTCAAGGGCATTCTCATCAAGGTTAATTGAAAGATGCCAACTTGGAATTTGTACTACTAGTGTCATTATTTGGAAGCTACTGTAGTTCTCCACAGAAAAGCAGTTCTCACAAACGTTCTAGGGACCTTCCTAAAAAAAAAACAGAATCAAACAGCTTTAATCCTCCTACCTGCTCCAACCACCTTGTCAATAGATATGCAAGCAGCATCCAGTTCCTTGGCAAATTCATGGACAGCTTGGTTGGGATCCTCGTAAGTATGTGGATCCACATATGTCCTGATACCTGGGAGTTTTACTGCAAGATACAATGTACTATAATAAACAGATCACATTCCACATCTGCTTTAACACTGTGGCACCATGAATTCCCTGAAGCCTTTTTGCAGTCATTTGTTAATGTGCCACAGTTGAAGCAACCTGTGTTTCAAGTATATGGCTTGATGAATAAACAATGTATAAATTACTTTTTGGGGGCAGGGTAAGCTTTTTTCTTTTTGCTGTTCAGCCAACACTTGCAATAAAATGATTAAAAGTGAAAATTGAGAAAAAATAGTTCATGCATTGCAAAAATGCAATTTCCTATACAACTAAAGAACAAGTTCCATAGCTCACATTCTACATTGGACATGCTAGCTGGGGTCAATGAGTGTGAACAGACAGAATCAGCCACAGTATTCTACTGTCTAGACGTTTTAGAATAATCAATAATTCAAGAACGGTTTCTGCAAGAAAACCCTGTAGCACTTTACAGGACGAGAAAGTGAACAGAGATATTTATTCGATAACATTTGTACTTGTATACGAAAATATTTAGTATTACAGATACTTTTAAACTAACAAAATAACAAATATGAGTGTGCATAGGATGGACATGTATTCCCAATACATGTAATCATCTTCACAGTACATGAGCATTGTATCTTGGCATTGTGAAACATAGCTAATTCCATCGAATCAAAACTGTTGCAGAAAATGACAAAATCCTTTATACAATCCAAGGTGGAGATTTATGTTTGCAACCCCACACTTGAGCAGTGCAGAGCTAAGAATGCACAATCTTTCTCATCAAGTCATTTTTGTTAGTGTACAAAGATACAGTATGGTCAGAAAATTCCCAAGTATGCCGAAGTTCTCTGCATTAAGATCAGCGAGAGCATGCTGTCACCGACAGCGTGCAATTTCACGGGATGCAGCTGATGGGATTGAGGTCACCTCACCTCTCCCTGCAGTCTTTCTCACATTATATAAATGAGGCTGGTGGATAAACCTGATCTGCTTCTCTTCTAATCAATCATTTTAATAGAATTATTCCGCACAAACCCTGAACTATTATCTTGTAATCTCGCATAAGCCATTTTAACCACATGCAGGATTTCAGGAGAGGGTTGCCCCAGCAGAGGGACATCACAAACTGGTCAGCCTTGTGCAGCCGGGGCTGTTACGGATCTACAGGGACATCATGACAGATTAACTGACCGCTGTACAGATGACACCCTTATACCGGGACGGTAGAAACTTACGGTGGCCGTTTCCAAAGTGCAGCCTCTTTTCGTCGGCATGCTTCGACTTGCTATACCCACAAAATCTGCACGAGAAGAAGAGAAAGCAACACTCAAAAAGACTGCTAGATGTGCTCTGTTCGGTTCTTTCTTTCAGCAAAGCTCAAGCAGCTGTTCAAAGCATTTTATATGATCAAATATACCAAACTGATACTGATATACTGGTGTGCCGGATATAGTGGAATTTCAGAGGATAGAGAACATAGTGATTATTAAATGGCTCCTTCAAGTAATTCACAGCAGACGCTCTCGTCTTGGAGAACAGCTGTGTCTGTACTCACTCAATACCATTTACTAACCTCAGCAAACTCCCACCAATAGGATTAAGAAATAAGTATATTGTATGTGATCATATAATATTAAGTACAGTCTAAGCAATGGCTGCCCAGGTCTTGTGTTTCAAACTAAACACTTCACTGACTACCTCAAAAAAGTTGTATTCTATGGAGTAAAGTGTGTTTAAATAAAGCAAAGGAAGATGTAGTATATAGTTCAGGTGGGTAGCTGCGTCAGCATGCGTAGGCTGCAAAGGAACAAGTAATAGGTTTATTCCATGCTGAAAAAAAGAAGAAAGAGAACACAACTTTTCGGCCGTGGAGCCTTCACACCTGAAGAAGGCTCCACGGCCGAAACGTTATGTTCTCTTTTTTTTTTTCAGCATGGAATAAACCTATTACTTGTTCCGATGTAGTATATACACTAGTACTTTGGTTTCAATATAATATTCTCATAGAATGTATCTCAGAACAGTAAATACTTGCTGCCAAGATAGCCAGTTTACTTTACATGCTGATCCACTCTTAAAGTGCCCATTTCATAAAGTCAAACACAAAGAAAAAAAATCTCCTGCCAAGTCAGCATGAGTTATAAATAGGCATCCGTTTGCAAGGGAGCATAATCTATACATGCATCTTCATGTATTTGATGAGTGCCTGATTACACATCCCAGGATGCCAAGATATTTCAGCGAGATGGCTCCATGGGTGATGTATTAAACCTCCTTCACTCTGCTCGGGGAGAAACTGAGGAAGTGAGAGAGTGTTGCAGACCTGCCAATCAAGACGTACACCACCACAGTCACCAGAATGATGGCCACGGCCGCAGAGATGGCAATGATCACCACCTGGCTGTTCTCACTGGAGATGGAGAAGGCTGCAGGGACAGGAGAGGCAGAGGCCAGTGTCAACCCAGTACCAGAAAATGCATCACAGCAGACTGTGTTGAGCCTGCTGTGATCCCACATCAATCCCACATCAACTCTAGCTCAGCTAGTGTCATGGCCAGCCTGATACAAGTTTCAAGCTTACACTAGCTTGAACAAAACTTAAAGAGATACAATTTATGAGACAGAACACGGAGCACAAAAAGGAGCACACCCAAGCCACACCAGCACCTGGCAGCTTGGCCTTCTGCATCACTCTGAGCCCTGATTCAGCTGCTTGTGGAGCCAGCAGATGTTTATATCACAGATGCATTGCTGTTGTGGGAAAAAAGAACACTTTGGCTGTATGGGGGAGTTTATTTTAATATGCTTAGACTCTGTACGCTGGGTCCAGAAAGATGATGGGTTATGCACATGGAAATCATAAATTCTAAGAGCAATATTCATTTTTAAGCCCCAGAAATTGTAGGATATTTCAGTTTTGAATAATAGCTGACACACGGCCAAGAAACCACTCCTGCTGTTCAAGTAACACTTAACAGTAAGCCATTGTTAACTCCAATTTTGAGTACATGTTTAAGTCTGGCAATTAATGCAATATGTACTGTAGCTCAAAATGTATGAAACTTGGTGACAAGAAAACAAAACACTAACAATCGACTGCTGTATATGGGCTCTGTGTTCTAGTGGAATTACAATGTTCTGTATGGCTGACTGCCAACAGTATACCAGTCACAATGACAAGAGACAGCACAGTAAAAAATATCTGGCTGGACGACATCCTTGAAGATATGCTACAAATTATGGCTCCTTATGTATACGGTATAATAGCACTGCTGCATTCCCTATGGCTTGTTCTTCATGGGATTACTAACATTTCTGCCTTTGTGAATGATTAGCCCTATATTGTACAGTTAGGTGATAATCTCCATTGCTCTGGATAGGGATTTAAGCGCCTAAGCCTTTGGAATATAGGACCACACAGAGAATTCACAGTGGACAAAGATGCAAGATGAAAAAGAAGTTTAGATTTTTTGCCTATTCAGAAAACGAAAGATCACATGAATCAACAGACTCAAGGAAAGTACATTACATTTTTTATTTTTTATTTTTTTTTCAGTTTTTTCTTCTTGTAGCAAAATAATTTACATTTTGACTCTAAATTGTCCCTGTATTCTTGCGTGTGGACTGATGCCCTTTTAAAGTGTGTACTCCAGGCTCCAGATTCCTGCAAACCCAACTAGGAATGAAAAGCTTTCTGATGATGGGTGGATGAAATATATTTAATCCTTTCCCAGAAAAAGAACACAGGTAACCCTGCAGGGAGGAAAATCCTTTATAATGAGGAAGACCCAGCATGAAATGGGTTTTATGCCAATTCAACACAGTGCAGCTGTATGGCTGGCTGGAAATAGAGGAGAAAATAGAGATTAAGGAGCAGAGAAAGCAATAAGACAGGGATGACTGAGGTAGTTATCTGTGGAGCATGCGTGTTTTCATTTTGTTTGTTTGAGTTTTTCCCTGGTGAACTTCATGACATCCTACAAAGCAACAGTTCACTTATTAAACAAAACTTGACAGGCTCAAGGTATGTGTCCAGGGGATCTCTTCAAAAGGCAGGGTGAATGCTAATGCATGGACAGGGCCAATGTATTTTACAGCACTGTTCTTAACTTGGTGGTCCTCCACAGATTGCAAGACAAAGAGTAACAAAGGCTGGCCAATGATTGACTGTGGTTTTAAGCATACAGTACCTTTGAAACAGGCGCTTAGGAAAGAGAAATTATTTCACAACTCGAGTCAAGCACATTGCCAGGAAACTGCTCCCCTGACAGCTCTCCAGTCCCCCACAGTCCTGATCAGAACCCACCCTATTGTTGGCTCCAAGGTTTTCCTCCAGACAGAGTAAAAAACTGTGTAGCTGTATTGAATAAGGCTCGGTGTGGAACAATAGCCACAACAGATCAGAACCTGATTAACTACTGGCTAAAGGCTCTAAAGTATGTTGAATTTTGACTTTAAAAATTTACTGCAAATGAGAATATACCTTTTATAGATAGTATTTCCACACAGGCACCCTGTTGTGGGGGCTAGGGGTGCAGAAGATGGCCTCAACTGAACACAAGGAATAAAGAGAAATGGGCATCCTAGGCTTAGAGGTGGAAGAAAATTCCTATCCCAGTTTAAATACAAAAACCTACAAAACCTATTAAAAAAATAATCTGGAAAATAAAATCACACCAAAGGAAAATGAAGTCAATCAAGCATGAAAAAATCTGATCACACCCCACATGCAAGTCATTTGTTAAAAGTGCCATTTTAAAACATTATTTTTTCTTACAAAGGAATGCTGCTAATATAGTATCAATTCGAGTAAATTGCTTCTCATCAAAATTTATCTTGTAAAACTGTAAAAAGCAAATGTAGTCTGTAAAATTATAAACAATGTTATAGTCTCTGAATATCTAGGATGTAAAATCTAATGGTTCCCCTGTCCTTTTCAGCTGTCAAGGTAATCCCAGACTCTTGCTCTTGGTGTTTAGCCAAACAAATTATGGAAACTGCCTTCACCGCTGACTTTAGCCATTCCCCAAAATTATCGTAAAGATATACAGGCATTTAATATGCTAACCTAAATTTAATACCAGACTGCTGCAGTTTCTCCAAACAGAGATGTTAAACAACACCGACAGCACAAAAGAAAAGACCATTTAAAGAAGCAGCTGTCTTCATCTGTCTTCTGGGGAAATATGAGATACGGGAAAAGCAAATATCCGTTCACGAGCAGATCCTCAGTTTAGACAACTTATTCACAGACATCGCAGTTGTCTCCCTGCAGGAGCTACCCTGTGCTTTTCAGGGCTTCCACAGTAAAGCCCCTGTTCTGCTGAAATTACATCAATCACCAGGGACATGACATGTAAAGAGTTACAAGTAGCATTTTCTGACCAGATCGAAAAAGGGCCGTTAGCGAAGGTGGGACTTACTATCATGGCAGCCTGGAATAGGAGCAAAGCACTTTAGGGTTCGAGTCAGGATTAGGGTTTTGTTACTAATATACAATTAAGCTACAGAAGAGACTGGTTATTTTTTTACATTTATGTTATTCTCTTAATACTTTATTAATTCCGTATTCCGTTTATAAAATGTTTTAAAATGTCACTAAAAGAGTGAGTAGCTTGAGCACAGCATTTGCTCAGGCCCCTTAGATGAGATGCAGGGGAGATACTGATCTTATGGTTCCTGTCTGTCTTATCACCAGTACAGTATACTGTATAAGCATAAATGAGATGCAGAATAGCAGTGAAAGATTAGCTGTTTGTTAAAGACAATCAGTCCCTGGCAAAACACAGACTCATTCTCTACAGCAAAAGGAAAAGCAAAAAGCAAAATTCTTAAACACCAAAAATGCAAATTATTTTCTAGTTTTGTTTTTTCATAATTCATCAGAGCATTGAAAATGTAGTGGCTTCATGTGTGCACACCAGCGATCATACAGTATTTCTGATCAGGGTTAAACTGTGCTGAGGGATTTATTTAGTAGTACTGCGGAAGTGCAAGATCTGCCAAAAACCTTTGCATTTCTCACAGTTTGCTTTTTGCACTTTACACTTTCTTTAGAAAGTCTGACCGTGAT
This sequence comes from Lepisosteus platostomus, assembly GCF_059453375.1. NCBI lineage: Eukaryota > Metazoa > Chordata > Actinopteri > Semionotiformes > Lepisosteidae > Lepisosteus > Lepisosteus platostomus. Next base: position 55,417,168 of record NC_142612.1, on the reverse strand, counting down.
GAATGTAAAACAGCCTTACTTTTCATTCATGAATTTCTTTCTTTCTGGTGCAGACAGTCGGCCTACATTTTGTTGGCAACTGATTTGTGCTTGATGCCTGTGTGCACCTGTAGCATGTTATGAAACTCGCATATTACGTTGTGTCAGTGACTAATGTTGGAATTGTTTGTTGAGTTGTGTTTGCAACTTTTGTTGGATTGGTATGTTGAGTTGTGTCGGTGATTTCTGGAACATTTACACAGGGTAAAAAAAAAAAACCTAAAATAATAATAAACCAACAAAACACTAACTTTAGACAAAACTGGGTAAAGTGTGTCTTACTTTAGCTCCTTAATCTGGGACTTCTTTAACATTGATATTATGATGACAGAACTGTATAACAGAGAATAAGCTAACAAGTAAAGTGACTTTGTGAATCATACATGTTTCACAGTTGATGAAGACCTGATTTGTTTTTTACATATCTACTTCCACCAGGACTTTCTCATAATAAAAAGATGTTTACACGTCTGTGAGGCATTTCTGCAAGGCCACTAGTACCTTGTTTGTCATTACTGAAGCTCTGACCTCAGAACACTTCCGTCATCAGTTTAAACTCCTATCCAAAGATCCCAGATCCAGAGGACCCTTATAATAATAATAATAATAATAATAATAATAATAATAATAATAATAATAATAATAATAATAGCTGACACTTATATAACACTTTTCTGGACACTCCACTCAAAGCACGTTACAGGTAATGGGGACTCCCCTCCACCACCACCAATGTGCAGGTCCACCTGGATGATTCGACAGCAGCCATAGTGCGCCATTATGCTCACCACACACCAGCTATCAGTGGGGAATAGAACAGAGTGATGAAGCCAATTCATAGATTATTAGGAGGATGGGATTATTAGGAGCCCATGATTGGTAAAGGTCGATGGGAAATTTGGCCAGGATGCCAGGGCAACATTCCTACTCATTAAAAAAAAACTGGGATTTTTAAAGACCACCGAGAGTCAGGACCTCAGCTTTACATGTTATCTGAAGGACAGCACCTTTTTACAGTATAGTGTCCCCGTCACCCTCTGCTGGCCCCACTGACACCTCTTCCAGCATCAACCTTAGTTTTTCCCAGGAGGTCTCCATCCAGGTACTGACCAGGTTCACACCTGCTTAGCTTCAGTGGGTTGCCAGTTGTGAGTTGCAGGTTGATATGGCTACTGGATAGATGGCTCCTTAGTTAGAGCTAATATTTGTAGCTCTTGCTGTGAATGGACACAGTGTGTGATGGTCCAGAATGATGACCTATACCCTCTAGGTGTAGTGGGGCAGCACAGGAAATGCCCAGGGACCAACCAGCATCATTTTATTGGAAGAAGGACATGCATAAGCTTCTGAAGCAGGGGCAGAAACTGTGGATGTTCAAGGGGACTGTGTTTAAAATACAACACTCTTTATTACCGTTGAAGCGTACTTGGTAGTTTACAAATTCACTGCACTCACTGATGCACCCTTGTATATAAATCCTGACATGTATTTAAGTGTGTGCCAGTTCAGTACAAATGCATATAGAGACTTTCATAATTCTGAAATTAATGATTCTGAATACACCCCTGTGCCTCAGATGGGAACAACTCAGAGCTATTTATCAGAGGTTCAGGAAATAATGAACTGCAGTGTACTGAAGGAGGCACATACTTCATCCAGTAGTGGGAGCTACTGAATGTCATTAAACTCGTCTGACCAAGCTGGGAGCGAGCCAAGCTGAGGTTGATATTATTCACAGACTCTGCTGAACTACAGAAAAGTGCTGGGAGATCGGCTGGAAAGAAGTTAACCAACGTGATTTGATTTTCCATATTTTTCAAAGGAGGTATTCTAATAAATCCCCACATAAGGTGATTCTTATTTCTTTCTGCCACTTCATATATAAACAAGTAATGAAAACATTCTGCCGCACAGTGCAAAACCCTGCTGTGTTTTCTGAAAGTTCTGGCTACCTGATTATTTGTGTCCATTTCTGTTAGCAGGGCTGAATATTTTCCCACACATACACTTATAAGCAAAGGAGCTCAGTGTACTGAGTCAGAGACAGGAGTGATGTCACCCTCCTCTGAAATCCAGACAGGATAGAGTTCTGCAGCAGCACAGAATCTGGTCTTGGGGTGTGGAGGAGTTCTCCACTGTTTATGGAATGGTCCCATGTGTGCTCTGAGCCCAAGAGCAACCAGGTTCAAATTCCAGAAGGAGCAGGGAGAGCATACACAGGATATACAGTATAGTGTAAGATATACTGTAGTGTAGAGTGGGGAGCTGTGTCAGTTTCTGAAATGGAAAGGAACATGTAGGCGTTCATGACACTTAAAGGTTTTCTTAGTGCTTACAAATATAAATAATTTAGAAAGTACTGATATTAGTACAATTTAGGAAATGATAATCAGGATCTACACAGATTATTCACGCCTGCTCTTGGAAGGCATATACAGTATGCTGCTAAAAAAATAACTAACAACAAAATAGTTGTCTATTAAAAATACACACTGTATTTCACTTCAAAACTTGAAATGTAGGTATTACACACAGCAGTTTTGGACATAACAAACAACTGTTGGAGTATGTTGATTTTTTATATATAGTCAATCCGTAAAAACTGTAATAACCTAGATAAAAATTGAAGTCTATATACATATTGAATTGATAAATGCGTATGTTTTTTTATGGTGACTCATTGGATAAGAGACAGTGAATTCCATTTAAAAGTTCTTTATCAATGGTTATATACAGTATAGCATAAACCAAATTTTAATATAGTAACTTGTTAGGAACTAACCTCTACAGGTGACTAATTTTATGTTAATCAATAATTGGACTATTATTTTTAGATATATTTATACTTATATTACTTTTTGTGATGTGCTGAAAGTGTGATTTACAAGCCCTGAAGTAAGCCTTTTACTTCTTTCAGCATAAAAGTCTGTTTGATTTTTATATATATATGTCTTTATAATTTTTAATAGAAAATTATTTGCTATTTCACAGTGCATATTTAATTGTCTAACTAAGATCGCAAGAATTAAACCCAAACATGAAGTGCTCAATGGGCAATACGGTGTGGCGGTTAGTATTGCTGCCTTGAAACACAAGGGGCCCTGGGTTAAAATCCTGGGGTGCTCTCTGTATATACTGTAGTTCGCATGCTTTCCCTACGTTTGTGTGGGTTTCCTCTGGATGCTCCAGTTTCCTTCCACAGTACAAAGACGTGGGTTAACCTTCCTTCTGGGAAGATTACCCCTGGTGTAAGTGTGTCTGTCGCTGTGTGTGTCCTGTGATGGAGTGGTGTACCATGCCTTGTGCCCAGTGCTTGCTGGGATATACTCGCCTACAGCCCCATATTGGATAAAATGGTTAGATAACATTTTTTTTCTCTGGCTAGTACAATCTTTCCTGAGAAAACATCAGACAAACCAGCCATTCCTCTGATCCTCTATGGAGGGGTACTGGGCTGGGAGGTGGGAACTGTCGTTCTGCGTAAGCAGGACCGTGAGGAATGGGAGAGGACTCTGCTTGGCCGAGACTGAGTGGAAGAAACACCAGACAGATCTGAGAGAGATGCTTACAGTCAGGGCTGGTCTCGAACTCGAACTTGCGGCTGCTGGTCCCGTATCCGGCGGCTGTCCGGGCTCGGATCTGCAGCAGGTAGGTGGTGTCGGGTTTCAGCCCGTTGAGCGTCACATTGGTGCCTTTGGATCTCAGGATGGTGTAGCTTGTCTCTTGCTCCTGCTTCATAAAAAAAGGAGGGGGGGGGAATAAAAAAGACCAAGAAAAACACATTAAAATCCAATAGAAGGGGGATCAGATTCTAGGCCTGCTGTCTGCTGAAAGCTCACTCGGGTCCCGGCCAAATGTGGCTCATGTGGGGTCAGACGCCTCTGCAAAAAATGTGTGTATATAATCAGGTCCGCCCCAGAGTGCTGGAAACCATGCGAGCTCCCCTTGATAAATTGCCACCTTTATTTTTTATGGCTTCTCTAAAGATCTCCGTAGTACACTGATCCTTTCTACCAGCAAACTGACAGAGGATTTATAGTCCAGCTTTGCGTTCGAGCCATTGTTTCCAGATGTGCAGATGAAAAAAGGGGGAAGAAGGGAAAAACGAGCTTAAGAGAGGGAGTCATATTGGTATGAAGAAAAACAAGGAGCTATTGTCAGATGTTCATTTGTCTTATCTACCACACTCATATTGACACCCATTATAACCAAGAAACAAACAGATTTGTATCACAGATTTCCCTTACTGAACCTGAAAGGGAAATCTATTAGTAATGGCATTTTGATTAATCAGCCCAAAAGGATGTACAATTGCCCCTGACCACACGATGGAGTAAATATTTATTTTAATGTTTACCCTTCATCACAAGAAGACTCATGAAATCTGTGAAAACTAAGGAGTGTTAAGTACCAAAATGTTTATAATTCTCACAGTATGTGCTAAGTGAAAGATGCAAAATGCCCCAAATATATTTCCTTACAATCAACACATTTTATCTCACCATTCATTCATAAAATTTAGTTCAAAATCATTTTGAATATTACATTTATTATATTGAATATTTTGATAGGTCAAAGTTTTGTTCCTTAAAACAATGTATGGGACCCCTTTCAAAGCAATGCCAAATGTTCTTTATTTTAAATCCAAAAATTCTGCTGAAAATAAAACACATATGACATTAATTTTGTTAAGAAGAATGCATGGGAAAGCCACTGGTGAAGCACTTCTCCTGGTGTTAAATGTGCTTCCTCCAGGTCTGTTTACAGTCTCCTACTTAGCTGTAAGGCAAAGAACACTTGGAGCTAAAACTCTGAGAGGAATCACACAGGACAGATATAACAGGAGCCTTAACAAGACATACAGTAACAAGAACAAGCAAGTGGCAAAGTGCCTGCTTTAATAACCCAAGAAGATCAAATTATTGTTGTCTAGCTCAATGCATCAAGCTCTCATAATTTCATTTTCCAAACTATGTCTACAAGAGAAAGGTCTCTAAATTATCAAACCACTTAATGCCTGAAAGAAAAATTACGTATTTGCAACTTGTGGTACACCAATTTATGCAAAGAGGAGCAGAGCCAATTAAGTAATTAAATGCTTAAAATAAAAAACAGAAGACTACTTTGTCGGTCCTCAGTGTGGAGTTAGTCTACACTCTACAGCAGTGGTTCCCAATCCTGGTCCTGGTGACCCTCACACCTGCTGGTTTTCCCATCCCACCTTCATTAGATAACCGAAACCTTACTGTATAAGTGGGAAGTACTATATAAAAGCTTTTGAAAAGGCATGCATCTATAGACTGTTTAACATGCATGTCAAGCTTCATTTTGACAGAGTAAATATTACAAGCTGAAACAATGAATTCACTTGATCCCAGAGGAAGGAATATGTGAAAAAAAAATAAGTGGCAATTTGGACAGGCAATTGTTGATTCAAGTGTGAGAGGCAATGAATGAAAATCAAAACCCTGTTTCTTCACATAATTATTTTATTACTGTGGACAACTTGTGCACGCACAGCCATTATTAAAAATGCAGAAAAATGTTTGGGAAATTAATCCATTCATTAAAAGGCGAATAGTTTGGCAAGGGTTTTGCAAAAAAAATAAAGTTGGTAGCAGGAAGAAATAGAATCTCAAAAGCTGAACTGTACTTTTTCGCTGACAAATGCCATCATAAATTATTGCATTGCCTACTATGGCACTTTTCACTCCGAGAGTAAAATAAATAAGTAACACTACTCATTGAATGTGATTAATAACATTCACATTCACACCAGTGCTTTTACTAAGATGGATATTTGGTTCTGGAATGAAAGTCCTGCTCCAGGAACGCAGTGTGCATCATGTCAGAATTACCTACTGCAGCAGCACTTCAGGGTCCGTCTCCTCTCTTGTTCATTCTTTACAATTTACAAGCATGAACCACTGAGATGAGACGGAGCACAGATTTTAATCTAGGATCAGACTCTGCTACTCCCTGTTTTTTTTTCTCTCGATACACTTCTTTGTCTGTGCTGGGATCGGTAGTCTGCGAGTGGTGCTGTGGTCAGTCTAGAATCTTTCTCAATAAGACAAAGGGTCCTCTTCTTCTCTGCATGAGGCGGGAGGGACCCTGCTGTCTTCTGTTGCCAGTCATAATAATTCAGTACCTTTAAGTAATAACATGGCATCATTTGTACTCATCATTTTGACTCCTGGAGTGTTTTCAGCTTTAGTCAGCCCCTAAGCAGACCCATCACGGCATGCAGAGTAATTAATAAGAATCGGTGGTGTGACTCAGTTTCACCATGAAGCAAAGACACATTACTGCACTCGTGCCACCAGGATATGCAAATCTTAAGTGATCTTCTGTCACATTGAATACATTCTGCCTGCAATATACTGGAAGCAACAGCAGCAGTTTCTCTGGGCCATGGACATTGGCCAGAGCTTAAAAGGGTTCTCGCTGATCTATGGCATTTCTACACAGTGGCATTTGGAGCTTGACTGATCGTTCTGAAGAAAAACTCTCCCTTGACAGGGGTTAAACATTTTTGGCCGGTCATTTGCAAAGACACAGGGATCAAAAGACTGCACCAAAATTAATTTGGGCCAACAGATTACAGCAAGTCAGGACTGTGTGATCTCATTGAAATGATGGTGTAGTGTTTCGTGTGTGTGTGAGTACCAATGTTATTTTCCCTTCTTATGTCCAATATTGGCATGGCTCAATCTATTTCCCAAGTGATCCATTCTCTCTTAATATAAAGTTGAATCCACTAGGCAATCTATGGAAAGATGTAGCCAAGGCAATATGACTTTATGTCCTTCCTTTACAAGCTCATAAAAACTGACAAACAGATTTAGCAATACACAAAAGAGCTATCTCCCTAACAGTGATTAAAAATTCCTTGTAGGCTAATTTCAGTATCAAATGTCAGTGGGGAGTTCATCTCAGAGCTCGCATTAGTGTCGTAATTTGCTCTTAAACAATTTTCAAATTGAGTTCTCATAGACACATTTATGGTTTTAGTACTAAACCCTCAATCCATTTAAACAGCCCTTTTGCCCTTGTCTGGAGAATATCCCAAGACATACTGGTAAATGATCATGGTGTAATCTGAGCTTCCTTTAACCTCTGGAGTCCAAAGTGACCATCTATCAAGAACAAAAACACTTTGTTTTGTGGTTTGTGGCAAACCTTGCTTGTATTTATTCTTCTGATGGAACAGTATGACAGAACGGTCAGACATTCACAAAAATAGCAGGGTAATGACATTCACCTTCAACAGATTGGTCATGTGGTCAATTAATTACTGTGTGTGGTGGTGCCCTTTTTAAAAGGCACAAATAATAGAACTTGGAAAACCCATTATCCAGTTCAGATCAATGGCATGGAAGTGTTACTTTCATCATAGATCATAATGTAGTTAGCAGCAAGGAGTCCGAAACTAATTTTGTGTTTGTGTGTGGGCGTTCCTTTGGAGTCCATGTGGTTCAGCAATGTGCTCCACTGCAGCATGGTATCTCTTCACTGAGAGAATTCTGGCCGTTTGCCATGAGAGCTTCCAAGAAAGCTTTCTTTCACCCCCTTCAGATCCCCTGCCAGTTTCCAGGAGGAGAGCCCTAAAATGTCCGTCACCTGCTGCGTGCCCTCCCAGCTCACTCTACCACATCCCTACCTCAGGGAGACATTAACAACCGCATGTTCGGGAACACAAAATCACATGCATTGACAGCATGAAAGAACAAAGCTCCAGCATTTCCAGGGCTCTGATAGCTACAGCTGTGCAGGAAAGTGTGCTGAACGGTAGCTCTCAAACTCCAGGGGAGCTGGGAGAAACAAAAGCACATTGATAACTGGAAAGCACAGCAAACTCCATTCCAATCAACTACCATCTGTAGTGTATTTGCCATGTAAGGATCCGAACTTGAACAGAGGGCGGATTAACACAGAATCATTATTAGGCAGGTTCTGGAGTTCAACAAAGTGAAGGGAAAAATAAGTCTTGATATTATCCAGAGAGCATTTTAGAAAAACAAACATGTGTACTGCAGGCCTGTAACCCATATGAAAATCGTACAGCATCAAATCAGTCATTCTCTGATAGATTAGAATTTCTGCTCATTATGTGCAATTTGAACAAGACATCTACACTGTGGTGCAAAGGTCTTAGACAGAAGGTGGCTGACACACAGTATATAGGTAGCAATAGAAGGTGAGAGAAAATCAGTGCTTGAATCACACTGTGAGTGCTATCACACAGTGTCCAACTGAGAAGGAGACTAACACTGTCAGGTTTCTAGGAAATGAAAAGGTATCATGTGTCCTACTGTACATGTTTTTTTGCATTATTATCTTTTTTCTCGTATTCTCATCCAGGGACAGAACTCCAGCCATAAGTATTAAGTTGTAATAAATCAATGTCATATTGTTAAAAATTGAGGGTTGTACCAGTAGGAATTCAATGGCATCACACTGTGGATTTAATGATCAATCCATCTCCAAACTCTGCAGTAACCATCAAATACGTTTACTTCAGCATAACGAATATCACAGAGAGGGCTCACTTTGGGTGGCTGAATTTTAGTTTTGTAGCATGTAAGATAAAGATGATATCTTACATTTTGTTAAAAGCACAGGGGAAAGAAAACAGCCTTATTTTGTACTGTTTGTGAAAACATACAAAGTAAAGGATCCCAGAACCAGTCTGAAAATGCAGGAGAAGATACCAACGCATCCCCACCTTCTCGTAGTACTTGACCTCATAGTCTAGAATGATGCCATTGGGTCGCTCAGGCTCCAGCCAGGACAGAGAGATGCTGTTTCGGGATGTCCTGTCCTTCCTGATGACAGTGACCGGAGAGGGAGCTGCAGTGACAGAGAAAGGGAGTGAAAGAGACGGACTAAGAAATATTCTTCTTTATCCATCTACATCCCATGCTGCTTTCCCAAGATGAGGGGCTCACGGACACACCAGAGCACCACTGCCAGCCTGCAGCTGCAGGAGAGAGAGTGCGTGGGGGTGCAGGTCTGGCTCTTCCCTGGCCCTTCAAGACAAATTAGCACAAACCTGCTATTACTCAGATGTCTCTGCTTGAGGAGATCAGATGGTTTCAATCTGCTACTATAATTCAAATCAGGACATGATACTTCCCCCCCCCCCCTCCACTCCCCTTCTTCTCCTTCTACCTTTTTTTACACTTTTACAGCTGTTAAACTGTAAAAGACATCTGACGAGCCTATAGCTTAGATTTATTAGACCACAGGAAAAATATGTTGTTCTTTGAAATGTTTTAGTTTCACTTGATGTTGATTTTATTGCTGAGGAGTACTGTTTCCTTTTCTCTGTTTTATTAAATGAATGCAGATGGATATATTCTGTTTACTTGTTTCGACCCTTGCCCTTGTTTGACGATGGAGTTGTATTTTAGCATTCGGTTTTTATGGCCACATTGTGTCCCTTTATGAATTCTCTGTTAGTGTAAGGCATCTGATGTATACCTTTGTGAGATGGTGGACATACAGTAATTATATGCACCCTCTATCTTTCTTTCTATCTTTTTATCCATAACCCCTACTGATATAAAAGACAAAATATGAGAATTAAGAGAGGCAAACATTTTAATAATCCTTCTATTTTAATATAGTCAACCAGAAAGACTGTGGTTCTGATGTCTAAGCTAAACTGGATCCTTTAATCCAACAATCCAGTCCTAAAGCCAGAAATGTCTAAACATCCTGTTTTGAAGCAACTGAATTATTGTTCCTGCAATGGACTTTAAAAATAGTCTTTGACTCTTTCCTTTAACTCTTCAGCCTGTGTCCTGTCTGCTAGCAGGAGTAATCGCAAGAACACTTGCAGGACAGGTAGGCTTTTTGTTATATACTGTTGGCTTCATTTGATGAGACTGCGATGAAGACGCATCTTGTTGGGCCTCCTGAAATAAATATGTGCAGATCATCTTTGTAAAACATCAGTGAGTTAATAAAGAAGTGATTTGTACAGCAGTGATTTGTACAGTAATGTCAACCACATGGCTCTGAGGTTCACTTGCTGCCTGACTGGGAGGCGCGCACACTGGCTCCATCTCTTCTGCTATCTGTCTCTGGGACTGCTCTCGCCCTATAGGTGAAGAATTCAACCGAGGGAAAGTGGTGTTTCAACGTGCAAACCGGAAAAACAATGTTCATTGCTTATGACATGTTTGCTGTACTGTCTCAAACAAATACATGCATAGTTTACCGATGCAGTCCAGACAGAAAAGTACCCAAGCGATTTTATTAAACAAGACATGGCATAGTGTAGTCTCGTGTTTAAACCAAATCTTTCAGAAGACTTTAATTTTCAGCTTGATAGCATGCTATTATCTAAAAGGTGAATCTTGAAAGGACTATTCCTCTCTTACCATTAGGTGTTCTCCTTTTGTGTGCTTGGTTTTCCAGGAAGTTCACACTAATTACATTGTCTGACAACACTTCCTAAGATTAGAGAAATAAGCCAGCTTCTATCATATTACTTTATTATTATTAAAATATTTTATTACATATACATATGTATAATACATGGAGATTAAAGATTTAAAATGAATAAGATACAAAGTGATACCTAAGGCTGAAATCTGTTTGAAAACAGCCTCCTCACTGGCCTCTCAAGAGCCCAGAACTGTCTGCAGCAGGTCTTGAGCTGAAATCTCTGCACTAGTGAGGGCTAAAGGGTGGAGGGAAGGATCTGACATCTTTTCAAGTTCCTCATAAAAGTGAGCTGATGCAGAGTCCAGCTGCACTCATGGAAAGGGGATTACAGCTTCACACGTCCATCTCCTCATTCCATTTGCATTTTATAGGACCATAAATGTAGTCTGATTATTTGTCCAAGTGCAAGGGAGTTTCATAATTGCAGAAAAGGTCGCAGCCTCTCTCGTTTCATATGCACTGGTGGGGCCTTTTGCGGCTGTAATAAAATACCCATTTAGGTCCCATATTTATTTATGGAAGAGAAAGGCCGTTTTTGAGAGAATAATTTACAAAACTTGTAATGTATCTCAGCTAGCTAGACGAAATGTAATCAAAAAGGAAGGCAGAAAAGAAATGCCGCCTTGTGCTTTTGAGGTTGGGGCTTGTTGAAAAACAGCCTTCAAGGAAAGAGCACAGCCCACATTGATTTTTAAAGAATCTTATTTTCATTCTGCAGAATAGCTGTTCAAATGTGCGTGTTTGCTAACTGGGTTAGAGAGACCGTCACTCTTCTACTGTAGGTCATTTTAAATTTTCTTCTCAATCATTTTAAAATTCAAGTGCATTCAGAGCTGTGTTTCCCTGGGCAGAGATGCTGAGTTGGCGCACAGGCCAGAAGTTAAATGATGGTTCAGACAGTAGGAGTCATTTTCAGAAAATCCAATCATTTACATTTCCTCAATATCCTAAAAGATCATATTACGCTAAATTAAGCTCCCTCCAGGCTAATATTGCCTCCAGACCTGTTTGTCATTAAATTGAATTATTAATTTTGGAGAAATATCTCAAACTGCTGGCATTTTCCGTAGGAAGCTACTATAATATTTTCTGCTTCTGTGGATATTCTTTAATTTCTTAAATATCTGTGCACAAACACAGATTTGTTTTTGGGATGTGAATGTTTGCACTAGAAGACACAGAATCATCATTTTGATTTCATTTAGTATGAACTGCACATTCACCACAAATCTCACATGAGCCTTTATTTTTAAGGTGAACATTCTGCTTTTCAGCTGAGTCCCAGGGCTTGGGACTGCCTGGTGTCACAAAACAATAAAGGGTTAATAAAATGCTTCTCCATTTCAAGCTCTGATAGCCTCATCCTGAGGCCAGTGAGATTTATGTTAGAAGCTCACTGTAATAAGCCTTCAGACTTTATTAAATAAATTCAGCATTAAGTCATTCCCCTTGAGCAGAAGGGGGGTCAAAGCTAACCAAACTGCACATTTCTGGCAGTGTCTTGCAACCTCCTCTTTTCTGTTGTCTCCTCTCAATTTGTCTCAGCTGCTTGGGGGTTTTGAAAACATCCACCCACTTAGCAACTCACTCTAAACCACTTTGCCCACTTCAGCTTTAAAAAGAGTCCTTTGTTTATTTTCTAAGCCAAGTGTTCCTGTGTGGACATTTCTGATGTCTGATTCTGCACTGCACTTCTCTGTGCTTTGCACTGAGCACAACTCTCTGCTCTGCTCTGCTCTTGTCCTCCATGCTTACTGAAGGTCCACAAATGGATGTAAGGATGACTAACAAAAGCAAAATCAACCTTAGATCAATGAACTATTTAACATCGAGGCATGTATTTCTTTCAATGAATCACTTCAATCTATTTGCTGCATTAAAAACACATGCTTTATAGATATGATCTAAATGTTTTTTTCTTAATGTTCTTAAAAAACAGAGACAACAGACTCTGCTTAACCAAAAAAAAATGTGTTCAATCGCAGGCGCAGGTTGGGCCAGGTTGTCTTACTCTCTGTAGGATGATGCAGCTTAATGACAAAACTCTGTAATCCTTCTGTAGATGCAGCCTGGAGGACTTGGGTGTTGTGTTGTCCCAACATCCCTGTCTCTCCTCTGTTTGCTCTGTTTGTGTCTCCAAAGCAAGCAAATCATTAGAAAAGGCAGCTGCTGTATCCTCGCTTTCAAATCTTTTCTCCCCTTAACTCTCAGCCTGAGATACAGAAATAGATTCAGAAACGAGTGAAGGTCATTAAATCCTTCTTTACGGCAGAATCATTTGAAAGTCAAAAGCTCTGTCATTTTAAAGTGAGCATATCTAGAAATCCGGACTGTAATAAGTCACAGCTGTAATAACATGCAACAGAGCTTATGCACCCTATTTCATGCTATTAGGTGACTTGGGAAAGCATGTCTATCTGACTGTGTGCACCTTACACTGGAAATTGCAATCCTGTGCTATGGAGGCAAGAGGTGTGAGGAATGAGTGAGAGAACATGTTCTGTGTTAGGAGAAATACAATGGAAACACTGTGTGATCACAGCTTGGTTTCAATATGGAAAAGGCGGCAGATATCTGGACAAAAAATGTAATGGCTCCTGAAAATGGTGAAAATGTGCACTCTGTGTGTCTGTGCTAACAAATTGCAAAGCAGTGCAGTGGAACATTTCAAATTTATGTGTCCCTGTGGTAGGGTCAACATTTCACTTATTCTAAAAAGAGATGAAGGTCATGCATTTTTTTATCCACTAGGTATGCTTTGAAAACTTTGACACAGTCATTCTGGTTTCACATTCACATCTATTACGTAAGAATTACTGATTATTTTATTTATTTTCCTAACAAGCGACTGAATACATTTTTGTCCAGATACATCCAGATAAATAAAGAGCATTGAAAAAGCAGAACAAAAAATCCTGCATATATCAACATTATTACTATATTACAGCAGCACATTAAAAAAAATGATCCTCTCTACTTTTCCTATCATTTGACCACTGTCGATCTGTTCCAGGGCTATTGCTACTCCAGTGGTGTCCTTTCAGGCCCCTGATTGGAATTCAAAAAGTCAACCCAATGACCTTTTCCCAAACCAACAGTGAAACTTAAATTAGAGGACACATGTGAAAACTACAAGGAAGAACATTTATAACGGTGAAGAAGGAGACATAATATGACACAGAAGTTGAAGGGACTCTAGAACAAGATATTAGCTATGTTGTTTCAAGGATCCTTGGATCAATTAGCTACTAGCAACCAAATGAGGCAGACAGACCACGCGGCCTGCCATGGCAATACTTTTTCTTATATCCTAAAATGCCTCAGCTCCCATCACCCATTGTCATAATGAGACACCAAAGTCTGATTAAACTTGAGCTACTCAAGAACAGAAGGACATCCAGAATTTAAGGAAACTAAACACTGAGCAGTAGACGATGGAGAGCAATCTGAGTACTAAGCCTGGCACCGATTTACTGTAGTGGAATCTGGGCAGCTGCTCATTGTTCAGGGAAACTATTTAAGCAGTGCTGATGTATTTTGGCATTTCTGGTGTGAGGCCAGGCAGAAAAGGTAATAACCCAGCATGGGAGAATGGAAAAAGCTGTGGTGTAAGGAAATGCACACAATTCAATGATTGAAGTGAAAGTTTCAATTTAAAAACTTGGGCTGCTGATAAACATGGAGACTTAAATCATATTCCCATGCTTTTGTTTGTAAGTAGGGAAGCCAGCCACTCAGCACACTGCGATATACAAGTGAGAACGGAATAAATTAGCTCCATGAAGATTTATATGTTCTTTTTTCAAGATGCTGTTGAACCTGTTTACTACAGTTCCATGAGTAAAATCAGACTTGGGCTCTGATCAACAAGGCAGGATCAATATTTTTGAAAGAAAAAAAGGACAATAAAAACACTTTGTCAAGTAAATATATATCTCAGTGATGGAACAGTAAGACTTCACCTGAAATCATTTATTAAGGGCAATAATTCACCTTGAAGTTTTCTCTCTGCAGCATTATGATAGCTCAGAGTATTGTTTATAGAATAGCAAGATGAATATTTGATACTGTACATCTTGCCACATTGTAATACTGTCCAAGGGTAACCACCCACTTATTATGGTGTAAATTACTGGGTCTTTTTGTTGTACTACTACTACTACTACTACTACTACTACTGTATCTCAATTTCTCCTTTATAGTCAGTTCAAAGGATCAATTTATGTATTGCCATATATAAAACTACTTTCAGAGTATGAGTTCATTTTCGGTTTGTGCCACAATGCATTCTGGGATGGAAAAAAACAGGAAGAGAAGCTGCCCTCACCGGCTTGGTTGGTTGTGATGGTGACAGTGGCAAACTGGCGGTGGGCAGTGCCCAGGGAAGAGACGCCATTCAGGGCCTCGATCTCGAAGCTGTAGTTAGTGTGAGCCAGCAGGTCCACGACAGTCACTGTTGTGTTCTTCAGCCCCGTCTGACGGGGCAGGAATCTTACTGCCCCACGGCACGGCTCGCACTGCCTGGCGCTCGACCCACACTTCTTGCACACCACGCTGAAGGACACGTCCTTCCGGCCTCCCGTGTCGGCCGGCCAGCTCCAGTCGAGGATGACTGAGGTCTCGTTGATGACAGAGATTACATTCCTGGGTGCAGAGGGAGGTCCTGGGGGAAAATGACAAGGAATTGTCAGGCACGGACACTGAACCCCAGAAACATGCAATCCAATCGGAGAAGACAAGGTGGCACCAGGTTGAAAAATTAAAAGTTGTTTCAATATCCATGTCTGGCTTTGGAGTTGGACCACCGCTACTTTGATATTTTGCTTATGCACTCGTACAGTATGTGTGTATACAGTATATACAGTACATTCACACTCCTGATCATTTTCAATGAATCTCTGATCATCATGTGTTAGGAAATCAACTTCAACACCCCCATTTCTGAAGACGGGGATCCATGATTAAGGATTATGTAAGGATTGGCTTACTTCCAGGCAGTGAGCAATGATACAGTATGTAATAATGTAGCAAATACCCCACACTTCTAATGAGTATTCTGATACTGGATTTTAAAATGTCAAGACTCAGTTACCTCTGTTACAGTGAATAACCCATCAGGAGTATTCACCGCTCTGGGAGGATTCGCACGTGAAAGAAAATGTGGAGGTACAATCCCAAATTTAAACTGGGTGTTGGGACTGAGGGGGGAGAAAAGGACTGAAGAAGAACCTCAAAACTGCATGCATAAAGTGGGTTTGTGTGGTGGTGATAGTGAAGATGTTATTTCATGGTACTGTATATCAGTAGTGAACAGAGTTTACAAACTGTAGCTACAATAAGTAACTGTACACCTGTGTAACACAGTTACTTGATTTCACAGACTCTGGCTGTCATTTCTTTTTAGAAGAGATGAAAGCACCTTTCTATCACATTAGGAATGAACAAAAATGGCACCATATGATATTTCTGTGCTCTGAGCTATTCGTCTTAGTGTTTCCATAAGTGATGTGGTTACAGCACTTAACAGATGTACTGCAGTCATACAATTAGGCCCTCTTGATTAGAATGTCAGTTTGTGGTCTAAATCTGGGGTTGGATAGCATTAGTCACCTCCTTGTATACTAGCACAAATGTAGGGAATCAAGTCTCTTCAGTCGCTACCAAATAATGTTTGACATATCCCTGAAATGTTTTGTTTCTAAACATTTTGTTGATTATTTGCACATTTTCGCATCATCATGCTTGGGGTAAAATTACACCTGCTACTACCAATTAGTTGCACTGCTCTCTGAACTAAAATTTAGGAGATTGCATAATCTGAAAGAAAATTTTCTTTTTGTCAGATCTGAAATTAATCATTTACACCTCCCAGGAGTCCCATTAAGGCTGGTCTCAGAAAAGGCGTCCACTCTCTCTTATCCTCAGCCAGGGCTAAGCACCACATTGCTGTCGATGAGAGACAAAGGCAGGCTGACAAACACTTCAGTGGGAATTAGCTTTATAAACCATGTAATCCACTGCTTAACCGAGAAAATGTTTTAGTATCCAATATTTCATTACTCTATTATGCACCCACAGTGCTCCGTGTTTTTCTAAGACAACAGAATAGTAAATCAAACTCTGGGCTGCACTGTTCAGCTTGGATCATGTCCTGAATGTTTAAGTGGGATCCTTGACTTGTTGGTTTGTCTGACTTCTATCCCTGCCCATGATAGCTCTGGAAGGAATCACTCAGGGAGTGAAAAGCGTCACATCAGTGTCCAGGTGAACACACTGTCCTCAATTCACCACAGGACTGAGACAAAGTCCTTTCTGTCAGCAAGACAATCTTCGCTAATTGGTAGATCTGCTATATCTGTTACGCTTAAACTTCAGGCTAAGCAGGGAGTCTTTTCTATTTCTGCAGTACAATGTTGGGGAGGGGATGGTAACCCACAAATCATTTTGTTTAATTATTTGTTTGACAAGGGTAGTTCTCTATGAATTTATTACTGAGACATCTCAAGCATACCCACACAAGAACATACGAGGTTGCAAGTAAAAAGAGGCTTTTCAGGTCATCTTATGTATTTGGTGGCTTGTAAGTACATGCCTTTTTACTTTTGAAATTTTAATTTTAATTTTTAATTTTATGCTGTGGGTAATAATTACAACAACACTATTCATTAATTTCAATTGAAACTTTTTTTCTCTGACCAAAACAGGTCAGCGAAACTGCTACCATATGACACAGGATGAAACACAGAAAGAGGTAGAGACAGCAATTTTGCCAAACACATTTCACCCTGATAAATATTCGCTGCAGAATATGACTTCAAAGCTTGACTGAATCCTGTTGAACACAGCTCTACAAAGGAATGCAACTCTGAGGCTTTGCACTCTGAAAAGACCTCTTCTGCAGTCATGCTCTAAAGTGCTACTTACATCAAATGCCAAATGTAGGTGTTTAAAGAAATGGGAATACAGAAATTCTGAAAAATGAGCTCAGAGGCTTCAATTCAAATTCAAGTTTAATTAGAATTCATACTAATTAAAATGCTACTACTGTACAATGCAGAGCTAATTGGGAGTAAAAATATTACTACTGTACTTGAGATTAGACAATAATTACCGGACTTAATCGCTATGATCGTGTGACTTCCTGTTTTATAAACCACTCTGTAAAATTAAGAGTCTTTTTTCTTGGCTTATTATTGTAAATCTCAACCTTGGATATTTTATACACCATCAGGAATTACAATATACTGTATGTACTGTATGTTATGAGTATCACTGATTTACCTAAATCCTCCAGTGGTGTTTTACACTTAGCTCAGTGAGAAGACACCAGTTTTTCATTTACCAATCTTTTTCACATTGATCAGAATATTTGCTATTCTATTTTTAAGTGGAATGAAAGAAGTGAAACAATACAACATGTCTAAAATTTTAGCTCAGAGATGTATTTCAAAATGGTTTTTTTTAAACAGATCTTCAATATTTTGTAGGAGTAAACTAACCTTGTCAGATGTTTATTTTGGACTGAAATAAAGAATGTTTTGGGGACAAAACACATATTGTAGACAAGGGCTCAATTATTACATTTTCTAAACTGATCTGATTTCCTACATGTACTTTGCACCAGGCATGGTCTCCGTGTTTCATTTTCGTATTCATTACTGGACAGACTCAATTAATATGAAGAGCTTCTTTCTACTTGAGATGGAGTGCCTGATTCATTGAAAGATGTGTTCAGTGGTCAGTTCAAGTCAATGTGGCATCTTCTTATCACAGTGTTTATAGAACATTCCGTATTCCTGCGTTTATTTTCATACCTCTACACAAGTGGCTCATGTCTCTATGCTGTACCATGCATTCACTCAATGCGCATTGTAATACTTTTTCCAATTTATAAATTTTCACAGATAAAATTTTTATATGCCTTTATATCCATGACACAGTCTATATTATTGGTCTTGTAGAATATGTATTAATATGAGCACTTGTAATCAAATTTAAGTTCTTTAGACTCAGCTAACTTTAACATGGATGCTTATGTGTTAATTGGTCTTAGCCATTTAAATGTAAAGCTTCATTTGCGATTATTAGGTGCCATTTTCTTTTCCTCATTAGTGGCCATTAACACATATATGGAACATTTAATGATAGTCTTAAAAAAGTGCAAGTATAGTCTAGTAGCACTGAAAACAAAGACAGTGTTCAAAGATAGAAGTTGAAGAAAGTTAAAGGATAACAAATTCTGAATTAGATAGAAGATGTTAGATAGTAGATAATAGGTCTGTTGGTAAAAAGAGGTCAAATGCTGACCTGTTTGGTATTTTAGGAGAGAGGTGGGGAGGTATACAATGCCTCAGAGACTTGACATTTGTGGTCATTTTTTTAAACTAAGTAATAATAGAAGTCACAGTACGTTTGTAAACGTTAGCAGACTTGGTACATCTTGATTCATGGCCTAAAGCAAGAAAGCAAGTGGAGTGTGCTTAGAAAGGTCACACTTTGCAATCTGTATTCATAAGAGGGCAATGGAGGCCCTCCTTAATTAGAGGCATTGAATTAAAGCCAGGCAAACTTAAGACAGGACCTGACAAAATAGCAAATGTAACAGTGTGCTTGGAAAAGGAAGCTTTCCTATTCAAAGAAAGAATAGAACAAAAAGTAATACAAAAAAGTCCATCCAATAGCCAATTTGCCTGTATGCTTCTACAATAATCTGATATCACACTTAACATTTGGTATTGTCTTTATAGTGATTGTACCGTACTGACAAAACTGTTGGAATTCTTTGACAATTAAATATGAAAGGTTTGTAAAACAGCTCATAATGGAAGAGCCCCAGTTTCTGCCAATCTCCAGCTCTAAGATATTAATACAGGCTTCTAAATGAATATTTTCTGATTTTCATCCCACAAACACCTGTCCAAAATCTTTAATTTAACCAGACTTTAAGTTCCTGTCTTTCTCCTCGGCCATCCATCTGGTTAAGTGGACATCTCTCAAATCAAAAGGGTTAGAACTATAAAATCAATAAGGACTCTTTCTGTGATTGCATTATTTGGGTTTGCCTGTATCCAGAGAACTTTTTGTCTCATTCATAATTACATATGTACTGATTTAAGGTCTTAAATCTTCACTGAAACCCATGCTGAAGAGAAGGAATTTCTCTTAGGATGTTCTACAGTATATCACCTCTGTTTCCAACATATGAGAAATGATTAAGAAAAATCACAAGAGATTCAACCTTATGATCTGCTGTATTAGAATGAGTATGATATAGTCAATGTTAACAATTAGGAGAACTGAACACAATAAATAAAACACAATGCAACCTACTTTCTGATGAGAAAAAAGATAGAAAGGTATACTGTATTGTGCACCTTTGGAATTACATCTTACATGGATGGCAAGGAAATCACTTTTTGATTTAGCACTCTTCACTGCTGCTGTATGATTCATTTTTGAATGAGCAAATAAAACGCTTTAACACTTTAAACATGTGACTGCACCAAACCATCAGCTTTTATTTCACTCAGTCTTGCAAAAGATACAACCACAGCCCTCATCTATTAATCAGGTCCGTGAATGCAACATACGTTTTCAGCAGATTGAAATAATATGAATCAACGTTGATATCAGCACCAAGATTTATGTATATAGTATTTTGAAATGTTTGGCAGTTTTTCTTTGCATCTGTATGCCATCTGTGTTTCTCCTCTCACAGAGAGACTATGGCCTCAAACAAAGTCTATCAATGGCATAAGAATCAAGAATACTGAATGAGTAGAAAAAAACTGCAAACTTTTTGCAAAGCAGGAGATTTGTGTGACTTATACAAATTCAGAAGCACTGCTATTATAAACCCTTGGGGGAAATAGTATAATATGTTTAAGAAAGCCAAAAAATAATCAAAGCAGCACTTTGATATGAGAGTTTAGATACATTTGCACATCTGAAAGTGAACTTTGGAGATCTGCAATTAAAGAAAAGCTGAATGCCTTTCCACTATATTTTACTGTATTATAGTATACCATCTTAGGTTTCAACATATGGAGTCAACTTGAAGGTACATTGTTGCTTGTACTTGTGCTTATTTCATTGCTTCTCACCATCACAGCTAAAGGTACAAGCATGAGACTTAGGGAAAAAAAACGTGTCCTTGTTCTTTATGCATAGAATGCATTAATAAAGACTGTATGTCCTTTAGTTCTGATGTAGTGTGTGTCTAGTACACACACTTCCTGCCTGTGCTGGTTTTCAGTGAAAGTGCATTGGAGAAGGTGGTACAGAAACATGTACAGTAGTATGGACTTAACTGGTTTTATTTAATCAATATCAAATGTTTTAACCTGCTTTCCTAGAATTGTAAATTCATGAGGGAAAAATGTTTTTTGACTTGTTTGTTCTGCAGTCTCAGGACGTATGGTTAATGGACAGGCTTCAAAACAGATGAGCAATGAATTCCAAGCAGTGCTTCCCAGTTTGTAGAGAATGGAAAACATGATATTTCATTCCTAAGTGTACTGTACATCTGTGCACGATCTGAGATGGGTGCTTCCAGGTGGGCGCGGTATTTCAGTGAACGTACTTGTGCAGGCCATGGAGGCAGGGTCCTTGTCAGACCGGTAGTAGTTCTTCTCACAACTGCAGTAGACCGCCCCCTCCTGGTGGCTGTAGCTGTGCGGAGGACACTTGGAACACTTCAGGTTATCCAATGAGGACTTGTAGAACCCAGGTCTGCAAGCTGCAAGATAGCAAGAGCCTGGATTTTAGTGGTGGAATTGACTTGTGGTTTCATGCAATGTTTGTTAATTGGTGCATTGCTACTCTGGAAGTTTGGAATGAATGATGCACATTTTCACATATGGTCTTGGGGAAAAAAAGGATTCCCCCATTGTTAAACTGGCTGTTACTCCCATTTTTCTCTTTACCAGAAAGACATGAATTGATTAATTAGTTTACAATAACAAGCATAAACAGTGTGTTCATATACTATACAAGTAATTAAACCTAAGGCTTCTTTTCAATATTTTAGCTGCAGATTTGTTTGAACAACATTCAAGGAAAGATACAGTACATGAACTACAAAATGCATGCCCAAATTGTATGCATTGGCAGGCCACGTACAGTACTTCTGCCCATTCAAAGCTGCTTGCTTGCGTGTTTGCTCTGTGCAGGGGTCTCAGCCTCTCTGGGGGGGGGCTGTCTGCTTTTCAGCATGAGCTCCAGCCTGGGACTGAGCTGATCTCTTGGCCTTTCACTGTACCGAGGGGACTGAGGAAGCAGTATTCCAAAGCCCTTGAGATATATAGCCGAGGCTGCCAAAGAACATTACATTAAAATAGATGCAATATGTAAACAGCAGCAAAGACTTTCACATCAAGCAGTTATAAAGCTCCTTTATATTTTTATTTGGCTGGCTCGTACTTAGAAGGACTTACTTTCGTCCCCATTTTTACAGTTGGTCAAGCTAGGTAAAATACCTTGTTAAAAGGCAAAGCCGCAGTAGCTGGGTCTTACCCAGGGACTCGCACCCACAACCTTCTAGCTACATGGGCAGACTTCCTATCCACTGCTCCTCATGAGTGTCCATTGTTTACTTGTAAAGTATAACTGCATTGGGCACCTCTGTCCTCCTGTGCTTTGTAAGGAGTGAGAGAAATGCCCTAGAGTCTGTGTTGATTCTGGTGGCATGTTGTCTTTATGTACAAAACAAATCATGACAATAGCAGTTTTTCCTAGGAGGATGGAAGACCAAAAGCTGATTAAAGAGCAATGCGTGTGGTGGTATCAAGTGAATATCACAATGCTGTGTGATATAATAGGAAATCAGGTTTAAATTAACCCGAATCTCGGGAGGCTCATGCTGCAACTGTAAGAAATGAAGCTGACAAATACCAGCTGCTATTATTACTGTATGATTCAGGAAATCAAATTCAGCCCCACATTTCCTTGGTAAAATGACTAACACCAAGCCCAAATGAAATAATCACATATGGAGCAGAACCTCAGTGATGATATCAAATGAGTCTCTCACTCTCATACAAGAAAATATTAGTTTTTTTTTATTTTTTCACTACAAATAAAGTAAACTTCTTAGGCTCTGGCCACCCTTTGACCCTGTATTGGATAAAGTGGGTAGAAAATGGATGGATGGATAAACTAAACTTCTCAACAGGTATATTCTGTTCCTCTTTGGCATTTGATACAACATATTGGTACAATGTAAAAAGCATAATGTACAACCAAGGACCAAAGACATCTAGGAAGTGGATGTTTTCTATTATTACTTTAATTATTATTTTTAGGATTGTTATTGTTTTTATTTTGTGGAAAGAGGAACAGTGAACTGAGACTGAAACCTTGAAAGACTGAAGAAAGACATAATGTTAGAATATATAGTTTGGAATGTAGATGAACTGTTGTGTTAAAATAAACACACTGATACTTCATTTAGAATACCATGTTTAATTACAGTCATCATGTTACATAAATTGTAATCAGTCCAGAGAAGGGATGCATTCCCTTGTTTTAAGGAATGTCCTACACTGACAAGCCACAAGAACTGAAATATTTTAGTCTTAAACAGAGAAGACTAGGAGGGGATCTGATTCAATATTTAAAAGCCAGACCTAGGAAACCTGTGAACTGGACAGGTTAACCCATTGTGTATCATCAGAATCAACAGTGAAACACAAACCAGTGGACTCAAATCGAAACTATGAGGAAGAGCATTGAAACCCAAGATTTGGAGGCACTGTGTTGCACAAAGGGGTGTAAGAATATGGAACAAACTCTGAATCAAAGCTGACAACCTGGCTAATTTCAAGAATTGTCTGGATGAGATATTCCTCCAGGATCAATTAGCTACTACCAATCAAATGAACAAGATAAGCAAAATGCCCCACTCTTAATTTCCTCAAAACGCATATAACCAAATACAGACTTATACACTTTGAAATTTCCTACAAGTGAATGTCTCCCAATACTTATGGTCACTTGAAATCACAGGGATGTTTACAAAGTTTGTTTGTTTTTCTCATAGGGTCAAATGTGTGCATAGAATTACCCGAAACTAAATGTATATTGTACTTGTCATTCAACTTGGTAAAACATGGTTTTAACACAGTACACCTGCTGAAAGAACTGGGTTTAATGCACTACATCTTGCTGAATGATCCTGGTATAATGTGTGAACATTAGCATTACACCATGGTAAAATATCTCATTTTTAAATAAGCTCTATTGTACTTCTATAAATATTTTACTTATGCATGTTATTATTTTACTTATGTATGTTATTATGTTTTGTATTTGCATTTTTCACAGTGTAACTAACAGAATCTTAAGTACATTAAAGTTTACAAAGCAGGACAATGAATAAATGTTTCAATTTATTATGAAAGATTATATGTCACATTCCTTGGCTGAATTACACCTTCTTCACATTTCACCATTATTATTACAAATCCAGAGCAGCTCTTACGAGAACCTACACTTATCTGACAAAAGTGTCAGAATAATCACTGAAGAATGTTATTGATCAGCTCCTGATCAGACAATATCAAAGGAAGTCACAACACACAGAGAGGAATAGCTGGATTAATGTATTATATGCTTTTAGAAAGATGAACAAAGGCATTAATTCACTAGATCCTGTTCAACCTAATTGCTTCTGTAACAGAATCCTGACATACTCCAGAAATCCCCAATATGATGCACAGTTCAATTCTCCCTAGAGCACACAACAAAGCCCTGGTCAGACTTTAGTCAATATACTTGTAGGTAAGTGCAAAGCGTCTGCCATATGATATGAATGGTAATTTTAAAATCCATTTTTTTTCTGGTGCTACAACACACCAAAAATAAATTAAAAGCATTAATTTGTCAAATCAATAAGGCAGCGTCATAAAATACCTTCATCCATAATTAAAGTGTCTGCATTTTGTCTCATTCACTGCATGACCAGGACCAAAACTGATATTTTTGTCCACTCTTTGGCATTCCAGATATAAAGGTTTATCTACAGTACATTAAATCTAACAGTGCATCCCACAGAACTTTTAGAATTCATTAGAGCAAAGACCTACAGTATCTCAACAACGAGTGCTCAAAAACAAGACAATGCCTGAACAATACCTTGGTTTCTTTAACGGTTAAAGAGGAAATGAATAAATGATGGACCATACTGCCTTTTCTTCACTAACAAATGTTTATATTGACTACACGTTAACTCTTTTTATTAAGTAATCCTCGAGTTTTTTTCAGTGTCACTATAATGGTCTTTTTATGTCAGTGCAGTAACTGCAAATAACTAAATTGACTGCAGTGTATTTAATTAAGTATTTGCTAATGCCTGGCTCTTTCTCATAGCAGATGTGAAGACCTACTCCCCTGCTCTCAGCAATCAGCAAGGTTGTTGATGACACACATCAATGCCTTTTGCTTTTTACAAGATTCTCATCACTGTTACAAATGGACTTATTCTATTATTATATAATAATAATATTATATTATTATTATTATATTTTATTATTATTATAATTATTATTTTCACTGAATAATAATTATGAAATTAAAATGATCAGAAACACAAAGTGAAGTTAATGCATACAATCTCGTGGTATTCTTCAGTATAAAAAAAGTTTTATGTGTTGTTGTTTTTTGTATGTGTTGTTTTCCTTGAAAGTTTTGCCAGTTGTGATTAACTTTATTTTGTGTGCTTGTACTGTATCTGTGAGTAATCATCATTATACCCATAGTGATTTAACATAACACAAGCCAAGATTTCAGAAATAAAAGCTGAAAAGAAAACACAAACAGCATTTTATAACTGTTATTGTCTTTTTATAGAAGTGAAGCTATGGAAATGTTTGGGAAGCAGAGGCAAAATTTGTCCCTGTCCTTGTGTTAAGAACACGTTTCAGCCACTTTAGGAGCAATAATGACAGTATAGGAAGCTAATACATAGAATTCATATGGACGCTTCTACTTCTTTTAAATGTAATTGTTTATTCATAATACACCATCCAAATACAATATAAATACTATACCTCCTATATAATACAACATCCTTAACTCCAGATGAGCTATCAAACACAAATAAAAGCAAATGAAATGTTTGTGTCACGTGAATCACTAGTACTATATTAACTAAATACAGTAAGAGCTTTACAGTTTCCCTTTCTGGAAATTACAGTATGACCATCAGAACAAAGCAACAACAGAAACATAGGCTGGTGTATACTGTCTTTTCAGCCAGGATTCAGTGTAGAAAAATCTAAATCCAAAGGATTTTTGTAGTATCCTCAATTATTTGTTTATACCCACTACACAAGATTAGATTTTTTTTTAAATCTTGACACAGAGCTACAGAACCACATCCAATCTCCGGTGGAGAATGAGGAACTACATCCAGACACCTCTGACCAGCCCACCTTCAAGCCAATAATCTTTTAATACATGACAGACTGCACCACCCCATACCAGAGGTTCAGCATTGATTGGATGAGACATATGTCACTCACCGACAGTACCGCAAGACTACATGCACCTGGTTGGCAGAAGGGGTTGCAAATTTGCTGAGAGGGTCCTCGAATTAAACCCTGCCATCAGTGGCTGAATTGTACACCACACTGGGTGAATCCCCATCACAGTCTAAGTTAGCTAGTGACAAACCAAGACTCAAATCTGTGATCACAAGCTTAGACAGCGTTGTTATTAGTTGAGCCACAATGGCAACCCCTTCTGGAGCCACTTTCACAATGTGTTTGGACACATTAAAATCCAGTGTGTGTGCATTATGCAAAAGACAAAAGAGTGCTGCATTGACCCAAATTCGCTTCAGCACTGGACAGAATTTTCCTGTACCATACTGTAGCTGTCCAAAATTGAGCCAAAGTCCACTAGAGTTTGATCACGGGTACTGTGGCTTCATAGCCATACTGCACCACTTCCTAGAAAGTAGTGCATTCCACTATGCTAAAAGGCTGAGACCCTAACAGTGGAAGAATTAATCTCTAACCAGGCACCAGGAGCATTATATCACAGGCTAAGATGAGCCCTGTTACGTCAAGTCAATTTACTTCTGCTAGTGTCATCCCATGCTGTGGAGACTGCTTAAAATTGTACAGTATGTGCAGGAGGTATACTGAAAGTTACCCAAACCACGTTGAAGTTAACACTTCAAGAAAACGTTGCACCTTCAGAGCAAGTGTTGAAAATATGGAGCCTTTTCCAGGTGTCAAACCGAAAAAAAACAAAAAACCTTTTTCCGAATGTTGTGTTTTCTTTCTTCTCTTTTCAGCATGGAATAAACCTATTATTTGTTCCTTTGCAGCTTAGAGTAAAAGAACACTGCTCTATAAATATGCTTTACAAATGGAACCATATATTGGATATTGCATTAATGCATTAAATATTAGGGATCTGTCTCGATCACTGGTCCATTTAAAACCACCGCCACTCAATAGTATACAGTAATATAGGGCACTTGCTATGAAACCTGATAGCACCTTGTTTTTTTCCCCTTGTTTGCCCCAGTGTCCGCAGAGACCTGGAATTGCACGTGAAGGGGCTGACTTACTGTATCTCAGTGCTCATAAACAGCTGCACAGACACCCTAACAGGATGATCTAGGCGACGCAGCTCTGTGCCATTTCAAGTTAACGAGCCGTTTTCTAACAGGTTAATTCATTACTGTGTCAGTGGAAAGAAACGGGCAGCGAGTGGGGAGTCCTCCACCTCATTTTAATGTGAATTCCGCTGAAAAGAGAAAACAAAGCTTTGGGGAGAAAGGGAGTGTTTAGTATTCAAGCGTGCAGCTCCTATTCACAGAGCAATATTGCCTGTTCCCCGCCGTAAACATAGACTAATGAGCTGAGACCAAGTGTTGACTAAACAAATTATTTCCTGGGCTTCTGCTGTTCAGGGGACCAGCTCAATCCCTTTCCTTTGCACAAGGTCAGAGGGACTTTTATTTTTTATTTCCTTGACTCGGAGTAAAATTAGATTTGATCAGCGCTCCTGCGGGGC
This sequence comes from Lepisosteus platostomus, assembly GCF_059453375.1. Lineage (NCBI taxonomy): Eukaryota > Metazoa > Chordata > Actinopteri > Semionotiformes > Lepisosteidae > Lepisosteus > Lepisosteus platostomus. Next base: position 55,389,643 of record NC_142612.1, on the reverse strand, counting down.
TCTCATTCTTCACTGTTATAAATGGTAGACAAAGCTGCAAACTGGAGCCCCTGCTGGATTAGAATCCAGTGGAAATGGATATTAGCATTGTAATGTGCTGGGTGCTTTAGAGACTGTTTACAACTCTGAACATGTGTTTCCTTCCTGCTTTCCTGCCTCATACAATAGAACTACTGTGCTTACACCTTCCTGACCCTCTAACACACATTTTATTATTCGTTTCTGTTTATGATCGAATTTCTTAATTAAGCTGGTCGGATACCAGAGCACGGGTGTTCCAAATCGGTGGTTCCAAGGCAGGGCAAAACCCGACTGAGATACTGGAATGGAAAATGAAATGTGACATACTGTTACCGCAGCATGTTTCAACTGAGGATGAGTAGCCTGACAACCAAACTGCGACACTATATCATGTGGTAAATGACACTGCATTGTAGTGGCTCAGGTGTAATTCACACTCTAAATTGTACATTATGTTTCCAAACACAATGGTATTCTGCATTTGGTAGATGTGATGGGGTAACTAATCCTTCTATCCATATATCCATTTCCTAATGGCTTTATCCAATTCAGGGTCACAGTGCAGCTGGAGCCCATCCTGGCAAGCAACAGGTGAAAGGCAGGATAAGCTTTGGACGGGACGCCAATCCATTGCAGGATACATACTGTACATACAGTATGCAAACACACACACTCACACCAGGGCCAATTTTCCCAGGAACTAATTAACCTACCAGAATGTCTTTGGACTGTCGGAGGCAACCAGAACATCTGGAGGAAACCCACATGGAAAACATATTAACTTCATGCAGACAGAAACTCGGATCTGAAACTGAACCCAGGGCACCAGCATTGCAAGACTAATGAAATGTGTAATATGATAAAAGGATCCAACAATGGAGGAAATATGCTTTTTTATTATCATTTGTGTTACACTCTAGCAGTGTCTTCACATTTTTATCATGCTTTTGCTTGGTTTCCCACTGTTTCAACATGCCTTCGCTGCACCTTAATATACTGGGGATTGCAAATACTATAAAATACTGTGCAAAAAGTTTCATCAGCAATATTCACCATTGTATACTATGGTTTATTCTGGGTTTGATATTGTGAAGTATAAAGGCACATAAATCACAACAGGAGACCATTTCACAGTCACCATAGGAGACTTGTGAGAAATATGCTGTAGAGTCATGGTTAAGGTGTGAACACACTATGACAGACTCACCAGGGCCATCTTTTGTGTGAGTTTTAAATGAAAGAGAACCAGAGCCTTATCTAGTGTTTAGTGTGCAATTCTAACTGGTTTGCCTACTGTATTGTATGTGATGCACTGCCACAAATATCACAAGATCGTCCCTCGCTGTTAAACTTCAGTGTACCTGTGGGTGCTCATCCAGGTCCTCCTCCCCTTGCTGGAATTAAGACAGAATGCTAGCCGCGTCTCCTACCATCACTCTACAGATGGAAAAGTTCAAGGTCTGATATCGGGGGAAGGTAAATCCAGTATGAACTGAAATCCTGTCTGTTGTGTGCATTCCAAATCAGAGCACTGGACATGCCAGATCAAAGGCGGTCCCACTGCCTCACAAGTGTGTCTAATAAAACTGTGCGGTTTCGCATTTCATGCAATTCCAAGAACCAATTCCTCTTGTAACAAATATCAACCCGTGCTGTAATTTCATTGACATAATATAGCATCTGTATACCAATTATATGGGCATTTGCTACTTAATCTCTGGTTTCAATAGTGTTCATTATAATTAGATGCAGTTACAAATTCATTCACTCCTGACAAGCACATCCTGTCAGTTGTTCAAAGACTGTGACCACCAAACATATTAATTATGAGCATGTGAACACAGAGCGATGCAAAATAACTAGATATACAGTATGTCTATATGTACAGTATCTGCATATATTTTAAGTGGGTGCATATAGAAAATAAATATCTTAAAGTCTGAATACGTGTACCTATATTTCACAAATTTAATCATCACAATGCTTACACTTAATGCTGGCAATTGTAAATAATGCAATAAATAAACTTAAGGACCCTGTTGAATGTATAATTTTGCAGCAGATGGAAGCTGCCATTAAAGATTATCTCTGATTTAATATGTCATAAATAATCTTTCAAAGAGCAATTGGCTCCAACAGAACAACACAGACACAGCAGTATTTCACTGTTTTCAGTGGGCAGCCAATTTATTAATACGTCTGATTTAATACCGGCACACGACTTTATTAGCAGTGTTTAAATGCATACAGAGTGCTGGGGTGCACCTATAATTCTGAGATTCATCCAGTCGAGGCAGGGTTTGCAGTGCATAAATTCAATAATGTGCTGGAGCTGGTGTTTAACTTGTTTTAACCTTAAATAATTCTTCCCTGTCCTTACCTGACAACTCCCCATGCCCACACAGAGAAATGATAATTTCTCAGTGAGCAGAAATCTCCCTGCACCATTAGGCACTGTGATAGTGTTACTTCCTTTTATTAATGAACAGTAATTTGCATTCTGTAATGATATCTGTATTATAGGCACCTTTAAAAGCCTCACACATTGCTCAGTCTACCAGCCCTATTATCTACCTGAAGTACTTCTGTCTTCCAGGGTCACACAAGTATCACCTAACAAAATCTGAGCATCTCAGGATCCCAAAGGCCCACAGTCAAAACATTTTCATTTTCAAGCATCACAAAGGAAATTAATGTAATCTAATCTTAAATTGTTAATTGTAAAACCTGTGATATTGTATTAGATATGCTACTACCCAGTCCGGGCAAATTGTGAAAAGCAGAAAATGTGTCCTGGGGATAGTCATCACAGGTTGGTTGTCCAGAAGAGGGTGCTTTATAAAAAAAATCTGTCCATCACATCAGACTGTAGATGCAGACCCTATATCTTATACAGCCTAGTCACTCTACACTCTATAAGAGGAATCACAGTGTAAGTATAACGAATACACTATTTTCAAAGAAGCTGTTCTGTGCCTTTATCAAAGGAGAGGGACGAAACACAAATGCATCACAATAAATAAAGTTGCACTTCATTCACATCTCTACAAAACACACCAAAAGTGTGGAAACAGCATCTGTCGCCTTACACTGCATGGGTGCACCCCCTCTCCTCTGCCTGTGTGATTCACATTTTCATGGCCACAGCCCTGTCTGTGCACTGAGGGAGAAGCAAAAATTCAGTGCCAGCAATTACCATCAGACAAGGGTGCTGCCGATTTGCACCCAGAAACAGCATAGAGAAGGAATGTTTTCTGATGGTGCAAATAAATAAGTTGTAATAGACAGTCACTTAGTGACTTGGTAGTAAGCTAAAGCATTAACACTGACAGGACAGGCCATGCAGCAGAACAGCTGAGACAGTGCAGAGTCTTTATCAATCAGCTTGATGCCAATTACTCTGCTCAAGCTTCCAACCAAGTTGGACCAAAGAGAAAACCCACTGAACAACGCTGTCAAATATTACTCTCCTATATGTCATGCTAATTTAACACTGAGACTGTGAGGTGAGGTGATATTGTGGTGTGCACAGCTCCTTAAATTTCTACTGAACTGTTATCAAGACAATTTAAATGAGTCATATCCAACATGCAGGAGATCGTGTTTAAGACTTTATTCACTTTTCAATGTCCTTATGAGATTTACCATGCTGTGGAAAGCTTTTTATGCACAATAGCAATCTGCAAGAAAGACTCATTTGCTGGTTAGGAAAATGAAAAGAGGATTTTTTGACTGAGGCCATTTAACAATGAAGTCTTCCTTATCACTGCAGAAAACCTACAAAGTATTCTTTCAGTTTTCCCATGATTGTACCACGCTTATATCACTTTGTTTTGCCACAGGTTCCCATTTGTCTTAGCTTCACCATACTGCTCTGTGCTCTGAAGCAATTTCACTAAGCTGCTGTACAATTTACTGTAGTTTTACAACTGTATGACAAAGCACAGTAGGCCTCTGTCAGGGTAAATCTGTTGTGTTGCCACTCGGTGTATTAAGCAGTGTAATACAACTTCCCGGTCCACAGTAAATGAGGGATGCACAGCTGTCGCTAAGCTCAGGGCTATAAAACACTGCCGAGATTCCCCTCTCAGTGGAGATCTGGCAGGCTAAACAGCTGAGGACCCATGCTGGCAGGCAGCTGTGCCTGGCACCTTGCACGGGCACTCTTCTGCAGAGCTGTCACCTTCGGGCTCCAGACAGCGGTTAGAGTTATTGCGCCGAGGCTGTGCTTGCAGCAGCACAGACAGTTGTGAGCCGTATGTTTCCTTAGTACTTCCCGTCAGCACATGTCAGAAAGCAGACCGGGGGCTGAGGTTTGGAGACCAGCGTCTTTGAGAACTCTCCATTTTCTTTTTCCGTCAGCTTTAAAGCCGGGGCTGGCTGAGTTCACAAAAGTAAAAGGTCAACAGATGCATGGAGGTATTTTTAGCAGAGCTTTTTCTTAAGATAATTAGGGATCTAAATCCATTACATAGTCTTCAGATGTGTCTGCACCACCTAGATTATGCATTTCTGATCATGTTTTGCATTACTAAAAGCACATACTCTGTAACAAGTCACGCAAAAGCTTATCATTGCCAATTCAATATAAAGGAGTAAACATAAAGGCACACTCATCTAGTTTCTCTGCATATTATTTACAGTACTGGATTTATTTCAAAGATGCAAGTTACATTTGCATTTATCACTCAACATTCCTTTGGAGAAGTTATCTAGACCGCGCAGCCAAAATCAATCAAACCTGCCAAGCTTGCAAGCAAGTCACCGTCATTAATTAGATTCCTTCGCTATTACCATTGCCACGCCCATATAGTATTGTACAAAATGTATTCATTTCAGACAAGGGCACAACAATGAGAGGGCAATGAGTTGTTCGCCACCTATTACTCCACTGTGGCATTTTTACAACCCATTCCTTTCCCCAATCTGTTCGCCTTGTCTAAACCCACTGAAGGACCACACGGAAGTCTCTACCACTGATAAATCCCAGCCACCTTCAAAGAAAGGAAGAGGTCAGGCAGGGGTTCCGTTATTGTTTTTGACTACTTTAACACTGGGTAGACTGTCAGACTTGGGCATGACTGATAAGCAAGGTATTATTTCCTCAGGGGGACTCTGCAAAACACCAGAAATAAAGCCATTATGATCGTAAGGACCCACTTCTGGCTACTGTGAAAGGCAACGACCATCACAATAAAGCTCGATTCATATCAGCATATCCACCGCATACCGAACTGGGATTCATCCCTTCTCATATTTATTAAAACGTGTCATTGCAAAACCATGGGGGAAGCCTGGCTGCTAAGCAGTAGTGAACTACTGTATCTTCCCTGTGTTACCACTTCCCACTATGCAATTTGGTCAATGCTGACAGTAATGCATACAAGTCAAATGCCAAATGCCACAGTCAAATGTGGCACCAGGGAAGTCTCGACTGTATTGAAAACCTCAACCTACAGTCTATTTCAATATTCAGAAAGGAGGATTCTGAATAATAAACATAATAAACATATTGAGAATTATGTCTTTCATGTTGAAAACAGAAAAGCCTCACAAAAAAAAACGCATTTTTGCATTAAAAAAATGTGTTAAGGCCCTATTTCAAGAAACCAAAATGTATCGCATTCTAGATATCAAGCCTACTTGTTAGCCCTTTCAAAGTTACAAAATACAATTTCATTCTGGTGCTGTAAAAAAAAAAATCTATTATAATTTAACTCATGTAAATTAATGTTCTTGATACGCATTTAAAACTCTATTTCACCACGTCACCTCTTATATCATTACATTTTCAGTCACTCTTGTACTACATTATACTGTATGTCTAGTTACACTGTATGTGTATGTATTTACTGTAAGTACTGTGTATCTCATGTACTGTACATATTTTCTCTCTGTAGATTCCAATTTGGCCTGAACAGAAAACACCAAAAAACTGAATTATAGGGCAAGCACATTTGAGTGCTAAAATTAATAGATATGCATAGAACCACATGTAATGTTCACACCAAAATGCAGCAATAAACAGAGTTTACAGAGTCTTTGCAGAACCTGGCCTCATGATCACACTTGCGCCAGATCATTTTTATTAGAACAATAAATATTTTAAACTCTAATCCCTTGTGCATTTTAAACTCTAATCCCTTGCCAAACACCTGTAATCTGATTACAACTGCTGTTCATAATTGAGAGATGTCTGTATTCAAGAAATCTTTATTACTTATGAAGGCTAATTCTGGGAAAATAAACAAGCTTTAGTTACTCCAGCACGATGAAAGCTGGCTTTCAGGGCAGCACTCTCCTGTGTTCCCATGGAATTGCTGGAATGATGCTTGTTTCTGTGCTCAAAGTCCCGTATTCCATTAAAGCCCTTCTTCAAAATCATTCCAAAAATAAAGGTAAATATTTTTAATCAACATCTTGTGTATTACTGTTTCTTCTTAACTGATTATACTGGCTTAGAGTTTTGAGACAGTGAATTTGGATCCAAAACTCACGAGGGGGAATATTATGTTCCAATGACAATCTTGCATTGAGCACATTATGAGCATCAGTGTGGTATAAAACAATGCTGCAAGATTTGGTTATCAAAGTTATTCCATCTGTTATTGCTTTAATTATTCAGAGAATTGAGCACATGATGAGCACCAGTGAAGGATTCAGCTAGTAATTTAAAGTAACTTTGGAACGGAAAATTTAGCTACAAGATCAAAGACTGTCGCTGCCTCACATCAAAAAACAGATTTTCTCTGTAAAATACATCGATTCTCGCAATTAATGTACTCCGGAGGAGGCAACAGAGCTGGTGCAATACTGTATATCCCGCAGCGCTCGTCAGTTTAATTAATTGGGGGAAAAAAACAAAGATGCAAACACTACAGCCTATGCTAATATATTGTGTGAGCATTATTTAGCTGACTTAAACACCGCCTGGTGACTTCATTTAAAAAACTTTATTTTAAAAGCACAGCCCTCAATGAGTCACATAAAACAGCCGATACCAGATGGAGAAAATACATTTCACTTGATTGTGTATGGTTTCTCTGGTGCATTGACGCTGCAGTATTTCTTTTTTATTAAAATGACTGCAGATTTCAATGAGGAAATGGTTTATGCAAACTAGCATAATGACAAGTCGTAGCTGCTATTTATACTATGGGAAAGTTCACTTCTGTGATCGCTTCCTGCTATTGCGATAAAAAGAGACGCAGAAAGTTAGTCGCAGTCTAGGATGGATGACATATCGATCCCTCATGGACAGAGTGATCCGGGAATAGAGTGGTCGAGGGCAGGAAGAAAGGGGACGTTTTTCCGCATCCTGATGGAGACACGGAGGCTGCACAGGGGTGGCATTTGAATTCTGCTCGCAGCTCGGCACTGGCAGCAGCAGGCTCCGGAAATCAATCACAGTTGACACCGGATGGCACAGCGGGGGTGTCAACGCATTTGTTAAGGTTCGGCTGCCAGCCGGGCTCCCATTCATCTCCCATAGCCCGGCAGTGAGAGACAGGCGGGAGCAGCGCAGCGAGCCGCCCTGAGGGGAGGCTGTACGATCAGGACGAGTGGTGAGAGCACTCGGGGGTACAGCGGGGCAGAAGATGGGTGGGTGGGAGGATGTGTTTGTGACAGCATCAGCCAGAATGTGCCATCGCTTCCATAAATCACACCAAGCAGGTAGGCACTCGCGTCACAGAAATTACAGGTCTCACGTGGCAGCGTGGGTGTGCAAAGCCTTCCCTTGGAGCGATCCTCGGACATCACATTACTTCAAGAATCTCTGTTTACCTCCTCTCGGTGACAGCTGGTTCAGCCCTCACGTGAAATCAGGCTTCAGAAAGATGTCTTTCCTCCTCTGGCAGGCTTTAAACACCATATTACTTCTTCATCTGTTTTCCCGAGAGGGGATAAAGGACCTTGACTCAAGTTCTCACAACCCTCTCATTTACCAGGTCACCACAATAAAGAGACTAGATAGGCTGACTTTGCAATCACAGTGTTGTGTTTCAAATTGCACAATGGCTCATGAGTTGATTCCGTTCTGGGATACTTTCTGTGTGGAGTTTGCATGCTGTCCACTTGGATCTCCGCCAAGTGCTGTGGTATCCTCAAACAATCCAAAGAAATATGTGTATCTATTTTTTTTCACATGTGCATGTGTGTTCTGGCGTCCTGTCCAGAGTGATGTTCTTCCTTGTTCCCTGTGATTCCTGAGTGAGGCTCCAACTCACTCACTTTTAACCTTAAAGTGGTTTCTGAAAATCAATGAGCAGAAGCTGTGCTGAGAGAAAAAAAAAAAACACTTGTTCCAAACCACAGCCCTTCTAATCTCAATTATAGAATTTTGCCACTATGAGCCTCTTAATTAATTACCTGATAATCAGCAACATCAATAGCAATTAAGAATGTGCTATAGTGCTGCCAAAGAGCAAATCAGAAGGGCCACAAGATGAGTAGCTCTTCCTTACAGGTATCCATATAAACTGCTCCTAAAAATGTAAAGGTTATATTAATAACACTATTTCTAAGATTTTTTCTCAGCATCCTCTTCAAGAAATGTGCTGGTTTACAGTTCTGGATTTTACCCCCAGACCAGCAGACACAGAGCTCTGTGTGTGTCTACTAGTTGTCCACTGTCCTTCAAAGCAGACCTTTGGTTGAGATGAATAGTGTCACTGTGAGCATTTACCGCATGACATTTTACACAGTTCTAATAAAAACCGCTATCTTCATCCATCAGGACCATGACAAGGTTCAGGACAATTGTCAGCCCAGTTAAAACAGTCAGCAGGACAATTACTCAGCTGAAAGGTCAGGCAGTGAGCTCCAGTCGAGCTCTGTTCACTGCTATTGATCGGTGCTGCTCTGCAGCTCTGAACAACAATGTCCTCAGACCAAGAGACTCATAACAAACACACAAGTTCGGGGGCCTGCCAAAGTCAGTCCTTAGCCATTATTGACTCCTGCAGAAGACTAAAAGAGCACTCTTGAAATCACATCCATCTGAATCTTCTGGCTCATACAGTAAGTGAACCTGGTAACCTCTTACAATGCTTAGTGTTGTATGAAGATGATGTTCAGGCTGTGTCTCCACCTTTGGCCTGTTACTTTCATCAGCCTCATTCACCCACTGCACTGCCACTCATGAATCCGAGTTTAAAAACAGCTGAAGAGAGTTTGCAGAGAACGCTTGTCTCCTTAACAAATTTTGTCTGCTAGGTATGCTGTCCATCTGTCTTGCATCAAGCAAGTTGTGAGCTGCATCATTCCCACATGGATCCCCTGGCAGAATCATGCATTCTTTTATACAGTTTTATGAAGATATTTTTGGTACTCTGTAAGCTCCAGGTTAAAGGTTCCTGCTTAAATATACAGTACATATACATTATGTGTCTTAGGTTCAGCTACATTTTATGGCAGCATAAACTCTCATATACAGTAGGAAAGCTCAATTATGTGCTTAGGGAAGTCTGGTAAAACACATTCTTCTAGAAGTGAACACATCGAAATTCCTTCTTCTCTCGCCCTCTTTATCTCTGTCTCCCCCTCTCCAAGTTCAGTATTAGTTATATTGATAGATCTCTTAATACATCTGAAACCAGATTAGAGCACACTTGACTCTGTGAAAAATAATCTCCCCTCTAGGCAGTGGCCTTCTAGGCTGATCGATGGGAGTCGAAACATCACTTGACAGAGTGTCTCTGATTTGTCCACAGTGTAGAACAGACAGGAGACCCCATGTCCCATCGATCAGCTATGCTCCCTGTGCCCCCTGCCTGCCCCTCTGTCACTGAGACACGGAGTCACAGACACGCTGTCTCCCCCTCAGCACTGCCTTCAATCGCTATGCGAGACTCCAGATTTTCAGAGCTACGTTTGCCAGAGTCACACACATGCTTACAAATGCACAAAAAAACTCATATACCAAACTACACACAAACCTACAATCAACGTATACAGTACTGTACAAGGTGTATATAGTATTTTTGCGTTTTTAAATTCTATTTAGATTTTTGGGGGGATTCAATTTCCTGACAAATCCTGATGCATTTTTAATGAACAAAACACTGCAATCATGAATTTTCTAGGAAGGTGACAAGCTGCTCTTTCATCAGCTCATTGCAAAACATCAGAATGAATGTTCCAATGAATGGAAAACTGTTGCATTATTTGGGTTTTTCAATCGTAGCAATATCTCTTTTGTAATTAACAAAAATAGTGTGTTCCCCAGCAGTCCGGAACAAAGATAAATAATGCATCAAAGTCAAGCGATCAACCAAAGTGTCTCTTTAATTCTGAATGTGGAAAGAAATATTGGATTATCTAGGAAACCTTCACAGTGAGGTCAACAAAAAAAAACACCAAAAACCTCCATTATTCTTCAGTCATGAATCACTCAGGGACGTATAAGATTGTAATTGCACAAATAGAACAGAAATGTTACAAGTGACACTTCATTAGATAATCAAAAAGTGTGCCTTTCTGGCAATCTAAGGGCAGACGAATATCCCCCTATAAACATTAAAAAATAATAAAACTGGGAGGACTTTTAAAATGATGGATAGTGTAATTCTCAAGGGCCTTTAGGAGAAAGATAGTGCAATTTGCATAATAGGGCAGAGTGTGTCATTAATGAACCAGTAGCCCTACGTGTGCACTCACACACACCTAAGGAGGAGATAGAAACACTGTTTGCTCAGGACACAGTATATTGAGCCATCACTAACTGATTTTCAGCTCCACTGAAGCTTGGTTTGTTTTTGCTTAACAGGAACCAGCAATTACAGAAGCCGAAGGAATTAATGAAGGGAGCTTCGGAAAATGAAGAACCAAATCTCCTCTCCTCTCTGTCTCCGGGAGGAGATCAGTGCCAGCTTGCTGCCAGAACTCCAAACTGCTTTCAGGAAAGTGACTGTGCTGCATTTACACATTTTTGCAAAAACCAATTAAGATGTCGCAAATGTGTAAATCGGCATTAAAGGCCTAGCAGTGGCACTAATAAACCATTGAGGGCTTCGCATACTGTATTTCTGTGGAAACTTTAATTGCCAGTGGGAGACAAAATCTTCAGTTCCTGTCAGTAAAATTTTGTGTGGAAAGAATGTTTGTGAGTGTGGCATTTTTCACAGAATATATCATTTGTGTGGCTGCACTGAGCAGACCTAAGCTTAGTGCTTTTTCAGGTATCTACATGTTTTTCATATATTCTTACTGTACATTTCCCAAGTTCTCATGATTGGGAAACTGGAAATTTATAAGATTACTTTTTTCTACCTTATAGCATTAAAAATAAAAATGCTAATCCTGTGTACTCCCCTGTGCCCTTCAAAGTGAAACAAAATCATGTTCTTGTCAATAAGCATTAAACAATACATTGTATAGTTAGTAATGTTATTATTAGTAGTAGTAGTGTAAGCATTACTACTTGACAAAATAAAAGCTCGTTTCTATTTTATGTATTAACCAGAAAGCCAAAATGCAAGAATAGTGCTAAGAGCTAGATAGAAGGGCTGTCCTGAGGCAAGGGATGAAGTTTGAAAGGAAAAGAGATAGTACTCTTCTCTAAAGCAGTCTTTCTCAGTGGCAGGGTTGCTGTGGTATATTTAGTAAAGGGCTATTTCCACCTTGAGATAGCTGGGCTCTGCTTTTTGCTCTTATATCCTTTCACAAGGATTAAGAAAAGTAAATGATAAATGTAAAAAAAACACAGTCATGAATGAATGAGGCCTTGGTAGCCTTTTTATGGCACAGAGCCCAAGATGAGCACTCCTTGGATGGGATTCCTATCCATAGCAGGGCACACATGGACACAAGGACACAGAGATAATTCAGAGAGCATGTCATTCAGAGATGGGAGGAAACCGGAGTATGCGAAGGAAATTTCACAAGGACACCAGGCGAGCATGCAAACTCCACACAGAAGATACTGTAGTCCCGACATGAAGCCAAAACCAAAGAGCAGTGAGGCAGCAGAGCTTGCCCCAGAACTATTATTGTCAATAATTTAGAAAATGCATTATACATTTTGAAATAATTTATGAAACACAGTATCCATGTTTTCCAGAAAATGTGTCAATACAAGAAAGCCTAAGAGCCACTCGTGCATTTCAAAAACATTTTTCTCCTGTCCTTTTTCATGAGCAACGTTTTGCTTGATTGCCTCATTTGTCTTTCTGTTGCCAACATTACATATGAAACTTACACCACGGCACTCTGTTATAGTTTCTGGAGGTCATGGTTAACCAGGACACTGTCAGGAGACATAAACACCAACAGAATTTCTGCAAAGCTTTTTTATGAAATGTGTTTTTTATAACTAAGGGGAGATAGAGAAAAAATGCCTGTTCTTCCCAACATGACACATAATAGAGGGGCTGCATGCTGCTGACATTCATGGGGAGTTCAAACTGAAGACAGTGTGATCACAGAATGACTTCCAAGAATGAATGTTCCAAGGAAATTACAGAGTTTCGGGAATGTCCCCCCACTGGGTCCACACATGCTATTTCGTTCAGTGCTTTAACCAACTGAGCTGTTGCTCAGACAATGAGTTGACGGAAACCAGCACTGAGAAAACCATCACAAAATGTAAAAATTAAGGGAAAAAATGGGACCATTCCTCAGATCGATGGGTCGATTTTCAACCAAACCTCCCTCTGAAGTACAGAACCCATGCTGCTCCGACAACTTGGAAAGGGTGCATTCAGAGGGAAGGTTTGTTAGCCTAGTTTTCATTAATGGCACAATGGCAAGCACTGCTGTCATGCTGGAGTTTGCCCTGGCAGTGGTCCAGGTTCAATTCCGGACCAGGGGTGTTATCTGTATGGAATTTGTATGTTCTCCCTTGGTCAATGTGGTTTTCCCCTGGGTGCTCCAGTTTCCTTCCACAGTCCAAAGACATCCTGAAAATTGGATCTGGTGTGAGTGTGTGAGTATATTTGTGTCTGAGTGTACCCTGTGATGGACCCACAACCCTGAATTGGAAGAAACAGTTAGAAAATGGATGGATGGAGGAATTTCTGTGGGACTCTCGCTGAAGCAAGCGTTTGTTGTAGGATTATTGTGGGATTATGCCAGTTCAGTTATTCAGTTCTGAAGTGCATCCACATTCTTCTGGCCAGATCTAATGGTTATATGAATTGCACAAAAGCGATCATTAGCATTTATGCCATACGATGTTCCAAACACTACTTGATTTCTGAAGTGTCATCGTACCAGCAGCTCACTTCTCACTGGGTAATAAATACTATCAAGCTGGCAGGCTGCTTCCCATCATTTTGCAAGGTAAAGTAGTATTGGCAATCTAACAGTACTGATTAGTTCCGATTACACCATTGCATGGCAGTAATTATATTCCTTAACATGATGCGAACGAAGGGAGTCAATGCTCTCTCACACCTGCAGACAATTTTCTGCATTCAGTTGAACAACAATTTTTACAATTGCACTTGATCTAAAATAATAGCTTGAGTCGCGTGAGTTGCATTCGATTATTTGCCTCAAATTGAAAAAAAAATACAATGTTGTGAGAACTGTGGTTTATATTGCGTTTACTCTCATTTCCCTTTGCAGTCTGTAGACACGTTGTCAAGGTTAACTGGCATTTTCAAATTGCGGCACATGTTCATGTGTGAGTGGATGATTTTGTGTGTGCCTCATTCAGGGAATAGTCTTACCTTGTGCCTGTTCCACCTGGGTTAAACCAAGAATCATGGCAACACACTAGAGGTAAAGAATTAACCTAGATGTATCAATCCATCACACTAGACTTGCATTAAGAATTCTCCACACACTAATGCTGTATTAAATAGAGTTAACAAATAAAATGTGAAAATCAAAATGTCCAAATCACATCAAATTTAAAAAGAACAGAAATTGGTTCAGTAACATCCTTTACTTCAGTGGAAGCAGCAATGTGAGTTGCCAAGCGCCTCTGGTACCACAGTTAAATCTTAAAAGCAGAGAAAAGAAGAAACGGTGAAAGTGATGCCACTTTTTTTCTGTTAGCCTTTCCTTTTCCTTTAACTACAGTCTTGAAAACGTCAGGAGTAAACTATGAAAATGTTAAAATGTGTCCTTCTGTTCTTAGAGTGGACTTTTGTGATAAAATACCCCAGGCTGACCTCAGGCTGTTTTGATCACATACAGTAGTTCAGGTGGGTAGCTGCGTCAGCATGCGTAGTCTGCAAAGGAACAAGTAATAGGTTTATCCCATGCTGAAAAGAGAAAAGAGAATACACAACGTTTTGGCTATGAAGCCTTCTTCAGGTGTGTGAAGCACACTCAGGAGCACACACCAGAAAAAGGCTTTAGAGCCAAAATGTTGTGTTTTCTCTCTGCTGTTTTCAGCCTGGGATACACCTATTGCTTGTTCCTTAGTATTGATCACTATACCTGGTCAGCACTGTTATAATCCCACAAAACTCCCATTCAGGGACTTGGCAGACCTAGAGCCTATCCCAGCAAGCAAGGAGCACAAGGTAGGGAACACCCTGGAAGGGACACCAGCCCATCGCAGGCTAGACAGTCCCACAAAAATCTACCTGAAGATTTATGACTAATTCTATGAAGCATCACGTGGTAAATGGTGCAAAATCTAGGTTAAATGTTTTGTGTTGCATTATCTTACAGTCTTGCTTTCATTTGTCATCACGTTAGTCTCATCAGTGTTGCAGAGAGGTTTATGGTATGGATGTAAATAGCATTGTCAAAACATGGGTGGAGCACTGGGGTGAAATTCTGTACCCTTCTGACTCTGCTTTAGCTAAACGCTCTGCTTTAGTGCTCAGATCCTGAAGGTCAGGGATGTTTTTTAATGCTGAATATAGCAAAGCCAGTCTATTACAAGTGGAACTCGTTTTAATAGCTTATTTACCCTGTGATTTACGTTCCTGGCATTTGGTTTTGTTTCTCCCAGTAAACCCATTACTTTTTACTGCATTTTGGTTCCTGGTGGACGATTACTATAAAATTGCCTCTCTTTGTTAGGGCAACATCGCCATTTTTTAATCATTTTATAAAGACCTCCGCACTTTCTACAAATAAATGTCAAATTTACCTCTGAATTGTGTTCTAGCTTTATTCAAATCACAGAAAATATCTAGCAAAAATATATTTTTCTATATATATACAGTACATAGCGCACCAAGCATCGAAGGTACACACATAACAGAAGTTTGCACAATGCAGTTGTGCTTTGTCTCACAGCAAGATATCTCTAGAAATGAATTCAAAAATACATTTTTTAAATGTAAAATAGAAATATTATTTCTCTCAGCTGTATAGCATGAAGTAAATGAATAAGTCACAGTGAAAATGTTAGTTTCATCATATTTATTCAAACCCTTCTGGAAGAAAAAAAACCAATCAAAGAAATCTGTAAAACCATGTTTAATGTATGAAATTTTAATTAACATCTTATTTCTGCTATAATTATATGCATAGCTATTAAGTGTCCCTGTGTATGACAGTTATTTACACAGTAACTACATGCAAATGACACTTAGCATGCAGTAACCTTTCACTATCTATTTATATGTAAATCAATGTATTAATCGCTGAGCCCTCATTAAGCATGGCAAGCAGTCAAAAGCAACAATTCCTATTATAATGTCACTGAGCTAAGTGCCTTTGCTGTTAGAACAAGCCCTCACTACTAGCTTTATAGCATACAGTAAAGTAACAGAGATGTGATTCCGCTAGAGGTACATAAACCACTACTGATTAAAAAGTTTATCAGCAAAGCTCCTCTTTAAAATTCCATGTTGCCTGTTCCATAAGGCTGCTTTCACCTCCAGCAGCATGACGTGCTGATTTAGTCGGAAGACCCACAGGACTTCCTGTGAAAGGACTGGGCTTTCCCTAGAATTATGATGGAGAAATGGACCTAGGGGACAGTGGGGGTGCTGGTTTTGAAATAAGGAGGGATGATTCATCTACAGTAATTGCCCCACAGAAAGATCTGAACAAGTGTGGTCAAGGTAAACCTGGTCCTTGTCAAACCACTTCATTTTAGAAACTGTCTGAACTCCGCTTACAGAGGATCGTGACAGACAACTGCAATTTCAGCAATACTGAAATTTTATATATCTCTCTCATCCTAGCGTTAATCCCGCATCAGCAGGGTCCGCTTGTCGGTGGGGAGGAGAACAAAGTAATGTAGCCAATTCATAGAGGGGGATTATTAGGAGGCATGGGAAATTTGGCCAGGACGCCAGGGTTACACCCCTACTCTTTTCGAGAAACACCCTGGGATTTTTAATGACCACAGAGAGTCAGAACCTTGGTTTTACGTCTCATCTGAAAGACTGCGCTTGTTTACAGTATAGTGTCCCCGTCACTATACTGGGGCATTAGAACCCACATGGACCGCAGGGTGAGCGCCCCCTGCTGGCCTCACTAACACCTCTTCCAGCAGCAACCTTAGTTTTACTCAGGAGGTCTCCTATCCAGGTACTGACCAGGCTCATGCCTGCTTAACTTCAGTGGGTTGCCAATTGTAAGTTGCAGGGTGACATGGCTGCTGGCTTGAAATTTTATATATGAAGCTTAATAATAAATACATTTTAGCCTAAATAAACAACTTTGTTTAGGAGAGAAGATCGTTTTATATACAGTATATAGGTAATTAAATGTTTCATATTTTTAAAACTCCTTAAAAAGACTCAATAAAATGTAATATGTAGTGCTAAAGATTTGGTCTGTGCTAGAAACATGAGTCTGAATATGATAGAAAATGAATAGGGCTTACATGATATTAAATAGAGGGAGTGGCGAATCCCGGATGGGTCTGAGGGGGGTTGGTAGAGCGACAAGAGAGAACTGGACTCTAGTAAGAAAGGGCAAGACTGCAGATTTTGTTCAAGCAGAAATAGTAGGAAGTGAGAAAGAAGGAATGTGCTAGGAGCAGGAGAGGGAGGGGACACGAGAGTTAAGGTATAACCTACAATTGACTGTACACTTTCCATGAAATATAATACATCATTCCAAGGGCGTTGAGAAGCCAAAGGCCTTTGATCACTCAAAGAATTAGTACTGGTGTATTTAATAGAAACCGCATGGCCTAAAGTGATTTCTACTGTTTACAACTTGCCTATTTGCCTTCTGGAGGATAAAAAACAATTAAAAGACTTCTGAAATTGAAACAAAACCAGTAGGCTGTATTACATTTTTATGCATAGCACTGTCAGATATGGAAATGAGAATAGGATGCTAACTAGTGATTTGAACAGTTTGAAGAAGCTTATTGATATTCAAGCTGTATATGACATAATGTGTTTTAAACAAATCAGAGTTGTTATTTTCTAAACCATGCTACTAATACACGCAGCTCAGAGGAGAAGAGAGGCACAATCTTAATTTAGGGGATATTCAACTCTTAATTCTCTCCTTAAAATACATTTTGACACTGCAGATAATTAAAACAAATGTTAAATCAAGTTGTTTGTAAGATTATATGCCCTGTCTTTTCTTTTCATTCATTTTGCTAGTTTCAGTATTTATGTTACATGAGCGGGGGAAAATATATTAACAATGCAAATAAGAGAAATTAAAAAAAAAACCTTTTTTATGCTGAAAATCTTTACTCTAGCATAAACAATTTATGTTCTTCTATGTTTAAGAAAATAAACTCCTTGAACCAAAGAATACTTGGTTCAAGTCAAATTCAAATTCAAACAAAACTAAACAAGCTGGTGAATATAAAGGGATAGCATACTTAATACTTTAGTGTTAATTAGCTTAGCTGAGGAAATGACAGTGCTGGCCAAAGATCAGCTCACACTTCCCTAACTTACAAGAAATAAAACAGGGAGGCAGCTGCATGAGTGTAGTTAGGGTGGATGGTGGGGGAGGCTGGAAACGTGCAGTGTTGTGAGCAATCAGTGAATATTTACACCTAGATGAGTGGAAATGTGATAATAGAACTTGTCCTCCACCCAAACTTCTGTTAAATAACTCCACTTATCAATCACATTTAGTGAAATAACAGTAACTGTAAAGAAAAAGAAAGAAAAAGATTGCAACTGTCTTTTTCTGATTAGTTACTGTATCTTATTCTCAGAAGGTGCTTTATTTCAATAATATTTTAATATAAGATTATAAACTTAATCTCATTAAAAGGTCCTCAACAGAATATTCAAAATTCCCTTTAAGCTCTTCACCTAACAAGATGCAACTGGATATGAATTGAAAGCATGTACCTGTAACTGAAACTACAATTTTGCATGGGAATTTCTGGCAAATTACAGCTAATTCAATCTGAACGACCTGGTACATTTTCAGTTGCAGACACAGCTATGCACTGCTATTTTTAAAAGAAACAATCAAGAAATGTAAACAACAAATCTTCAGGCATTATTTCCTTAAAAGTGCCCTTAACAAAAGCTGCTATTCTCTTTCATAATCTTCACATTAAAAAAAATGGAACGCACATGTTCTGCCTCTTAAGTGCACATGGCAACAATTCAAAGTGTAGGCAGGGCCAATTCCAAAGATCCTGTTATTTTTTGCTTACCAAGATGAAAGTATAAGGAGACTTTTTTTCTATTTAAGCTTCTATGTTAAAAACCAACATTAAAAAGGATTATAGCTTAAACTTAATTGTCTGTAGTAAAAGGGACAGTTTTCCACCTGCAAGCACTCTGTTTCCCCCTCTGGGTCTTCCAAGGGTGGTCAAATGCCTTGTGTCTGGAGAGATCTGTCAACATAGCGGGTTTCATCATTATTTGGGCTACATGATTCTAGCACTTGAACATGTGCCTGTGAGTAGTATTTGCTACATTTTTGCTGAGAACCAGGTCAATCTGATTGCTTAATTTTGACATGCTGACTGTTTAGGTCAGCCGTTACAGACTCAGTTCCAGGAAGGCTACAGCATCTACAGGCTTTCTTTCCAGTGTAGGTACTAAATTAATTGGATTATTTTCTCCATTAGACTTGGCATTCAATTTGTAGAGGGGGCTGATGGGCTTTTTACAGTTGATAGCTTTAAAGATGTTATTCTGTCAAGATACAGCATTTAAAAACCTTTTTTTGAGCCTGGAAGGAAAGGACCGATACATCCAGTTAATTATGCTAATTAAGAGAAACCCTTGAGAGTTTGGCTTGAATGAAAGACAGTGGACACTGCAGCTTTCCAGGAATGGAGACCGACATCACATCTTCAAATCTTTGTAGACCACTGCACTACTCTGTGAAAGAACTTGTTGCCATTATGATACTCCATCCATTTTCTAACTATTTTTTCAGGGTCATGGAGGAGCTTTAGCCTGTATTGACATCCTGGGCAGGAGTCCATTGCAGGACACACACTACAACAGACAGAAACATGCACACACTCAGACCAGAGCTATTTTTCCCAGATTGCAAAACAAGCAACATGCATTATAGCTTTTTTATTATTTATTAAGATGTATAACTTATTATTAGCTTAATATTATAATTAAAAGGAGTGTAACAATGTATAGCTAAAACTAAACCAAATGGTAAGAAAATTTAGACTGTGCTACATAAGCATCTGAAATACCTTCCTTACAGACAGGTTACTGAACAGGCAAAAGCCTACTAATTCTTTACCCCCAGTAAATGTTCTCATTCAATTGCAACACAGGAGCTGAAAAAGTTCAACTGTTACTTGCACCACAATGCTCTGTGGCTCTTTTATTTGAAATATGAGCCTCACACACACTGCCCAGCTTTCAGGATCTCTTGTCCTGGGCAGGAATCCATCACAGGGCACACAAAACAACCGACACAAACATGCACACACTCACACCAGGGACAATTTTCCCAGAAGCCAAATAATCTAGCGGTATGTTTTTGGACTGCAGGAGGAAACTGGAGTACCAGGAGAAAACCTACACAAGCGGAGGGAGATCATACAAACTCCACACAGATAGAATCCCAAGGTCCAGCATTGAATCCAGTGCCTCAATGCTGCAAGGCAATAATGCTAATCACTGCACAACCATGCCTCATCCTCTGACACACTCTTTTGTGTGTAATAAAATTATCATGCCTTAAGGCTGTAATATATCTGTTTTACAGCACAGTGTTGTTGCTATTGAGGGATGTGTAGATTTCCTTCAAATCGTTGGTGCCACGAACACATTAATTCTGTTCTGAACAATCCCTTGTCTTCAGCAAGGTCCACTATGACAAGAGACAACTATGACCAAAATCTCACATAGTCTATTAAGCCAACGACAGCCTCTTTATGACTGTAATTCTCAATGCTTCAGTGGTTCAGTGAAGAAAAAAATAACAATAAAGGAAACATCTAACACAGGTGTATTGAGGAATGTAGCCTTTGTATTGAGATTTGTGGTTTCTCAACACCACTGCTGTGTCTAATGATAAGATCCCTTTTCCACGGTACAATCCCCTGCAATCCTAAAGTCGTATGCTTTAAAAAGGCTTTCTCCAGGTAGTGTCTTTCTTAAAGGTCAGCACTCATCTCTGAAGTTTCCCTTGACCTTTAAAGGTTGACTCCTTGATCCATGTTTGAGTGCTTCACAAATCAAAGACCAGCTGTGTGGTCGTGTAGAGCATTTTCTGCACAGAGAGATTACAAAATTCAGAGCTGCAGCAGGGACTAACATAGGGACACACTCCAGGGTTACAGCTGTTACAGCTTAACCTGGGGAACCAACAGAACCGAGTATATGTGTCACAAAAGAAAAAAAAAGACATTCTGCACTAAACTCATACTTCACTTAATCTGATACCAATTCACCTTTATTCATCAGATTGCAATGCCACAGTGTGTTCTTGGTGTGTCATCTGCTACCACTACTGTAAGGATCAGAAATATCCATGTTTGGTATGCAAGATAAAGTGTCCACTTAAATATTTCAGAATACTCTTGGCATATCCGGAACAACATTGCCACTGAAGCACAGCAGAATGCTAATGAACCCGTGAATATAAACAGTGCTCATTTCAAGAGATGATGCATGGACTAAAATGCCTAATCCACATTTCTGCATATGTTAACAACATGCGGCCTTGAAGTCAGACTGTTTTTTCAGCTGGCACTTTTAAATTGAGCAGATTCTTGTGGTGCTTCAGCTTTAATTTTCTACTGACACACATTACACGCAATATATATCACTTATCATTGATGACATCCCTCAGAAAAGTCTTCCCTTTCTGTGACAGAAAAAGATATCGAACAACAGTGCCTCACCGATCCATGGGACTATTCCTTTCCCAAGAAGAATTTTCCTTTGGACCATAAAAACATAGCAAAAACATAACATGAAGATCAGCTTGCTTTTAACAGAGCTTTCTATTATCTTCCGCACATTTTGCTTTTGAAGCTTTAGTAGTTTTCACCCACCCAAGCATCTCTGTCCACGCAGTGTGTGTTGGTTACCTGTTGTATCCATTGAAGGTTTGTATGTTCAAGTAACAGTGAGGATTTGAATGATCTTGCAATGTGTTTTCATTGTTGTCTGGGAAATGACAAAAGTAGTTTTCAAATATGAAAATGTATTTTTCATAGATCTTTGTATGCTTGTGCCATAACTATCCAATCTAAGCTGTTGAACAGAGTAATTGAGTGGATGTCTCTCAGTGAGGAGGATCCATGCGATACATTGTTAGACAACCAATGTAACAGCAGAATGCTGTCCTTTGGTCTCTGGAGAGAGGGGCCTTCTGCTGCCCATGACCCAGTCAAAGAAGGTGAGCAAAGTTGCTGGAGGTTGTTGAAGAGCAGGGGAATAAGTGACAACTTGAAACTATCCTTCAAAATGCCTTCATTGCAGCGGGCCATGAAATGTCAAGAAATTATGATCGCAAGACAAGCAGAAAATAATTATTAGCTTATTATTCATTATTATGACCTATTAATAGCTTAATATTCTTTTTATTAAAAAAATGGAATGTTACATCAGAAAACTAAAAATAAAGAGAATGGTACGAAAACGTTTGACTTCGACATAAGCATCTGAAAAAACTCCCTTGTAAAAATGAAATAGGTGGTCCTAGGTTACTGAAAGCCTAATGAACCTTTACCGCAGTAAAGATTCTCATTCAATTGCAACTCAAGAGCAGAAAAAGTTCAATTGCTACTTGTACCACAATGCTCTGTGGCTCTTTTATTTGCAATATGAGCCTCTCATACTGCCGAGTTTTCTCATCCCTTGTCAAAGCAGCTCAGCAAGACTCCATATCACCTCAACAGATATCAAAGCCATTACATCAATCTCTATCTTGGTAACATAGAGCAGCATGAGACTGGAGAACTGTCAGCTTGTGCTCACACAGCTTAAACAGTGTCTCACTCTGGAGACCTTGACCTAATAGCCACATCACACTTTTCTGAAATTATCAGCACTATTTCTGAGAAAAAAGCCATCATTTCAAACAAATATCACTACCGAAATCAGTAGAAAATAATTGTACAAAAACATTATTGCATTTTTGCCACCTGTCTGAGAGACAGACGTTCCTGAGATATACAGAAATGCAGCAGACATACAGTAAATTATACAGTTATCCTAGACTGTACTGGTAACAAATTATACTTGGATACAAATATATTTGAATTACAAAAAATGCTTTAACGGTAAGGAAATGCTCATTCCTTCAATTGTTCACCATTAGTTCATATTCATTCATCATACAGTATGCAGCTAGTGAATTGTACTGAGCTTCCTGCTAACGTAGAGCCTGGAGGAGATATCACAGGAAACAGCACGTTTTTCACCAACAAGTACATGTGTTCCACAGATGCCATTAATTCAAGCAAACATGCCAGACAGCACTTTCACTATTTTATGTTAAAATATATAAAAGCAAGCTATTACCTGAATACTATACAGTGTAGTGTACTCTCTTCACATCAGTTCCATGTGAATTCACTGGCTAGCCAAAATCAGAATTTATTCCTATAATTAATAACATTGGTTCATTAAAAAATCACAAGTCATATTACCCATTTTCCGTTTGTAGAAAGAATGACCATTGTTTCAGTACACAAATGCAATGATTGAGCTTGTCCTTGTTCCAGCATCTCCTCTGGTTCACAATAATGATCTTCTAGCACTGACAGATCGCTCCAGAGCGGTTTGTCAGCAATCCTGACAGAGATGTTAAAGGCTCACTACCTATGAGGTTGATTAAGACGAAAGAGACAAACAAGAATCTACAGGAAACTTCAATGTACAAGGTCAACAGCACAAAGCTTGGCTGAGGTCAGCCCAGGGAAGAATCCTGACACTGACAGGATACCAAAACATTACACAGACAGAATTTAAACATACATTCCAGTTTGCTTTCACATTGTTTTGAAAGAGATTCCATGTCCGTAGGAGGTGATAAGCCAAGGACACAGATCCGTAAGAATTTCAGGAATGGCTAAACTCAAACTTATTTAGATTTGTAGTCTGTAATTCATATTTGCCTGTGTTACCTGTCAGTTTAACTATGATGACCTCCAGTACTGTGTGTTACATCTAAAGTAGGAGATTGTAACAGACATTCTTTTTCATTTTAAAATGGAACCAAAACCTATTAACTTCATACCGCCTAGTGTAAATGAAGGCCTGTACATGCCAAACACATGTGAAGTAAAATAAACACATTGGGCTGCCATCACACTGAGGCAATCCCCTTATCTTTACAGAGATGAAAAGATATTAAAGAATCCAGGGTTTACAGCAAAGAAAAATTAATCTCTACCGTACTTGAAGAATAAATGCAATGTAGATGTGTTTTCTAAAGAGAAAAAGAAAGAAGAAAACTGAACAAAAATGTAAAAAACTAAATTCCAAGAATTTAAAAGACACCTTCAGCACATTAATTCTGACTCTCCACCTGAAGGCTGAGAGCTCCTTCAGACCTGCAGCTGTGAACTCCCGTTGACCATGAGCAAGATGGCTCTCTCTGTGGCCTTGTTCATCTGTCTTAACTGAGTCACTCTCATCTATAAAAGTCTCAGACCCCTATACCCCATCTACATCCACACACAACTGGGAACTCACCTCAAATCAATAGTCACAGCCATCTGGAAACAAGGGGACTGGGGTTGCATTCCTCACTCAAGTTTAAAGTGAAAACACAGCCCTGCTCGGAAACAGCCATTTAAGTGTTGACTCCCTCACCTTTGTCCTCCCTCCCAACCCACCCCCCCATCACCACTGCCATCACCTACTATAGATTGGAAGATGCTAAGGGACCAGTTGGAAATGCAAAAACATTGCAGTGTAAAAACTTTGATGTGAGGAGCAGCTTCTGAAACAGGAGGCTTAGGGGAATGGGTCTGCTAATAAATGATTTGCTTTGCTGTTCCTTTTCTTGCTCATTTGTTTTGGTTGCTTTTTTTCCATTTGTTTGCTGGAATACTAATTAAAATCTGAACGTGGCCTGCTGAACGGTCGCTTCAGTAAAACTCTATCTGTGCACACACTGTTATTTAGACTGCTTTCCCCACAGGAATCCCTACAGAAGATTTGGAGCTGCTACAGCTTTATTGCTTTGGGGTTTTCATTCTGATTTAATCGCTTTTATAACTGAGAGTGTGGGATGATGAGCATTTTTTTTTAAGTCAAATATCTCCCTGGTATATTCTGCAGTACTGACATGACTGGAAGCCCAGAAAATGGTGGAAAAAGTTGCAATGATTTAGTCCCTTAAGACACTCAAAAGCAGTTATTCATTTAGACAACTTAGCTTGTCCATACTATGCCTTTACAGCAATAGAAAGAAAGTCTTATTTACCCAAACTGAAATGTCTTGAATATCCTGGGACTATTCTTCGACTTTGCAGAACTTGTGAAACTTGTGAAGTGAAACTGGCCCACTTTTCCAAGTGGCTCAAAAGACACACCTTAAATCATTTTTGATGAAGTGACATAACTGATTAGACCGACAGTCTGGGATGTAAAGGCTTTGCAAGCAAATCCTAAAATAATTTCTGCAACATAACTGGTCAGTGCAGAATCCAGCGACCTTAGTTTCCTGGAAGAAAAAATCATCTGGACTCAAACTAGAAGTTGGTTTCCCACCCACTGAAAACTGATAGAGAATGGAAAAAGCAAAAGTTATGAGTCAGAAGTATGATAACAGTTTCCATCTGGGATATAACCCCAGGTTATATACAACCAGGCCTGCATAAACCATTCCTTACGCTTTTGCTTATGGGTTTGAATGGCTCATAAGCAAAAAACGTGAAATCCTTAGTGCTGAAAAAAGTAAGTCCAAAAGCTCATCACATTTTACAACTGTGCCAAGCAGTTAGGATCAAATTAGACGTTAGCTGTGAATCATACAAGCTCTATCTAAACCCATGCCACTCACCCCTATCAAATTGCAATGACGTTCATGAAGAATACAAATGAAGTGTAACTGGAATTGAATTGGAAGTGAAGGAAGCTTCAAGAGGTTAAAGGTCTCATATTCCCTTGCCAGCATCCCCTTAGTGAGCCAACGCTGTCCTTGATTAGAGCTAATTACCAATCTACAGTACTCTCCTGCTAGGACGCTGAAGCTGGAGACAGGTTGATTTATTTGACAGCAAAGCAAGTTAATATGATGCTTGCTAAGTGGACAGAAACTTCTAGATTGTTTCTCAGATGAAAGCTACTGATTTTTTAGACAAATCAGACTACAGACTACAGACACAGTAAGTCCTCGGTCTCCAGTTTTGACATCATGGATTGGTTATCCCAGATTTTTAGCCATCATTTCTTTGGGACACATTCTGAACTTCAAAGAAGAAAACACAAAATATCCAAAAGCTCTCCCACTAGAGCATTTTGTCACAGATTTAAGCAGGTCGCAATGTTCTGAAAAACATCATTTTAAATTTTCAGATCGTACACGAACTCCAACATACTGTATTTACACAATGAATTCCTATTCGATTGAAGTTCAGACATGGCACAAGGCTGACTCATTCCACGCTTGTTTACATTAGGCCCAAAAGCAATATGTTTTAAGCACAAACAGCTGCAGACTACAAAGTGAGATTGGCTCAGTTCTTTCTAGCTGTGCCTTCAGTTTTTATTCTTTGACTCCAGTGAGTACGAGATGGAATATTTTCTGTTGATCCCTGTATTGGCCACTGACCTGGGTTTGCTTATTAAAAACTTGCTTATCTCTTATGCACTTCTGCAGGTGGTCCTTGATGTGTTCAGTGCATGGAAATTCTTCCCTGGATCAGAATGGGTAATGGATGTACTGTATAGTAATAAGGTCCGTTCTACAACACAGAAGACAAAATGTTTTTAGAAGCAGTTGGGGTTTAACAGTGTTTCTGCAATTTGGTGTGGGTTTTTATAGTGGAATCTGGCCAACGAGAAAAGTAAGGTCAGCATCAACAGGGTGAAATATGGAGGTCCTGGAGCTGCTGCAGTTACCATGATGGTCTGTGAGCACTGCTACATTCTCTGTACACAGCACAAAAGGGCAGGTGGAGGAAGATGCATCAATTTGAATATTTCAACAGCTTTTCTGACAGATGAAGGCTGCAGTAGGAGATCTGCAATTGCCTTGGCCATTGGATCAAGAAAGTGATCTGTCCCTATGCATGTGAAAAACTGCTAGCTGTTCCTCCGCAGTAGAAAAAGTCACATATACTGTAGGTGTGTTCAATACACCTTCGTCTAAAGGCCTGGGAATATATTCACAGAAGTCTGATATTCTAGCATCACCTGAAATCTTCAAGTGCAGCCTTTGGTTTCTGAGGGGAAGTGGATGCTTGAATACCACTGTATCAAACTGGAATCAAACTGATGGTTTATTGTATTGTCATAATTTCAGCCCAGCTGTGTAGGGCTGAAGGTGCCAGAATCAAGTCTTCCAAAGACGGTTCTCTTCTCCAAGCTTAGCCAAGGTAATCATACCAAAGGAGGACAGAAGAAGCGTTTCAAAGATATGGTAAAAGCAACAAAGAAATGCAACATTTGTTATCAACTCCTGAGAGATTAAGAATATCTGAGAAAGAAAGCCCAGCATTTGCAGATGCAAAGATGTAAGAATAAAGAAGTAAAGCAAGAGTGTTGAAGAGAGCTCACCACAACTGGATTATGCAGCAAATGGCCGAGACAACACCTGTTCAACCTGACAGAGAGAGTTCATGAAAGACAATTAACCTCAACCACAAGAGACAGCCAATGAATGACATCTTGATATTTTCACTGGGTAGATAAGTGTCATTATTGTTATTAAACTGGCTGAGACTTATGTCCAAACATTTGTGCCTGTCTATTTGACAGGGCAGTTTACTGAAGCACTCTGAAAGAAATGTCAACAGTAATCTCCCAAGTAGGCTTTAAACCCACAACCTTCCAGTTAAGAGTTTAGAGCTCTAACTTCTGCTCCACACTGCAGCGCACTGACATGCTGTTTAAAGGTTGTTTTCTGTATCAGTCTACATATTACATATGAGCACAAAAAAGAACAGAGGGTAAAGCAGAAAGTGCAATACAAAGTACAGCACACGGCTGATGGAGCAGTTGAAAGGGGAAGTCTTTGATGTTGAGGCCAGTCAATTCAGTCCTCCAGAGTAACATGGCACTGCACTAAAGCTGTTTTATAGGCAGGAAAAGAGCCTGCTTAAAAAAAATGAAAGTCACAATGGTCTATACAAAATAATAGATTTTCAAGAGCAGAATTGGCCTGAATTTTGTTTGATATAGTATGGATTTTTAGCATCTATTTAATTCTTTAGTCCTCACGTCAAGCTCAAAATTTGCATTTAAAATGACAAGCCTAGGAGGCATGTGAATAAAGAGGTCTGTTTTTATTTTGCTTTTATTCTTGAAGATTTTTTTTTATTCTTTAATCACAACGAAAGCTGCCTCCTTCATGCTCTTTCTGAACTCTGCTGTAAAGTGAGCCTCAGTGATGCATCCATGGAGCCTGCAACTGCAAGGACATTAATTAGGTACCCTGCTGCTTGGGTTCTAAAAGCAAACATGCACAAAAATAGACTCAAATGGTTAGACTTTATTTCACTATGATACACCAATTTTAAACTAAACACAAAATAAGAACAACATTTTATTACTATCATATCTGTGCATTATTGGGGAGCTATGACATCCCAAAAAGATACTGGTAGAAACAAATTGCTGCTATTTAATCTTAGTATTATGCTTACTATTATGATTTTGGTACTATGAAAGATGCTATTAAATAGAATAACAGTTCCACACCACAACCAAATTACTATTGCTACTAATAATGTACGGTAATACTCGCAACATCAAAAATAAAAATACACAGCAGAGGTTCATGATCCATGAAATAATCTTTTGGTTAAAGTTAGGAAGTGGTTTTGCAGAAGAAATAAACTCTGCCCTGTTCTAAAAAGCACTAACCAGAGCTGCACATATCAGCGGGGTTCAGTACGCAAATTTGACGACATGACTAGAAAGGTTTTTAAAAAACCCACGGTTTAACTGTAGGGCGGGAAATTAGATTTCTGCCCCCACCAGAGTCCTAAGCTTAGAACTAGAATTTGCCCCCAAAAAAATCCTTCATAAAAAGACCCTGAAAACTGAGAATAATTTCCGTCATCCTGTATTAAATTTAGCCCTCTTTACAGCACTTTCAATTCCAAAACCCTTGAGTGGCTTGTTAAAATACTCGGCCGCACTTTCTTCAATCGCATTAATAAGATCTGATTACTAATCAGGGGATACTGACTAGCAGGATCATATGTCCTGGTAAATCCTACAAGAATGGAAACCATTTGGGCTCTCAAAGTGACACAAAGGCAGCTGTGAAAACTGTTTTTCTGCGTCTTCGTTTGGCAGCCAGGCGACCAGAACACATTCCAGCTGAAGTGGCTAGCTATTTTTTTATTTCACCCAGGTTCAACAACCTAGTGACATGTTTTTCTACCTACATAACCTCCCCCCCCAAAATAATATAAACAAGTCTTGACATTCGGTTGTCTGCATTTTTCAAAGACTGCAAAGGTAGAAATTGAAAACCTTAACCCCTCAGCAGAAAAGGGACAACAAAATCGGTTGTGTGCCCCACAGCCTTGTCTTCTCACCCTGAGTTGAGCTCACCCTCTATGCCTACTAAGTCTTGGCTTCTAATATTAGCATTACATCATGCAAAGACTGTGATTTAGTGCCCAACTGCAAATGATCTTCCCAGAAAATAAAGGCAACTTTAAAAAAAAGTCATAGCACTTCCTTTACTAATGAGGGTGAACTTGGCTCCCTTAAACATAAAACAACATTCAGCTCCCTCTATTATATTCCAGAAACGTGATGTCCTGCATCCAGCAGCATCCTGTGTTTATGCAGCATGTTCAGACTTTTTCATTATTGTACTGATTTTTACAAACATAATTACTCCACCCAACAAAGTCAATTAGAAAAAAATAACTATACGTGGATGTAGAAAAAAAAGCACAAGAAATCTCCTTCCATTTACTTTATTGACACAACTGAAAGAATGACTCCACTCAATAAGAATAAAAACCACTGGGTGCCCCTCCCATTCTGGATTAGAATCACAAAGTAAAGGAAGCTTGAAATTTCTCAATACAAAGTCATAAACATCCTGTAAAGTGGTTCCACAAAAACATGTGCTGAAAAGGTTTTTGACAGCATTTGCGACAAGACTCTCAGCTCCTGTTCAGGGTTCTGGCCTGCTCAGTATTTGAATTATACAGTATGTGCTGTGACCTCCTTCATTATCCAACAATGAACTCTTTTGGAGACACTCCTCCCACATGCAGACTGTTTCCTCACAGTGCTTATCTGAAGTCTCTGCGTGTGCTCCATGCTCAGTTTGAGTTGCCTGTTCTTCAGTTGACAACCAAGCAAAAGCCAGCTTACCTATCTGGCCCTGGAACACTGCTGAAAATCTTTTGCTTGCAATTGCACTGAGCTGAATTGAGGAGAAAAGCATTTGAATTTGTGCCAAAGATTCCAGGAGTTTCGGTGTGACAATGACACATAATGTGCAGTGCTGGAGTTTGTCACCTTCTTGGAATGTGGCGAATTTTCTATAACAAAGGTAGATATGTTCCTCTAAAAGTAGACAGTCATGTCTTACATTTCTCTGTGATACACGTTTGTCACGACTGTCAGTCTTCCTGAGCTCCTACGATACAATGAAATCTCTGTGTCTGAGTCCCGCAAGCCAGGAAAGTTCATCCTTTGTGATCATTTTGCTTCTCTTCCCTGCATTTTAAATCAGATTTTTTCCCATCATGTTAAAATAGACTATTTAGAATTTAGAAAATCACAGGAATAGTACTCCATTCTAAACAATGTTCTCTGATGAAAGAAGGGCGGCCCTAATATTTTACAGCCATGTTGAGGTGCATTTTAAATTAGCTGTTCAACCTGTTCCAGCCTACTCAAAGACAACCAAAGATGAAACTAAGATGAAAATAAAAAGAATCAAACTTTGCATCAGGGTGTTCTAAATTTAGGACTGCTCAATCCGTATCCCAGACATGAAAAGAAAGTTCATCTCTGTCTTTGCTATGAAGCTTTGCAATACACAAATGGTGTCTCACAATCGACTGTGAGTTTTTTGTAATTTATTTGCCCGTCCAAGATGTAAGTAAATTTTACTTTTGAGGAGCATATTTGAAAAGGTCGAAAGGGTTTCTGAGTGGCATATTCCGTTCAACATTCAATGCACAACTTAATTTTCATCTTGAAAGACAAAGCACTTAACTTCTGCACCACATAAAACAACCCTCCGCAAGCATAAAACCTTGTTTAAAGAAAACACATTAATGCAGCATTCCTCTATTTTTATTAACCAAGGCCTGTATTCATTTTCACTTAAGCTGTTCATGTCTGGAACACACATACTGTAGCAACAGCATAATGAAACACCCTGTCTGTAACACTTCTCTCTTCTAATTCCTTCCCTGCTTACAGAGAAAATTTCTCATAGAACTTTGGTGCAAACAAAAATGACAAATAAGATTCAGTATCTGAATGTTCAGATTGAGTTAGATAAAAACCTCAAAATACCTCTTCTATAACAATCATTAAAACTTCTCAGAGAAGCCTACCCCCTTAACACTGCAGCTCTTTAAAGCACATTTTCTTCAACTGCATCCTTCACTTGTGTATGAAGGGATTCTGTACTGAGCTGCAGCTGCCACTCTTTGGTAATATAAGCTCTTATTAGCTTCCATTAGCTGTGCTCTGGAACTAATAGGAGATTGTCAAATTCATCAAAACATTCACACAAGTGCATGCAGATTCAGGAGATATGGCATGGTGGTGATCTTAGCACACAGCTATCTGCTCTCCATTGAATTGGCGTTTTTCAAAGCAGCATGTGGGTAATTATAGTATCTCTACTGGTGCCGATGTCCATCCGAGCTCCTCTATAAAACCAAAGCCCCTTACACAAATAAGCATTCAGTGTTCCTTTTTAATAGTTTATGAAAGGGAAAGGAGAAAGGGAGGCAGGCTACACTGTACTGGAGTGGCACACCTAGAGTAAATAAATGGTAGAGAGCCTGTTCATTGTTTCAGGGTTAAAAAAGATTGACCCAGCCTCCCCACCGACAGCCAACCTGTCCCAGACTAAACCCCTGGGCCCAGCTTCTCTTGCCTGGGCAGGTTTTCCTGTGTGAAGAATGCAGGCTGATCACAAGGCATGTGTTAAGTACACGTTTGTATCTAAAATTAAAGCAGAGTGGGAATGTCTTTGTGAAACATTCAAGAAATAAAACAAAAGGCAATTACTTTCCCGTCGCTATGCACAGACACGGCCAACGGTCACTCAAATTATTGCACAAACTACAGTGTCTGATATGCACAAACATCAGTTTAGAGAGCAACAGTTCAGAGAGCTTGGGGGTGTGGTAAACTTGTTAAACATAGGCATTCCCAAAGGGTATTTAACAAACGATATGGGACAGTTAGATTCACTTGTAACCTACTTTTATTTAATTTGCATTGGCATAACATCACTTATTCTTTCACATCCTATAATGCTGACAGGAACTGGCTATTTCAATTCAATTAGTGCCGTAATGTTGCCTGAACCCTATATTTATCTTGTCCTGGGCTTGTAGAACAACATGTTATATATATTTAAATTCCCAGATAGCAGATTTAAACCCAGTAACACTATACCACTGAATGTCATATTCAGAGAAATAATTACTGAAACAACAGTTCATCCTTTAGAAAACTAAATGGGAAAAATTGATAGTATTGACAGTTTTTCTTCTTCCACACGGAAAGACGTCTTAGGAGAAATAAGTACTGTAAATAGATGTATCATCTATAAAAAGTTTACAGTTTGAGTGCTTAGTCTGTCACACACAGTCTTTTGAAGAATAAAAAGCAGCAATACACAAATAAGTAAAGATATTGCCAGAGTACTGTACACAGACATCAAAACTGAATTTATTTCTTTAAAGAAACACTCCATCACCCAAGCTGAGCTAAAATAAATTATAAATGGTGAACAGAAAATGATAAAAGAGTAACCTGGCAATATTTAAATTCGTACTTCTGAAAACAACAAGTCAAGGTTCAACCTTTAACTGTGGGAAAAAATTATTATTATAAAGTTTTCATTTTAAATACTCACCAAAATGTAATTTT
The DNA here is from genome assembly GCF_059453375.1 of Lepisosteus platostomus. Lineage (NCBI taxonomy): Eukaryota > Metazoa > Chordata > Actinopteri > Semionotiformes > Lepisosteidae > Lepisosteus > Lepisosteus platostomus. The sequence goes on along the minus strand of NC_142612.1, from coordinate 55,357,061 downwards.
CATCCCCTGCCCATGTTTTACAATTGTTTTATTTTACTGTATCGCAGTCACTTCACGTTTTGATCAAAAAGGACGAATCGCCCGAAATGCACAACGCTAATAAGAAGATCAGCGGTTAAGTGAAGGTGCTGCTTTTCAAACTGTTGCGCATCCGAGAACATGTCGTGCGCAGGACGTTCAGGGTTACAGCGCGGTTTAGCTCCTGCTCAGATGAGAGGGGACAAAAGTCGAAATATTGATAAATATTGATTTTTACTGTAAATAAAGTCAAATGATACAACTGAAGAGCAGACGAGTATAGGTACTAAAACACCGGTACGTCCTGGAATTTATAAACCGGTATCTGTGTATTGGGAAATCTTTTAATTTTCCAGTTCAATCTCAAGCACAACTTGTTGAAATACATTAGAGACATTATGTTTCTGTTTCTGTTTTTTCACTGCTGCATAAACGCAGTTACAGTGCACATGCCATACCAGCTTCCTCAATAACACTTTCATTCACAGCACTGCACATTCGTCAACTATTCACATGCATTTTTATATGAAATTTAGTATTAAATTGAAATCGATGATCTACAGAGTCTCTGTGTCTCCGTGCTACAGTTACTCAATACAGATCACACCTTTACTTCACCAGCAGCTCTTAAGTTTCATCATTCAAAACGAGTGACACATAATTTGTCTCATCAATAACAGAGTAGATATGGAAAACTGTGGCATGTAGCAAATACATTTTATGATACAACTAAATACAAGGAGAAATAAATCCTCTCTACATTCTTTGAATATGTCTGAAGAGAATCAAACAGAGCTGAACACTTTATGAGTGCTGTGATTTCTCCTGGGAGCCTGCTCTTTTGGAATAATAACAGCAGCAGAGTGCAAGTGTCTTAGGGAGGCAGCTGCAATCCCATTTATTTTCACAGTGCAGAACTGTTTTTTCAAGAGTATCCAGGTTTTTATTCAGAAAGTTAAAGCTATGCAGTATATCCAGATTTGAGCAGTTTCAAAACACATCAGTAAACGTGATATGACAATGATAATATATACTGTATCATATCATATTCCGGAAGTATATGAAACCTCTTACAACTTACAAATAAACTAGCTGTAATTTACACTTTAAAAAAGAAAATATTTTGCAGGACTTAGTAAGTTTTACAAAACACAAAAAGGACAAACTTATTGCAAAGAAGACACAAAAAAAAACATTGCTCCTAGGGCACCATTTACCTCAGTTAAACTAGTGGTTCCTTTAGTGCTTACCTTAATTCCATATTCATTTATTCATTGCTGGATTTCTTTTTAACTTAGTAAGACATTCCTGTCTGGTGTATGTGAAATTAATAAGACAAAGCAAAACTAAATAAGTATATTTTCTACCTTTACAAAGACAGAAATACGTAAAACCCTGCAATCTCCATTAACAAAAGCCCAGGGAAATAAATACTGAATGCTTTCAGATTGAGACTAAGATGCATGCCCAAGGAAACTTTATTTTTCATTAAGGGAGGTTCAGGATGTCAGTGAAAGCCATCATGTTTACTCAGAGAATCTCTCCAAACCCCTACGCTGTGGTCAGGCTTCCCAGTTGTCCTTGGCCGCCAGACGGCAACTGACTGGAACTTCCCTAAGATTCGTTCCTCCAGAAACTCACCAGCACCCCCACCCCTGCCCCCCATTTCCAACCTCACCCCAGCCCACACACGCCACTTGGCTGCAACTGGGTACAGAGTGCAAGTATCCACTTCCCCACTGGCCAGAGTGCCAAATACCAAATTAGCTTGTCAGGGCCCTGATGAAGTGCTACATGAAAGCGTTTCGGAGCCCTAACTGATTCAAGCTGCTTTCTGTGAAAGGAATGCACCACAGCTAAGCCCGGCTAGTGACCAGAGAGCTCATATTTTACTGGGCAAAGCTTTCATGGCTACAGCTGACAGGAATGAGGTGTACACGTGTCCCTTGCAATGCCTGTCCCTGAGATAACCTCATGTAAAACTGCGACTCGAACAAGACCTTGGCAGCAGCATCAAGTTTTAGTCATGACGCATCCACATGCCACCAAAACATCGATTTGCATTTTCAGGAACCTACTTGCTATGATGTGAACCATTCTGATCGGAATGACTTTCAGGCTGGTGGAGTTCTTTCCCAGGTTTCCCAAAGAGTAAAAAAAAAAGATTTCATATGAAGATACACAGACCTGGGAAATCTGTATGGAGTACTAGATCTACAGCATGAGAGTAAGCAACTAAGATAAGGGTATTACTATCTAAAACCTAAAAAAGATACAGTATATGATTTAAGAGCTCTTTGCCTGTTATAGATCATCTGTAAGCCATAGATAAGAGATATTCCCCAAATTCCTGGGCTTTGGCCATCAAATCCCACAAGTAATACATCACAGATCAAGGTTTTAATTTATGTATCAAGAATCCCCTTGTTTTTTCTTACTTTCTGATTGAAAAAAAAAGTTATTATTAATCTATAATTTATAGACATTAAGATACCTGTTTTGTAGATAAAAATATGGGTACCAATTAAAAGCACACAGCTGGATTTCCTGAAGCAAATCAGGTAGAGCATCTTAGCCAAGTTTACAGCAGCTGCGATCCCAAGTAGGATTCAAGCCCTTGAAAGTCCTTTCATATGCTCCATCTTTCCAGGTTTGCCCTTTTTACTAGAATGCCATCCCTTAAACATGACAATGCATTGTTTAAACACCTTTGTCGCGCTCAAATTCTAACTTGCCCATTCTTGTTGGATAAAGACAGGTAGAAAACATTATGACAAACGTGCAGCTTCTTAGAAAAGCCAGCGAGAGCTTAAACGCCCCATCAGAATCAGCATGTCTTTAGTCACAGGGACAAACAATTATGAATGAGAGTGAGTGTCAGAGAGAGAAAGTTACCTTGGCAGGAGACTCCTCTCTCCTCGAAGCCGATGTTACACAGACACTTGCCGATGGGTACCAGCCACTCCCCCTCTGTGCTGCAGTACATCCTGGGTGACTCTTCCTCCTTGGAATTGTTAACGCAGGAGCCACGCACCTCCACCAGGGACTGGGAATCCATGGGCACGGTGTCGGGAAACATGGCCAGGTTCCTCACTGTGAAGGGGCACTTTTTGAAGTAGACCCGCACGGAAACCAGGGCCACACAGGCCCCGACATCCTGGAAGGCCAAGTAGAAGCCCTTCTTGGTGATGGGCCCCACCTCCCGCACCTCTGTGTTCAGCTTGAGGATGCGGTCACCCAGGTCCATCTGCGTGAAGCTCTCATCCGCCGCGATGGTGTCGATCTTGGTGAACTGGTGCTCCCGGAACTTGACGCCTTGGTCCTCGTCTGTCTCCATGTAGTAGAGGTTGAAAGTCTCCTTGCAGGTGCCCAGGACCAGGGGGATGCTATTGCAGTCCCGCAGGGTGAACTTGAGTTCCACGTAGATCTTCTGTGCAGAATTACGTGGGATCCAGTTGGTCCTCAGCCAGTTGTTCTGGCTGTACTCCATCACGTTGCACACCTGGTAGGTACGGATAGGTGTGTAGTATTCATCCACACCACTAATCTCTTCCCACTGAGAAAATAAAATGAAATTTGCATTTACCACTGATGCATTGAATCATTTCTGCCAGGAAATATGGTGCAGAGTGAAGAATGGCCTTGAAATGAATCAAAAAAGAACAGTTTTATCTCTGTCTTATATAGTATTACTTTACATGTCATTATCTGCTTCTGTTTGCACTTGAACCAGAGTCCATCCAAGAAGCAATGTTCTTGTTTTGCTTCATGTGGGACTATTCTTCATCCAGAATGTGTTGCCTTTTAGTATATTTTTGACCAAGAAAATGGTCAATGTCAAATTCTTGCCAAAATGGTAGAAACATTGTTTAAGTTTCTGCAGAAAAGCAAAAGAGACTACGAATTGAGAGCCTGCTCGTTCCACAAATTTGAATTAAAAAATATTGGCCTTAGCTTTCCCTGCAGTTTATGAAAGTCTGTCAGCTGTGAGAAGCAATCTGTTTTAAGTAGTTGAGAGCTGCTAATTACCAGACATAACAAGTGTGTGTCCAGACTGTGTAATTCACCCTTTTTTTGCTGTGTTTCAGTTAATGAAACACTCAGAAATGACCACTGTAAAAGAAAGCCATCGATCACCACTGTTCCAAGTCTGGTATTTCAGAAATAGAGACATGAAAGGACAGTATTTGCAAAAACATATAGATAGATAGATAGATAGATAAGATGTGTTCTCCAGCAGCTACCAACATAAAATGTGTTGGAATCACAATTTTGCAATGGTTTTAGTGGTTCTCTTTATTCACTATGCATTTCGAACAACACTGGTAAGGCCCATGCCAAAGACAGAATCAGTCTGAATCTCATTATCAAGTTATTATTGCCTACAAAATCGTAAGGCCACAGTACAGCTCCCTGATGAGGGGGACAGAACAGAATAGACAGATGGTTAGTATTTGGGACTTTTTAGAATTGGTGCAATGCACATAGACTTCCTTCCTGACAGAGGCTGCAGAGTGCTGTTAATATCAGTGTTATACTGTACAGTATGTCCATTGAGGCACTTGCAGTGAGCTTTGGCTGTGAAGTACAAGCTCGCTATGTTGCTCTGCATCTCTTATGCTTTATTGAGGAGGATGTGGTGGGGCTGATTTGTTTATATTTGACTGCTTGAAAATTATCCGTAGACCACTGTGGCAGAGCACAGATGTTTTGCAAAGCCCTCAAGTAAAAACACCTTGTGTTTCATCAGCTCTCGCAAGCCATCTATGAGCATCAACTGCCTGTACTGGAAGCACATTAAATAAATGTGTGACTTAAGGGTGTGGTACGCTCAGACCCTGCAGCGCTTCTGCAGAGCACTATAATTAAGAGCTGCCATAATCAGTGAACAGTCACAGGTCCACATGTGCGGACAATTCACACAAGCACTATACAATATATGAACTGAACGCCGAGATCCCTGTGATCCAAAAGGAAAACCAGCCTGACAGAAGCAGCTACAAAGTATCCAAATCCATGGCCCACCATCAGTACACTGAGATCCGAAACAGAACAGCCTGATATTAGGAAAGGTACAGTTATGCTTATATGTTCATGGTATAAGAATAGTAAAGTATAGCAAAATATAATAGCAGAGTATTATATAGTAGTGTATAGTGTAGCATATAGAGTATAGTATAGTGTGGCATAGCATAATATAGTAATGTATAGTGTATCATAATGTAGTATTTAGAAAAGAATTTCAGCACTGGCAGTAATAAAACATGTACCAGTTCCTGACACTAAAATAGGATGTAAGGGCTTGCTGTAATGCAGAGTGAACTGTATACAGAATTGGCCAACAAGGTGACATCTCTATAACTGATTACAGGAAACTCGACCTCTCAGACCGGCAACTAAATATTCTGTACTAAACCACCCATGTCTGAGGATGACCATATATTTCTTTAAATATCACTTTACAGCAGTAATCCCCCCAAGCTACAAGAAGCCTTAGTGATGGAATTGAGAAAATAGCCAGTTGGTAAATTTGGCACAGCCTGCACCCACTTCCTCAGTGTCTTATGTCCATACACTGTGGAGACAGGCCAACTGTTAAATACTTTCAGCTAATAGATTCCCTGGCACTGAATGGACAATTACAAGGCAAGCCTGTGTTTCAGAAAGATACAAAATAAAATTATAATCCTTTTTTAGATTCATGTAACAGTGGAATAAGATTTTATATTACAGTCAAGAGTATTTTCATTTATATATTTCAACAATAATAATTACATATTACTATAAAGCTACATCATTCAGTAAACAGTATTAGACCAAATTACTACATTTGTAAATGCAGATGAAAAGCCTATTACAAATTGAGAAATCAAAAACTCATTTATTTAGTGAAAAAATAAGACAAACTTTCGACAAATGGCACCGATGTGCATTCGCCTAGTGTTTGGAATTCATGGTATTGCAATTGTGTAACCTCTCAGACAGATGAATGTGCACATGACGTAGCCAGTGAAGAGAATGGGATGACTGAGGCAGATGACACTCAGTGAAAGTTCTTGAAAGGGTGCTTGAACACAAATTCATATGTCAGTGGCATCCCAGACTCTCAGCAGCCCTGAGGGACACACTGAAAGGAGGACACCTGTGGCTCTTTGTGCTGATACTCTGAGGGAGCCCCTGCACAGCTGAAGAGGTAAAATACAGCAAACCCATCCCCTCCCAGCAAACAGACAGACAGAAATATATCTTCTGTCTTAGAAATCTTATGAAACACATATTCAGACACTTCTTTACACAAATGTAGGAGTATGGAACAATGTATCTACCCATGTGGTGGGAACCAATCCCCTCACTTCTTTCAAGAGATGTTTGGACTATTTAGCAGCTGACTACTAAACAGTCTATGCGAGCCAAATGGCCTCTAGTCGGTGACTATTACTATGGACTTATGTCAGTTTGATGGCAGCTTAGAAAAGAAGTGAATTTTGAAGTTTTACAGCCTTTAAAGGAATAGAACCATCATGTCAAAGTCACTAGGTGCATTTGACTGTCTTTGAGAAAATTAAAGAGAATTTTGCACCATACTGTGAACTACATGGCTTATTTTTCTTGCTTACATTTAATAAAGACTAACAATGGAAAATAATATGCATGTAGTATAATGCCTGCTGCATGTACTGTATTATTTGTGAACTGGACAGTGCCTATGTCTGCTTATTTTTTCCTACTTGTCAAAGTTTTTCATGATAATATTTTGTGAAAAATGGAAATAGAGTGGAATAAATTACACCATGGAACAAGCAGATTTTTTTAATAACATCTCAAAAATCCGAGAGGAGATATGAATTGGAAAGGTAATTGGTCTTATTTGTTTCCAACGAGTTAATTGGATTTGGGTCTATTAAGACATACATCATACATAGAGAGAAACATGAGACAAAATGAACACAGATGGGGTTTGTTTACCCTACAGGCAAATGTTCTTGTGCTGCAAAGCATTCCCACAAAGGCTCTGGAAATCCTATATTTGACAACAAGTGCCTAGCAAGCTTAAATTTCTTCTCTGGGTCATTGTGAACAACTGCACGGTATCAGTCAACTGCTTTTCATCACAGCTTTTATGAGAGGAAAACCATAACATATTGTACAGTCCCCGTTTACCCACATTTTGACTTGTTAAGTGCTAATCCCCATTTATAACATGTTTTTCTTTTCGCTCTGTACAGCTGGAGATCCGTCAGCTCCAGTCCTAATACAGTAGATTTCATAAAGAGTGGACAATGACATCAGATTCTACTTTTAATTTTGGTAGCATTGTTTTTTAACACATTAGGAATATCCAGTTTGCTTTTCTCATCCAGCATGCTTAAAGCGCTGTAATAGTTCTTGTGCAAAACAGGAATAGACAGAAATACCAGAACCTTTTCCCAAAGCAATCAATTAATCAATTGCACTGTGAGGGGGTTAGAGTCAGGCCAGATTTAGAATACAAAATGTCTCTGATTCAGCTGTGTCAAGAAGTGCCATTGCTCTTCAATGTCCATGCTATGGACATGAACTTGGTTTAGCATTTAATCCATTATCTAGCTGCTTTATTTATACAGGATCGTGGAGGGGACGCAGCATATCCCAGCAAGGCGGGATGCACCCTGGATGGGATGCCAGTCCATTGCAGAACAGACACATACTGTAGACACAAAATACATCCGCACGAGGGCCAATTATCCCAGGAGCCAAACCTCCCAGCATGTCTTTGGACAGTGGGAAGAAACTGGTGTACCCAGAGGAAACCCACACAGACATGGGGAGAACATACAAATTCCACTCAGATAGCAAACCTGGAAATGAACCCAGCATTCCTGCTCTGCAGGACAGCAATGCTGATCACTGCACCAACCATCTTATCAGATGTGGTCATTTATAACTAAGCAACAGAGGAGAGTACTGCCTGACTTCCAAAATCTGAAAAACGTCTGAGCAAGGTTAATCCTAACTAATATTTTTACCTTACAAAGTTCTAGTAAGGGGGTCAGCAACTTTAACCGTGCTGAGATGGAAGAAATTTCATGGCAATTTACACAGAGCTTTAAACATGCGTGTGTGTTGACCTGGAAAACATGAAAACTTCTACCGTTTTAGAGCGAAATGCATCATTCAGAGCTCCAGTTGAATGAAACTAGAAGACAGTGCAATTGCTTTCTGGACTACAAGTGTAGGCTTCAGGCTATGCAGAACTTGATGCCATCAAGGGAAAGTTTTTAGATTTGAAAAAAAGATGAAAGATTAGAAGCAGCATGCAATTTATTTTATACAGAGCAGCTAAAGCTTTGGACCATTTCTGAAAACATGGTACATTGTTTGAAACTAATACAGCCACATTCCCTGGTAAAGCAATGAGAGACCGCCTTAGGATTACTGGGAACATAGGATGCGAATAAGACAGAAATGGCCACATGGTCTAGTCTTGCTGTAGACTGTTTTAATGTTCTACTGACGGCTGAATTATTATCCAGTTACAAACATATGGTTACTTAGTCTCAATCTATAATCCAAAAAGTTCAACTAAAGGAAAAACAAATAATTTTATTTAGATGGAAAGGCCGGTTTAAACCAGGTATGTTTCTAAGTATTATTTAAAAGAGTGAAACAGAATTGGCATATCTAATGCATTGCAGCAAGGAATTCCAAACCTGTCATGCTTCTGTTAAGGTGACTTGCACTACATCAGACATCTCTGAGGCAGTATAAATTTAATGTACAGCTATGCCAAAAGAGGTTTGTGTGATTGAAGTTCAAATGGGTAATCACATAAGAAATAAAGTAATCTGGTTGCCAGTGGATAATGAATTCCAGGCTGCAGCCTGATGCAATTTAAAGAGGCTGTAATAAACAGGATCGCATGTTTAAGGCGCTGTCTGCACACACTGGATTTATATTTACTGCAGCTATCCGAGCAGACTCCTCTTAGGAGCGTGTCCGGTGGCTTAACATTTAATTTGCTTTAACTGTTACAATTTGTGCTTACACATGCAGAAGATGGGCAGAAGATCCTTCAATGTCAGCATCACAAAGTACAGATTCCAGGGCAAAATGCTTATCAGTCTGAGCTAGGTAGAGTTGTGAGTAATAAAGCCTAATTCACCTTGAGTGCTGTGTCTTCACAACCCCGTTAAAACACAAATGAAAGCACAGCTACCCCTAACCTGATGCTGGATACTTGTGCCTTGTGAATTCATTGTACAAATTCCCCTTGATTAATTATTAGACTTAATTATTAGACTGTATTACTGATGATACAAAATTAAACAGGTTCTTTTCAACACCATCACTTGATTGAATTAAGAGTTAACCAGCAAAAGCTGTCGCTCCACAGGGTTTGATGTTCCACGTATGAAACACCCCACACGATTGAGTAAATCTATTACAATTGAGTATTTCAGTTTGTGGAAGATAAGGCTCAGTGTGAATTATTTTTTTTAACAAAGGGGATTGACCTGTTCATTTACATTTATTTGTTTATATTCATTGCGAGAGATAGTCTGGATTACACATACATTACAGAAATATTTGTGCAGCAAAATAGAAATATGAGATAAATATGCATCTAA